>NC_142614.1:64625256-65828756 GCF_059453375.1 Lepisosteus platostomus | reverse complement strand
AAAGCTAAACAAAAGTCTGGCTGTATTGCACACACTTCAAAATATTTGTTTTACATCGGGCAGTATTTACCATTCTTTATATTGAGCAGATATATTAAGAGAGAGACAGTCTGACAACAGCCTGGGTGCAATTGTCAATTCACATACATGTATTTTGAAAAATAGCGATGGAATTTTTAAAACAAGTCCAAATTAACATAACACAGATTTTGGGATTGCAAAACAGGAGAAGTAAGATGTCTCCAATGACTTTAACTTGTGTTAATATATTATTAAATTCTACTTTTGGGTAAAAGTTGTCTTAAAAAAAACTACAACACAAAGTAAAATATGATCACCAATTAAGGAAGATCACACAGCCTGGAAAACATGATGTGCAACATTATGTATTTTATTCTTCTGTAAGGTGCTGATATAAGCAAAATAGGCCTTGCTGTCAGCTCAAATTTCTGGGACTCTCAATCAATCCGGATTACTGCAATCAGAACTTATTTGAAGTTACAGTACATGTCTAGCATCTACTTTTTTCCACACATGTAAACTCACTATTCACCATCTTTATCCACTAAATACTGTAGAAAAAGAAAAAAGAAGGACTGAAGAACAGAATAATAACATACAATACAAAGGGTATTTCTTGAAACTTTGCAAAACCCCCTATATAATACAGTACAAGGGAGCGGGAGATTTTCAGCCTTAAGAGGCGTCCTCAGCTAACATGAGCATGCTTGTTTAGCAATGGAATTCAAATAGACAGTTATTAGGCGCATGTTAGGGTCTAGGTCATGGTTACTTGGGTCGTATATTGCTAGAAGCAGATTCTGCCAGTTATATTTTGGAAGGAGGAAAGAGATGATGAACCTGAAGTCAAGTTATTCTACTATTAGCCACACTAACAATCAGGGAGTACCAAGGCAATCCATATACTCGGACTACTAATAAGATGCTTTTCAGAAGGATATAACATACATGATTTATGTACTGTATAGAATGCCTAATATTAAAATATGAAGGCCAATTGAAAAGCAAATAATTTTACGAAAATACATATTTCTCTTAGCTGACTTGATTTAACCAGATCAATGTAAAACTACTACTGTAATATTAGTTACTACTAAAGTAAATAGTAATTTTTATTAAAAGTAAATAGTAGTTTTACTTCTTCTATTAGTCCTACTAATGTAAAAGGCAGTAGGTTGGCACATGTACTTTGCCTTACAAAAATATTCAGACATTACCTATGATGGCCCATTTTGTGAAATTACAAATTTATACAGGCACATTTAAAAAAATATTTTATTGAAAACCTCAGTGGTCAAACTTCTAAGGATCAGATGAGTTATAGTAATTGTCAATAACCAATTTCAGCCACAAGTCCTTTCAGGTCTCCCTACAAATTGTCCACATCGGACTGGTGTTATATTCGCCCATTCTTCTTTGATAAATGTGGACAAGTTCACTCTGATTGTTTGGGGATCACTTATATACAGTGCAGCTGTTTTTTTTTAACAGGATTCAAGGACTGGAGTCAAGGACAATCGTTTTTTTTTTGCATTCTGAAACCACTCCAGTAGCTGTAGCTGTAACGTTGTGCCTCGGATCATTTTTTTGCTGAAATTTTAACTTTATGCCAGTTTTAGGTTTAGGCTTGACAAGTCCTTGCTGATAAGAAACAGTAACATAACATAATACTGCTACCATGCTTGACAGTGGGGATGGTGTTGACTGGGTATTGCATTATGTTGTTTGCATCAGATGTAATGCTTTGTATTAAGATAAACAAGTTCAAATTATGTTTGGTGTTGGCCACAAAATCATTTGCCACATTTGCAGTTATTTAGATCATCGTCATTTTGTTGCAAATCTCACACACCTGAACACACCCTTAGTGACCAAGTTGAGTTTTGTTCAGTTCTATAAAGCCCCCTGTGAGGACTGACCCATTTACATCTTCTCACATCAGCCACTGAACTTTGTAACTCATTCAGAATCGCCGTTGGTCTTGTTTTGCTATCCCAAAGAAGTTTTTGCCTTGTCTGGCTGCTCAGTTTGGAGGGACAGCCTGATCAAGGTGTCTTCTACTTCTTAATAATAAGCTTCAAAAAGTTCAAAGGGATATTAATGGTCTTTGAACTGTTTTATACCCTTCTTACAATATGCCTTTATATAGTTAAGTCCCTAAGTTGGTGTGAAAGCCTCAAGGTCTTCTAAATTGAATATTTGCTTAACATTCACTACCTGATTACCTTACAGAGAAAGGAGTATACAGTGGTGCTAGAACATTTGTGAACCCTTTAGAATTTTCTGAATGTCTGCATAAATTTCAGCTAAAATGTGATCAGATCTTCATTTAAGTCATAAAAATAGATGAAGAGAACCCAATAAAACAAATAACATACAAAAGGATATGCTTTTTCATTCATTTATTGATCAAAATGATCCAACATTAAATGTCTTTGTCGGAAAAAGTACGTGAACCTGTGCTTTCAGTAACTAGTGTGACCCCCTTGAGCAGCAATGGCTTCAACCAAACGTTTACGGTAACTGTTGATCAGTCCCGCACATCAGCTTGGAGGAATTTTGGCCCATTCCTCCTTACAGAACTGCTTTTAGATAAAATATATTGATATGTGAAGCAGTCCCACCATTAACAAATGGTGTCAATGCTTTGAATATTCAGAAAATGGTTACTGAATTTCTTGGCAGTTTTCTTAATGAACCCCAGGTTCTTTTGGGGGAAATGTGATGTGCTGTAGCTAAACACTGGTAAGTAAAATTATTTAATGTCTAATAAAAAGTAAATTTACCTCACATTCTATTAGCCTTGAGTGTTGTTCACAATAATGTTTATTTTTGCTTGTTTCTAGAAATGGGTTACCTTTGTTTTCCCAGCCACTTGATATAAGAAGACCGCTGGAGGGAGCACTGATAGTAATTTTAGATCTTGTCTTGTTCTTTTTCGAAACTTTGCAGAAAACCACAATTTCTCCATACTGCTTCCTGTGTAGATTTCACTACTCCAAGAAAAGCGAAAGTTGCCGGTCAGCTTCTCCAAGACGCAGGAAATTAGTTTGTCCTGCTAAGCACGCCACAGCCTGTGACAGTCCCTTATTTTACAAGGAAGAAGCAGCAGAATACGTGCCATAAAAGGTACACAGAAAATGAAACTATCCACAGTTCCAGAGGAACACAGGATATTTTATACACACGGAAGTTTCATTTTCATATCTGCAACTTTGGATCAATGTTTTAAAAATAAATAATACATGTTTTCAATCATGTGCTTGATTGCATTTACAATACACTCTACATTTAATGTAGAGGTGCACATCTTAGGCAGAGAAACCATGCCAAGAGACAAACTTTGGAATGTTAATTCCCTTTAAGATTAACAGGCTCTATTACTAATAAAATTGATATTTTGTAAAAAAGACAACACAGAATTACATTTTGAGATACTTGTGAAGAATACTAGCTTGCCTTGAATTTGTATCAGGAACTGTATGCTGTATGTACGGTATGCACATATTGTACCTCACTATAAATGTATGTCTGATCATGTGAACCCTTTCCTGGTCTAGCAAAATGTTTCTTCACTGAAGCTTTTTGTGGTGCATTTGTTTAAAGCAGTCAACCCTCAGGATGACCACATGGACAACAAAGAAGGTTCTGAATTTGCAGTTTACTGTGGAAGAAAAACAGAAAATGATGCTGAAAAGCTGATGTGCAATACATAACGTGCTCACAGACACTTCCAGAATGAGGCCATACATTGAGTCAAAGTGCTCTCATTCCCAGTATACTGCTGACTTCATTTCAGGACATGTTTTGCAGAATTGAAAAACAAGTTCATGTGCACACGTGCAAATATGCACAATAAAAAATAAAAAAAGATATGAAAAAAACAGTGTCCAAATACAACAACATAAACACTTTGCAGTTACATACTGTACCTGTATGTTTTACTGAAGCTTAATCAGCTTCCTTCTTCCAGACTGGTTTTGGGCAATGGGAGGTACTGTAGGTGCTAATATCCAAACGTCCTCTGTATGAAAAATTAAGTCATATTTAATTATGTGTCTATTGTCCAGTAAGAAAAGCTGTCAACTTTTTATCAGTTAACTAATTAACGAATTTTAGTTAATTAATTTTAGCAATTTATTTGCTTATATTAATGAGTGCAATGGGCCAATTTGTACCACTATTGCATATCAAAGAAAAAATTCTAAGACCCAAAACTGTAATTTATAACTAAACATCCCATTTCTAACATAGACATTAGTCAACTATTACCTCAATGCAAACTGAAATATCTAACTAAAATAACAAAGTTAGATATTTAGTAAATTTGTGATAAGAAGAAATTCGATTTCTGTAAAATCATGAACAGCATTCTAAATCACTTTAAAAAGATGCATGTTTTCATATGTGTTAAGACATGTCCATATGTGCTCACATATGTGGGTTAGAAGAGCAGGCTCATTTAAAAACAACACTCAATATGTGTTTGAAGTATCGCAAAACATATTGCTTAATAAGCACAGTAAATGCCTCATTAGAATTCAATGTCCATCTCATATGGGTCCAACACAACTGAAGTGTTTTTGTGGGATTGTTCAGTTTTTACCCCTTTATGCATCACAAAAGCTCCTGCTTCATGTAGGTGGCTTTAAGCCCAGCTCCTTGTCACCCACACTGAGAGAGTGACTAATTCATTCCTGCTCACACCTTGTATTCAGAGCTGAGTTTCACCCACCAGTGCTTGTGGATAATAAATGCAATCTATCAGGCTAACTGTTATCTAAATCTATACTCCAACTTTCCGATGTACATGCTCACAAAACAGAATCACTACAACAAATGTTGTATTCAGAAGAAAAATGGAATCGTATAACACCATACTCATTGGGGCTACATAAAGAAATGAAGATTTCAGCTGCCCATCTGAGGTGTTTATTTTTGGGTAAAAAAGAAAATTAAAGGCCTAGCATGCTATATGCATTATTGAAATAATAAAGAAAGGGAGCATTTTCCCATTTTAAATTAATATACCTTTTCATCATTTTAATTGATCAAACACTCAGTCATTCCTGTTATCGTGGAAGCAAACAAGTAACAATTAAACTGAAACTCCTCACGTACAGTATGCACCCAGAGCCATTAGAATCTATACCAACATTCAACATGATAAAGCAGCACATTCATTACATCCTGCCACCCAATGCACTGCTCGCAGCTGAAAAGACTTAATTAGATTAGGAACAATACAATGTACTGTGACTAGTACTAAACATTGCTTCCTTGAGTCTGAAATACTTATTCAAAGCTTTGTGCAAGAATAGAATCTTTTAATTAGTAACACATTTTCTTCCCCCTCATTGCTCTTCTTCCCTTTAATATTAACATTACATCAGGAGAAAAACAGATATTTTCTGCATTTGTCTTCAAAACACTTCAATGACACAGAAAAGTAATTTAGATTCAGGAAATACTGTACATCAACACATGTAATAAAGTGTTTAATTTGATAATACCATACAGTATGTGTGGCTTGCATTTGTGTCTGTTATGCATTTTTGCCCCTTTCTTTGCATACTGTATAAACAGTTGTTTCCTATGCATTGTCATTTTGTTTAAACAGTTCAGTTTTCAACTTTAGTAAGTTATGAGATTGTACATATTTTTCAAAAACACAATGTTATTACAGATTGTCTTTCACAGTTTGCAGATTTTGATATTTTCTTGCTCTAAGCCTAATTGATCTAAATAAAATAGAAAGTGAACAGATTAAGCTTTTCCTCATAGTCCCCTGTATAATAAATAAGCAAGAATAAAATGGCAGGATCAGTAAGACACACTAAATTAATCTAACTCTGTTCTGTTTACATCATCATAGTCTGGAAGTGTGATTTACAACTCGTCTCCTCTCCTCTCCTCACCTCACAGATCACAGTCTCCAAGGTTTGTAGATCTTTTTTTTAAGCACACCTACAGTACATCCTATAGACAATTTCTATAGTTTCTTTATTATGATTCAATAAAACTATTTAGAGCTCTCTAAACCATGGAAGACCATCCTGATCAGACAAATGCTGGATTTTCTGTTTTTTTTTTTCTAATTTGAAATTAGATGCTAAAATAATGATTGTGGGAGTGGGAGATGTACAGTATCTAGATGTTTCATTCAAGCAGGGTTTTTTCTCTTCCTTCCACAGCTGATTTTGGGCTGTTGTCTGAATCTTGTGTCTCAGGTGCCCGAAATTTGGAATCCATTATCTTATCAATCTGAGAATCCAATTTAATAAGACAGTTACCAAACGTCAGCTTAACATTTGCAGTAGTTCTTTTAGGTGGAATACAGCTTTTCCCCCTCATTAGTACAGAGGTAGTTTCTCTGTGGACTCCCAGACGTCTACATTTACGTGGAGCTCAGTACCCTTACTTACTGGGCTACAACCAGCACCCCAAAGTCCTCGATAACGCTTGGAGAGCTTCCGATTCAGACAGCAAGGAATCATATACTTATCAAAACAAAGGGCAAGACGAGACAAACACCTATGAACCAGTGGAGACCCATGGCACAAGTACCCTGAAGTAAACCTGCTTGATGAGTGAAGGGACACAGAAAACTTGGTGGAGGACCTCCAATACATTCGACAGGATCAGTACTGTAGCATAAACCTGTGTGCCTCTCTAGAGGTACACGAGTCAGCGTGGCACACATAAATTGCTCCTGACATCATCTGCCTGCATCTGTCAGAACTCAGATGCAAAAGCCTACAGATATAAATTGAAGCATAATTCTAAATGACTGCAAAGACATTATATAACCTTTAAAGTGTAAAACAGACATACTTTGTCTTTGCGATGGGTAGGAGAATTCTCATTATAAATAGAGGTATTTTTTTTTCTCTTGAAAGGAGCTTCAGGACTGCACACCCAAATTAAACTCTCACTGACGATAAAGTTATATAAAGCATTTTGGGTATCTCTCTTTTTCTCTTTAAAATGTTAAAAACAATACATATCTGTCATAAATGGTTCTTATTTCTCAACGAAATATTTTAGTTTAACCGATTTGTATCTCAATGAAGTAAATTCTGAGTAATATGTCAATAATGTACATACATTTGCATATTTCAGAGAGCAATGTGACTTTGCCTATAGTTTAAAAAACACTATATAGAGAAAGTTCTGTAACACTGCAAAAAGCATAGAAAAACACACATTCCAGGAGTGACAGTAATTCCAGATGTGGTAAAATAAAGGCTGAAGTATCACACTAATACAGTAGTAGTGACTAATATGGAACAAAGACTTTGTCCAGATATTTTTAATACTTTCTCATCATGACACCAGTGGTACTGAACTCATAATTTACCCATTAATAACACTATTCTCTTCACCAAAGAATACTAATGAGTTAAACATAACATTTATGTGTTGAAATATCCTATGGTGTTATGCACAATCCATAATGTCTGCTGTAATTGTCTCAACCTATTACACTTACATGATTAAATTACAATTATAATAAAAAAAATATTCTGTTTTGTTCAGAAATAAAAATTATTGGATGAGGACATTTCCCATTTACAAAAAAATACCAATGCTGGAATACCCAGATAAAAGAGATTAAAATGTATCAGAAGGGACAAAATGGCAATTAACAAAAAACATTGAATGATATCAAATCAGCTGTAGTGTACATGATCCTCTCTACAGTAAAGTTGTAAAAATGGCTGGCGTACTTAAACAACTATGACTGAAGACACAGGCAGACTGAAACATTGCTTAAGGGCCTTGAGCAGCTCTACCATGGGGGGGTGGGGTGGGAGGGAGTCATATTATAGCTTCCACATTCCACTGTAAGAAAGGCTTATGGCTGATTGTGCTCATGCAGACTCCACAACAAACTTCGCCAGGTTTCAAAAAACGAATGTACAGTACCAGTCAAAAGTTTGAGTACACCTCCTTGAAACCACGTTTGTCATGATTATCTGTGCTTTAAACTATATAAACTCATCTGTAAACACTTAATATTTAATTAGATGATATGTGTACTTATAATCTAAAGTGAACATTGAAAATGTTAATTTTTGAACACCCAAAGCAAGTAGATTTCTGTCCGAAGCCCAGGTTAGTTAAAAGTCAGAAATGTGTATCACATGGTGTTAGAACACTAAAAGAAGTTTACAATTGTCTTTGTTAGATGTTCTCACAGTTAACTAGCATGTTACCTCATTTACCTTTTGTCATCAATTATTGGTAAACAAGTGAGGGTCCACGATTGCTACAAATATAGGGAGCATGGGCAAAAATTTGTATTTCCTGAATGAAGATGGCAAAATTTGCTCGGCAAACAAGGAAAAAAGACTATAGTGACTTTAAGAAATGAAGGTCAACCTTTAAGACAAATCACAAGAACTTTGCATGTGTCAGTAACTGCTGTGGCCAAGACTATCAAATGATATGAAGAAACTGACACTCATGAGGACCTAAAAAGGTCAGGCAGGCCAAAGGTGATCTCAGAATCAGAGAATACGTTCATTAGAGTCACAAGTCTGCAAAACCGGTGACTAACTGCCCCTGAAATACAAGCTGAGCTCAATGCAACTAGAAGAACAGATGTTCTAATATCAACTGTTCAGAGGAGGTTGACTGAAGCTTTTCTCAAAGGTCCAGTTACTGTGTTTTTTGGCCCAGGCAAGTCTCTTCCTCTTATTCTGCACTCTTAACAATGGTTTCTTTGTAGCAATTCTTTTGCCCAACCTTTACATGAATGTGTCAGAGGATCAAAGCAGTAATGTGAAGCTCCTTCGACAAGATGATGGGTTTCTTGGATTGCTCTGGCATAGAAGCTCTACCGAGTCTACAACCAACTCCTAGAGCTCCATCCTGAAGGAAGGGATTGAGCTTGTAAATGGTACTAGTCCTCTTCACGCACTTTCTCTTAAGCAGAGTGTGGATTTCCTCAGGGAACGTGGCACATGATTTCCAGCTCTGCCCTTGTCGGGTCTTCCACAGAAAGGCGACTATGTTTGGCCTTTGCCCTCTCCAGTTCCACCTGTCTCTGTAGGTTTTCTCTATTCAACTGATGAGGGATGGCTACCAAAATCCTACTTGCCCTACTAAAACTAAGGAGCATGTCCCTTAATCTTAGAATCCAGACTACCACACGTTTCAACTTTGTCCAACATGAATAATGATGAACCAAATTCTTGACTGTATTGTTATTCTTAATGGTCACAGTGTTTGCCATTACAGCCCCTTTGACCTCTGGGTCCTCGGTATCCATCCTTCAAGCATTATCCGGGATTTCAGGCCAGTTCTGCTCTTAACTTCTGAGAAAGCTTGGTCCTGAGATCCAGACCTCGTTCTGCAAAAACTTATCAACCTTCTAGCCCCTGGATGCATAATCTGACAGATTTTGGGAGGTACTGACATATCGCCACTGTGCCACCTTAGACAACTCCAGAATGGCTAAGACTCTATTTGCCACAAAGGTACAGAATCTGGCATGTTCATTCCTGAGGTATTTCAGTACAGCCGTATTGTCTGTCCAGAAGATAGAATCTGTCAGTTCTAGATGAAGTTCTTTCCTTAATGGTCTGTCTATCCGAGCAGCAACCACTGATGCAGTCAGCTCCAGGCGTGGAATAGTTGGTTGCTTTAAGGGGGCAACCCTGGCCTTTCCAATCATAAAGGCACAATGTATTTTTCCTTCCTGGTTCTGCAACACAAGATAACTCACTCAACTGAGCTTCATTCTGCTTAAGTCTCGCAAAATCCTCTTCACAGATAGGAATACAGGTGCAAGGATTCCCAGAGGATCATTGGTTGAGCCCATCACAGACAGTAGACCTCTTCTTGTGAGTGGGTGATCCTTAATTATGATCTGAAAGTGAGGGAATTTCCACTGTCACTACTGGTTTAAAGATGGGATTGGGTATGCCTTTATTTGGACTATTATAGGACCGGGAAGGCGCTGTAACATCACAGTGGTCCATTTGCCATCTACATTTCTTTTTATTTTTTTAATAAAGGATGGTTTTATGTGCAGAGTTCACTGCTTTGCAATGGTTTCTTCCCGACTATCCTCCCATTAAAACCACTTCCATTTAGTTTTTTCCTGATAGTGGTCGCATGAACACTGACATTAGCTGTTGCAAAAGAGACTTGCAAATGCTTGTTGTTCTGGGCTGCTTTGTGACTTTGTTCCAGGTTGCTCTTAGGGAGATCTTAGCAGGATGACTGGTCCCAAGTAGAATCCCTAAATTCTTGTTTATTTTCCATTTGTAGACAGTATATCTGTCTACACTGACTGTCAAGTAATGACTGTTCAGTGTAGGTTTCCTGCACTGGGATCCAGGCAGTGGGAAAATAAAATTTTAGACAGTGTGTTACAGAAACTGAATGGAAGACCGTGGTTTAAGATGACTATTATACTGTATAACACCCTCTGAACAAGGTTAGCACTATTTTATAATAAATAGCCCTCTAATTATTAGATTATTACAAGATAAAGAAAATAAAGAAATATGTCTTGAGCCTTAATTTAAAGTTTAAGACCAGTGACCAAGGCACTGTTACTAATACTCAGTTGCCATCTCATATTACCGTCACGGATGTCGGAAGGGACAAACCATGGAGAGGCAGGAGAGCAGAAAAAGACCCATATGTGTAGCGTGGAACGGGGGGTTAGCCCGGGCTCAGCAGTTCAGGAGTCGTATAGAAACCAATGCCCTCAGGCAGAGGACGTGGGGTGAACTGGATGTTAGGCGGGTCTCAGGACATCCGAATGTCAATGCTGAGCGCAGGAGAATAAGTGACCCCGAAATATATAGCCCCAGAGAGAGAGAGACACCGGAAGGAGAGCAAAGCACAGGAAACAAGGGACAGGACAGAGTAGGAGCGCCCTCTGGCGGCAGAGGGTGTGACAATTACATCTAATGAGCTCTTTGGGTCATGTCATCAGTTTTTTTAATAAAGACACAGCACTGAAACAGCACTTGTTAAGCTCAGACTTGTAAACTTAATGTTTTTCCTCTTTTCAGATTTAAGTGCAGTTTTTGACTGTTTTAAAGGTGATATCAACCTATTTAATTAGGGGGTTCCACAGGGGTCAGTGATGGAAACTTTATTGCTTAGTACTTTCATGTTACTTCTTGGTCTATTTGCAATCACATACTTACAGTAGGTTTCACTTTTATGCTGGGGATACTCACAGACCAATTTTTGCATTTACAGTACAAGTGCCTTTCTGCTTATATGATATGGGTACAACAGAACTATCTTAACCTAAATTGTGACCAGACTAAAGTTATTCTCATAGGATCCTTACATCAAGTTCACATAGTTGATGACTTCAGCATTTTTATTGATGGTGCTGAAATCAAACCCAAAAAACTTAGGCTTGCCATTTGAAGCTTATAAAGAATGACACCAGAATATATTTTCTCTACCTGCGTAACATTGTTCCGTTAAGGCCTTTGCTCTATCTGAATGCTGGAGTACTGATACATGTCTTTATTTCATTGAGAGTAGACTTCCCTAACTGGCTTACTGGAGTATCTACAGTATTAAGGGACTACATAGGCTTCAGTATGTCTAGAATTCTGCAGCTTGTGTGTGAACTACAACAATTTTCCATCAGAAATAACCCGCATTCTATGTAGATGCTCTGGACTCTAAAGTTCCCCTGCTTGTGTATAAGGCGCTGAATAGTCTAGCTCTAGGTTATCTTAATGACACACTGTATAATCCAGCTCTTAATGTGAGATCTGCTGGTTCAGGCCTTTTCACTCTGTTCCATTAAGTGGGTGACACAGCCTTGTCTTGTACAGCACCATGTCCATGCTCATTACACAAACCTTAAAACAATTGACATTTCTAAAACCCACTTGAGCGAATCTGACATTTCACTTTCTTTAGGTTTTAGTGTATAATTTAGTTTTACACTTGGTTCTTTGGGTTCATTTTCAATGCCTTTATCTCATGCTTTTTACTTCTGCTACAGTATGTGTTTGCATGTATTTTTAATACAGTGCTTATAACCACAATTGTGATATTATGCATACTAATAATGTATGGAAGAATGTTTTATCCTGTTTTCTTTTCATATTTTTCATAAACATTCTCTGTACCAGCCTAGGAAATGTACAACTACAAATAGCAAAAAAGAAAGAAAATATAAATTTTTCAATTGCCATTTACAGGGGTCATTCACAGGATGATATCCATTTGATGTTGTCAAAGTAATTGCTATACAATTCCTGATTCCCGCTGCTTGAAGCCACTCCATTAAAAGTTACCAGTAAATGGAGCTGAAAGCTCCCCTAAGCATTTTGGTAATACAATCAGTTTACAAATCTTAAAAGATTTCTTACTGTTGTAATGTCATAGGGGGACTGAACACTTTGAATCAAGACAAAAAGTCAGAATTACTTACACAGCCGCGCTTCCTTTCAATACTCTCCGTTTTCACCTCCGACTCCACTCTCCTGTCCATAGGTAAACAACGTCTTCCGCTATTTATCAAAAAATCCTGCACTTGACTCGGATCGCAATCCATAAATCATTGTCTGTTCTCGTTCTTTTTCCATCACCGTTTAAGGAAGTTACCACACCAATCCTGAATCACAATCCGTAAATCGATTTACGTTGTCTGTTTCGTACCAGTCCGTTATTCCTTAACTTCAAGTTCAATACAAAATTTACTGACCACCCAACGCCTCCTTCTTCTTGCTTCCGCGTGCTGAGTCAGCTGCCTCCTCCCCGCGGCCATCTTGCTTAGGTCCATTCCGAGTATTTTAAGAATATCAGGTGGGTAGCTCCGTCAACATGTGTAGGCTGCAAAGGAACAAGTAATGGGTTTATTCCATGATGAAAAGAGAAGAAAACACAACGTTTAGGCCGTGGAGCCTAATTCATGTGTGAGTAGGCCCTGAAACGTTCTGTTTTGTTTCTTCTCTTTTCATCATGGAATAAACCTATTCCCTTTAAGAATATCATTGCGGAAATGCCTATCGTTGATGATCTTCCCACTGGTGAGTTTACACTGTATATGTTAGGAATATGGTTGGCATTCTTTTTGCAAAGTAACATTGTACAAAGATGACAACATTTCATAATTCAACTCCTTCTCCCCCACCCCTGTATTGGATGAAGTGGTTAGAAAATGGATGAAATGTTTTGGCATGATTCTATAGGAGTGTACCCCATCTTCGTAGAAACACTTGAGTGTTAGATTAAATACAGTGCATGCTCAAATGCTATTGCCAGGTACTACACCAATGGCAAGAACCAAGATTCACAACTGGCCTGGGTATCGTACATTTGTTGCATCAGGGTATCATCTTGTCAGGCAAGAACACCATGCCACATGGTGCCAGCCACCCCAGTGATTATTTACAGCATTACTGCCATTAAGTCAGTGTCCCACTACTTGAGTGACATGCAGCAACCATTATGTGCCAACATCCCCACTATGAAGCAGATCAGATGGATATATTGTGAGAAATTGCTTCACAAATTGAATTCATGGTAACTTGTAGGTAGGTTTTATTGCGCAAGCTCAGAGTCTGGAGACAGACATGAAACAGACTACTGAATGCTGATATTTGTTTACACAAAGAGAAATTCATAAATAGTAATGTCTGAAAATACTCACTTATGACATTACATTCTCAAGTGGAATCATCAACAACATTCAGACCTTATGCACCATTTCATGAAACAAATAACCTCACACAGAAAATGGCTGATTAAAGTATCAAAATTCACCAAAGGGAGGTGCCCTTTTTCATTGTAAAAAAATTCAATTTTAATCAAACTGAATTCTTGTTAAGGATGATAGTAATCTATTAATAGTTTTTCTTTAGAAAACCATGTAATTGTGTTACCCATTGAAAGTAAAGTGCTTGGCAAATATAAATACAATAATCATAACAAAGCCTTTTAAGAGCTGAAATACCCCTCAGGGATCAATAACTCTTCAAGCTAATGACAGTTATTCTGATTAAAAGTACAATGGGAGGTGACAGATGAGAAAATAAACAACACATTTAGTTGCAGTTGAATAGACTTCTACTGGTATTCCTTACACTAGTAGCGACAGTATGTATTTCAATTAGTGATCTCTCTCAGTCTGATATTTCATTCAAATTTCTCCAGATGGTTGGAGAAAACATCTGTTCACACTTCGAACCCCTACACGTATTTGTCTAATTAACCAATGCAACTTCAAAATAAAATGTATATGCGTGGAATCTATTAAATATGCCTCACCAGTGGGAAAGACTGTTTTTCAACTTAGTCTCCTGTACAGCTGCTCTGCTTCACTAGATTAGTGATAAAATTGTTATAATTTTATAAAATGATGTCATTTTCTTTCTGAGCCATTCCTGTACTATTACTTGGAGTTCTATTCCTTTACAGGAACCCTGACCTTAGAGATCTTCCTTTGTTGGACCAAACAAATTACAAATTAATTTTTTAGTGCTGTTGATGTTGGGATTTGAACAAATTTTGATAATTCTGGCACATTCAAACTTCTTAACTGTGTAACTAATCTTTCGTTTATTAACATTTGTGGTGGTGGTGGTGGAGTGGTTGAAATAGAAATCTAGAAGCGCTAGTGTCATATGTGGTCTCATGGTGAGACTTCTGAGAGCGCCAAAAAAAAAATCAACTCTGGAAGGGGACTGGTTAAAGCAGCAATCCGTGGGGGGACTGGGCATTGGGTTGCAAACTGAGTCTCATGGCGAGACTCCAGCTTATGTCTCGTGGCAAGATTTCAGATTAGTACAGTCTCAAGGAGAGATTGCTGGTTATTAGTCACAGTGGGACTTCAGGTTAAGTCAATGATTCCATTGAGAGCAAGGAAAGGTCCTCAAAAAGTTACCTAAATTGTTGTCATTTCAGCCCACTGTACAGTAATGAAGTTAATAGACCAAATTTGGCGGCCAAATAGAATCCACTAAGATGAGCCAAGTTTCCACTGATACTACTCATAAACAATTTCCCATTAGGCACTGTAGGCACAGTGCCTATGGCCTACGAAATTATTAGGGCCTACGAAGGAGGGAAACACTAGTGACTAACATAAAAATGAGCTGCAACGACATGCTTGCGATCGATTCTAGGTGCTCCAAATCAATAATCATGCGCTATCTAGCGGCTAGTCTAGAAACTAGAAGTATCAATGTGATGGTCGCTCAACTCACTCCATCAATCACATACAGTACAGTGGTTAAGCATCAGAATAGTTGAAAGTGCATCATGGCAATCAACGTAATTCAATTGGCGTTTACCCCTTTTTTTGCACATTTCAGAGTGAAAGTGCCTAGGGCGTATGAACACCAAAATCCGGCCCTGCTCATAAGGGCCGGAAAGGTTATAGGCATACAAGTGACGTACCAGTTTCAGGTTAAAAAAAAAGGTTAGCTAGGAATAACAACAAACAAGAATTAAGTGTACTGAAAGGATTATGGAGTGTTTACTGAAAATTTGGTATGTGTATTATGAAAAACACTTAAAGCTGCATGCATGTTTGCTATTACCAGTTACACGACCTAGTGTTTGCTGTGAATAACAACAACCAAGAAAACAGTGTATTAATAGGTTTATTGGGTGTTTTAGGTTACAATAATATGGCTTAACCCTCTTCGCTGAGGACTAACCTCCTGGCCATAGGACGAAGAAGCTAGGGCCTCCATGCAGAGTGAGGAGTGACCAAGGGACAGCTGCAGAGGGGGAGATGAGGTGGAGGTGGGATGCAAAAGACACGAGGGAGAGAAGGCAATCACGTGCAGAATGGATAGTGTTTCAGGTGAGGTAATGACGCCAGGAGTGATTGTGAATTACTGACCACAAAGTCTCATTGAACTTGGTTGTTGTCATGTCTCCTGAACTTTCATTACAGATTTCATTTTAAAGAAACGTTAGTGTGTGTCATTTAGATTATACAGTACCCAGGGAGTATTGTGTGCAGATTCCCTACTCTCAACTGCCATATAAAGATTTTTTTAAGATCACTTTATTGACTATATACAATTTGTTGTATTAGGAATTTGTCTTTTTGCATACCCCAGCTTGCTCTCTATGAGACACACAGACAGGGAGAGAAGCTTGAGGTCAGAGCGCAGGGTCAGCCATTTCTACGGTGCCCCTGGAGCAGTTGACATGAAGTTGCCTTGCTCAGGGGCCCAACGGAGTAGGATTCCTCTGCCAGTCGCAGGATATGAACCAGCAACCTTCCAGCCACAGGCACAAATCCTTAGCCACAGTGCTAACGCTCCAGCCTAGGGGAATCTGTCAGAGGGGAGTTATATGAAAGTCGGTGTGACTCCCAAATAAAATAGCAGCACAGAAAGCCAGACAATACAGAAGAAAGAGCATTCTATTTTTTGAAGCAGAGGGCAGATTTGTTTTAGGCATACATTACCTGACAAGAATAAGTGGCTTCATAGACTTTACAGACTGAACCTTTTTGCACCACTATATTTGCATTATAAAGATAGCATAGAGTACCAACCAACTTAAAATAAGATGGTCATTTATGCAATATATTATTTTTGTCTTATTATTGAATAACAATAATTATTACAATTGAATAATAAAATACAATTATCATTTAGTTTATAATATAATTAAGTTGTTTTGAACTTTTAATCCTGCTCTCAGGACCTGATGGTAACAGAAGTCTCAGGGATAATCAATATGAATTTTGAAAATGCAGGTCTTCTAAACTGACCTTTAAAGTACTTTGAGCAGGGAAGTTCCACATATAAAAACTAAATTATACCATAACCACAGGCATCCAAGGTAATGCATGTACTGTAAGAGAATTAAGGACTGGATAACTGATAGCAAATAGAAAGCATGAAAGTTCAAATTGAGGATATATTATTTGTAGAACATCAATTCTACTTCATTAGGAACACTGCCTTTCTGAAATTACAGCATGTACTGTATGTTATCTAGAGTGTGGTATCATTCGAAAACTAGATTATATTAGTCTTCTTATGGAACAAAGGTCATAGCACCTGAGCAGTAAAAACAGACCATACTATCAGACAGTCTCTGTGTTTAACACTGGGCAATACAGTGTTTCTTTATTCTCTCTTCCTACAGACATATTGCAACTTTCATGGTTAAAAAAGTTCTGTTTTGGATCAGCTAACCAGCTAATCAAACTTTATATGGGGAATTATTCAATCAAGATTTGTAGGGTTTCTTCAGTTCAGTGAAAAACTTCAATTGCTTTTGTTTGTGCTGTAATTTTTTCGCTTGGTTTCTTAAAAATGGTTTTCGTCTTTTGAAAAGTTTGCTGTTGAATTTCTTGACCTTTTCCTCTTAATTTCAGGGTGAATACATTCTTTGTTCTACAGAGGTCAACAAAAAAGAAAACAAATCATTCTGAAATTATACATCTGTGCACATTTGAATATATTCACAAATTTGTCAGAAATGGAAAGTCACCATGTCATTTGTCATCTATACGTCATCCTTAATGCGATTATTTAATTTCTTTAAAACACAGACAAGTTATATTGGCAATTATTTACCTTAGACAAATAGTGAAAATACAATGTGTATACAGTGTTTCCTCCAGAACTTTTTGTAATTTGTTTAAATTGTGTGTAGAATTTGCAAAGTATTCACAATTTTCTTTTACAAGGTTATCACAGAACTAATATAATTCAGGTGAAGTGAAATATTTAGTACAACAAAGCAATAAAAATTAAATATAGAATTTTGATTTTTTTACATAGATATGACTCGCTATCATCTTTCAAAATAAAATGTTTTATGATCTTTATTATGTGCCTTTTCACTTCACTTTTTTATAAATTCATTTTAATTTTAATGAAATCAAACAAGATTGATCATGCAAGCTTCATTTATGAACAGCTTTAACCCTGCGAGACCCAATCATAGATTTTTTTTCACATTTGGATGAAAAGTCAACAGCTTTAACTCACATTGAAGTATACAGTAGATTTTCTATATCAACTGGTTCAAAGAGGTCTCTCAGGGTTAATCAGTTTACGAAATTAACTGACATGATAAATCATACATTAAAATGAACATAGCTATAAAAAAAACTACAGAAGGTATTCCCACAATATTGCTTCTGCCTGTTTCTTCTTGTAGTATACTGTAATTGACATTTAGTTTTAACCAAAGATTTATTTTATGTTTTTTTAACATTATTTGATAAATCTTCTGGAGCTTCATTCTTCTAATACAATAATTGAGAATGTTTTAGGATTAGGTCTTTATATTTGGCTAAAATATTTACTGAAGATAGGATTTTTTCAACAGGAAAAGCAATGCTTTGAATATACAACTTGAAATTCTACAAGGTTTAGTAACAAAGTTCAAGAGTTTTATATAATGCTGTAAAGGACTTCACATATTGTACTACAGAAATGAAACAAGGGATATTGTAAATACAGTAAAAATACAATTTGTGCAGTGAAAGATTTGGTTCTGTTTTTTTTATCTTAAAATATTTTATTAACATCTGTTTTCCTTTCTTCATTTGAATCCGTTTTGAAATACCATTTTTGTTTATTGCAGCTTGTTTTTTTTCATCAGCGTTCAAGACAGGCTGTTAATTTCTTTATCTTTGACAATCACAACTATTGACCTACAGCTTTGCAAGAACTATGAGACAATTCTTTTCTATTCTATCTTTTACTATAAGAAAATGTCTTGTGTGTCTCTAACTTTTTATACAGTAGTGCAGGGTCTTTAAATCTCAAAAAAAGGAAAGTTCTGCTCTGGAATCAGTCGAACAGGTGTCTAGGGATCATGGTCTGACAAACCTAAGAGTACAAGTCATTTCTTGTAACAGCTGTCTGTTAATCCTGGATGACATATTGACCTGACACACATTTTTAGCTGCAAAGAAGAGGGTTTATTTATACAGTTAATGAATGGTCACCCATTTGAGTGCTCAGTCTGAAATCTCCAATTTTTTGTAAAAAATATAAGACCTTAATTGCACCCAAAGTGTAGGCAAACAAACAGAAGACCAATGTCTGGGAGAACAGGAGATTCTGTGGTGAAATTATCTGTTGAGAAAATCAACCCTTCCTACTGTACCATGAATAAACTGGACTAACATCCATTCTGTGGGCAAGCATATGCTAACCGCATTGGTTACATGTTCTGTGTAAAATTGTTTAGTATGTGTCAAGAAATAAAATTTGTATAGATTGCTGATTTGTGTGTGTGGTAAAATTCTTTCATTTCTGAACATGCATTAAAAATATTAGCAAAAGAATAACAGCTGAAAATTGCTCTAAAATGCCTTCGAACAATCTCTTAATTCTTATAGTCTGATAAGTGCTATGGATGACAAGGCCACTTTTAAAAGGGAATTTGAACAGACTGTCACCAGAATGCTTACGGGTGAATGATTTAGTGCACTCATAGCTGGTGGCTGCTAAAAAAAAATGTTAAACAAAGTATTATTAATTTAAAGACCTATTCCAAAGTCAGCAATGTGTGCCATTCTGCTGCAGACCAACTTTTGCTTCGTTTATGTTTCTCTCACATTGTGAGACTGTGCCATTAATGGTTAAGGGATAGATGTTTGTTCATAGATCTTTGCTTCTCTGCAGTGCTCTGGAACAGAAGCAGACAACTGTTTCATCCCCACAGCATCCTGGTGAAGGCCTGAAGCCAGGCTGCATTTCCTTTTAAATCAACCTTTGTGTCACAAGGTGATTGCCTCTATTTATTTGACATTGAGTGACAGAGTTTAAGATGCTGGCAACAGTCACACCTGGATTTCTAAATTGTGTTTGACATCATGTGGCATACAAAAATGCACATGTCTATTGCGCTTTAGCTCCTGATGGAAGAAATTATATCCAAGGGAGGAGTGGCTCTGGACAAAAAGATAAAAAAAAACTTATTGTTCAGTTAAGACTATTAAAGAGCCAACCTTGCTTTACTTTCTCTTCAATTTTCATTTAATAGGACAATTAAAAACAAACAAACAAATAAAATTAAAACAACATGTGGTTTAAGCTTTGTCTACATTCAGCCATATAAAAGTTTTCCTTTATCTTTGATGTTCTTCTTTGCCTTTGAAATGGGGGATAATTTCTGCTATAGCTAAAGTAATCGTTTTGTAATGAGGACACTGTCACAAAGGCTAGTAGTTGCTAACCTTCAAATGTCTGATAATGCATTTTGTATTCATCCTGTGTGATTACACAACATTCACAATAATACTTGCTATACACTGATTATATATAATTATTTATATGCACTGTGTACGTTCTGTGCTTCTAAAAAGTAAAGGTAGCTATTATTATAATTAAAGGCTATTAGAGTATATACAAAATGCTAAAGTAAAGGTTAACTTAAATAAAAGGTGCACACATTCAGTCCTTATGGGTAGAAGCTAAGAAGATTATCAAGGGATTTTTTAAAACATCAACCACTGAAAACCTTAAAATTTGTGCATTTACAGTAATAATTAGCTCAATTATGTCATTAAACCTGAAGACCCTGTGATTACTTCCAAGACAGGAGTTGTGCATCACTGGTTTAAATCTTTTCTCTGAATGGTACCTTTGTACTTAATTTTCTTAATTGTGTTGCTTTTAATCTCTATGAGGTGTTTAGTTGAGACACAGGTCTTGAGACTAAACAAGATTGCATTTAGTGTAAAGACAATAATAATAATAATAATAATAATAATAATAATAATAATAATAATAATAATAATAATAATTTCTTACACTTACTTTTCTGGACACTCCACTCAAAATGCTTTACAGGTAATGGGGATTCCCGTCCACCACCACCAATGTGCAGAGAGCAGAATGACAAAGCCAGTTCATAGATGGGGATCATTAGGAGGCTATTAATGGTAAAGGTCAATGAGAAATTTGGCCAGGTAACACCACTACTCTTTTCAAGAAATGTCCTGGGATTTTAAATGACCACAGAGAGTCAGGACCTCGATTTTACATCTCATCCATAAGACAGCGCCATTTTACAGTATTATGTTACCATACCTGTTACCTGTTACCATACCTGGGCATTAGAGGCCACTCAGACCGCAGGGTGGGGGCCCCCTACTTACACCACTAGCACCTCTTTAAGCAGCAACTTTAGCTCTCCCAGGAAGTATCCCATCCAGGTACTGAGCAGGCTAAAACATGCTGAGCTTCAGTGGGTTGCCAGTTGTGAGTTGGAGGGTGATATAGCTGCTGGCATTACAATAAGTAATTCTTTACTTATAAGTTTAATAAATTACAGTAAAGTGAGTTTCTATTGCGAAAGTCCCTTCCTCATCTTAAATCCCTGTCTACCTCTCTGAATTACATTCCCAATAGTTGGGTTCCAGAAGGCTGAGCACAATTATATAATAATAATAATTGCTTACACTTATATAGTGCTTTTCTGGACACTCCACTCAAAGCGCTTTACAGGTAATGGGGACTCCCCTCCACCACCACTAATGTGCAGCACCCACCTGGATGATGCGACGGCAGCCATAGTGTGCCAGAACGCTCACCACACATCAGCTATCAGTGGGGAGGAGAACAGAGTAATGAAGCCAATTCATAGCTGGGGATTATTAGGAGGCCATGATTGGTAAGGGCCAATGGGAAATTTGGCCAGGATGCAGGGGTTACACCCCTACTCTTTTCGAGAAACACCCTGGGATTTTTAATGACCACAGAGAGTCAGGACCTCAGTTTTACGTCTCATCCGAAGGACGGCGCCTGTTTACAATACAGTGTCCCCATCACCATACTGGGGCATTAAGACCCAGATGAGCCGCAGGGTGAGCGCCCTCTGCTGGCCCCACTAACACCTCTTCCAGCAGCAACCTTAGTTTTTCCCAGGAGGTCTCCCATCCAGGTACTGACCAGGCTCACACCTGCTTAGCTTCAGTGGGTTGCCAGTTGTGAGTTGCAGGGTGATATGGCTGTTGGCCATATCTGTTAGCATATACGATCGACTGCTTTCATTAACCTTTAATCCTTCAATGGCTAAATATATGGTATTTCTGTTAATTTGGTAAGAAACAGATCACTATTATAAGTATACAGTTTGGCCTACTGTACTGTACTTGTACAGTATGCTGAACTCAGTATTTATCAGTGTTACGTTCCATATTCCTCCTCTAGAGGGTGCTCCTACCCGTTTCTGTTATTGATTCAGCTCCATAATTTCCTGCTGTGTCTTGTTAGTGTTTTGGCTTTATAAGCCTAGCGTCTCCGCTGTTCCAGGCTCAGCACTGGAAGACAGACGTCTGAAGACCCGCCTATCACCAGACCTGGACTAGTCTGAGGGCATAGGCCTTCACCCCGGCGTCCTGACCTACTGAGTCCAGGGTTCGGAGCACTTGGTCCTGTTAAGGTTTTATTTCTCTGTGTTCCTGGTCTTGGTTCCCCTTCCCGGGGATTTTAACTGTCTTCCCAGTTCATGGAATATAAACTATGCCCTGACAAAACTTTTGGACCTCCCTGAACTTGGTTGCTTCTGCTTTCCCTCCATGCACTAGACCACTACAGTCAGCGCCCCCTGTGTGTCAACCCGTCCGGACCCTGCTGTATCTTCCCCTGATGTCCTTCTTCAGACTCTTCTGGATTATACCGTCCCACATAAGGTATTTAACAACATACTTCACGGGAGACAGAACCAGCTCTCGCGACAATCAGGTTCTTTGCGTTCAATAAATACAGTACATACATGTACAGTATATTCAGAATATTCATTATTCTTCAATCCAGATCACCAAGTATAGTTTTCACAGACATCAATTATTAATGATACCAGATAAAGATAAAGAAAAGGGAAGCATGTTTTTCATGTAATTAATAAAATTCCTATATTTTTAAAGGAATTCGTTTTGGCTCAAACCCTGTCAAGAGGGATATTTGAGGTTACAGCATGGCTGTGAGCAGCAGGGCAGCAACAGAACATTTGTAAATATTTGATAAAGTCAAGCAGGGATCTTAAACGTTCAAGGCAAATGTGGACTCTCCCTCAGCATTCCACCTTTGAATTTTTGCATAGAAAGTAAATGATTTCAACATTAGGCAAGTCTACAGAATTTGAATACCTAATCTTCAGATCATGTGGTTTGATAATTGGTCTTGAAGGGGTCAATTTCATAGTCAAACTATAATAACGAGTATCCATTACAACAACTCCCTTTTTTACAGCTGTGAGGGACATTCATTATTGGGTTTTCCATTGCCTTATAAACATAACACACTTCTATGAATGTGATTTGAGAAACAGATATGCTTAAAGGTGGCTTTAGAATCTTAAATTAGTGCAGAAAAAGCCTTTTACCTTAATCATTCTCTATCAGCATTAACAGTGTGAAAATGCTGGGATATGTAAAAAAGTGCATGAAGTGGAGTGCATAGAATACTGTATAATTTTCCCTTCATTACAGACCCTCATTTCACATTCCTCTGGTACATTTCTGTAGTCTTCTCCAGATGTTGGCCAGACCAGGGATTTTCCAGGAAAGCTTCAATGGTTTAATGAATTAATGACAGTAAGTAAGAGTACTATAAAATTCATAAATATCTGCCAGAGTAATATATACTGTACACTTCTTTCCAAATGTATCTGCTCTGCCCTTAACTACATATTCTGCATATACAGTAGATTCCTTTTCTAATGTCACTCATGAAATGACTGAAATCTGTTTGGTCAGGGTTAATAAGCTTATGGGACCTAATAAAGCAATCTTTGCTAATCTTTGCTAGAATAATTATTTCGATAATATTATTCTAATAATGCAAAGCTACTTTTTTTTGAAGGATTGAATGAATTTTTGTTTGGTTTGGAGGCTTGAAGCCAGAATCCTCAGTAAATATTTGACTGCAGATGTCCATCTTAAAAAGCTGCGCAAGCTCTGGTATATTCAATACTCACCCTCTGTATGGTTGCTGGTTAGCAGATGTCATATTGTTTGTGGGACTGCCATGACAACATGTCACAACAGAAATTGTGATTAAATACAAAAAAGGTCCTGAAGCCACTCAACTAAGATTTATATGTCCTTGTAAATCAGTTGAGCATTAATTAGAAAAAATCTACAGTAATTTGTTGAATGTTCTTTTGAGAAAAAAGCTAATGGGATTGTAGTATGATACTAGTGCTCAAAGACAATTATCTTCCAAATAGCTTTGTCAAGTAAGAAGTACAGTACAATGCAGCAATCATAATGGATTTAGAACACCTTTTATATAATCTGGTTTACACTGGTTTACCATAAGTTGCATTTTACAGCTCATTTGCTTGTTGTTTTGTAGCAACCAAAAAGTGCCTGTTACCTCTTACTCTCTCTTACGCAAAACAATAAAGATTAAAAATAGCATTATTACCTATTTTCCTCATTATTACCTATATGTTCCTATCCTATGTTGCTTGTGTAGATTTTCACATTCTGGTACTCAGCTTTGAATGATGTACTTGTAAATAAAAGTTTTTAAAACTACTTCATGACAAGCTTGTATCTGAAGCTCTGAAGCTGTTAAAAGGTCACACATTTATTTTAAACTAAGATATTCATGCACACTAAAAATGGAAGATTATGATGGCAGATCAGTTGGTTATATGTAATACATATAATGTTACTTGTAGTTTAAAGAGTTTGTTGATTGTTTGTGGTGAATTTCTCTTTCAGTATCATATTGGAATCATATTCTTAGGACCAGACAATCTCTGAGCTGATAGAAGACAATGTCATGGAATGTTTCTTTGAGAAATGAACATTACTTTGTCAGACCTAGAGGAAATAAATGTGATTCAACAATTGTGGCATATACTGTATTACACCAGATCAGATATGATATCTGAAGGATACTTATTATTATAATTCCCAGTAAGAACATACAGATTCAGTTCAAATTGTTGATCATTTAATTAAATAAGTGATGCATGTAAAATAGTTTTTCTTATAGATGTTTACTGCTCCTTTGTTTCACCATTGATGGAGTTATGCGACCACAGTGGAACTAGAACAGATACTGAGTAAAATGCTGACTTACCTAGTTTGAGTTTCTGACTCTAAAATAGGTAAGGAGATTTGGGAAGGTGCATAAGTCTCTAAGCAACTACAATGTTCCTTAGCAACAGCAAGGTAGTACAGTCATCTCCAGCTGTTTAAATGTTAGTGTTGTTTATATGGTTAACTTCAATGACCAAAAATCTAACTCAAAAGTGTTCATAAAATTGTTTTGTTTTTAAATTCAAATATTTGCTTATTTTCATATATATATTTCTCTTTAATGATTTTCTTGATGTTTTTAGTGTAGCTTTTAGGGGCATTTCTGTGATGATATTGTAAAGGATAGAAAACATCTCACCTAGAAACAAAATAAAAATCCAGCATTTTCCTATTTGTTTACTATTACTTCACCAGGAATAACAACATCAGAAGAATCAGATGATTTATGAATGTGTATTGAGTATTTCAAGTGAAATGATTTTGGTTTAACCCACTTGGTTAAGGGACAGTCCCCTGACAATAGAACAAGGAGGCTCAGACCCCTAAAAGTAAACAAGTGGACCTCAAAACCACACATGCAGAAACATAAAGACCAGTAAGGTGCAAGACATGGGGAGAATGCAGTGATTCAAGCCATTATAATGAAAAGCTGTGTGGAGCTGATTTGGATGAACTGCAAGTTATGCTTTTGATGACCAGTGACCAAGTTTATTTATTAAGTGGCCGGAATTACCTTGACAAGCTGCTGAGGAGGCCATACCAATTCTGTTATAATGTCGTGGTAAGATGGAAAAAGCAGTTTCTGCTGGACAGGCTAAGGAATCCAAGTGCTTGATCCCAGTGAAAGGACAAGGAGAAATGAGAGCTGGGGAGGTCACTGTGTGGGCTGAATCAAAAAGAAGCAAAATATCCTGAAGGTGAAAAGAGTATGAGGTACGAGACACAATGTGGCCTTTCTCATTAATGTTGAGGGGATCAGGTGAGAAGGTACCTTAAAAAAATTGCATAGTTGGAGATGATTATGATTGAGAAGAAGTTCATAAGGACTAAGGTACAATTGTATTCATATTTAATAGCAAATATAGGTGCTCAAATTAAACTGTATTGTTTTATGTTTTTTTAGACAAAATGTTAGGGTATCTAAAGATAAAACATTGATATCAGGTAAGCAGGGACAAACAGAGGAATTGGAAAACATTGAAGAGGCTGTAAATTCAGAGCACTTTGGAAAACCAAGGAAGTTAATAAAGATAAATTTCTTACATTTTATCAACAAATGATGAATGGTAGTCCAATATAATTGCGTACTGTATGTGCAAGCAGATAAAATATCTCTTGTAATTGGCATCTGCTGTTTTGGATAGGCTACTCAGGACATTGAAGACTTTTGATAAGCAAGATAATTTGTGGATGGGATGTGAACACATAAACAGTTCCATACATAAACTTATAAGAAAATTGAATTCTTCTCAGGTGAACCCTCATTGCAGAGAACCAGATCATGGGAGTTTTTGCGCGGTAACATATGAAAAAGGAAATGCTTAAAATTTCAGAAGATGGGAAGTTAACTAAAGATGGAAAAAGCGTGATGAAATGATCAACATTCCTGATTGAATGGAGTTAGTTCAAAGGAAAAGTAGCTAGGAATATGGCAGAACTGGGCAAGGATCCAAACTGGCATTTGGAGCTAAAGTCTTAAATTTCTGAAACTAGAAACGAGGAAGTACATCAGCAATATTATTAAATGGGATGTGAACCGCAGTGATTAAGGAAGATAATCAGAATGAATGAGGACAGACGTGTGTTTCCCATTTTGACCCTGAAAAAAGGTAGTGATGTTGATGGAGTAAAATTTAAAAAGTTGGAAGCATTTTCAGCATGCGATCTTGAAGAAAATTCAGAAGGCCAGTTTGCTGCAGACATATAGATAGTTATAGTATATACAATAGAATATTCAAAACAATAGAATATAAACATTAGCGAATCATGTTGAAATATCAAGGAAATGTCAATGATAGAACACCTGCTGACTATAAAAGTTTTTTCTTTCCTTTTTGGGGTTGTTTTGTTGTTTGTTTTAAAAAAAAAGCACAGTGGTGAATATTTTGTTATCTCCTGTCTTTTTTGGTTATATTATTTGATCATAAGAAGCATGGTCGTGGCATCTAATTTTGTATTAGTCAAACTGAAAAAAAGAGGTATGTGTGAGATACATTGGAAAGGTTATGATTTAGAACGTCTGGATGAAATTAGTTAAGAACTTCCCTTTGTCTCATTTTGAATTCACGCTGATCTCAAGCAATTCAGATAGCAAAATTATGAAATGTAGGGAAACATAAGAAAATACAGTGCAAGCCCTAATGTGGGAGTTAGCATCCAGGAGTGGGAGACACATTATGTGGAATTTTTGTGCCTGAAGTAATATACAATGGTCTGGTGTTTTTATGTTTTATTTATTTTTGGAACTTGTTGATGTTAAGGCTTTTGACATCAATCCCTCCATCCATTTTCTACTTGCTCTTTTCCAATTCAGAGTCACAGGGGGAACGAGAGTCTATTCTGTCAAGCAATGGACACAAGGCAGGGTTCACCCTGGATGGGACACTAGTCCATCGCAGGCCAGACACACACAAACACAGACAATCACACACTCACACTAGGGACGGTTTTACCTAGAAGCCAATTAACCTAGTAGTACTGTATGTTTTGAACTGTGGGAGGAAACCAGAGCACCCTGAGATACTTCTTGCCAAGGCCAGGGGTGGGTTGTGATTTGAGCATGGAAACTTACCATGTGTTGCATCTGAATGTATTGGATAAGAATAGTTGTTACTGTATATTGTTGGAGGAAAATCCTTTAACACTCTTATGATTTTAGTTAATCTTTATGCCACACATTGGGGTGACACTCATTTTACTAATAACCTTACTCCCATTCATCCTGATTTGAACACCCACCACTTACTTTTAGTGGGAGACTAAGTGCTGTATAAATCAAGTTTTAGATCACTTATCTTTAAAACCCCACATGACATTCAAAGTCTGCGTCAGTAATACAATTATTTCTCACAGGCAATTTCTGAACCTTGATGTTTTTCGTATTCTATGGGTATGGAGTGTTTTATTTGTTCCTCTGGTCACTATATATACTCACACGAAACATTCCATTTTATAGACAATAACTTAATATGAACTGCAAACTTTTGCATTTACCATAGCACAGTTATTTTAGACTATAATACTTTAATTCTGGAGATTCTTTAACCAAAGAGGCTGTGCCCAGAGCACCTTGGCAATTTAGTCTCCTTATGATAGTATGAAGAATTTGTGAATTTTCTGTCTGACAAGATTTTTTTTCTACAGCGGTCCCAATTATCTCCATATGGAAGGCAAAGAAAGCTCATTTATGTGGTAAGATTATCTCCTGTACTGCTCAAAAGAATAAAAGCAATAGGGACAGACAACATGTGTTAACTGACCTCATTCTACAACTAGACCAGTAATTTATCCTTTATAAGACCAGATTAAAAGAAAAAACATAATTTGATATCCTCACAACTCCTCAATTAGTAAAATAATTAAGCCCCATTGTTCTACCTATGAACTTTGTGGAAAAAAATCAATTTAACTCAGAAAGCTAAATGTTATTTGTAATATGACTTAAGCACCAGTCTTTTTATTAATATTTTTTAAATGTAGTAAATGCAAGAACTATTCATTCTTAACTGTTTTCCACATAGCTTGCATGTTTTCCATGATCTGCAGGGTTTATTTACTTTATTACAGATCCAGCCATTCAGAATGCGTGCCAGATTACGCAGCAATTCACAGTGCAAATGCTTCAACACAACATACTGTACTGCACCGCACTTTTTTTAAACATTCTGTTGTCAGACTGCAATATTTTGTAAAACTGCCAGGTGGCGCAGTGAATGTTTAACATGGCGTGTGGAAGTATTTGGGCTTGAGACAATCTTTTTCTGATTACATAACTTAAAATGTATAGTATTTAGACTTTATAATGTAAAATTGTGTATTACAGTATGTTAAATATTAAATAAAAAAAGAAAGTAGGGCTATTTTACAACAAAAAAATATTCAGTTGGATATATAAAGTAGTTTATTATTATAATAATATTATTATGAAGAAGCTTGTACATACAGTAAATGGTAGTGGTAGCTAAATACAAAAACATACAGAACAGTATTCCACCTTCTTCATAAACATTTTATGCATCGAAGTCTTTAACTCGGTAACTTACAGTGGTTATTTTGGAAAAGTTTTGACATGCTTGTTCAAACTATATTAAGTTTATATAGTTCATATTAAGCTACAGTATAATGTTTTGACCTTTTCTAAGAATATGTAATAAGAACACTGTACTTGCTGTTGTTATTGTTGTAGAAAAAAATGTAGTACTGCCTCAATCCCACATGACAGGGAATATTAACACGCAATTTTGTAACTAAAGAAATTCTGGCAGCTAAAAGTATCACTTTTCAGAAACATTTTGATATGTTCATTTTACGTATGTACATTTTGCTGTCCTTATAGTTGTAATGGACAACGAAACGCTCATACTGTACACTGAAATGGAGCTCATTGCATTCAAGCGGCAGTTTAGTATGGCAGTTAGACTCTCGCCTGCTACTCAAAAAGTGAAGGATTTGATTCCTGGACAGAAATGTTTTATTTTATAATATAATAGTTTATTTTTATAGCTTGCTGTAAACGTATCGTTTATTTCAACAACAAGTAATCAGGAAACAATTTAACTATTGATTATGAAAATATATTTCACACATACTTTTCTTTAGTGGATTTAAAACAATATGGCATCATACATTACTTTCTGTATATACAATATACATATAGAGTATACAGATCATTGATGTGTATGCTATTGTTTTGGCATATCTGTGGATATGACTTAATGTGCTTCATGTGTGAGGAAAAATTCACTATCAATTCTCTAATAAATGAAATAACTAATTTAATGATAAAATTAATTTGTAAATTATATTCACATTTCCGAATATTAAGTAATAACATTCATGAACCTCCAGGCCAACAATCTTGAGGTTCTTCGGAAATAGCAAGAAAATTTAAAGATGCCGCAATTGAGTTGTTACATGTATACAGCACTTAGTTTTGAACACCAATTTTAATGCCACTATGTATATTTTTAAATGATAAAATTTAAAATCTAATTTTTTATTTGTACACATTTTTTGCTGCCCTTTTTTCTTCCTAGTAGTTAATAAAATTACTGTATGTGCGCTGTTCCCTTATGTTACATGATTACTCCCTGGAAATTAGACACAAGAAGGGCATAGAGAACATCGTGGCACTGGGGGAATCTTTCTGTATGCTGACGAGTTATAGAGGAGAAACGTTGTGTCCCCCTTCTGTTCCTTTCAGCATGAATTTAACTTTCATGTGTTCCATTGCAGCCAACACATGCAACGCAGCTCCCTACTCAAACTTCTTTAACTAACATTATGTCTGTTACAAAGGGTAGGGGTTTAATGTCCCACTGTGTTTGTTATTTGAAATGGGCAGTTTTGCTTGGGGGATGGGACTGAAATTTCAGTCTTCTGCCCTCTTCTCCTGCGCTTCTTCTTGCACATTATCATAAGTCAACACTTATTTTTCCTTAGTGCACGTTCTGTAGTTTTAAAGCTACTACAGACCGTCAGTGTGAAACATATTTATTTGTACTGTAACAAAGCGTACCCCAGTCACAGAGTCCTACATTCAAACTATTCTTGAGCAGCTGAAACGTGCTGGGTGCCTGGGGCAACATCTGGATGCTAACTGCTTCCTGCCGGGGCGTAACAATGACCTCAGGTTGTTTCATGCCAATCATGCAATCCAACTGAAAGAAGAAAAATTAAATAAACATGAAAAGACTTTTTAAAGTTTTCATTAACAAACTTTATTCCAGAGATATTTCGATGTCAATAACTACGCAAGGAGAGCACGCAGATCTCATTACACTCTATGGAGAGATGAGCAATTACCTCCATTTGAAAACAAATGTGTTCTGAAGGATTTTTTAAAAGTATCAAAACATTTATAGACTTTCCTAATACATAACCACAGAATATATATTGTTTCCATTCAAACATAATTCTACTTGAAGTAAAAACACATTCATGATATGTTCATACCCCAGTATCCGAATCTAATTCATTCCTGAAAATCTGTTCAGAAGGCGGGAGATCTACAGTAATGAAAATTTGATTATTTCTTATGGGGAAAATTCCACTCTAAACATACAGACCGCTATAGCAAGCTTAGTGAACAGCGTAATTCTACTCAAACAAGCAATCGTCTAGAATGATGTGCATATTGTTCTCGACTATTATGCTAAAGAATCTTTTTCTCTTTGTTAAGATCCCATAATGAACAGCAACTACAAAACAAACACAAAGCTTTTGCCTCGCGGCGTCCTTAACCACAATGCTGTGCGCATGCGCAGAAACAAACAGCTGTTCACAGAAGGTTCTCAGCCAAAATCGGACACTTTCGAACTTCAAATTTTGGATTAGCAAAATTTCGTTCTTATAACGAATTACAAAGTACAAATTATGATCAATGCTGTAATTGAGAGTAGTTAGGGTTAAAATTTCTATCAATGTTTAAATGAATAGAATTTTGTCATTTTTTTAACTAAGCCAAACTATGTAAGTTTCAATGTCTTTATGGACACAATTTGAAAATGTTGATAGTACTTTATGTAGAAGTGCATAGTCTGATACCTAATGTCACAACCCAGAAATTGACAAAAATGCCAATGTAAAAGAAACTCAAACATCTGGTTTCAGTAATTCTCTAATACCTCTACGTAGTGCTGAAAATGGCTAGTACTTCAATTATAAATTAATGCAATGAATGTGTTTCAGAGCAACAAACCAGTGCAGAAAATAACTATTAAGGCAGAAGATTGATTGTATTTTATAATTTTGGAATCACTGAATAAAAGCTTTTTCATGATTTCACATTCTAAACATATGGACATACAAATTATTACCAATACTATAATTAAGAGTGATCGAAGTAATAGGGTCTACTTTACTTAGGGGTAGGGTTAAAATTTATATGAAAGTTCAAAATGAAAAGAAGCTTGTCAATTTCTTTAAATTAGCAAAATTAAGCAAGTTTCCCAGTTTTTACTTACACTAGAATTAGAATGTTTTGAGTAGCAGTCTATAGTCTAATACCTAATGCCAGTACCCAGAAAAAGTAAAGAAATAAAAAAGTGAAAGAAACTCTCACAGTTTTAATTAAAACATTAATTCTACTTACTCTTTTGCATGAAATGTTTTTGAATGTGAGACCAAAAGAGCTTAGAAATCTCATACATCTTAAATTAATGCTTTTTGCACAGACACCTTGAGCCTGGAGAGCTCCAACTGCTTGAGCTCATGTGTGCATGGAAAATAGATCTTCGGAATGAGGTTTAAAACATGTAGGGGATTATTCATGGGATCCTTGAAAGCTCCAATGCCTAAAGGCCCAGTACATTGTTGAAAGACCAATGACTTATATTCTTAAAATATAAGGGACCTATTGAGGTCTTGTTATTCTAGGTGTTAATCATTAATATTGTTGGCTAATTGACAACATAAACATGAAAGTGGATTTATTTGATAAGATTGTATTTTTCGCCAATGCCCTCCACCTCACAACAGTTTCTCCCTTGCTGGGGTGGGGGTGAATGTTTTGCACAACCATTTAGGTTAGACTTGATAATGAGATAATGGGCCACAGCTGTCTTGATTACTTAATTATTGAACGCAACCTTGAAGTCTAATCTTTTATGTTACAGTACTTACATCATTTACAATGTGATAAAAGGAAGTCTGTCCCTATGGGAAACATGGGAAAACTACTGTAGAACCAACCCACGGCATACTTAACTATTCCACACAACCCCAAAGGTATCATTTACCTTGGGTTTCAGGTGACTCCCAAAATCTCATATACGCATAAGACCTCTTCTGATACACTTAAAGGAAAATACGAACTTGTATAAAATTGGGTAGAATTAGCCTAGTAAAGATGATAATATTACCCAGACTTCTCTAACCTCTATCTATGCTATTTACTCCCATGACTAAAACTGACATAAAGGATCCGAATAAAGCAATATGAACATTCATATGGACAGGAAGAAAACTAAAAATGAAATGTAAGACTGTGCAGCTACCCAGGGATTATGCTGGATGTGCCCTGTTGAATCTGAAATACTATATCTGGGCAATACAACCAAGAATCCACCAGCAGTGGATTCACGCACCACCAGACTCCACCTGGGTGGAGATGGAGGCTGAACTCAGTAAACCAGCTTCTATTGTAAACCTCTTAGGCAGGAAGATGACAAATTTACCCCCGCTTGCTAAAAAGAACCCATTGATATTAAACATGGAAACATGGATCAAGATAACTAAATTCTTAAGTTATTATCCCTCTCTTTATACAGTATACCGTCTTCACAGGTGGGTGACCCTAACCTACCCCCTGGAAAGACAGGCTCCCATTAACTGGCAAACCCATTAACTGGCAAACAGCACGTACAGTATACATAGAACTTCTGACCTATTTGAAGGAGGGGTATTCAAAATTATTTGAGCATCTCGGAGCACAATATAATATACCAACTAGAGACTTCTTCAAATATCTCCAGGTCAGTCATTATGTACTGTAGGTACTAACAATGGTGGTCTTGATTTTTTCAGCAACTCGCACACATTGGGAAAAAAATTGGTAAAGAGTAAGAACGCAAAGAAATTTCCATCCAAGTTTTACACCTTCTTTTCTAGGCATGAGGCAGACTCCCTACAATCTTTACAGACAAATTGGAGCTAAGAACTGAGGTATTATATAGATGGTGATATTTGGAAAACTATTTTTCTATAGCCTTCAATAATCTCCATCTGTAACTGGTATAAAGAACTGCAGTGCAATTTGCTACATAGTGTAGAGCATACTGTATGTATCTCCACAGATCTACAGCAAATTGAGAACAGACACATCACCTAACTGCCCTAAGTGTAAAAACCAGGTTGGAACACAGCTCCATTGTCCATAGTGCCTTGATCTCATTAGAAACTTTAAGATTCATCCTAAAAGTTTAACTGGAATGCTTAAAAGAATTGCAGGGAAAAGCCTTTGAAATCATTAGTTAAAAGAAGAGTTCAATATACTGTATACTCTTAAGCCATTATATATAATTATACTATGATATTTATACCTTTTTATGGCAAACTCTGATATAGCTGACTTTATTTGTTTTTTTCTTTCACTGTCTCTATCCCTTTTTTTCATTTCTTTCCCTTCATTTCATTGTTATTCTCTTAGAAAGTATAAAAAATCATGTTTTTACTGTGACTGCCTTGTAATATTGAATAAAATTAAGAAAAAATGAAGTACTTTGTGTGTGAAGGAATACACTTAAAACGTAGGAAACATTATTACATTCAAGAACATGGTACATATTACATTAGACGCGTCATGTGCCTTACAATATAATATTTTAGCTTTACTGTGTGCCATTTTTCTCCTTTTGCAATAGAAATGTGAAGGGCACACAAGCTTTGGTTTTGTTGCTCTGAGATTCTTCCAGCTTGACTTCAGCTTATGGAGGAAAAATGCCTCACAACAAAATATCACATTCTGAAGCTACTGGACAGTCATCAGTATTCCCCCTCTTTCCCTGTTGTTCTTTTTTTTTTGCTGTAGTTGCTGCAGCAATAAAGGAGAAACACTGAAAAAACATTCTGCACTTAAAAATGGTCTAATGGAACTGACAACTTGACATGCTTTCTTTCAGGTTCTTTATATTCTTTAATAATAGTGCCTATTAGTCGCTAAGTGCAACGAGGACTGCAGAAAATTTATTAACCCCGTGATTCCCTGGATATGCTTTATGAATTGTACATCGTTTTATTGTTTCCACATTTTAATGTAATGAAAAAACACCATACTGTACATGTGTACTGAATAAATAATTTATGTAACATGATGTGAATCATTTTAAGAGATGAACAAAATGAAGAAATGAAAAAAGAGCTAAACAAAAGATAATCTTCACTCTTTAATGTTTTTAGATTAGTTCATCGCCACTGAGACTGCATCACTCCTTAGGTAAACCACTGACTTTTATTTTGGTATCTTCTCACTGCCTGAAAACCAGCTTTCCCTGAAACTCACAACTAGCTAAATGAAAACACTAGGTTTCTAAGCATGAAATTAACATTTGATCTACTGAGAAGGGTCAGGTCCTTCAAATATCAAAGTTCTCAACATATAGAAGCATAGGGAGCACAGAAATGAGATATTCAGTTTACAAATTAAATGCCTTTGTTGGCCTGCTACTAAAGAACATCTTGTCTCAATCTGAAAGCTAAATCAGTAACACCTCAAATTGACAAAATATGGTTTTAATAATTAACATAAGTAATATGGTTTGCTTTAAACAAACAGGGAAAAAATGTACTGTATGATGTCTATTGCTGCAATGGGCTCTCCATTTTAACATACAACAGAAAACACAAGGCTATGCCTTTTATTTATGGAAATAAATATCCATTCTTCGTCTTTTATTATATTCAGTTGAGCGCATTGAAATCTTCAAAATATGCAAACATTTTAAGCAATCATGCCTAAAACACTCAAGATTTTCATGCTTTGTGAGCATACTGGGTTAATAATGCTTGCATTTTTAGACGCGGCTCAGTTGTGCCACTGTCAGTCACATTAGCTATGGTTGTATCTCCTTAAATTTAATCCAACCCATGCTTATCTAAAATTCATGTTTCTGATTTGAATGGGGCTTATTCAAATTCCATACTGATAGCTAGAAATAAAGCTTTGCTGGAGCAAAAGAAGAGAAAAGATGGATAACCTACTGTATGATCAAGTTCCGATTGGATTGGATTTGACTGGATTTTATTCTGCGATGTGCTGATGCCAACGACTTATTAAAACCATTACCTACAGGACTCCTGCGAAATACACATTGCTCTGTGGTGTGCACAGTATGTGTGCATGCATGTGGAAGAGACTGGGAAATATGACAAACTGAAGGAGAGTTTTGCTCTGTGTACCCCCCTAGGTAAAGAGGATTACTGCATCAAAACAATCATAATTACACTATGGGTATAATCAGGATGCATTCAGCAGTTCTGGACTTACGATAATCTTAAACAATATGTTGTTTACCATTTATATTTTCAATATATTCTTACAATTTTTTACACCAGATCGACTTCTAGAGTAAAATTACAAATCCTACTGCAATAATCTCATTAAGAAATCTATGCATACTGTCTTGTACTTCACACTGCCTACCACATCATTCGTAATGCTCATAATCTACTTAATGGTAATTGCTAAACATGTATAATGTACCTGAATCTTTGAATACATAATTTAAAAATCTAGAGCCAAGCGCAAATTAAAAAAACAACAACACTACAGGACTGTGTGTTTAAATAAAACATAATTTAAAAAACACATTTAGTGGAATTATCCCCCCCCCCCCCCGTAACGTAGTCACACAAAAATAGCAGTCCCCATGAATTTCACTCTGCACAGGCGACAGTGTATGGAGAGGCTGGAAGACTGGACTCTATTGTCCTTTCAGAATACATACAGTAGGCGTGCTAATCACTATTTAAAGTCTATGAGACATACATGTACTTATTTTTCTACATCTGGTTCTGGAGCTATTTATTGCATTCCCTGTTTAGATTTACTGGAGTGTTTATCACATTTTTTTTTTTGTTTAATAAATTAGCTACTGCACTCTTCATGCATATCTATTTTTTCTGACTGGACTCTGCTTTTTTTCCATCTAAATAGAGCTCCTGCAGAGGTTGGGGTCGAATCAGGTGGATGGCCATCACATTTCTAGCATGTTTCTGCCATACTCAATAAAGTTCATGTCATAATGGTGTGACGATATAAACATTCAGAGGTTTGGTTTGAATACCATTTTTCTCTTTTAATCAGAGAAACTTTTTTATCTAAAAACAACAGCATGCAAATAGGACATTTTCAGCATCTCCTTTCCCTCTCCACCTCTCTACTTTTCCCAGCTCTCGCTTGCATGAGATCTAATCCTCATTTTATTTTTTAAATCTGTAGTACTCCACTATTGGAAACACAAACAAAAGAATGCCCCACAAAAATCACAAATCCCACTGTTCCGATGATACCCTTTTAATGGCATTTAACAGAAGCCACAGGGACTTCTGGATTTACAGTAATATGAACCCACATTTTAAATTAGTGGGTTTATCAAGCACATTATTAATTAATTTATTAAGTAATGGGTTACAGAAGTATGCAGCTAGCCATTCAGTCATGTAGTGGAAGCTATTACCCTGGATTCTTTCAGTTTGGAAAAGATCCAATTAGATCCAACTGGCCAATTAGCTAGTAACTGCCAAAGGCCAAGTGGCATGCGTCATTTGTAAACATTTTTATATTCTCATAAATAGTTGGTTGAAATAACCATTACCCTGGACTCTTAGTTAAGTGTTAAATAAATAATAACTTAGGATCCTACAGGAATCTGGCCCCTGTAGAATCTACAGTAGGTTGTTAAAGCTAATATTTGTTGTACTATAATGTCAAAAACAAGTAAAAGAAAACACACCAATTGTATTTTTATTTCTCTACCTGGTTATTTGGTGATAATCATTTTCAGATAAAAAGGCCAATTTTATATTTTATGGAATAATTCTTCAATCACAGTAAATCTGTCCCATAATTCATATTCCTTCATATGAGGAAATGTAAACAGAGGAAATAGAAATAAATGCATAGGTTATAACAGTAACCTTTGTAGTGGTAACTGTAGACCAGGGATGCGTAAAATCCATTTAGTGAAAAACTACATATTTACAAACACTTTTCAATTAGCAGCTAGTTCAGTTTTTTTTTTTTACATTGAAACCCATACAGTATATCAAATTAAATATTCCATCCCAAAAAATAATATGGCAAATTAATTGCTTATAGAATACAAAAATGTAGCAGGAACATGAGGACGTCTCTTCAGGTAGTTCCAGCAGTGATGATGAAACGCTTATCTGGTGGAGTTCTGAGCCAAAAAACTTCAAAACTGTGATGTTGGGTCCATCCCAAATATAAAATAATTGTACACTGATACAGGAGGAGTTGTTTTTATTAATTTGTTTATGTAAACATAGTGTTGTGAAACAGCTAGAGCAAATTATTATGGACATTGTCATAATCCATAGTGTTAGAGAAGGGAGCTGAAACAGTGCAAAATAGAAAGGTAAAGCAATGTTTCAATTGTTGAGCATTCTGTACTGTAGGTTTGGAACGCACACCTGAAGATGTTTCAACAGCCAAAACATTGTGTTTCCCGTTTCTGATTTTTCAGTGTATAATTTACCTTTTCTTGTTCCATAATTCATAATGACTACAAGCACTCAAAAAGCACCAAAATCAGTCCTTTGTATAGTACTGTATATATACTTGATAAAGTACTGTACATACTGTATTTATTTATCACTGATCAGAGCTAGTTATGTCACATTAATGAGCTCTAAGTAAAACATAGCTGTCCATAGCAACTGACTTTAACTTTATTTGCAAAGCAGAACTAAAAATGTGTTTAGATTGTTCTACTTTTGAGAATTGACCAAAAAGTCAGAATTAGTTTATATTCATATTCCCATAAGGTATCCATACTTACCTGTATAATGAAAATCTAAACATTGTATGGTCTTTACAAAGAGACAGGGATCGCTTGAAAGAATAAACTACCACATTTAGGAGCAGAATACAGTACTTTGTCATAGGAGCTGCATGGTTTACATTTTAATCAGCAGGAAACATACATCTTCTGACAGAAACAGAAGGCTGATTGTATTTTGCAAAATACAAACCACTCTCTGAGGAGCAAGTGAAGTATCATTGTTTACATATACAAATTACAGTCAAGAGGTGAATGTTACACCATACTGTATTTCCACATTCCAGCTCCCTTAACTAGGTTTCAGTGCCTGAAATAATTTATTTCACTTTTATAGCTGTATTCTGGTTTCATAATTTAGATTTTTCTGAATTAATCATTTTAATTTAGAATACCTTCTGAATATATAGGCTGCTGGGTCTCCTGTTTGCCCGTTGAGGCCAAGATCAAAGATTGATTCCCACCTTTGGTAAAAAATTTAGTTATGGCTACTTTTCAAGCAGCTTCTTACCAATGCCAAAAAAATCATATTTTAATGTCTAGTTTTATGGTTTTATGTCATTATATAACCGTTGGATCCATTATTGTTTCATTACTGGTATTATTGATTCGTATATAAGGCAGTGTAGAGGTGCAGTGGTAAGCATCACTTTCCTGCAGCATTGAGGCCTTGGGTTTAGTTCCTGGGGTGCTATCTGCATGAAGTTTGAATGTTCTCCCTGTTTTCAATTGAGTTTCCTCCCACAGTCCAGAAACATAATTGTCTGCATTTTCCTGGTGAAACAGGCCCTGGTGTGAGTGAGTGTGTGTTTGCATCCGTTTGTGCCTTGAGATGGACTGGAATTCTGTCTAGGGAGTTGTTTCCCCTGCGACTCTGGATAGGATAAAGCAGTTAGAAAATTGATGGATGGATGATTTGCTTAATTAAAGAAGTAATGCTTTAAGTACTTCTAAAGGAAAACTTACCCACTGGTCAGGTAGCATTGTGCAGTAAAAGGACTATTGTAATTCCTTTTTTTTGTTAATAACCACTACATAGCTTTTTACTTGGTTATCCAATCAGAGTTCCAAGTAAAAGTTCCAATCGGACCCAAAAAATAATGGCATGCAAATATTTTACCTATAGTATGCCATTTCGCCTTAGATTGGGATGGTTAAGTGAAGCATAATTACAGAGTTGTTAGCAATTAAGTAAAGGGAAAAATGGATTTGGCTCATACATAATTGTCTAGTATTGTATTGTTTATAATTTAAATTTGTAACCAATAAACTGGTTTTAGAATTTTAAGAAAGCCCAGCCAAGTCTTATAGGTGGTAGTAAAATTATGCATATAAAGCTATGTGCTAAACTACAAATACAGCACTCAGCACACACTTTATTGCATATAGATTTGATTAGAATCTTGCCCTATTCATGTTTTTTGTTATCCTTTTAATATTTTCATATTTGGATAAATTTAGGAATTAGTTCGTATTCGAAGGGATCTAGAAAACAGTCTCCGTCTGGGATATTCAGGTGTTCAACAAATTTTCCTTAGGATATTAAGCCAAAATTAATTTTGTTAAAACCATTGAAATGATATTGATGTACTGTATGTTATCTCTTCTGCTAGTGTTAAGATGTTCAAACATGTCAACTATTCAACTAGCAGATACTGTCATACTCCAAGCTGAATACTGTTTGTGTCTCAGGCACACTTAAGAGGACCATATGAGCTAAAATGAGCTTCTAACTCGCTGTGCAAGAGGATACGCCCATGTGTGTTTCCAGATGCGTGCTCATATTGTATACCCTAGTGTACAGTATGTGATCAGATCCCAGGTTCAGATTGTATTTGACACTCACTGAGACTCTAAGCTGAACAACCTAGATAAACATAAAACTCACAACATCGAAAAGCCAACATCCTGCTGCAGGTACAGTATGCCTTTTAGCACCTACGGTAGGTGTGTCATATCACTGCAACATGTTCATCTTATACCTTTGTAGATATAAAATGCATAATTTCTCCTAAGGGCTTCTTTCTGTAAAACTGATTTTGTGATTTAAAAAAATTCCACTCCGACAATTTGGATAGACAAGTAAAAATAAGGCCCCACCCTTTTATAAATTCATACTGCCCAGAAGAGGCTCCTAGTTCTACATGGGACTGTCCCAACCTCCTGATTGAGTGTTAAGCTTAGTTTGAGAGAAGGGACTGCCCTTTTATTTATTTTATGACTTATGCTGGTTGCACAGTATCCAGTTCTATTCTTAAGGTCTTCCTTAAAGCAAATCGTGAGTAATTTGTTCAGATGTTTTTGGCATATTCATTAATCTTGGGAAAGATATTTATGCAAGTATCTATATTTAAAAAATTAAATCAGTAAATTACTGCACAAAAACAGCAGACTACTGAACCAAAAAAAATACTGACAAAAAAACTTGTTTCTACATGAATTTATTTACAGATCTAATATATGCAAATGAATGACACATGCATTTACTTGGTTTCTTACAAGTACAGTAGTCATTCTTGTAAACTGTCCAAGTGTAGTGATACCTATAGCTCTACAGTACCATCAACACCTAATTTAGAAAATTACACATTCGTTCTTATGAATGTTTAATTAGATTAATAAGACTAGCATATTTTAGTGACATTTTTGTTTTATATTGGAAAAATAAGAAGTCCTGGATAACAATGCATCAATTGCTTGAGCCTGCTGATGTGTGGTATTAACATATTATAAGTTAGGTATCTTATGTATATGGTCCTTATTTTTATAGACCTTCATATACTGTACTGTATATATATTCACACTAGTGAAGACTTTGAGTAAAATGGCGTTCCTCACAAAATATATACAGTATATTTGTCATTCAGTTTGTGTCAAAGTTGCCTAGTTTTTTTGCAAATCACTGTAGATTTCAAAATCAAATCTGTGAAAATCAAGCTGGGTGTATTTAAAATAATTGTTAATGTAATATTATAGTATTATTTTATGCAATATTATATTTGCCAAAAATAATAAATCTTTATAATGGAAGTAACTGCAAGTAGTTCAGGTGGGTAGCTGTGTCAACATGCGTAGGCTGCAAAGGAACAAGTAATAGGTTTGTTCCATGCTGAAAAGAGAAGAAAGAAAACACAACGTTTCAGCAAAGCTCCACAGCCCAAATGTTGTGTTTTCTTTCTTCTTTTTTCACCATGGAATAAACTTATTACTTGTTCTGTAACTGCAAGTACTTAAATATAGGTAATAGCACAAAATGAATAATATACTTATTTTTTTACTTTTAGCATGCTGCCATCCTGATCCTGCTATCTGAAGAATTTGTTTATTAAAGTGAAGCAAATGAGTATAATAGGCTTTATGAATGCTGTTCCATTGTTCAGTGTGAGAGACATACAGTACAGAAATATGGTTATGGAGGTTTTCTTAGCTGTAACGTCAAACACTATATCATAAGATGGGTTCTCAAAGAACTGCTAATAATAATAATAACTGACATCTGCCAATAAGAGGGATGTGTCTTTTGGAAAAGTAGGTTTGTGTAATTCAACTCTTTATTTAAACCTCAGACTCAGAAATAAGCTCAAACACAGAGCTGAAAATTGGATCCAGTCTAACATTTTAATCAAACTTGCCATGACTCCCACCTAGAGTCTGCTACCAATGAGAAAAACATTCAAATCTTTGCCAAGTGTCACTTACACTTAAGGTAGGTAAACACAAGAGTATGACCTTTATGGCAAATTATTTTGTCAGCGAACATTGCACAGTAGGGCAAAATGTATTGTCTGGATTATTACAGGCCTGTTATAGGTTGGCTGTGCCTTGCTATGATTAAGAGTGGAGAGTCATGAGAGAAAACTGAGTAGAGAATTTCATAATGATAGAAAATGACATGGCTTTGATCTCCTTTGCTTTCTTAAGCGATGTGAACCAAACTCTCAGTAAACACCTCTCTCAACAAACAAGAGTTTCTGTAGATCAGGGTTCAAGCTGAGAAAATGCTTAGATTGTTTGAATCAACTTACATCTGCAAGTAGACAGCAGAATCCCTGTCTTTTGCAACATCCGCAACAGGAAAAGGAAACACACAAGAAAGTGCATGAGTAAAAATAAATCATCATTGTGACACCATGACACACACAATAACGCAAATCTGACACACATAACACCCAAAATGGCAAGAAAAGCATACAGTTTTTTACAGCAAACCTTGAGACACTGCGTCTACCAGGATGAACTAATTTCCAAGTCTAAACCCACGTCTGTGGTGAAAACCTCAGCAATTCAGAACCATTCAGAGCAAATGCTGGCAGCCAGTAATATACAACAATTTGGTTATAAAAAGGCAGGGTGATGTTAGATCCTTACACAACAACAGAGAAAATGAAATACTGTAATTCCAAGTCAGTTCAAACCAATGAAATATTTTTTTCTTTAAAGTGAATGAAAATCGTTATATCAAGAATCAGTGGTATCTTGGAGCAGGGGTTAACATTACATTCTCACACCACTTGGACACTGACTTCAGTTCCGGGCCTGGGGTGCTATCTGCATGAAGTTGTATGAACAAGTCTCCCCTTGTTTGGCATGAGACCTCCAGGGTGGGTGCTCTGGTTTCCTCCCACAATCCAAAGATGTACCAGTAGGTTAACTGGCTTCTGGGAAAAGAGGGCCTGGTGTGATTGTGTGTGTGTCTGTGTTTGTGTGTGTCGGTCTTGTGATGGATTGGCATTCCTTCCAGGGTGTACCCTGCCTTGTATCCATTGTCAACTGGGATAGGCTCCAACTCCCCTGTTACCCTGCTTATTGGAATAAGCAGTTAAAAAAATGATGGATATCAAGAATCAGATTGACGTCTTTCAGAAGCGGAAGTGGAAAAAATACTTTAGCACTGTTTACAGTGAAATCTAACACTGAATCATTAGGTTTCTGGTGGACATGAAAGCAACAGACATTAACAATTATGTATCCTGGATTGCAGTATGAATTAGAGTGTTTGGGATCACACGCATGCACTTTTCTTAATTTGATGCTTTGTCACTGAATAATTCATAATATTCAATGTATAATGGCACTGTTGTGTATTCACTTTTCAATGTGGTGAAATTAAATTAGAATTCATGTTTTACATCTATGGTCAGATATGGTCAGAATAATAAGGAAATGGACAAAACATACTGTACACACAGTACACAGTTTTTCTCAGAATTTCTTCTACTTTTTTATCAGGAACACTTCCACTGTGAACTGTCCTTTTTGTGTTGTAAACTTGCTTGAGATAAATCTTCTTTCCGGCACATTAACGTATGTTAATGTTGACAATTGCTTAAATAGTACTTTTCTATGTGCAGTAACTGTTACAGCAGAGCAGTCATTATTATATATAGTCGTGATTCTTTGTTTAACAGTCTCCTAAGTAGCTTTGGATAATGAAATTTGGATAATGAAAAGTGAAAAGGTATCTTGAATTGCTGCAGTACAGTACATTCCCGGTTTCAAATCTTGTGAATAAGTTATCAATTTAGTTAGCAATTACATCACCTTATCTACAGTGACTATATAGCAGGTTCTGAAAAGAAGTTGAGTGAGTAAAAGCAAATATTACAGATTATAGAGAATACCTACAGTGCACAATTGAAAAATTAATTAAAATTAAAATTAAATTAATTGTATATGGAACTTTATTGAAAATATAAAAAATAAATGTCTGTTTAATATATCTACTGGTATCCATTACTGATATGTTTAACATATTGCATGTTATGTTAACATGATCTGGCTTTTCTAAATCTCAGTTGCCTCTCCCTTAGAGTGCTGTTACCATTTAGATAATCCTATTGCTTATCTTTAATAAAAATCTCTATTGCTTTATATGTAATAGAGGTCAGATGTGCTGGTTTATAATTGCCTGGTTCACATTTGTCGCAGATCTTTACATTTGCTGTTTTTCATTGGGTGAGTTCTGCTCTTAACTCTGCAAATACTGTTGTAAATGGTCTCTCATTTCTTTCAGTGTCTTTTTCTTACTGTTCAGATATACTACAAATCCACTTTCTAGAAACCAAGTTCTGGTGCCTTTTGTCTCTCCTTTCTTAATAATAACAATGTTATATAAATATATAATATAATAACAAACAATAATAATTGTTATTTATTTTGTTGTTATGTTAACAATTTTCACTTGTGTTAGCTTTTATGAGGAAATGAAACCTTAAAAAACACAAACAGGGGCATATTCATCAAAGATGAATGAACAGAGTCAAATATGTCATTCTACACAACGTCCTGTTGTGGCGAGGTGGCAAACATATACTAAAGAATGCAGAAGGAAATTTTTTTGCATAATCTGTGACAATATGGCTTTCCCTGACTGGTGGCTTTCCCATTTTCCTAGAAGCTGAAGACCACAGGCAATGGGACTTCCCCTAGACAATGGTTTGTCCTATGTAGGCATGAATATTTAAATACTATTGGTCTGAAAGCCTACAACAATAATCAATTTACAAGGTGACATTCCTAGAAATGTATAGGTCTTTTATACAAGAGGTGTTCCTTTCAATGTGAACAGTGTTCTCATATTGACTCCTCCTTGAGAAATATTCAGTTGAATTGGCACAGATGATATATGTTGTACTTTAACCTAATGACGAACAACAAATCAAAACCTGCCTGCCATGAAAACAAGTGCTTGGGAGCCAAATACACTTCAAATATAAAACCTTTCACACAATTAAAGACTTTAAAGAATCCTTTCCACTGCAGCAGCTTTATTTACATGTATATATTATTTTGAAGATCATATTTGACTACTCAGTGTTATGATGTGGCAAGCAGATGATTAAAGCCATGTCTTGCTAATAATCCAAGAGCTTGAGCCCAGTGAAAGGCTCAAAGAGAGACGAAAGCTGATGGCGATTGCTGAAGCAGATTGGAGAGTGTCACGAAATGGTCTTTCAGGACCCTATGCAGACAACACAATCCGGGGGGAGTAAAGAAAACACAGGGAAAAAGGCATGCAAGGGGCTGGAAGGCAAACAGGGGGGCATGTCCACGGTGCGCTGGTGTTCGGGGGAGGTGTGGCTAAGGCAAACAGTCCGGGGAAGTCCGAGGCAAATCCAGGAGTGTAGCAAATGTCCAAGACGGGGTACTCCATCCAGACAGACAAACAGAGTAAAAAGCCAGAGCGGAATCCGGCGGAGGGTCGGGGGAATAAAAGGGGGTAACGAGACCAGACGCTCCCTAATCCCGGACTCAGAAGGACAGGACACGTGATGAAGCTTGTGTCGTCGAGTCTCTCCTGGACTCATGGGTAGACGTCCATCTTCCAAAGCTGATCACTGATAGACAGCAACGTTTGGCTTATAAAGCATGGGGGGCTGGAACCAGAGGCAGGTGCGGGAGATGAGTATAAAACAAGGAAGGGCTGGAGCGTCCTTAAGAGGAGGGGTTTACGATCATGACAGAGAGCGGAGGCTGATGGAGATTGACGAAATGAGAGGCAAGAGCAGATGGGCTGATCGTTGGATGTTGGCAAGGGTGACTGCGCTGTCTCGCAGGGTTATCAGACTCATCTAAGTTTCATCTAAGTGGCACTGGTAGAGTACTTGGCTGAACAGATTCAAGACAGACGGAGACATTCTCGGGCAGGATTCAGGCTGAGTGCTCTCCTGAAATATGTTCTAGTTATGACAGAGCACAGGATCAGGGGCAGATCGGGGTTTAAATATCCTACGCTTATGGAATACGTGCCCATTAATAAGCAGGAGATGGTTGGGAGAATCGGCTGGAGAAAGTACTCACAGCCCCAGGAGACTGGGAGAAAATGCGCAGGAGTAAAAATTATCCAGTCATTTCACAAAGTTGGGTTGTATGGCATAGAGGCAAGAAGGAGTTCATTACTTATCACAAGCATTTTAAATTACCCATGGAGATTGCAACAAAGCATTCATTTGATACTGCTAACATGTGGCAAAAGGTTTTGTGGTCAGACAAGACAAAATTGAAATGTATTTGTTAAAAACACAAAGTCTTACGGTACTTCTGCACAGACCCAACACAGCACATTGCATTACCTAGTTGACACCATTCCTACTGTCAAGCATAGCAGTGGTACTGTAGCATTATGTTATGTGGCTGTTTCTCATCAGCAGGGTCTGTGTAACAAACAGTTCTTTACGGACCCTATGCGGATGACACAATCCGAAGTAGTGAGGAAACATGGGGGAAAATCATGCAGGAATACGGGGATGAAAACAGGGGGGCGTGTCCAAAGTGCGCTGGTGCACGGGTGTGGCCGAGGCAAACAATCCAAAGGTAATCAGTCCATAGGCGAATTCCAAAAACACAAGCAGAAGTCCATGGCCAGGTGATCCATCCAAAACTAAAGATTTAAATCAGGAACCGGGTCGGAACCGGCAAGGGGAACAGGAACAGGCATAGAAACTTAAAAACATAACGGAGCCAGGTGCAACCAGGTCCCGTGCTCGCACGATATGGAAATCAGATGCAGATTAACGTCAGCGGATTAACGTCAGCGCCTGGCTATTAAGGGAAGCTGGAAGGAGGCTAGAACAAGGAACAGGTACAGGGAATAAGGCAAACAAGGAAGAGCCGAAGCACCCTTTAGTGGGAGGGACTACAATCGTGACAGACTGGAAAGATTGACAAGATCTGGAAACCCACTTTAGTCTGTTAAAGTCCTAGAACTGAAATGGAATTTTGCACAACAATGACACAAAAGCCAAAGCTAAACTGGAATGGCTTAACAACAGGAAAGTGTATGACCTCGAGTAAGCACTTTGCAGGCTAGACCTAATAACTGCTGCCCATCAGTGATCCACAACCCATTTAACAAAACTTGAGCATGTTTGCAAAGAAGAATGTTTGCAAAGAAGAATGGACAAAGCATCCCAGTCTGCAAAGCTGTTAGAGACTTATCTAAAAAGTCTTTGAACAATAATTGTTACCAAAACTACATCCAACACGGTATAACTCAGGGGGTTGTTTACTTGTGCAATCAACACATTTTAGTTTTTGATTTCCCTTTGCATTCTTTCTTTTGCTGACATTTAACTTCTTTTGCCCATATGAGTGTTGACTTTTGAACTTTTGAATAAGCTCGGTTTGAATAAGAATAAATCATTTTAAATAATGTGCATATTTGTAATTCAACAAAATGGGATAATGTTGGATGGGGATGGATTCTTTTGCAATGTACTGCAACAAATTCTAGCATGAATTGCTATGTATAGTGACCATCAGATTTATTTATCCATTGATGAAATAAGAACAAAAAATGTCATGTAGCAGAATGAGTTACGGACTGGATAGCGTTTCTTGATTGAAAAAGTTCAAATGTTATACATTAAGCTTAATATCATTGAATAGAACAAAGTCATACTTGAAATATATAATTAAATAAATTCCAGAGTTCAAGATGCTTACATTTATACTGTAAATGTCTACTGTAAGTATTGATTTGAATAAAAGTAAGCAAAAACAAACAGTAGTTAGAACCTCATGGCACTCTAAAGGAGGCATCCAGTAAGTGCAGTCCCTGTCAGAGGAGGATTCACTAATATAGTAACTACAAGGGGCATGAAAAATGTGACCCTTTTTGCAACAAATATGACTTTGGGCTGTGCAGTGCTATTAACTATACTGTATAATCCCTTTAGAATCATTTAGGCAATAAATGTAACTTTTTAAAAATATTTTATGTTATCTGATATTACAGGAGGATTTTTCCTCCTATTTAATGTAATATGAATACATCTGAAGGGCACTGTATATAGTCAGTAAGTCATATAAAGGCAATGAAGTATATCAAACTCTTTATTGTATGTCTTTATCACATAATATCATAAGACATATAGGAAGAAAAGAAAATCATTAATTCCCAAGTAGGCACAAAAAACCCATAGAGGCACCAATAAAACTTTAGATTAGGAGATGCAAATTGCCATTCTAAATGAAAATTGGTGTATTAATAGAGTGACATAAATGTGATGATAACCTTCTGATTAATTGTTGGTTGATTCATTGGATATTAATAGCAAAACTTGAATTCTGACCATAGCCTGAAAGATACCCAATATGATTTAGGGTTTGGAATACTTTTCATACTGCAATTTTGTAGCAACCGAGTAGAACGTGTGTGTAGCATGGAATGAATGAGAAGCGCAGGTGATGCAGGTCACAGAACACAAGTCAGTAAATGTGTATAACATCATTAATAATGTATTAATCAATTAATTAGAGACAGTTACAACCGATACTTAAATTGTGGCTTGGGTGCAGTCCAAAAGTGTTCTGCTCTGATCAGGAGTGCATCAGAAACCTGTTGAATCACCCTTGAAAATGAAGCTTTATGTGCCTCCCACTACCCATTATGAGTTAGTACTGTAGATCCTGCCAGTTTGGCATTTACTTACAAAGTATGGCATCTTTCAGCCCTGCGTTGTAAATCCCCCACTGATTCTTGACAATTCTCCAAATTTGTTTCCTTGGTATGTTCACATTTGAGTCTGGACCTTGGCAAGGCTTTATTTCTGAAAACAATAATAGGAATAAATAGATCTGTTGCTCTTTTCTGCCCAAATGAAACTCACATAGGCAGCTCATAGTGCATAATGCTCAAAAGTCTTTTTTAAGAAAAGAACACAAACTTAGGCGATAACAAAATAACTTTATAAACCTGTCCTGTTTCATTGAAGGAAGATCTTTGTGGTCTTTTTCCTTAGACAATGTTTCAAAGATTACTTGTAAATGGATGATTTACATGACACCATAACACATTAAGAATAAAATGTTAAAATTCTCAAATGTAAAAAAGTAATTTCAAAGAAAACCTATTAAGATTAAAAAACAGGATCTGGAGTGCATTACATACACACACAATAATATCTTTCTTGATTTTTGGTGTTTTCCACAAAATTTAAACTGGTGGAGTACATGACGTTTGTTGCTTTGCTTTTAATTATCTTGGTATTTTCCACTATGGCTTCTATCATTACAAATGCTAAATAAGGGAAAGTTTTAACTTTAATCTTTAGGGAAGTTCTCAGTTCTTATTTAGGGAGTGTACAACACTGTTTCTTTGATCATTGATTCCATTACTAAATTATGAAGGGGTTTAACCAGGGCCAGAGGACAGAGTCTACAATGAGGAAAGTGCTGAGGTCATATAGTTGAAGATCAGCATCTTGGCATGTTTTCATTTTGGCGAGAGGCAAATTTGGTATAACATGGGCATAAACAGAATAAAATATCTTTTCATTTTTTAAAATCACTGATAGACTGTTTCTCATCTGGTTTCTACTCTTAGGTTTAAGAGTTAAGCTTGAAGAAGCTTGTGGTTCACAAGCTTTTGGTTGATTGGGCCAGTTTGGAAATATGCACTGAAGGATCACTGATCTTGGGGTTGATGGCAGAGGCTGTGATTCTGTAATAGAAGATGCTGCAACAAGCCCAAAGTAACCCAAAATGATTTGTGCCGAGGCCATCTTTGTTTAACCCGGTACAGAAGTTGTGAGGGACCCTGTAGTGGATATCCACTAGCTGTTGCTTGTCAGCGAATGGATGGAATGGCAGACTGAGAAAAATTAAGTGACTAGTAAGAATAAGGAGACTCATAGGGCTAATTGGCAGAATTGAGCTCAAAGTACTAGAAGTAAATGCCCTGACCCAACTGGTCATTTTGCTACAAATGAATGAATAAAAATGTTTTGGAACCCCCAAAACAAAAGCTATAAAGATGGACTTGGGAGCTAGTAGGGGTCCAATACATTCATCGTGGGCCACACGTGAAATCCGGGTGAGGTGGGGGAGAGACAAAGTTGGGGTTGATACCATACTCAATTGGAGGCCAGATGAACATTTGCCAACATTGCCTGGACTGTGATCAGACCACAGCCAGTGGCAGAGTTGAAGGCTGTGACACTGCTGCCGACTGACACATGTGAGGTGGGGTGAGCACTGGTGATGGACGTAGGAGACTGGGGTAATAAGAGAGATGAAACACCGCAGATAGGAGTTCTAGAGGTTCTAGAGTATGGGGCAGGGGTGAGATTGAAGTGTTGCTTGTTTGAGAGTTGAGGTGGTACGTTATGATTGGAGATGATGGGGTAGAAACTAAGCATGGAGCACAGGCAATACACGGGAATGGTGGAGGATGAAAGGTCAAGTCCAGCATAGCTAAGTGGTAAAAATGTCTGTATCAAGAGCAAAATGCTGAGTGCAAGAAAAGTTGCATGCAAGGGTGCTCAATAGGCAAAATATGTATGCTTAAGAGAGAGGAAGTGGGCAAGATTAGATACTTGACCTCCTCCCAAACTATTCTTTACAAATTCCATTGGAGAACTTACAAATTTAAGATTTGAGAACTATTATCACTGCAACAATAGGAAAGAGCACTGGTTGAAAGATATCACTAACATATACAGAGCCTTCAGAAAGTATTTTTCAGCTTTGCAGTGGTAAGGACTGGGGCACTTGTCAGGATGAAGGGGACAATGAATAGATGCAAATACAGGCAGAGATCAGTACTGTCACATTCCCTCAAAAGAATCCCCAAAAGTCGTGCGGCTGCAGTTTTGTAGCAACCGAGCAGAACGTGTGTGTAGCATGGAATGAATGAGAAGCGCGTGTGACACAGACTTGATCTTGAGGGGATGCAGGTCACAGAACACAAGTCAGTGAACAGCTGGCAGCACTAGCGGGACTAGCCAACTTACAGTAGGTTTGGAGCTCTGTAGTGGGTCACGGAAGATGCTGCAGCAACCTAGAAGAGTAACCTGACAGGAAAATAGGAAAAGAGCTACCTTTTGCTGAATGTTTCTAGACAGAATGGATGAGATCATATTCCAATTGGAATACCCTAAAGAAGAAATATGAGCTACGTAGGCAGCTAGAAGCTTTGGGAAGGGAAAGAGCTGAGGGCCGGTACTGATCCAGTTAGACACCAACTGAACTCATCATATTAGTAGCCTAGGCAATGGGCCCTAGAGAGAGCATGAGTTATAAATGAGAATGCCAGGTCTGACACTGTCTTTGCAGGGACAGCTAAAAGATTGATTGGGCAGAGGGGAGAGATGAGATAATGGATATAGGCTGGGGACCAGAAAGAGGGAGAAAAAACGGATAAGGAAGGAGGGCAGAGCGAGTGGGATTATGTAGAGAGAAGGGAAGGTAAATGGGGAGACAAAGCTGTCATAGTTGTTTTAAGTTTTAATAAGGTTTGACGATATCAAGTGAACTAAAAGAAAAATACAGACACACTGTGGTAGCAAAAACATTTGTTTTCAGTGGAAGGTTCTGGCTGAAGTGCTGAGAAAGTGACTCTTGTCCTTGCATATAGGACATATACTGTATAGAAGATGAATGTGATAAATGTAAGGTGCCACCAATGCAGAGTGAGACACGTCCATCTGTGACAAAGCAAAACACCAAGTGCTAGAAAACATGCAAATAGGGCCATATTCGTTGCGGGGGGTGGTTATAGTACATTTGTTTAAAGAAAACCTCTCTAAGATTATTGTACTCTTCTATGTATAGTAATATATATTCGATGTGACACTTGGTGGGTTTCTTTATTTAGAATGACTGTTACCTTTACTGTATGTCTTTTACTTTCTTGTAAGGATATTCTGCTGGGACCTTCAAGGCATAAACACTGATAGAATGTGCTGGAGGCATGAATTAAAAAATAGAGGTCTTGTAGTTCATTTTTCAATAAAATGAAGAAATAATATACTGATGTTCAAAAGAAACATAACACTGAGATCAAAGAGATTTTATCATATATTTTAAACAGATCATAATCACTGGACGTTAATAGTTTTTAAGCAAGAAATAAAACTCCCTGTCAAAATGAAAATATTATGTGTGGAAAATAAATTAAAACAGTCTTGGGAACTCTGATCGGTAGATATGATTAGCCTATGGACAGACTGCTTTGGGTACGCCATTCTTGCAGCTGAGGAAGATCATGGTGGCATTGGTGAATAAGTCTCAAATATGTTCAACTGGAGGCAAGAGAAAATGCTGGCCATGGCAAGATTTGAACATTGTAGTCATTGTCATTGCTGTGCCATTGTAAACCTAGCACTGTGTGGTCTTGCACTGACCTGCTGGAAAATCTACATTTCTGGACTGGCTTGCAGGCACAGAAAAACTGTTGGCTCAGTGACTTAGTGAATATATCACTGAGTACTAAGGTTGCCCTCCATTAGCACCAGAGTTGCTCTTGTGTTAAAGGAGATTCCTCCCCACATCATCATGCTTTTACCACCCTAGCAGTTGGCTTGAATAATACACCAGTCAGCACAGTACTCACCACAGAGTCTCCACACATGTTGTCTTCCATCAGGCCTGTCAAAGGCAAAATGGCATTCATCAGTGAATAAAACACAGTCTACTGTCTATACTGCCACTTCAGACATCTTCCAATGTTCTCTGGCCCACAGAAGATGGTGATTTCATCTCTCAGCTGTCAACGTTATCCCTGAACAGCATCTAAGCATACAAATTATTTTCGTGCAGATGGCAAGTAAGACTCATTTTGCTGATGCTTGGATTTTTTTTTTCCCTGGAATTCTATGTACTATAGCCTCTGGATTCTGAAAACAGTTACATCACGGATAGATCACTTGCACAGATATTCTGGCATTCAATCATGTCAGTAGCAACTAGGTAATATTCAGTAAATACGTGAATGGTTTTGCTGTTCTTGTAGTACAGTAGTTAAAATAATGTATTTCTGAATGCAATTTATATACATTCTGAATATTATAAGTTTAACTCATATTAGAAACCAAACAGACAAGAAGAGGTTAATTTCATGCAGGAAAGTACTACTGTTCTGTTGCAGCTCACTGATTATGCAGTGTCTCCACTCTCACCTCTTTAAATATCAAACACGCAGCACCTGGTATTTTTATTGAATCACATGACTTGAGCTCAGTATTTTTTACCCCCAAGAACTACTACTCATAATTAAAAACAAAAACATTTCTATTCACCATTATTCATGTAAATAATATTATACATGTTCCATGTTAGAAGTACTGACTTGTATCGCTGGGATTTTGAACTCACCATGGCATACGCCATTCTACATACAATTGTTATCATAAAATAAAAAGATTACAAAAATAACCAAAATAAAGATGGCAAACTGCCCTTGTCCATCAGGAAAACAGAAGTCAATTGATCCAAGGATTCCATCCAGCCATAGAAGCTTGGGTATCGTTATTCAACAATGTGGTTGGGTACTGTAGCTTATTGTACAGTGTACTCCAACAACTCTTTGGCTAGAGAATCACTTCCTGGTCTAGGTTTTGAATGTATTTCCATGTGGTTTCCACTACATTGTGTTTCACTGTTTAGCATAACATTGTTGAAATACAAATTTCAATAAAAGAAAACACATAACTGAGACAAAATCCTTTTGTAGAAATTCCATTCTGTCTGGTGTCAAATTAAATAACATACGGTTTTGAGGTTATGGCATGTCCTTTGATTAGAGATGTAGGTGTATAGACTGTCTGAAGTGCCAAAATTACTGAAACCTGAGAGGGAACAATTTCAAAACTAACTACAAACTTCAAGCAGGCTCCTCAGTTTCATGTTTTGTAAAACTTTTTTATGAGTGAACATGCTGGCAAACAACTGGACTTACACATATTGCGGTATACACTTGGTGACTGAGAGCACAAACTGTACACCTTCACAATTGCTTCCAAAGTGTGCAGAACCACCCCAAGGGCACTGTCAGACAATCATCATTATGTCAGGGAAAGGAAGAAAATATATATTTTATGGGCCATACCAACAACATTGAACCGTTTTTTGAAACAGAAAAGTAAGGCCACTTCCAGAGGTCAGATTCAAACACGAATTAGATCCATGAAGAATCAATGTAATAAAGTTGTCACGAAGCATTCTTTCAGGACCCTGTGCAGACAACACAATCCGGGGAGGAGTGAGGAAAACACGTGGAAAAAAGCATGTGAAAGGGCTGGAAGCAAAACAGGGGCCGTGTTCATGGTGCGCTGGTGTTAGGGGGAGGTGGGGTCCGAGGCAAATGCATAAGTAGAAATAGTCCAAGACCGGGTAATCCATCCTGATGAAGACGAATAAAGTTAAAAGCAGGAGCGGGATCTGGCGGAGGGATGGGGGAATAAAAGGGGGGTCAAAGGACCAGATGCTCCCTAATCCCGGACTCAGAAGGTCAGGATGCCGTAATGAAGCCTGTGCCGTCGAGTCGCTCCTGGACTCGTGGATAGGCGGGCTTCTGGGCGTCCATCTTCCAAATCTGAGTCCAGACTGGGGGGAACGTCTGGCTTTTATAGCACAGGGGGCTGGAACCGGAGGCAGGTGCGGGAGATGAGTATAAAACAAGGAAGGGCTGGAGCGTCCTTAAGAGGACTTAAGCTTACGAACGTGACAAAAGTCTGTACTGTAAGGTGAGGTCATACCTCTAATTGATACTGTAACCTCCTTTTTAGAATTAATTTAAATAAGAGGAGCTCAAACAACAAGAGTAACATCTAATTCTAAATAAAATGTAAATAAAATTGCTTACATATGGTTGAGATTTGATGACAATGCTACTGAGCTATAAAACAGAAGAATATATCTACTGTATATCATATTTAATGTTTGGTGACTTTTGCTGATACATGTATAAAATAAAAGGAACAAGTAAAGGTTTATTCCATGCTGAAAAGAGAAGAAAGGAAACAACGTTTTGGCTGTGGAGCCTTCTTCTGGTGTGAAACGTTATGTTTCCTTTCTTCTCTCTTCAGCATGGAATAAACCTTTACTTGTTCCTTTGCAGCCTACGCATGCTGACGCAGCTCCCTACTTGAACTACTGTATAAAATAAAATACTTACAAATAATAAATAAAACTGTTGTAGCCTTTTTTAGAAAAGTTAAAAGACCAGTTTTAAAACTACTTATCAGTTTTAAAACTGATTTTATTTATATACTGTATACATATTTGTTCAGGACTGTATGTATATTTAAAATGAAGTGATATTACACATAATTTGCTATCTAGAGATAATTTTTTAATTCAGGGTAATTTTTTACAAGAAGAATATAATCCTGGATTCTGGCTGTAAGCACCAGAAAGACAGAAAAGTTTGTTTTTAGAAGACTTACACTTACCAATCCATACACAATACCATGCCATTTTATATGTCAGACAAAATGAATAAAACTCAGGACTATGTAATTTGTTTATGCTGTTACTTTGATCATTAAATAAATATTAAATCCACTATCATCTACAGTTTACTCCTCCTGTGGGCACAACACTGGCAAGCAGTGTTGCTGATTTATTGAAGGGCTTAAACACCACAACAGAATATGCCAGTTTACTAAATACCCTAATTTTAGAAAGAAGCAAATTGAAAGTTCTGGTAATTAGTTCTGGTAATTAGCATTTGTATTTTGAGAAGCTTGAAGATTAAAGAGAAGCATTTGAGGAAAAAAGTTTACTTTTAGTAACTCATACTGTACTTAGATTACATTGATTTTTTTATATAACAAAAAGTAACCAACCCTATAAAAACGTGGTGAAAGAATTTGAAAACTGTGAGAAATCTTTACAAATGTGAGGTATATCTAAATGGAGGCAGATGCAGATTTATCTGCAGAACATTTGTAAAACAAAGAAATCCAGAGGAAAACCTTATCTCATGAGGCAATGCAACTCTACAACATGTGAAATAAAATAAGGAAGAAAGCAAAGTTTGGATTTATTCTGTAGCTAAACAACTTCCGTCACTTCACTAGGAATGTGTCTGTGGTCCTTTCAGAGTGTTTCCTAACCAAGAGGGAGGAGTTGCAGAAGGTGAAGGTCAATATTGCTAGAAATGTTGTTATAAAATGGTGCCCACATAGTGTATGTACAGTGAACTGATAGGATTGTTTTTTATGGTGTGTTTGTAAAAGAATGTCACTCGCTGTTACTATCTGTGTGCAATCACCATCAGCAGCATTAAAATGCAGCACTATAGTTTTTAAAGAAGTGATCTCTGAACAGGCATGATGAATGGGAAAGCATCTGAAGGAGAAGATGGGGCTGGTTGAGCTGTGGAAAATATTGTGAAATACTGCTCGAAATGTGTTGTTAGAAATGTTATACTGGTCTCAGACATTCACAAATGCTAAAAACAGAGATTAAAATTGATACTGTGAAAACAATGGTCTGTACATTCTGCTTCTTCTCTTCCTTTGTTCTTCCATTTTATGAAAATGTCCTGTTCCAGGCGGCTTCCTTTAAACAGGTAATCTAAACTGGCAATACAGCTGGATCATGAAAGATCTTGGCTACAGACAGGCCAGCTGTACAAACCATACAGGAACTGCAGTTCATGCAATTAAAATAAGGTCCATTCATTCCGATGTGGTATAATGTCTGTATTTCTGTCTTATTACATTAATTAATCAATACATTTCTATATTTTCCTTCAGAATAACAGTGAAAACATAGCTTCATTTAGTGTTACTTCCCTTTCAAATTTTAACTAACCCTTGATTAATTTCCTTGCAATAAACACAGTATACTGTATAAGGTACAGTATACTGTATGAACTAAATATTAAGAGATTATGATTTGAGATACTGTAACACATACTGTCCTTCTGTTTATATTATTTTAATTTCCTTTGTTATTTTTCAATTAACGTGTTATCATAACACCTGAAACTCAAGTCAGTATATTTGTTTGCTTTTAATTATTTCACTAATTACATATTTTGAGACCTGTCTCCATATTTCATTACCTGATTATTATCATAAGTACCCTATCACACTTCAAATTTTAAAAGTTATGTGTAAACAGGGGAGGTACCACTGGGCACGTTGTAATGCAATCCCAGCCCTGATCCTAGACACCCAACAAAACAACAAAAAAATTAGACATTACCAAAGTAAATATTGTCTTAAAGCTGCAGAACCTTCTGAAGTTAACAAAAAATCTTTAATGTAATATCTAGATCAACTGATTTTGAGTGTTTTTTAGCTTTGAATATACCTTTAATTTTGGACTTTAATTAAAATGAGCATTTTTAAATATACTCTATTCATAAAGAGTAAAAGGATGCAGGAGGATGGTTATTTAGAGGGTTAGACTGTACTGAAGCAATTAAATGACTTGTGAGAGAAAAAATAAGGAGTACTGCACATAGACAGATAGCAAGAACAAGTGTTCTTGGGTACCAAAACAGTAGTTAGAGAAACTGGAAACTTACTGATTTAAGTGCCTTATCCCCTTATCTACCCTGAGAAACATAGCTTTAGCTGCTACAATCTTGCATTCTGTAGCTATCCCCTACAGCAGCTCCAACATGTTGTAAAGCTTGTAGGTTTGGAGACAGTTATACAGGATAATATCTTTCCAGGTGATGCTTGGGTGAACACCAGTCTCTGAAACAACTGCTATAAATAAAAGTGAAGATTCCATATTCCAATGTCATGAGAGTAATTTTAAACACTACTCGGAATAAGACTAAAATTATTTTATTTCTCTTAAAAGTATGAGCATACCCATGAAGTCATATTGAAAAACTAGCCAGGTCTGGAAGGTTTTACCATAAGAGAGTACTATTGTATTCATTTCTGTGGATGAACCTTCCAGGTAATATCAAGCTTTGGAGAAAAGGTTAGGTATTTCCGCAGACAAAATTATAACTATGACAGTTCTAGAAGCTTACCCACAAAGGAAATTATTTAAGTTAGTGATGTCAAGTATGAGACACACTCTAACAGCTGCTAAATCAGCACTAAATGGAATTTTCCTTGTCATGATTCCATGCTTAATCCAACTTGGGCCTGTTAATATACAGTATATTTTATGATATAGGACAATAAGTTGATGCAGCTTTGTGTAGTATTAAGGGTGTGCTGTGGGATCCTGATTTCTTGTTGTCGTAAAAGAGGCACAGGTCTAATGCATGTGCCACTATCTTTGCCACTTGTGGCCAGTATGTGGCTTGGAGGAGACGAATGGCGGTCAGATAATATCACCCTGCATATCACCATATCACCCTGCAACTCACAACTTGCAGCCCACTGAAGTTAAGCAGGTGTGAGCCTGGTCAGTACCTGGATGGGAGACCTCCTGGGAAAAACTAAGGTTGCTGCTGGAAGAGGTGTTAGTGGGGCCAGCAGGCACTCACCCTGCAGTCCATGTGGGTCCTAATGCCCCAGTATAGTGACGGGGACACTATACTGTAAACAGGCGCCGTCCTTCGGATGAGACGTAAAACCGAGGTCCTGATTCTCTGTGGTCATTAAAAATCCCAAGGCGTTTCTCGAAAAGAGTAGGGGTGTAACCCCGGCGTCCTGGCCAAATTTCCCATTGGCCCTTACCAATCATGGCCTCCTAATAATCCCCATCTATGAATTGGCTTCATTACTCTGCTCTCCTCCCCACTGATAGCTGATGTGAGGTGAGCATTCTGGCGCACTATGGCTGCCGTCGCATCATCCAGGTGGATGCTGCACATTGGTGGTGGTGGAGGGGAGTCCCCATTACCTGTAAAGCGCTTTGAGTGGAGTGTCCAGAAAAGCGCTTAGTGTTAGCAATTATTATTATTATTATTATTATTATTATAATGAGGTGGGAGAACCACAAGAGTGGCAAAGGTAAGTTTGAGACACATCTATAAAGATGTGCTAGAAAAGACAAGTGCAGCACGCTGTTCGGCCGGCGAAATATTTACATGTAAAAGCAGAAGTCCAAGATCACAGTTTGACCTCCTCCTGAACCTCTGTTCAACCACTTCATTTCATCTGGTTGAAAAGGACATAAGTCTGATTTTAGAAGGAGAAAAGGCATTTCATGAGTTTATTGTGGGCTGTGAGCTCTTGCACTTCTCAGTTGCTTTATATTCTGCAGTGCAGAATGTATTTTGTGCACTGCTCTGCCATTGTTCCTGTTTAGATTGTTGTTTGACAATATTCCTGGAAAAAAATAGTTAATTGAATGACTTCTCCAAATGAATAGTGCATAAAGATATCTGCATATCACTGTTAAAATCTGTAAAATGAAAAGCAATGCACAAGACCAATTTTTTCATTCTAAACTTCATGGCAGTGTTTTGGTGCATGTTTTATAGGTAGGTAGATGACATTCGTACTAAGGCATATCCACCCATCCATTTTCTAACTTTTAGTATGTAGGAAAATTTTAGTAGCAACTGGATTTTCTTACTGTTTAAACCCCATCCATCCATATTCTAACCACTTCATCCAATTCAGGGTCCCGGGAGAGTTGGAGCCGATCCCAGCAAGCAACAGGTGCGAGACACACCCAGGACAGGATGCCAGATTGCTGGGCACAAGCAGACATGCACACACTCACACTCACACCAGGATCAGTTTTCACAGAAGCCAATTAACCTACCAGTATGTCTTTGGACTGTGGGAGAAAACTCACACGAACATGCTTATTTATACCTTAAAGGTAGAGCAAACAACACACACATGTAAAGGCATTTCTACAGTATATATTTTATGCTAAATATTTACATACTGTACCATAGTAAAGGATTAATTGTCAATGGGAAAGGGTGTTGTGAAAATGAAATTCCAAATTAAAACTGCACTGTCTAACAACTAGTATTACTGTACTAACTTTTAACTTTGGCTAAGTTTGAGTGTGAGAAACTTGCTGGGAAAGGAATCTTACTATCAGTTAATGCACAAACCTTGTTCATATACTGTACACCATTACTTTTCCCTTTGCAGTATTGTTTACAAATAGCTGTTAAGATGACCTGTGAAAATCTGTCTTCGAGTTCACACACAAAAATGTAAGGTACAATTACTCAAGCCGAGCAGTGACTCAGAATCAGACCTTTCTGTTTTCTCTCAACTTTTTATTGTTCATTGATACAGTACGTGACCTTTTCGACCACAAGACGTCCTGTATGACATTAAGATGTATGTATACTTTGTGAAAATACAACTTCAGACGGAATTTTTTTTTCTCAGCCTTGTCTGGGAAGCACTTTTCATTGGAAACTTCCAGCGTCTGCCACATCCTCCTCTGAAGCTGATCCGGTAAAGATAAACAGTCGTCTGCACCTTGCTTCCCTTCCTGTATGCTGCGTATACTGTATTTTCACTTACTTGAGACTTAGAAGGCAGCTCTCAAACGTTAAGCATGGTTCAATATGCTATAAGCCCAAATTTGAGCATGTGCTTTTATTTAAAAAAATCTTCTTTGATTCATGTTTATCATTATTTACAGGAAATCCCACTCATTTGTTGGGGGTGGGGGGGTGTTTTGAAAAGTTCTTGAGATGTACTTGTATGCCATCTTGGACTTGGGTGGAGAGTTGTAAAGTATGTTGGTAACTATCAAAAAGATTTGATTCTTAAGATAGGTTTTGTACAAAACAATAAATTAAATTAACTTAGTGAAGTGCTAATAACCTTCCATTTGATATTTGCTGTTTTGACACACTATGCTCATACATTGGGGCTTAAACGGTTAATGTACTTTTATAGGCCTCTGATGGCATGACAACTAGGGCTTTCGAAGGCAGTGGTAATTATAATGGTGGGCTCAGGGGAAAGTAATTAGTATGAAACATTAAGGTAAAATCAATTGATACAAATTAAGACAATTATCCATGTAATGCTAATACCTGTACCCACTCAGTTCCTCATTGTTGTCTTCAAGAAGCCTTAGCAGAAGCCATTTTAATGGATGAGTTAGTTACCATGGCAAATAATTATCTAAAGAGAAATGGGAAAAACAGAGAATAACACTCGGCACAGGCAAACACAGATGACATACATCACTCTTTTATCCTCACTCTTTCATTCAGTTCTTCTTGTACAGCGGCGCTGTAGAGTTGTTTATCATGGAAATAAGGTATGGGAATGCAGCCTGAGAGTGGTTTGTCAGACCCTTTAAATTTTCAGGTGCTCTATACTTCCACCACATTGATTGCCTGATGGGGATTACTGTTTTAGTAGAAAAAGGATTCCCAGTCCAATTAATCTTGTTAGTGAGAGTTTGACACGATAGATTGGAATCTGTTTGTACTTGTCAGAAGCCCTGAATTGCTCTGTTGATTTCCAACCCTCTTGGCTGATATTCCAGAATAGCTCTGTTTATTAAAAATGTATTATGTATACTGTGCATTCAAAGGAATCTGTGTGAAATTTGCAGCAATGTGTGTTTCAGACGCAGAGGGGGGGTCAATTCAGAAAAATATAAAAAAATCATATTGTCTGTTCTCAAATGTTTGGAACTTTATTAAAAAAAATTAAGAACACTAAAATAATGCACTATTGCAATCTAGGCATCTGAATGAGAATACAATACTGTATATTGTGGCTTTAAGACTTTCAATAAACAAGCTTAACTCCCATTGTTCATGATGAGCCAACACTACTCAAATATTTTTTTTTACAGTTGGCATTATTAAGCTGCAGAGCAGCAGACTGGAAACAATACTTAGTACCCATTTGAAGTGTAGGGTTACAAACTAGCATTGTAATCTGTGGGGTATAGATACTGTATGTCAGGAAATGTTTTTGTTTTCTATTAATTTGCCAAAATACTTCTAACACTTTTCCTTCAGGCTTCTCTTTCCAAGCCATTGTAATCAAACTAATGTTTGCCAGGTCATTTTTCCTGCATCAAGAGTTTGGTCTTATACAGTAATTCAATTTATAGATCTTCCATTGCTGGAACAGTAAATCTAATTTTTGCTTAAGCTATAGTAAAGGAGGTTACTCAAGAACTGCGCTAATCGGAAAAGAGATAACAATCTTACTCAGAATCATAGATTTAGACATTGTGGTTAAAAATCTCCCACAGGTTTTTGTCTTCCTTCCTTCACTTAATTGCAGTCAGGAGAACAGACAGCAGGCTATGTTTTGTGGTAAACTGTGTACTTTCAGAAGAAGGTATTAAAATGCTTGTGTCATGAAAATGGAACAAAGCCCTATCACCTGTATAATTTCAGTAAAACTTCTCTAAAATGCGAATAATCTCATTTTTTCGTACATTTCAGTATTCGTAAGAGAGCTGTAATGTTCGTGCTACTAACACCTACTGTACTTCCCAGGCACTAGTAATTTAATGAGACTGGCACATCAAGTTTCTATACAAGATTTTTATCACTTCACTACTCGTAGGATGATGAGGCAGTCTAGGCTTTGTGAGTTTTTGTTTCCTGCTTGTTATTCTTTCTTACGTCAGATCTGATACATGGCAGAACACTGGTATTTTCTACCGTAAATGATGATAGTTCTGAACTGCTGTATGTCCACATTGCTCCATAATGCAAACTACTATTTCCATTTTGGAGCACGGCATTTATAAATAGCACTAGCATTTTCTAAAGAACTTTGCTGTCAGTTGATATAATCTGTAGTTTATATTTTGAGGTATGTATAAACTCCAAGCTTGTCAAAACTAAGTGGGATCAGAGGACATGCATGGAAACTACAGGGCAGTGCATTTGAAACTAAGTACAGGAGGCACACTGTTATGAGAAAGATTTGTGGGAGTCTGGAACAAACTCCCAAGACATGTTGTTGAAGCTGATATCCTGGCTGTGTTCAAGAAACAAGCAGATCTGATCTTTTGAAACTTTTTTCTACTAAAACCTTCTAAAAACCACATACTGTAAGTCATTGTAGATGGGCCAAATGGCACCCTCTCTTTGGCAAACTTTTTTCATGTTCTTGTGTTGTTGGTTATGGTGCTTAAACAAAACCTGATATTTTATCTTTTTATTCACGCGTTCTTACATTCCTTCAATCTCATTTAAAATATTGGACTTCTTTGGTTTAACGTCGGTGGTCGCTAAATACACAAATATTTAGGATTCAAGCTGCAAAAATATTGAGACGGTACACAAGACTTTTAAAAACGATATATAATGTTTACAGTTTAGCTGGTATTTCACCATGAAAAAGTTAAGACTAGTTTTCATTCATTTTTGTCCATCAATCCATTTGTTATCAGAAAACCCCTTATCATGATGAGGGTTATGGTTATTTATAGATTGTCTGGCATATTTTTATAATATTCTGAGGAATACCTCATTAACTTAATTTAAACTAAACTTAATTTAGTTTTTGATCAAATGATATTTTATATTGCAACAATGAGCTGTAGCCTTCCTGTGGAACTTTGATATTTGGAATATCAAAACCAAGAAACGGATTATAAAAAAAAATGGAAAGAATGAGATTGTGGAAGTTAAGTACAGTAAGAGAACAGATTCTCAAATGTTTCTTGTCAAGGTCTCCTGTTGAAACAAATCTACCCTTCTGCCATGCATTTCATAGCATTCCTCAGTTTGAGGCAGTCCAGTGGTACTTGAATTTGCCACACATTAAAATGATTTTTTATGGAAAATCTATTTTATGGAAGTTTATCAACACCCTTTCAAAAATCTCAATATACTGTACATACTGTACCATATGCTCTGTGTGTGTTCTTACTGCTGATGCTTGTTCAATCAAGAGGTTAAAGCCAGACATACATTTTCTAAAGTCGTATCCTGTAGGATCCTAAGTGATCCTCTATGTTAGTTCTTATTATTGTTGCATTAATACTTCAGAAAATCAGTCTTATTGGTCTGTAATGACTTGTTATCCTTTTTCTGCATGGGCATTATCAATCTTTCAGTCCACAGGTACTTCTTCCCCATTGTTAAGCAAAAGTTGAAAGGGTTGCATCAATTACCTGTATACTGTATACTGTAACATCTCATTTTTTCTTTGAGTACAAGTGACTGCCATCAAGCTGAAGATTTGTTCATCTTAAGCATTTATAATACCCAAAACACTTCTGTCTCTTTTATGTTGAAGTAAGTTAATACGTTTTTTTGTCCTTCCACAGCCAGAGGCATGTTTCAGATTTGTTCATGGTAAACACCTGAGTATAATACTCATTTAGTATATCAGTCATTTGCCTTTCATTGTCTAGAAGTATCCTGCTGTTAACCCAAATATAGATAGATACAACTAGTTTTCACTTTTCTTCTGTTCTTGGTTTTTGTTGGATGTTGGAAAGGGCTGGTTTTGGAACTGGGGGTTTGAACGTTCTTACTACAATGTTAGTACAGTATGTTGCCATACCTTAGTGCCAGAATCAACCCTTTTCCCCTCACATGCAGTTACAATAACACAGCTGTCAGTGGATCTCTTAGATACTAAAGTAAAAAAATCTGTGATATATTGCCTTTGGGAGAGATCAGGTAAAGTTATCAAGTATTAAAAACAGCATCAAGACAAACATAAAAAATAAAATTGAAACTTCACCCTTTTCTGTCTGTTGGGGTACTTCTTGATCCTGGAAGTCAAATCTACAGTACTTGATGTATCTAAGGTAAATCGTGTAAGTTAAAAAAAGATCTTTAGCTTAATAAGCTATGGGGGACCCTGTGCAAGATGACAAAAAAATTGAATTTCCTTCATGTGTACTTTATCTAACTCTCTTAACTCTTACCCAGAATTATGTTCTTATAGTTCTATTTTAAGATTTAACATTTGAGTTTAACATTTATAATTTAAAAAAAAAAAGATCCTTAAGATTATGTTGTTCATACTTAAGATTATCATATATGTAATTTTGAACTGTTACTTTTCCAACGTGACTGTCCTATGACAGTGCAGTTCTGTTGGTCACACTCATACTGCCTTCAGTTCATCTTCACATCTGGTCAGAAAAATACTGCATAATTAAATATAACTTATTTTCAATGTTGACACAACATTTCAAAATAATTGTTCTTTTTTGGTCAGATGATCTAACTGACTGCAATTTAACTTCATGTTAGGAGACAAATGTAATCAAATGTGCCTGATATTGACTTAAAGGAGACCACTAGATGGATCATCTTTATGAGAGAGATGTGGTACAAAATCTCATTTTCTAGCAAATGAGATCCAAAAACATTTGCCTAAGGAAAAGAATGTAAACATCAGCATGTTCAATTGGCAATTTTTTTTTGTAGCATCTGGATTATCTTACTGTTTAAGCAAGCAGCTATATCACTCTGCAATTCACAACTGGCAGTCCACTGAAGCTCAGTGGATCCGATCCTGGAACCAGTAGGGATTGCTTATCTTGTAGTCTGTGTGGATCCTAAGGCTGTAATGTAGTGATGAGAAACTATAGTTAAGAAAAGGAGTCGTCCTCTGGATAAGACATAAAACCAAGGTCCGTGGTCATTACAAATCCCTGGGCGTTTCTTAAAAAGAGTAGGGGAGTTAACCCTGCTTTCCTGGCCAAATTTCCCCATGGTTTTTATCAATCATGGCCTCCTAATAATCCCCATCTATGAACTGACTTCATCACTCTGTTCTCCTCCCCACTGAGAGCTGTAGTGTGGGGGGGCTACACATTGATGGTGGTGGAGGGAATTCCAATTACCTGGATTCTGGCGTATCTCAAAAAAGCGCTACATAAATGCAATTAATAATTATTAAACTCCATCCATTTTCTAACCATTTCTTCCAATTTGGGGTGGCAGAGTGGCTGGAGTCTATCCCAGCAACTACTGGTGTAAGACAGGATACATCCTGGATGGGATGCTAGTCCGTCACAGGACATACACAGACACAAACACACACACAGTCACCAGAGGGCTAATTTTCCCGGAAACCAATTAACCTACCAGCATGTCTTTGGACTGCGTGAGGAAATTGGAGCACCTGAAGAAAACCCACATAAACATGGGGAGAACTTACAACAGATAGCACCTCAGATCCACAATTGTGAGGCAGTCATGTTAACCACTGCGCCGCCATGCTGCCCTGTTTATGCTCCTTTTTATAAACTTACTGTACAAACACCATAACCCTCTTCAGTTAATAAGTCTTTTAAGAATATTCACTGGCATTAGTAACAAATGCTTTCTAACAGCTGACCTTTACATGGTGATACATACACAAGTTGTCCGATCATTTTCAAATGCCTCATCGTAATCTTCATGATGCTAGACAAAACCATCGAATTCAGAAGGTGCAAGTCCTGCACTAGGATTGCACTTCTAACGGAATAGGTGTGATTTGTTTATGGTGTGTTCATTCCTGAGAATTCCTGTGAATAACACTTAAAAAAGTTTTATCTCCACCCCTAAAATAAAGCATCTCCAAAAGTTCAATATGAAAAGTAATACAGTGTATCAGATGTGTGTTTGGCACTATTATTTTCTCCAGAATTATACTGTTTTTTTGGATTCCACACAGCAGATAATGAATGTTTTGCTATTTGCAAACCAGCATGATAACAGATGGCAAATAAGGTCAGATTTTAAACTTGGCACCTTTTTCTATTTGTGAAAAAAGACGCCATTCCAGGATGCCTGTATCTGTATCCTACAAACCACAGCAGACATTTTCATTTCAATAACAACCATTATTCAAATGACCTTTTGAATGGGCTGTAGGCCTGCAGGGATTTTCAATTGGCCTTCTTCTTGTTCTTAAATGATACTGTATACTGCCAGTTTAAACAATATGCTAACTCTGCCATAAATAAATTGCTCATGGAAAAATTTTAAGTGGGATACTTTTTGAGAAAAAAATATTTACTGTATTGTTTCATATTTACAAAATGGTAAATAAGTAAATGTGTAGTAGTCTGTAGGGCTTTTCACTTGACCTTCAGTGCTTTTTAAATTGTTTATGGCTAATTTAAACATTATGCAAGCTATGCAACAAACATCCAAAATTGTTCAATTAGAATCCTTTTCAGCAAAATAGATATTTTTTTAATATTTACCAAATGCGTAGACCTCTTAAAACAGTTTTTCAATGTCTTTAAGGATTTGTTTCATAGGGCCAGAGAGGTTTTAAAAGCATTTTTTAACAAAATCATTTTTGTAACTATCCAAAATTGACAACAACAATGCAAATAGCCTAAATGAGGAATTATGTGAAGACCAATTTGTTCACAAAAAAATAGATAAAGACTTTCCTTATACCCATATCCCCATGCCTTTTATGAAGTATTACTTTACGTTTGTTAAATTAACATTTGCAAATGGGCTATTGGGATATTTACCCCAAACAGGCCTAAAAAATGCAAAAACACAAAAAAGAACTAATTTCTTCTTGTTCCTTAACATAACACGTTTTGGTGTATATGCCTTACATACAGTATGATCTTTACCTAACATTTACAGGACAGGAACAGGAATGACTAAATTACGTTCCCCAGTTGTAGTTCAATTAATGCAACTGCACAAAAATAATTATTCTTGATCGTGATGATATGTTTAATTTTTCCCCACTCGTGACATACATATACATGACACATGTGAAAAAATACTTCTGAAAGATTGAAAGTGAAATATGTTTGCCATCATTGTTTGTGCTATCTCAACAGTTTTCTGCCCAATACTGAAACATGAGTCTGTGATTCAACTCATGTATTGTTTGTGAGTCTCTTTAATTACCTTAGATTGCAAAGGCTTATCATAATAACATACTCCACCCTATTTCTAGCACTCCCTTCTGCAGATAAGCTTTCTGCCTGTTGAAACTCGGTAAATAGAATAATGGAAGGAGATTTTATTGGGACTTAGGGTTGCTAGGAGTTTTTGTACTCTAAGTGGATTAATCTTAAAGTGAGAGTGTTCATGACACTCGAAAGACTTTGAGAAAAGGTTCTTGGTGATGATGTAGCTAGCAGGATTGGAGATTCTCATTGCAAGAGTTTGTGTGATCAGAAGGGCTTATGAAAGCTTTATGACATATCTTGTCAGGAAAGCTTTAGATTCTACTTACTGTAAGAAACCTTGTGTCAAGCATGGAATTATGCAAAGAGAGCCTTATCAAAGTAGGGTAGAGAGCCCTCTGAAGTTTGGCCATGCTAATAAATGGAAAACTGGAGTGTGAAATGATCATCCCCTCCACCAGCAACTCACAGCACAAGCCGTAACAAATCTTTTTACTGAGAACAAGACTGCTTCTTTAGCAATGTCTCACAAAAAAAAGTATTTTGAATTAAAAGGTGAGCTTGTGAATGTATATTTATTGTGTTCATTGAGATAGATAAGGGATAGATAGATGGAAAGGTTTCCAAAAATTCAGCAAAGTTGGTGCATGCTGTCCATCTTTCTCAGATTCATCTGAATACTATCCTTTGAACTTTTCAAGAGAAATAACACTCATAGCTTCTTGAACTCAGTTCTAAGAAGTAGAAAATCCCTTTTGAAAATATTATGATAATCTAACACTCATGGACCGCAAGGGGTAGGAGATGGGACTGCAGCTGGTGTCATAGTGGATTTCAGATGTACTTGATGTCTATACGAGCATGAATAGGAGTTTAGGCTGTGATTGGTCTGTTCTAAACATTCTTACATCTTTGATACTATTCTACTTTAAATATTACACTTAGGCCTACTGTTGTTACTGTTGACTCACTTTGTAAAGTGTGGGTTTCAGTCATGCTTGGGGGAAACGTGGTAAGGGCGAAGTGTTCGGTGTAGTCTTGGAAGTGGAAGGGGTCTGTTAATTAATAAATGCACCCTTTATTAATTGGAAATGTATGTTCTGTTCAATACGTCTTCTTTTTTCCGTTACATTTCCCGAAAACAAGTTACAGGTAAGTTCCACAATACCTACTAGGTCCTACCTTTAAATTGCAAGTAGTGCTTATTTTAGTATGGAATACCCAACCTCTAAGGTAACCACCACACAAGAAGTTACAGTAGATTACTTAACATGGACAGAGGGATCTTTTGTCATGGCAATACAGGATTGATGTCAAGTGAAGCAGCACTGTTTATAAACAAGACAAATTTGTTTAATTCTTAACAGGATGAAGAAATCAGTCACCAAGGGTAGGCTTTCCAGTTATAGAGCCAGGTCTCTAGAAATGTTCTGCCAACAGTCACGGTGACCGTTTCAATCACAGATTTGGGGTTTAGAAGTATTGGTGTTCAGAGGTATAATCTGGGGCACTTGAGCTGGATTAAGAACAAGCAGACAAACATGCCATATCCAAGATAAGGATGGGATATGTCTGATGTAAGAGTAGGAAGGCAGACACGATGCTGGATAATGAATATAATGATAATACGCACGCAAGGCGGGCTGAGAACAGCGCCCGGGGGTGGGACTACGGGACTGTACTGTATATAGTGGGACGGAGGCTGGGAGACAGCCTCTTCCCTTCGTGTGTGTGTTAGTGTAGTTGCAGCGCTCTAATCCCTGTCCCTGTGTGTGTTCCTTTCCAATAAATGTGTTGGTTAACCCCTTTTCCTGAATCCTATGCCTGCTCAAATCTGTACCAAACCCCGCGGTCGTTACACTACTGTATATTCCCCAGTGGGGGGGAAGCTTCCTGAAGAGAGTAGAGTTTTCCATCTGAGATCAGTAGGCAGAACCTCTGAGATGTACTGCAACAGTCGAAGCGTAGAATCAGACCCAGAAACGAATGAGGGTCTGACACAAACTCTAACTACAGTATATAAGCAACCAGATTTTTCTTTGAGGCTTCCCAACCGAGTATTAATCAGTCCCAACCTTACTTAGTTACTGAGATGTTATGAAATCTGCTTATGAGATGGTAGTGTTGCTGTCACTCTATTTTTCCAAATTTTTTAAACAACTAGACCAATACAGGTATTCTGACAAACTGAAGAAAGCAGTCTTCAGCCAGGTCCCTGCTTTTAATATTCAGCCACTGGTGTCAGTGATGGACATAAAACTTTCATAAAATAAAATGCTCACCTGTTAGTCTATCCTCTAAAACATTGGTCACTAACAAAAAAAAAAGCCAGGCAGATTTAAAAAGGGAAGCAGAATAGTTCAACCAGTATAAGAAATAAAATCTCCTTTCCATAAATTTAGTCAAGGTTTCAGTCAATTACAGTACACTCGCCCTCCATACTCTCACTCCTCTCTCTATTTTTCTCATACTACTTTATTGTTACTTGTGTTTTGTATAACACATGGACACATGAGTTCCTGGTCAGCTTCCTAATGTTGGATAAACAGTTAAATTATTCTAGATTTTTTTTAATTGATGCTTTCATGGATTACATATAAAGTCTGCTGGAATGGGACCCTCCAGATTCAGGACTGGCGATTCCTGATAGAGGTTAAGTCCCTGGTCCTAAATACTCTTTTTGATGTACATCTCCACCTTTCTTCCATATTTCCAATTCCCTCCCATAATGATGTACTGTATGACTTCATATATTGTGCATGTATGAATGTTTTATTCCCTTTTTATCATGAAAATGTAATTATTATTTTAGGCTCTGTTAGAAGCCTGTTAATGATGACAGTTATCTCATATATTACTGTGGTGGGGCGATATCGTATAGCCTGCAAACAGTGTTTGGTGCAGACATACTGTATGCTGTAAGAATGAAAACAATCACCATACTACTGTATGTGTTCTTACTGTACCTGAAGTTTTCCATTGACAATTTTAGCAGTAGATCAGGAAGAGAAAACCAATGGGATTTCGTAAGTAACTGCGAATAGTATTAATTGTTTTGTTTGAAATATTGAAGCTGGCTTACACTCACCTCTGCCATAGGCTAAATTTACACTTGAAGTCAGGGCCACAACATTTCTTGCAACTTTAACAGAGTTTTGTTTTACCACAATAGAATATTTCTTCAGGAATATACTCTAATCAAAATTCTGCTTTATATCAAGGTATGCAATCAGTTTTGAATGATGTGTTTAGTCACTGGGAAAACACACTGAATAATATGTTAAAGTGGGAGTACAGAGGGGCTGGTTTTATGTTGCTCTTTATCAGCTGTTCTTCTTTATATGACAAGTCTTTAAAGCCTACTCTGGCATTTAGGGATTTTTGTGTAATTACCCTTAGAGGTATTCAGGTCTTTTCATGTAGCAGGTGTGTGGCAAAGACAAAGGGAATGGTGAGGAGTAATGAGTTCTAAAATACTCCTGTTTTATGAATTTCTGATTTAAACTTTAGAAATAAGAAGTTTAAAGCAGAGCAACAACACAGCCAGCAGATTGTTGTCAACACTTTGGAAAGACATGTCATTGCAATTTTTATTGGTCATAGCTGAAAGGTAAGCAGCCGGTTCAATTTGCCTTGAAGACTCGACAAAACAATGTCCAATAATATGGGAAACCCTTCGTGAAAACTTTTGGTATCTCTGATTCATCTCAAACTGAATCAGAGATACCTAAAGTTAATCAGGTCATGTTTGTTCATAAAGTACAGCATATAAAGACTAATTTGTTATATTTCAACTATTGAAATACAGTATGTTTAGCCTGTTGAGAAATTCTATATAGTGTCTGTAATGTAAGAAACTCATGTAAGGATTGGTTTAATTACAATGTAATATTTTCAAAGCAAGAGTTTCTATTATACCAGGTTTGCTTTTAAGGAAAACATTGTGCTGGAATGTAGATTAAAAAATCTATTTTTTAACACATTATCTGGAACTAAAGACGGAAGTCAGCAAAAATGTCTTCAGACCTTATGAACACATATTAAGAAACATTTAAAAGGCCCTACTTACAGCATTAAGTATATACTGTTCTTAATTATACATTTTAAATTTGGAATTTTAAGTTAGTAATTATTGGATTAGAACATAACTATTTTTAACAAATGTTTTATTCATATATAAATTTGTTTTAATTTCATGCTCTATAATTGATATGAAAAATATAATGTTATTACATACAGGGAGGGTGTTAATGGTTCATAAATGTTCAATAATTGTCAGTGCTGACAACAACTCGTAAAGGCAAGTTATAAAAATAAAAACTGTCAGGATAGGCTCTTTGTGGAATTATCTGCTTACAATGAGACTCATGAAGGCTTAAGAAGGTACAGTCAGGATGCCCTCAGGAGTGTCACAAGTTCTGGCTCAGCTGGTTGCAGGGTTACTGTTTTGTCAGACCGAATGAGGATGCAGCCCAGGAGCAAGGTTGGCTTATGGCACCAAAACTGACTGGAGCAGTGGGGGATCACTTGACATCTTCTCCTCATAGTGGAGTGAGAGAGGAGAGTTGAGGTAGCAAAGTTTTTGAGTACGCCCAGTGCTGTTGGATCAAAAGACATACATACTGTATGATCTTTGAAAAGTGAGAAAGATGACAGCAAACTGGTTGCTGCTGTGTAAAAGATGCAAGTGTTGGTTCTAAGGAAGTGTCCCTGGCCAAACAGGATCAGTCAGGCCAGTCTGAGCGAAAGTTTTAGTAAAGACCTAGAACGGTCTGCTCCCGGAGACATAGAAGATTCTCAGTGGAGAGAGAAGAAGTATTTTAAAAAAGGACTGAAGCAAAAACCAAAGTCAAGACTAAGTGAAGAATAAGAGAAAGCTGACTACCATGATTAAAATCAGAATGTATCTGCAAGCTCTAATAACTGGTGATTAACGAAGTGCTCCAGAGCCTGATGATTAGTAGAAGTTAGAGTGTGATTTAGTGAATGATAGAAAATGGTGTGGAAGAAAGGTAGTGTGAAGCAAGACAGATACTGTATGTGTATGTGAGTCTAGGCTTTGGAAGACTAGCAGACTAGCAGAAGGAAGAGAACTGTGCAGTCTTCTAGAAGAGGTCAGTGTGAGACAGACCACTTAAAATGTAAAAAACTAAGATACATGTTGACATTGGCAAGACCTTCAAAGTGGTTTCACAATTTGCCACTGTGTCATGTTATGGTAGTCTTAAATCATCCTTTAATTCTGTACTGCACCACACTAGAGATTTGTTCATACTGTAACTCTTTGGTGGAACCATTAAAATTACAAAGACGCAACAGATATATTTTCACAATATTTTCATTTTGTTGTTCAAAATCTCTTTCATTAATAGAAAGTACACTAAAACTCTTACTTGCCCTTGCAACAATAAAAATACTCAGTGCAACATGGGGGTTAAAATATTTGCAAGGAGGACGCAAATACAAAGAAAATCAAGAACTTACATCTCACAGCTGACCAAGAATGCAACTCAGTTTTTTTTTATGTTAGCACAACACTGGGCTTCTTTAAGATGAAATTATGTAACTTTATAATCATTTTGTCATTTTATAAACCTCAGGGTTAAAGTATCCATAGAAACCAACAAAACAAATGAAAACACTTCCAACAATAATGAAAAGGGGCGTTTGAAATACAGTGATTTTTTTTCCAACTGCAAACTTTTCTAATTATTTTTTGTTACAGAAAGCAAAGAGTTCAAAGCTCCTTACAATGAAAATGAAGACCATGAGGTAATATATATTTGGTGTTTGTGCACATACATTGTGCACATGCATCTGTTCATGATAAATACAGACAAACTATAGCAACTCCAAAATACATTGTAAATGAATATAAATGATGTTTTTATATGTTTATTTGGAATGATATAACTTTTATCAAAATTACAAGGATCTTGAAATTAAACCTTTATGTTAACAATATATATATATAGAAGAAGAAAAGTACTTGCACCACTTTATCCATCAATTAGAATCTTTTAGAATTTTAGAATTATAATTTTTTTTCAGTTATTCCTAGATTTTGACATCATCAGGAAAAACAGAATGTTACACAGTAACAGAAAATAAGCTCTAACAGTATTAAACTTTCTGGGAAATGCATGTGAAACATGAGATTCTTATTTCACTCTTACTCCATTGCAGTCTTCCTGAAAGTCCTGATTGTTGACATTTTAAGTCATCTTTTGGCAGCCGTAGCTGGGATTTCTCCCTTTTTAATTGCATACTTTTTTTTCACCATTAGGTCTGTCCTTAGCATTTCAATTGGACTGAAGTGTAGCAACTGAGAAAATCAGTAGAACAGTCAATTAAAGCTAATGTACACTTCTTCAAACATTCAGCTGGACTTACAACATCTCAATAGATTAATGCAGTCTGAAACCACCAACAACAAAACTATCCTTACATAATAAGCACATTCTATAGACTCTACATCCCAAAGTTAAATACTAGAATATGTAGTAATACAATAAACATAATTATTCACTGAAAGTAATAATAAGTCATTATTTCCCTGGTATTTTTTTTATAAATGTATCATTACCAAACATACTTTTTAATTTAGTTTGGACCTAACTGATATTTTTGCAAAGACAGTATTTGGATTATCTTTTTAGAAAAAAAACGAAACAAACATTTTCAGGGTTTTGCTATTAGGGTTTCTTTGTTGAGCTGTCAAATAACTTGTGTTGGGTAACATTTAATTTGTGCATTTAAATACATAAGACACACCAAGAGGCGTGGTAAACTAACACTGGAGATGAAATGATGAACAAGTCATTATAAGTTCAATTACAGTGTGCACAGACTTTCTGGCTGCAGGCAACTGCACCAAATTAAGAAAATTACTGTAGCAGGAAGGTCAGTAGGAAGACAATGCACTCAATTGTAGATTGGTAATTGAAACTACTTTGCACACATAGTTTAATAAACTCTAATTACTGTTTTCTTTCATTAAACGCTAAACCTGTGCGTACTGCACTTTGTACAACCACTACCGAAAGTTAAAGCATTTACTAGCGGGGGAATTCAACTGAATTTATGAGAAGTGTGCAGTAAACAGTAATTCCTGAGGCATGTAATGTATATTCTTCAGCAGTACAGAAACATAAATCAACTTTCATTTTATATGGTGAGACTTATCTACATAGTATTTGTAATGTACCCCAAAGACACAAAAATAAAAAATGCAAAGAAGTTATCTAAACCATTAAAATACTGATAAAAGAGTCAATTCAAGAATGAGATGCCCTTAAAAAAAGGATTTGATCATTTTTTAGTTTTTGCTTTCTCTCCAAATTCCATGGACTTTCAAGAGTCCAATATTTTAATCAGCCCTCTATATATTAAGGAGCTGAAGATACTGTACCTAATAAGAAGAAAAACAGGAGTGATCAAAGGACACAAAAATATACAGCAAACTAGGAACAGTAAAGATTGCGAGTTGTAAAAAAGCCCAGCAAGACTAATAAATTGTGTTAATATTAAAGCAAAATATTTCTGATACAAAACTATGTAAAATATGGGGTTTCAGGTTTTGAGTATTGAAGATTCAGGTACACTACTGTAGTTATTTATTAATTTGTTCAAAGTAGTAGAAAATAATCTCGGTGTATAGACAGCATATTTTATAAACAACCTCAGGCTGCTGCTGTAAATGGTGTGGGTAGACCAGTAGGTAGCACGCTTCCCATAAAACCAGAATAATAGTAGGAATGTTATCCTGGTCTTTTTAAATTTCTCATTTTTCTACCTGATGAAGTGTGTAGTGGAATTTTTGGTGCATAATATATGCCATCCTACACATAAAGATCCTTTGTAAAGAAATCCCCATGTAAATTCAATTAATGCTTAAATGGTGAATAACATGGTGGAAGTTCCTAATATTTTGGCCAGTGACCATAATCCATCTGTCCTCCATCCATCTATCCAACTGCTTATTCCAATTCAGGGTGGCAAGGAAGCCAGAGTCTATCCCAAGCAAGCAAATGGTGTAAGGCAAGATACACTCTGGACAGGGCAACAGTATACTGCCGGGTATCTATCTGACATGTTGACATTAAATCAATAAAATAAAAACCATGTCTTTCAGGATGTGTGTGTCAGCCTTCTCAAACACATTGGAATTCTAGGGGAATTTCTTCCCCGATCCAAGACAACAGTGTGTTTAAACGAGTTTCCAATAGATTTCTCCAGAGAGCTTATCAAGAAGTGAAAGAAACATTCAGATATATTTTGGTACTTTTCCAAAGTAACAGAACTTTTTTCTTAGGTTTTGGATTATAATTCAGCACTACGTGTGCTTTTAAAGACTCTGAAGTTCTCTGTACATTCAGGAAAGATTTATCACTACTACTGTATCTATTGCAGCAATCACATGACAGTATCCATGAAGTTATTACCATAGCTTTCTTTTATTAAGTACTGTAAGAATGGAAAAGGCCCAAAATCAGGAATGATCAATCACGAGTACAGTATGTCAAATAAATGCAACATAAAAATAGAGAACAGGCAAAAAAAATGTAATGTTAAAATCCCTATACAATACAGTACCCAAAACTGTTGAAATCTACAAAACATGTCCAGAAGGTGAAGGTTTGAACCTAAAGTACAATAGTGTCTATCTAAAACTACTAGAAGTGGCTAAATATTTCATGTCTCCTGCTGTTTAATCTGAGATGGGATTTGTGAATACTGGAAATTAATACATTATTAATGATGTGTTCAGATGGAGTTTTCATGAAGATTTTTTTGTGGTTTGGGGCAGTATAGCATAGACTTTGTGTTCTTAACTGCTGTATTGTAGTTGAAAGTCCACACAGCAAGTGTTGCTGCTTTATATTAAAGCAAGTTTACAGGTAGTTCACCCATCTGTGTAAGTGACAACCAGCTTTTCTGGGGTTAATACCTGCAACTAACTGTGTCCTAACAGGAGGGTAAGTCATGTGCTCTCTAGTCCGTTTAACGCTACAGGAACCAGGATAAGCTCTGGCCCCAAGTTTGGGTCTGGATTGTTTATCTATCTTCTTTTTAAAGAAAAAATAAATTTAGTAAGATACTGTATGCTCGCACTGTACAGTATTTTTCGTTGGCAGAAGATGTTTTTGTACAATATATGTGTATGGGGTCCACACATTTCTTACACTTAAATCAGCAGGTGTTTTAGTGTCTTCAGATTTCTTTTACATCTGTCCTTCGAAGTTGCCCCCTGTCAGTGCATATTTCCCAAACTGCAAACTACCATGCTTTCCTTCTTCATGGTTGGGCTGCAGATATATTTTCTTAATTTAATCTGAACTCTTTTTCCAGACCTCATATTGCACACCACTCTCTAGCAGCCCAAGCACTGAATTCCTCCTTTATTCAGTTTACAGATTAAGTTGACATTTTGACATCTCATTCTTCTGTATGCTCCTGCACATTATCTGAAACACTTGCTTTCCTGTTTCTGTCAGAACTATTATTTGATCACATTCAGCATAAAGTCTTTGTTTAAATAAGGAGAGATCCAGTGTCAGATAGAGGTGGATTCGTGCCATTTAGAAACATACAGTACACTGTATGAATTAGGGTATTGTAATACTACATTTTCTCTATGATTGTACCTTTTTTCAAACTATTGAAGAAAGAGTAATGTGATTTATTTTTTTTAATATCTGTCGGTCTGCCATCCTCGTCAGGACAAGCAGACTAACAATCGGATGGATAGAATATCTGTAGGAAGAGACAAATCAAAGAGAAATAGTGAAATTTAGATTAGTGGGAGATTCGTAAAGCTAAAGCTGAGTATGCAAGATGCCAGTGATTCAAAATATGGAGAGTAAGAAATATAAATTGGCAAATATAAACTCTTTTCTAAATAAAATTGAGCTAAATTAAATTAAATCGATTAAATTAAACAATGTCCATTTTTAAAGAGCTGGCATAAGATAATTAAAAGCACATAGTAGTGAGAGTACCTTGTAATTGGGCAACAAGAATAGAGCAAAAAAAAAACTTTTGGGATCCTATGTAGATTCCCACAGAATTTAATTACTAATTAATTTTAATTCAAGTCGCATACAAAATACAAAGCCGCTGCAGTATAATCCATGTGTAATAAAATGGTACTGTGTGCTATAAACAATTAATAGGTAATATGTTTACTGCATTGCCAAAATAAAAAGGAACCAAACACTATCATGTTGCATGTTGCTCATATCCTGATGAGGAAAAGAAAAAAATACTTTGCCTTTCGTTATTAATTGTCCTTTCACCCATCAGACTACTGTAATATTTCCAATAAGTTAACACCCCTTACAGAACAGCCCTTTTCACAAGAAACTAAAAAGAATTATATATTCTATACTGAATGCAAATCATGTTAAAAAACCTTCCTTTTACTGTATGTCTTTGCACATTCTGGTTCATTACCTAAGGATAGGGATACATCTTTGAAGAGAAAGGTGACTCATTTTTATTTAACAACTAAAAATCAATAATAAACACTGGTACAAGGCCACTGAATACTGGAGTTCTTGAATCACTCTAGGCCATGTGGACTGTCTTTACCTATCAATAATTTTAAGTAGTGCAAGTAAAGCATTCACAAGCCATGCCCTACCCCGAGGGACATTGCTATGGCTACACTGGCAATAACAATAAGAAATAACACAGCTGAAACTGTTTGCATAGTACTGCAGTCTTGACTCTTGCAGCCTGTTTAGTTTCTCAGTACAACTCGGCAATTACAACGACATAAGGGAGAAAAAGCATTAAAATAAACAATTGAAAGCATGTTTTCTGTCTCTCCGAAGCACATTTGAGATTAGCTTCTAACACTAGACCCACACCCCCAAAGTATGGAGAAATGCAAATGAAACAGACTCTCGAGAGCGGTGGCGCATTCATATATAAAATAACCTTTATTGTTTTATCATGTATGTTACACGTATGATACTCATATCACCTTTCTGCACCATTTTGCTCAGGACAACCAAGATTTACATTCTTTGTATCCTTGAAATCCGTCTTCATTAGTCATCTTCTTACTGTTAAAATTGGTGTTAATTGCTTCCTGCAGTTTCCTAGAAGATGGTATTGTGAAGACATTTTACAGTATGCAGTCACATACGGTATAGACAGAAATTCTTAATCCTTGTCTTTAAATGTTTTCCTGGTGACTGTAACCCTTTGGTGATGTGTCCATTGACCTATTGTGACACAAATGCTGGAATCAATGGCATGTATATCAATGATACCATTTTCATTCTGTGGGTTGTCACCGGTGGGGAGGATTGCAGTGGAGGGAGGGTGGAGATGACAGGCAGGTATCTGTCAGCTCTCCGCCCTGATATCCACTTTCATGACCTGGGAAAGAAAGACGTACAGGGAGGGGAAGTCGAGGGGGAGGTGGATGAGGTGGTCTCTTAAGTCTTTGGATAATCCCCGGCGGAACTGTTAAATGAGCGAGTCTTGATCCCAAGTCATCTGCAGAGCCAAGTAACGGAATTCAGCTATGTATTCCTGCAGAGGATGAATTCCCAGTATGAGGATGGAGAGGCGGTGTGCGGTGAGGCGATGCGAGTGGAGCTGACCAAAGGCGGCCTGGAAACGGATGACCTCCGCTGTCTCAGGTGCGTTCCGGATGAGAAGAGCCGTGGCCCAGTCCAGGGCTCGACCAGAGCGGTATGAGACAATGTAGGCTATCCTTTCGCGGTCGGAGAGGAAACAGCCGAGACGGAGTTGGAATGCCATTCAGCAATGGGCCAGGAAGCCCTGACAGTTGGCGGAGACACCATGTAACTTATCTGGGGTGGGGAGTAGTATGGGGCTAGCGGGTGCAGCAGGAGGCTGAGGCGGTATGGCGGCCGCGGCCAGCTGGGGAGACAGTGATCGAGCAATATGGGTAACTAGTTGCCGCACGGCTGCAATTAGCTGACCCAGGGTTTGGGAATACTGGTGGAGGATTGAAACAGTTTTTTCATCCTGACCCGCAGGGTTCATGTTGTAAGCTCGGTATTCTGTGACGGAGGGTCAGAAAGAACCCTGTGTGGGTCGGTTCCGTGGACGAGGGCGAACAAATCCGAAGGGGCTAGACGAAGTCGAAGTCGGTGAGGCAAGCAGTGTCTGGATCCAGAGCAGTAGAAGGGCTTATTCACTGAAGGTCTCGGGAAGAAGGAGAGCTCAAGGAAAACAGCAGGCTGTTCAATATTGAGCAGTGAAGTGCGGGTTGATGAGGGTTTAAATAGAGAGTCATGTGCGGAATGTTAATTGGTAATTAACGAGGTCCGGCTGTGCTCATAACATACTTATTGTATTTATCACTACCCACAAGCCTCTGAAGCTATTTTGGTAGGTAGGAACTTGTAGCAATACACAAGCATTGGTGAGGATGGTGGCCTCTGATGTATTTTTGATGGAGTTTATAAATTGTTTTGGCTATTGTTTTTGGTTAAAATACAAAATTTATTATAAAGCACACATTAGTTCTGCTTAATCAGCACAAAGTGTTGTGTAGTTAGGGCATTGCAACACTTTAGCCAAAGAGCACTGACAAGTTGATACTATAGGCTGTAGATCTTCAGAAATGTTTAACTAGTTTCATTATAGAATAAATGGTGAGTCTGGAGAGTTTTATAAACAGAAAGAACAGGAGAGTTGAATGCAAGAAGACAATTCAAATCCTTTTGTGAACTCGGCATACATACAGTTCCATAAATCAAAATCAAACCAAAATTAAGGAAAGTTAGTTTTTTTGTTCACAGAACTTTGCCAATTCTTTGAAAATTTGTCTGGATTGAAGAGTTCAAAGAAAAGCTGTCATTAAAAAGATCATGTTTAGAGTCAAAGTGCTCCATATGTTTGCAGTTTTGCAGACTGTAGTCATTTGCATGCATAGTAAGCAGACTATGCACTGTAGTGGTCTGGTGAAATAGATTAATAGTCTTCTGTTCACTGTCCGAAATTAAAATAGTGATTTGCACTGTCAGGTTTACCCCAAATAAAAGACTTCTCTAAAACATTAAGCTTTATTACAGCCTCCATATTCACAATTTAACTCAGAAACCTGTGGTGCAACCTCGGTCTCACATGAAACTGTGTCTCGCAACACTTTTTCCCCTAATGTATTTTAGGTTTAAACATTACTTCAGTAGAGTTCAGGCAATGTTTTACTTTTGTCCTGTAAGTAAATAACACTCTCGAGTTCTGAAAAGGAAAAGTCATGGACTTGAACAGGGCCTAATACAGTCTGTACAGTAGGTATCTGGTAAATCTTCCCAACCATGTTGTTGAAGATGATGCCTTGGCTTCTTTCTCGAAAAGGCGGAATGCAATCTTCAGTACAATTAGCTCTAATTAAACGGGCCAGATGGACAAAATGACTTCTCACCTGTAACATTTCTCACAGTATGTTCCTCACTCCATCCCTGAAGGTTTTATAAAGACCGCAGTGTATATGGGCTTTGAAGCGTCTGTAATTCCAACCAATCAAATCTCTGGTTAATTCATTTACTGTAACTCGGTGCTAAGATAGAATGAAACAGGCTCAAGTGGAAACTAAGTGAATTTAAAACTGCAAACAGGAGACACTTCTTTTCCCAGAGGGTTGTGGGAGTACGGACCAAATTAACCAGTAATGTTACCGTATCTGCTGTACCAAATGGGCAAAAAGGCCTGCTTTAATTTGTAACCATTCTTTTGTTCTATTAAAGAGAAGATGCTGTGGCTTTCCAGGATCAGAGTTAGCAACACTGGTGTAGTACTGTATATCATGTATTTATTTTCTTTTTTACAGCCAATGGGTGGAGATGATACGGTAGATGCTGGTTGTAGCGGCAGTGAAGTACTCATCAAGCAAATTACATTACAAGTAGCAATTTTGTTAAGCATTTTGTTGTTGTTTTATTATTGTGTGCCAGAATTTCTACTTATCATGTAATGCTTAAATGGATTTTATTAGATAAACAACCTGTGGGGCTTATTTAAAAAATGCTTAGTTCCACCAGTAAAATACCATGGAATGTAAAACTGAGCTGTATCCTTGGCCAGAAGAGCTATTGCGAATTACATATAAACAGCCCTCTGGGTGATGAATACTATTGCATCTGTTATTGAATTCCCCCAAGCAGCTTCTTTTCTCCCGAGACAAATCCTGTGAATTTTAAAATATTTCCCTGTGACCCAGTTTATACCTTTTTCCCCTTCTGGAAACACTGCATCTTGATTACCAGATTGACTGGTTTTAGAACTGGAAACATTAATGTAACATGCATTTAAGGCTGGTTCAATAAAAACAAAGTATAGGTTGTGTGATGGATTGTTTTGTTGAAATACACGAAAAATCTTAAATGCATTCTATTGACTCTAATAAAAGAAAAACATTTTTTCTGAATTATTTGTGAAACTTGCAAGAGAATAGGATTTGCAGTATGAAATAAATTACTGCAGACACACGATTTAATAAAAATATGGTACATCCAGCCTCCTACAATAAATCACTATTTTATCCTTCACAGCATTTCCTCCTGCTGTGAAAGGGTCTATATTTCTCAATGTGAGCTCTTCTCTGTGTATTTTGCTTTATTTGCATTTGTGGGAGAGCTGAAATTGGGTGTAATTTCTAATTTACTACTTGACTAATATACAAAATAGTGCACAATCTTCACTACTGACAAAGTGAAAGACATGGGGTGATGAATTGATGCAAATTTTCTTTTCCATTTATTGTTGTTCCTAGTTATTATTATACAAATAGGTTTTTACTATTATGATTTTACAATCTCAAAAGAATAAAGTTGTAACTACAGTATTTTCTTATCTTTTTCATAACTCTAGATATTGTATGCTTATTTAAAATATTAAAATATTAGTGTGGGACATTATTCATACATTTTTTGGTATGAATAAAACAGTAGAAAACAGTGGGTCGTATTGTGTTTAGTGTACTGTATTTGCCATATTTTCATGAAGATTGTAGATAACAGTATACAGTATACAGTCTGAACAATATCTGAAAAACATGATTTGAAACAGCTGGGTCAACCACTATCAGTGCAGAGAAAAAGTCTCTTATCCCCTCAGGATGCTTCGTATTCTCCTATATTGTAGAGTAAAACAGAGTAAGATTGTCACTAAAGTCTATAAGATGAAGATAAGCTGATTAAAGGAAGTGACAAGAACCAGAAATCTGGGAGACACATTCTTGAGAAAGTTTGTATTAATAGAGAAAAATAATTAAATTACAATTCAATGCTGGAAAGGGGTTCAAAAGTCTTCTTTTTCTGGACAACAGTAAGCCTCTCTATAAACTACCCAGGTTTGAAGCCTATGTCCTTCTATTAAAGCTTTCTCCATATCTCTTCACCATAACTTGTTTCTTGCTTGGATACTTTGCTCTTTCCTCTTATTTCTAGTCATATTTCTAGTAAAAGCAAGTCTGTATGACGATTCGGCTACATTAAATGTATTTACAGATAGATAAAAAGTTAATTTCAGTGAATGTAACATGGAACAGCCTTCAAGTATCACATGTTTTTTTTCTTTTCATTTTGCATGGTTGTATCTTGTTTCATTTTTACCTGTAGCCAGAGGCTTTGCAATACAATTTAGAATGCATCAATTCTTTAAAGGTCCCATCATTTCAGAAGTATAAAGAAGACAACGTGCACAAGCTTCAATAACAGACCATATTTTCAAGGCATTGAATCTCTGCTAATATGCCATGCCAATATGTCATACATGACTAATTGCTTATGATTAACTTCTGCCCATGTGGAAGATTAATGCTATAACATTTGTCAACGAATGCTGGCTGGTCTTTGCAGGAGTTCATCATAGTAGTGCAAAAGGTAATTTTCAGAAATTCTAACATCACAGACCTAACTACAGTGTGTCTAGTTAATGACGTGTTGCTCTTTAACAACAGGCTTTGATGAACAAATTAATTATTAAAACATGAACACTCAGAAGTTTTTACAAAGAAAGGGGTTAGAAGCACACTGTATGCTCATAATGCCTTATTGCTGGGTGTCTGCACATCCTTATAAAAAACAAACAATATGAAGATATAAAATTAAATTAGTTGTCATTTTGAAATGTGTGTTATGTATCAAACAGAGCACAACTTCCCCTACTAGTAAGGAAAAGGTTCATTGCAAATTGAAAAAAAGGGTTACAGGTTTGTACAATGATAACATCTCAACACTATTTTAAAATAATATGTAATATTACATATCGGCATATTTAATTATATGATATATACTGTACTGTACATGGATTCTGTTTCATAATTTTCTCAGAAACAGACAGACTCTACATTAGTGTGACCTGGTTTTAAAGCTTGCTTTCTGTCTTGTACTTGACTTTGTTTCGGTCCATACCTACAGTACGTAGACTCCAGACTGTAAAATTGAATAAATATATATTCCAATTTCTCTGGCAACAGGTAATGCATTAATTATTGATTTTTACAGTGTAGAAGCCTGAGTGTGATTCTGCCAAGTTAATAGAACTCCTTGGGAATATTGAAATTGCACAAGCTCTTTTTGGAAAAATCTGGAATGATCCTTCATCATGTGCTCAAACAGTGGAATGTTATTATTATTATTATTATTATTATTATTATTATTATTATTATTATTATTATTATTATTATTACACATTGACTATGTACAAAAAGTACAATTATTTTAATAATTATCATCATTGTAATACAGTTGTTTCCATGAGTTAATCAAGGAGCATGTGCAGTATTATCACCACTGGCTTTGGCAGAAATTGCAAATATGCTTAACTTGCTAGGACTTTTTACCAAAAGAGTCAGTAGATCTCGTAGTCCACATGGATCGAAATGCAGTGCCTAGTAGCTTAGATCATTTTCAGACAGGTTGATAATGTCAGCAGTCTAGTTTACTTTAAAATTTGTTTTCGTTGTCCCATAAGGCAATCTTTCTAATAAGGGAGTATTCATATCCCTTTTTAAAAATTAATTTAAATTAATTTAATTAATATGGGGCTGCTGAAATGTCCAAAATAGTCCATTATTTTCTGAAAAAAAAAACGTTTTTTCCTAGACAGATACATAAATTTCCTTTGTTCATATGTCTTTGATAAATAGAAGTTTCGCCCTTTTATATTGTTTTTTATTAACAGTAGTTTTTCAGTAATAGTAAAAGAATGTACTAATTATTCATTTTTTATAAGACTGCAATACCCAGGACAGACATACAACTGGTTGTAAAATTTAAAAGTTTTTAAACCACAAATGGGAAGCACTTTTTGAAAGTAACAGGAAACCAGATGGGCTGTACATAAATGAAAGGTCTTATCTGAAGTTCAGGAAGGATGATGACAGCCAAGCCTCTTTCATCCCAATTGTTCTCAGTCATAAAACCATTCCCTTGGACATTTTCTGGAAGCTAATTACTGTATATCATTTCATTTCATGCAATGATGCATCCACGAATGGATAGTACTCCAAACAGAAAAACAAGCCGTCACTGTTTCATAAAGAAAAACAAACCATGCCTCTTGAGGTAATATACTTTTGGATAACTTGAGCAGTCAATGAGTTTTAGGCATTTCCAAAGACCTTCAGTATGACTACAGCATGACTTCAGAGCCTAACATCGACGTCACTGGTTCACAGCACCTTGATCTTCTGAGAATGAGCCAAGGGCCTACTGCAGTAGTGAAGATGGTGGGGAGGTGAATGAGCGATGTGCAAAGAGATGTTCAGAGGCAAACATTTCATATGTGGGAGTTTAGGATCTGACATTCTCCAGAATCTCTATTTAAAAACCCCATTACAAAGTGTTGCATTATATGTCTCTTGAAACAAATTCTTAATAAGAAAATTCCATATCAGAGATGATAAGATATTAACTAGTATTCACAGCAATCCTTTGGACAGTTCTTTTTTTTTCTCAGGATTGACAAAGTGAATATTTAGCAATAAAATCTGGGAATATCTATTAAATTATACAAGAGTAGAAACTTAATATCCAGTTGTGTTATTTGTATTATCATCGGTAACCCCAGTAAATAATTTACCCCATTGTGTTATTGTTTTGTTGTTAGGTGGGTCCATCTTGTGTATACTGTGAGACACATTCTTGTCTTGTATCAAACATGGCAACAATGCTGAATAATTTATCTACACATACAGTACTGTATCAAATATCAAAGCCATTTTCAATGTGCATGAAGAGTATAAAAGCTTGTTTTAACCAGCAATCATCTGCAAAGGTTAAATTGGTCAATAGGTTAATATTTTGAATGGTATTAAATTTATATGCACATAATGCTGTGCAAACATTTTTTCTCTCTTTCACTTAATTTAAACACGACTCTATGGTTGTCTTCTACAAAAATGTTACACCTTTTTATCCCAAGAGATCTGTATGATCTTTTATTTTTACCGAACATCTCACATTCAGTAGGTTTGATTGGTTAATGTGATGGATCATCTGCTATAACAGTTCATAGTGATAGGCAGCTACTGTATCCAGATTACAGGATTTGAGACTCCTATTATAGTAGATTGGGTTTCTCACAATTTACTGCTGTTGATGCACTGATATGGTACTGTATATACAATCAGACACACTACTTTCCTCTCAAGCCTATTCCTATTCCTTATTTTCTAACAAAATACCTGGATCAGATAGCTCAATTCCTGTATTTTCTTGCATCTAATCAGTTCTTCAAATCTTTTCATTCAGAGTTTAGGCAGATACATTGCACTGAAACCATGCTTGTTAAGGTAGATAAGGATGAGTTCATGGCATTTGACTCCTATATTATTTTGACACTAATATGTTAAAACCAAGACATTAGTGCCATGAAACACCAGTCATTAAATTCATTAAGTACATCTGCATAGGGATCCCTGGTTCTTCCTTTTAGTGGTTTGATTCCTACTAAGACAAGAGGTGCCTATTCACAAATCTGTGCTCCTTTAAATCTGATGTTGTCCCACTTACTATAGGTATCCAAAAGAGATCTGTAATTAGGACATTTAATTTCCCATTTCACATGTTGCCTCTTGGTCATTCACCATCACGGCCTTGAACTTTTGAGTGATGACATCAAGTTACCAGACTAATATTATGCTCTCAGGCTCCCAATATCATCTTTGAATAGTTGGTGACATCAGCAATGTTGCTGACAGTGTTGAAATCAATTTACTGACAGAAGTTAGAAACCATGGTAGTGTTATTTATTTCTGTGTTATCACTGATGTGGATGTTAGAAAACTCAAATGGGTTTCTTTATTCTATCTGAGTAACACTGCCCAGTTAAGATCTCATGGTATACCTGTACAGTAAATACACGCCCAATGGTACAATATACATACAGTACATGGCCATTTCTAGACCACCCCTTTCAAAGCTAATACAAGAAAAACAAGCTACAAAGAACGTATGCTTGCCCAGCGTTTCCTGATGTCACCTGAAAACGGAAAGTTGTCTTTGCTGACCATTTCAGGTAACATGTCAGAGCACTGAGGCCCTCTTTTTTCACCTCCATTAACTGAAGAAAGCTCCAAAATGAAGAACCTTGTGTGTTTTTTCATCTTTCATTTTGTTTTTCAGCATCAAATGAACTTCTGCTTGATCATGTGCAACCAGTATGCTGATGCAGCTCCTCTTACTCTTAACTCTCATATAATATCTGTAATTGTTTTTTGCCTGTTATTTTACGGAACAAAAAATGCAATGTAAAGAGCATTTGAAGAACAAATCAAGCCTATTCAGTGTTTCCCCATGAAAAACTGCAATAGCAATTATTTGTCTTAACTGCGTTTGCTAGGCAACAAAAACTGAAATGCTGTGATGGTGCATATTTCATAAGGCAGAGGTTTTAGTCTTTAAAACAGTGGTCTTCCCTCTGTAGAGAAGGGAAGAATTGACAAAAATGTGACTTGAAAAAAAACATAACTGCATTTCCTTTTTTTGCTGTGAAGGTTTGGAATATTACTACTGCAGTTACTGAATTACTAATTCAAAGCTGCATGACTTCAAGGTTGAAGACGTCAATACATTTAACACAACCAAATGTGAAAACTGAGTAAGGTATAAATATGAATACTTTTGGAAGTCACTGTAACTATACCAAACAAATGTACTGCCCCTTCATTTAAAAGGAAAAAGGTCTTTACTACTAAAAATTAGGTTTTCAAAATGTGTGTCTAGAAAGAAAAAAAAAAGTACTAATAATGCAGTTCAGCAACAGATCAAAAATAAAACAAAGCAGGCCTGTGATACCTCCAGAGACAGTGACACTATGACACTGCAAAATGTGATGTAAAACAGAGGGGTTCTGCTATAACATTTCAATGTAGAAACTAAACAAGCTTGTAAAATAGAAAGTTAACACAGAGTAAGAAAAAATGTGAAACTAGCTTCCAGCTGCATTTTCCAACTGATAAAATTATTCTTTGATCACAAATCAGAACTGTGAACTGAATGGAGACATGATCTTAGACACTGTAGCCTTAGGTCAAAGCATTTTGATCAGATAATTAAAACAATTAGGAGGTCTACAGTACGCTTTACAAACTGTACTTGCCTTCACAAATTTTACCTGCAAGGTTTCTGAATCAGTGGATGCAATTAAGGACATGCAACATCCTTATGTTACTGATTAGTTTTGGCCAATACTTCCACAAAGCTAATTCATTCATACTGGGTGGTTACTTTCTAAAGGTAATATACACATCTGCCATTGTGCTGGGAAACAGACATAAGCTTTTTTTCAGTGGTGAGTTAAGAGAGCACGTGAACAAACGTGGGGAAAAACTGAAAAAACAGAAGAGACCTAGATCTGGTGGTATTGATATAATCATAAAACATTTATAATTACTGTATATACCATTATAGAATAATGGTCCAAAACATACATGTGAGTTTAAGGGTTTTCTCAGATGTGATAATCCTATTGTCTTGATGTTTGGAAACATGATTCCAGCTCCCCAGACTCCTCACCACATTCTTTCCATAAGGCATGAAGATGCCACATTTCACCAGTCTTCCACATCTCCCTAATAAAGTGTGACACACACATTTCACAACCTCATGCATGGCTCTTTGTGCTGTTCCTTTGTGCCTTTCAACTTTTTTGTTTATGATGGTATTTACAGCAAAATCACTAAAATTAAACATTAAATTTGACAGAAAATAAGTATAATGGACTATATACACCTGAATACAGTGAAATATTAGGAAAATTAATTTCCAAATGAAAAAACATTGTCCATAATCACAAAACAATGATGTTTTTAACTTTATATTCTGCTTAAGTTGCTGTCTTTGTCTTTTATGGGTTTTTTTTTCAATTCTAACAGAGTACCGAGAGTTAACATAGATTTGTTACTTCTTGAATTCTTCCACTTATTTTCCACAAGGTCATAATTTACCTTCTGGTAAATTGTTGAGAGCTTATTTTTATTTTTGTCATTAACTGAAGAATGTTCTAAGAATTGTTTTTGATAGCAAAGAACAACCAAGGTCATAAGTTAAAATCCTTTTGATTTAAAGAAATCCTAAATCCACAAAGCAATTAAACATTTCTTCTTTTAGGATCCAGTGATTATTTTATTACTCTTAATTAAAAGTTAAAGTATGTTTTTAGATTGAAAATATTCAATTGAGAAGTGCAAATCCTAGTTTATAAGCATCCAATGCACTGCCATTTACAGGGACTGTTTTCAACTTCATGCAATATACAATAATATACAGTACACTATTTATAACACAGATAAATCACTGTAGTAAATGGATATTAGATGCCAGATTAAACTATGATTTTAATTCAGAGTATATATGGATTTTAGCACTTTCCCAGAACTATCCAAGAGAATGGGCATTCAATTATCAGATTAGCTCTATTTCATGCTGCTTTTAATAGCACAAACACACATTAGATCAATTTGTTACAGATCGGACACGAATCTGCCTAAATCATACCAAGAGCATCCACAGCTGGCAGTGCTTTTTATAAGTAATGCTTATAAAAATCCTCAACTTGACCCCTCGCCAACCCAAGAACCTGCATTTTAATGGAGGGCTCATAAACATAGCTGCAGCTATGCCAATCTCATACTTTTGTGGATGTTATTAATACAATAAAAATATTTCTTACCTTTTGATGACATTGGCAAAATCAAAGTTTGATACTGCTGTTCAGAATTTTCTTCATGGTGCTGCCATAGATGTTCATTATTAATAGCAAAATGTCTAAGGCAAAATGCTGATACCATAGTTATCATAGTTTACACAGTATATAGTCTAAATCACCATATGTGGGAATAGGAAAAAACATCCAATAACAACAGGCCTGGGTAGACTACATTTTTTCAGTTGTACCTACTGTAAGAACACCAAATAAGACAAATACTGCTACTGTTAACCATGCTCTAAGGGAAAGAAACAAGTCAGAAATCCAGCCAGAAAAATTATGGAACTGAGTCCAACAACTCACAGATTTTTTTTTAAAAAATTTGTGACTAAGGTGAGGTTTGATCATGAATCAGTAGTGCAGTAGGTGTCGGCTCTGTGGTTTGTGCCATCTGCATTTTTCTTTGTGGTGGTGCACAGAGCAGGGGTGGCAAGGAACGATGAATTCAGGTGATTTGATGAAGTGAGCTCTCCATCTCTCTATCCCCCAAACACGTAGGCAGCCTTTTCCTGGCCTGCAATTACACATTGTAAGGGAATGACTCACTTCAACTTTCCTTAAGAAAGCAGGACTGTCTGCGGTTAAATCAGGGCAAGCAATTCAAGGGGTTCTAGTAGAAAGCTAGATGGCAGCTTTTTACATTGAATAGAATGCAAATAATTGAATAGCGGTGGGTCGGTGGCTAAGGATCTGCGCCTGTGACTGGAAGGTTGCTGGTTCAAATCCTGCGGCTGGCAGAGGAATCCTACTCTGTTGGGCCCCTGAGCAAGGCCCTTAACCCTAACTGCTCCAGGGGTGCTGTACAATGGCAGACCCTGTGCTCTGATCCCAAGCTTCTCTCCCTGTCTGTGTCTCCATGGAGAAATGCTGGGGTATGCGAAAAGATGAATTCCTAATGCAAGAAATTGTATAGGGCTAATAAAGAAACTATCATTAGAAGAGGTGTCCTTTTCTTGGTTGGCAAATTTTGCCTTTTAAATTCCAATCTCATTAAGGAAATCCTACTGCGCATAATTCTCACTAAGGTTCTTTCTTCGCTGCTTTGTTTCTAGATTTTGAAGTCACGTGCCACAGTTAATGTAAGAAATTTAAGAAATGCAGAAGTGCAGGAAGCCTAGTCCATGTGCTGACGTTTCTCACTTTCGTCAGCGCATTTGCGGCACAGAAGCTGATCTTGTCCTGTTGGATAGTTTAGATCTACTGTAGTAACTGAGGGTTGAGACGTTTCAGTGTAAGTGAACACTATTTTCTGATTACAGGTAATTGATATGCTAGTCATAGTTTGCACCTGTGAGCATTTTACTGAATTTCCTAGAATCTCCAATGTCCAAGGATTTCCACTGTAATCAATTAGTACTTCTATTCAGGTTTGCAGATCCTGAAACTCATTCCATCACTGAAAAGAGTAAAAGATTTTGAATGATAACACTATCGTATGCAAAAGGATGATTCATGTAAAACCTCACAGGGTAGCCTGCTTCATTTCACTGTGTTTTTCTTAAATCAATAGGTGAATAGTATTGTAATGTTATAAAGAGGGGAAACCGCTAGTCTACAATCAGAAAAAGATTAGCCTAAAATTATAGAGTATCAGGGGCTACCACATGTTTCAAACAGTTAAGGCACTCAAGCCCTGTAACTCACACACTGCTGGTTACAGTTTGGGCTGTCATTATTTTAGGATTCCCAAAGAATTGCCACAGAACTGGCCAAGTACCTCCATGGTAAGGTGGGCTTAAACCGGCTTGTACAGCAACAACAGTGATTCCAATGATTTGGCACCTCTGGGTTAACAGTGCTTGCAGTAAGAATGTCTCTCACAAGCAAAGCTGACAATCCTGTAGGTCCTGAAGTGTGCGTTTCAGGAGGATGTGCAAACGGCCTTCAAGGGAAATCACAGTAACAGCCACGTCGGTAAACCATTCCCCATTCCAGATGGTGGTAGGATATAAAAAGGACAAAATAAGCGGCTATTCCAATGTAAGGAGTTTTGAAGAAATATTTGGGAGGAGGACAAAACCGAATCTCCCCCACTTCTGCCTTCTTACGTACTGTACGTAAATCGTGGTTTTTGCTTCCTCGCTTGTGTATTTCATTTTCACAACTGCTCTCAGAGGCACACCTCACAGTGCTTTTCTTCTATGGGTCCTCTTTCTATCCCACTTCTGCTGAAACCCAATGTTTCCACTGACTTAGTAAGCCACAAAACTCCGAAAGTAAAAGACGTGCGTTTTCAGCACCCCTCACTTCGTCTCTGTGGCTTCTCCTTTTCTCCGACTGCTCGGTGGAAATCGAACCCCACCGTTTCTGCCAGCTCAGCAAGCCGTGCTGCTCTTTTTTTAAACAGTTAAAAAATCAAACCTGAAAGCGTTGCTTTCCCACAAGACTTGCAGCGGGCAGCCTCACCACACCGACCTCCATCTCTTTCAGTCCTGCACTCCGCTCTCAGCTCTTGAATCTCGCAGTTTGAGCAGTGGACTTTTCCAAGTGCCTGTGTCTCTATATACTGTATGCACTTTTTTCCAAACATGCCTCTCCGGTCTGAACGTCCTATGCCTTGGACACAACCTGCGTTGTTATGTTGTCTTCCCTTCTTTCTTGTCCTGTCCTTCTGGCACAACACTTCCATGGAGCTCCAGAAGAACTGGAGTCACTCCAACAGACCAGGTAAGTGTTGGCCCTTGATCTTGTCCCCTAGGTTGCTTGCACCTCTATTCCAATCGCACCACTTAATTACTGTTTGACCAAGCTACTGAGTAAAAAAATATAATACATATCAAACTCGTAAGCATTTGTATATTTATTCAAAATTGTTTACAATAGGCTGAACAGCAGTGAAAACAAATGACCAGAAAAGCGAGGTGTGATGAACAATTTTTGAAGTCACTTTTTTCAAGATAGTTCAATAAAAAATGCTTCTTCAGCTGGTTAGAAAGAAACAGGTAAAGGGCTATTCTATTTTGAAAGGAAAAGAAAAGAGACACAATGTTTCAGCTTTGGAGTCTTTTTCAAGTGTCAGAAAGAATTATGACATTTCATTCTAGCCAATTCAAGGACTTGTTTCCTGAAACATTTTTTTGTCATATAGGAACATATACATGATCTTTCAGGTGGGTAGCTGCGTCAGCATGCGTGGTCTGCAAAGGAACAAGTAATAGGTTTCTTCCATGCTGAAAAGAGAAGAGAGAAAACGCGATGTTTCGGCTAAGGCCTCACAGCCGAAACGTCGTGTTTTCTCTCTTCTCTTTTCAGCATGAAATAAACCTATCACTTGTTCCTATACATGATCTTTTCCTACCATAGTCAGTACATTTCTCAAACAAAATAACTAGCAGTTCAGGAGGAGCTCTAGCTCTTGTGAAACACCAAATGTCCCTTCCTTTCCCTGTATCACTTTGAGACCCTTCACCACCCCCATTGACGCCCTTGCAACTCCCCCTTGGCTAACCTGTAGGAGTTCCCACCAACTCATCCTTATGGCCGATCTGCTGTCGGCCAGCCAAGCAGTGTGCCAGATTATATCTGCACATTAAATTGTGTAGAAACCACTACTGACGAAGCTACTACTGTTATGCAGATCCAAACAAAATGCTGCACATAAACTGCAAGAAAACGTGGTGTGAGTGTTTATATCCTCATTGCAAATAAATCTCTTTATACATGTTGTAACAGACAAATAAGTGCTGGACCCCGAGATGATGTTTAAACAACTGAGTTAATTATAAGATCAATAAGATCAAAGTATTGTTCGAAATACAGGTGCAAAACTTCCAGTTTATATAGCAAATTTCAGCCGCTTCTGATGCAAATTTTTACCATGGTAATGGGGGGCCACCTGTGTTTGGACATTCCCAAGACCTTGAGCACTTGTAATGGTCGGTTTTATCTTTCCTTAGTTAGGGGGTCTCTAGGTTGCACTCATATCAATTAACTCCCATCCTTGCCATAACTCAAAGGTACTTAAGCATGGAATGTCTTGTGTCACAAGAAGTCTTTGTGCAGAAAGAAATCAGTTAACCCCCTTTTCACATCTTATATCTTTCTTCATACAGTATATTATTATCGGTTATTGTTGTTTTTTTGTGCTATTTAAACCTTCTTTAGAACCTGCTCATACTAAAATATGAATACTGGAACTTATCAGAACTTAGCACACTAGACCTGTACCCTTGTTATAAATATCAGACATCCGCATGGCTGTGCACATGAGGCTTTATACGATGAACATAGATAAGTGAAGTCACCCAGATATGCATGCTTGTGCCGGCTCTGTTTTGTGCTTTGTGTTCTGGGGCAGTTGCATTATCTTTGTGTCAATGGTTGCTCATCTTTATATACGTCTGAGTATGCAGACACTTAAGGACATACGCTCAGTGGGGAGTGTATAAAGAGGTGTCAGTAATCTTTCTGTAAAACTTTGCAACTGTGTTTCTTCACTTGCTATGGAGAATTTTACAAACACTACTGTATGTTATCATTTTATTTTCTACGGTAATGCCATTATTCTTAAATTTGAAGCTCATATTTGCAATGTTGTAAGGGTGTCTTTTTTTATCTTGTACAGTAACAATGCTTACATCCCTTCGTCTCTCTCCCAATCTGGTGTGTAAAAAAGCATTCATACTTTTGTTTGTTAGAGGCTTGGTTGTAATGCTTGCTTGTGTTTCTAAATATGTTCTTAAAAAGTTGCAATACAGTATGTTCAGAACTCATTCTCACATCTAAAGATGTGTTACAGGTCCATACATTGCGTAATCCTGACATTTTTAGTACAAAATTCAAACCTGTACTACTCACCCTTAAGGTCATGCAAGGTTTGTGTCCTGACTACATTTGTGAGTTGTTATTATCCTATGCACTAACATATTCCTTCATACTCGCATACACAGACTATTCTGTTTAAATTTTTGTATTAAAATGTATATTCATAGAGTTCTAATGCTTTCCCTTTTGACTTTAAGGTTATTGTGTAACGTGCTAAAGCTAGCAATTCCATAACCAATTAAGCTATATAATAGTTATATAAACTAGCTAAATACAGTAACTATACATTATAACGATTAGCACAATCTGTCTTTCTAGCTTGTTTTAAAGTTTCTCCTGACTTTTATCAAATTATTATTTCTTCACGGGAAGTCAGCCTAGTTTCTCATCAGCAGTACGAAATCTGTACTGAACTCTCATAAAATGTCAATGGGAAACATTAAATTAACTGTTTTGGAAGGAAACGTGTCACGTTTTGTTCAAGTATAATCTGTGCTGTATTTTTGGTGTTAAAAAAAAACAAGGACATATTTTTCACAAGAAGAGTGAAGAGTCATATTGCAATTGCATGAGTATATATTGAGTCAGAAATAATCATCCAACTTGGATGGATTTCAGACCTTTTTGAAGAGCTATGATTAGATTGAAACCTGCAAACAACACAACAATGCTTGGTGCTGTGATATTTTAATAGCTCTCTTAAAGGGGCAAATCAATATTACTGTAGGTGATAATGTGTTGCAAGGCTTGCTCATTTTTTAACATTCAAAGAGATGGCAATTCATAATATTAACTGATCAGTTGCAGACAGAATTGCATATTTTAAAATACATGTCAAACCAAAAAAGTTTAAAATGTTAGTTGTTACTAGTGAGCTAATAACTATTGTATATTTATTACATATTTTAGTCTCATGAACTTGTTGATGCATATCCCTAGATATTTTCCTTCATTCCCTCATACCTGAAAAAGGCTTTAAAATATGTAAGGAAAAAGAGTAGAGGACAGAGGCCCTGGAATTGTAGGATTCAGGTGGTATTATTTTTTAGTCTTCGGGAAAGACTATACAGCATATTATAACAGTTGTGAAGATTTAGTTGTAAAAGGGGGGGGTCTATATTTTTTGCTTTGTTAGGTTTGGAAAAAGTTGTTGTGTATAACAACAACAACAGCACGTATAATAATAAAAAGAATTCCTTAAACTTACAGTATATAGCGCTTTTCTGAATACTCCACTTAAAGCTCTTTACAGGTAAAAGGGACTCTACACCACCACAACCAATGATTCTGCAACGGCTAAGTTCTACCTTTACATGCAATAATAATAAAGCCATAACTCCAAACTGTGACTATTTACAAGAGCTGAGGTCTAGCTTGGCTACTAGTGTTAGGTCTTTTGATGACCCAGCCTGCCACAGTTATAATTTATTATTTTTTATATTTTGACTGGAAATCACCTTTGATATTAACCCCTAAAGACCAGGTTTAATGCAGTGCCCCATAAAGCAACTTCATCATTATGTAAAATGTAACATTTTAATAAAAAAAGGTGATGAAGAATAGGGCTAATCAAAGACATCTTGAAGATATAAGAAAACATCTGACTGTGCTGCCACAGTTCTTTGATAAAATGTAATCTAGTGTCTTCTTTCAACTTATTAAATTACTTGAATCCATGGTGCATAACGTTTCATAGAAACCTTGGATTCAGCAGGAGTACTCAAAGAATCAACAGCCACAACCAAAAGCACATTAGCCACATATACTCAAAAGAGCTGTATCACAAGACACTTCCAAAACATGTGACCGTAGTGTGACACTGCCAGGGGCGTGGTGTGGTAGCACAGATCTTTTAATAGGCAGGTATCAGGAAAATAGACAAACAAAAACAGCCCTAGGGCAAAACAGCACCGCTCTTTAAAGTACTATATGGAGTTTAGAACAAAAGTTTGGGAGGGATGACAACAGCCAAGTTCAATTATCCTCAGCTGTCAGTAATTTACTGTGAATACTGATGTCATTTCCTCAAATAAACATTATAAAACCTTTACACAATCCCCTTCTCTCCCTGGCATACAGTACATCTTTACATCCCTCCTCCCCCTCTGCAACTGCCCCTTGGACACTCCTCACTCTGCATGGAGGTCCCAGCCTCCTCGTCCTCTGGCCAGGAGGTTAGTCCTCAGCCAACAGTCTGAGCCAAATTATTCTAATTTAAAATACTCAGTCACCTTTGTAACACACCTACCTGTATTTCTTGGTTGTTTGCAGTCCTAGTGAATACTATGTTAGTAATTAGTATTTAATACCGTGTTAGTTAGTATTGTAATAGCAAGCTGTCACAAAAGCTGGGGGCAAGCCGTGGAGAGAGACCGGCGAGACAGGAAGACCCTATGCGTAGCGGTAGGAACGGAGCAAACACAGGTGTTCGGTCCGGGATCAAGGTATTGGGTGGAGTCAGGAACGAGACATAAGCCCTCAGGTAACGGACGTGAAGCGAGCCTCTCGACAACAGATCCCAATCCCAAGCAAGGACGATAGAGAGACCCCGAAAAAAATAGACAAAGACACACCGGAAGAACAAGTAAAGCACAGCGAAACTAGGAACAGGACAGAGAAGGAGCGCCCTCTAGCTGTGGAGGACGTGACACAAACATGAATGCAGGTATAAATGCTTTTCATCATACACATAAAAATATATGATGTTATAGTCCTCAAGCAGAAAATGGACAATTTCGGAAGGTAAAGGCTGGTTTGGCAGCAGGCAGCCACGGGTCATATTTAACCATAGTCAAGATGAATTTGACAAGTATTTTGCCATCTATGCTGCAACATGAGCAGTCATTTAACGACCATGACAGGAAACATAATTTTTCTGATCTTGGCAAAGCTCTGAGACATTGTTAGACTCGGTGGTTTTACAGCAAGGCACCTGAGGCTTTGAAATTGTTGATAGTGAGAAATGACACTCCACACTGTTAGCAGCTTGATTACTTTTGTTGTTAGTTGTCTGAAACAGCCCTGTGGCTTTTTGTCAATCAGATAACGATTGATGACCAACAACTGTCTTTTGATCAACAGCTGTGTTTTGATTATTGATTATTGAAGTGGAAGCTACTGTACAATGTTGAGCAGGCCCTTAGAAAATAAATATAGCTATTCCCTCAGCAAAAGATGGAAGACCATGTCAAATAATTGATTCTTATTTAGATTTCAAAGTGTTTTATCATTACAAAAGCTATTGCCAATGTCCCATACAAAAACTCCCCTAGCACACATAAGAAAGACATGTTCTAACATAAATTAAACTTAAAATATTGAGATAGCTACTGTATCTTTAATGTACTGTAGCACAAGCTGCATCAGTTTAAAATAGTTACTGTAAGTTGTAGTATTTCATCAGCATTTTACAGAGGTATACTTTCAGTGAATTGTCAGACCCTTGGTGTATTTTACCCCATGATTCTAACACTCAGTATCATGAATAACATATCATTTTCAAAAGAAAACAACATTTAAGCAAATGAAAAAACAAGTTTTTCATTGTCATTGATGAATTTGCACTTTACTTGTGGTGTTTACATTTTTAATTTAGTGAATAATATATACAGTAGTCTTTGACAAACTAGAAAAAGAAAAAAACATAGACATACCTGTATGATGGGACAAAACAGGAAGTTGGAAAATAGTATTACTGCCGTCTGTGATAAAGCACTTTCTTCGACAGTGAAATACCTCATATTTTATAAATATGACCATTTGTCAAATATTCCATGTATATTATAAATATAAATCAATATTCCAATTTATTCCAAAAAATATTCCTTTTGTCAGGTATAAACCGAACAGCTCCTAGAGAGAAGGATTTAAGATATGTTCAGGGCAGGCTTCTTTTGCATTTCATAGTAATACATTTTCATGCTTTCCATGGTCTGTGCAAATTGAGGGAACAAAAAACCAATTTAAAATAAGCATTAATCTCATTCTTGTAAATATTTAAGAACGAAAAGCCTAGGCACGGTGTGTCTTGTTTTGCACACCCAACTTAGGTTGACAGAGGTGCCAGTACTGTACTTCAGGGTTGTCGTGATATGGAACCACATGATGTAGCTGAATAAAGACATTGGCTTCCGTCAGGAAAGGGCTGAAAGTGATCCTTGGATCAGGGAGCAACTACTGTAACTACCAAATGGGCCCAAAATGCCAGAACAGGCAGAATAGTATCCTCTCATTTATAACCTTTCTTAATGCTCGTATTTTTTTACTTAGCCCTCTAAATGGCCGATTTATATCAATTAAAATTCCCTTCTTGAATTAAGATTATTAGGTAAGTATAACTTTGACTGATGCAATCAGTTTTGTTTTTCCCCATTAGTATCTCATGGAGGTAAATAAAATCCGTTTTATACCAGCATGGGAAAAAAACGTATTTTCACATACTGTACATTCAGTAACGGAGGCAGGCATGCCAAGAGATAGAAATACTATGTTTTATCCTCTTTTACTGAGAATGACACTTTTTCCAGATTATCAGTCCACTCTCCAGTGAGAGGTGCTGTATACAATATGCACAAATACCAGCATTGCTGAAGGTGGCTCCTTTCTTTATTCATCTATTGAGGGTTGTGAATTTAGAGGCTACAGTTTATTATACGTGAAATTTGAAAAGGCCAGAATTCTGAATAGGTGCCCATGAAAAAGGGGAAAGTGGTTAATCTGACTTCAGTGGAGGGCAAGACTGAAAACCAACCAGATGGATTAGGGCAATACACTCAGGGCGTTGCTAAGCAATAAAAATAAAAATGAATACTTACGCAGTTACAACATGACAAGTTATAATGACTTCAGTGTATTCAGAAATCAGAGCTGTCTGTCATGGAATCCCTGGGCTTTTTTTTCCTTTTACATTTCCCTTCACAACTGTAATTAAGCATCAACTGTAATGCAAATTAGGATTGAAAAAAGTAACCCGTTTTAAGGTCATAATTCTAAAGCCCTCTGCTTTTAAGAATTGTTCTTAATTATACTTACAGTACACATTCTAAATGGCAAAACCAAGTGCATAGTTGGATAACACAATACACATTGCAATTATTGAGTTTTAAAATGTTTAAATTAGAGGCCAGCTCACAGATCTGAACGTTTGTAAAGGTTTTTTTTGTAATTCATTCTACTCTCTAAAACAATTGGTAAGTGCAATAAGGCAATTCTTGTTTTGAAATATTTGAAAAAAATATAGACTTTTGTACAAGTGCAGCTTTGAAAAGCAAATGAAAATAAAATCTAAAGTAAATTTTTATTAAATACAGTTCTTTAATCACCTACTATATGCGATGTCCATTAATTCATAAAATAAAAAAACATTAAAGAACAGTCTAAAGAGACATTTAATTGTCTTATCGCATATTAAGTCAAGGCAAGCAACCAAAGTATTTCTTTAGCTATACCAATGCTGTACCATGCAGATTAGCCAGTTCAGTTCAGTTTGTTTGTCATACAGTATGTCCAAGTGCAATGAAATGCTTATAAAAAATATGAGAAGGAGTGGATATGTCTTCATATAATCACAGACGAAAACAGAGCTTGCCCTAGATTTGAACCCAGGACCTCTCATTCCCTAAGCAAGAATCATACTCCTAGAATAACAAACAGCATAGGAAAAGATATCCCTTCTGTGGGATTCAAACCCAAACCATTGAAAGGACTAGAGCCTAAAACCCAGCACCTAAGACCACTTGGCCACGCTACCCCAGCTAATCCCTATTTATACCATTTTTATTCCTCAATCGTCAGAGCTGTCTCTTCATTAAATGAAACAGAAGAGAGACGGGAAACATAGTCTGAAGAAACTTTGAATGTAATCGAAGTCATAATTCAAAGAAAAACAATGAGGGAGGATTATCATATTTTGGTGCAAATCTCATATCCACAAAGGTAATTGTATACTGTAAAGTTTAACTTGAATATTCACCTCAGTCTGAACTTGATTTTCTTGGCATATAAAAACTTGTTATATTTTAAAAATGTTAATTCAATTTCAGTTTAAGAATTGTAAAAAAAAATAGTCTACAGTACCAGTAACTGAAAAGCCAAACACGATGTTTGGCCATATCAAAAGAAGATCAGCATGACTGCCATTATGAATACAGGAATTAAAGTAGGAACTGGATACATTATTAAACGAAAATGGTTCTATCGGATATTTTGATTTCATATTACATTTCCCAAATCCCAAATCTCTTGCATATTTACATAACCTTGGGGATTAATTTTGGCTTTCCAGTTTACATTTCTGAAGTTGTAGCCAATTATTTATTAAATAAAGAGTCAATTAAATTTGTATTTGGAACAGCGCCTCTTTGGTGGGGCATTGCACAACGAAAGCTCAATTATTTATTTCAGGCCTGTTCATGCTGATTTGCACAGATAATAAACACGTTTACTATTGAGCAAGGCTCATCTGAGTCATCCCAGATAGGCTGTGTAAAGATTTTCAGAACCATTAGGAAACAGAAAATAGGACTGGGGAAAAATGCTATCAGCAAAGCACCCATGACGTGTTTCATTAAAGCTTGCATAAGGTAGTTCAAAATAAATATATTACGAAAACGTGTTCTCACATTATTACAATTATAATAATATAGTACAATGTTATGTACTGGGTAATATTAATATAGGCAGCACAGTGGATAGCATTGCTGTTTTGCAGCACTTGGGCGCTGAGTTCAATTCCAGGGGTGCTACTGTATCTGTGTGTATATTTTTCCTGTGTTTGCATGGGTTTCTTCTTGGTGCTCTAGTTTCCTCTCACAGTCAAAAGACATACTGGTGGGTTAAAAAGGGACCCTGGTATGAGCCTGTGCGTGTCTGTGTCTGTGTGTGCCCTGTGGTGGACTGGCGTCCTGTCCAGGGTGTATCCTGCCTTGCGGCCATTGCTTGCCTGGATAAGCTCCTGTTCCCTTGCCGCCCTGAACTAAATGAAGTGGTTAAATGGATAATAGTAATATTAGTAGTAGTGGTACTGTATATTGTTGTTTTTGGCAGTGCTTTTTATGTTGACTTCCAGGAATACAAGGAATGTAATGAAAAAGTAAAATAGAATTTTCTAGATGAATTGAAACTATTCTTCAGACAGCACGTATTATAAAATTGCTAAAGAGCCAAGAAGGGTAAACAATTGGAACAGTTAATTATCACCAAATCTATTAAATACTGTTTCACTCCAGAAAAAGAAAAAAATAATGTTTGTTTTACACTCTAAATCTGATTACCTAATTTGCCCCCCCAAAAATACTTAAAAAAATAAATTAATAAAATAAATTATTTTAAAAAAAAATTACTATTATAGGATATTCAGTCTTATAATAGTAATAATAATTGTTTACACTTATATAGCCCTTTCTGGACACTCCACTCAAAGCGCTTTACGGGTAATGGGGACTCCCCTCCCCCACCACCAATGTACAGCCCCACATGGATGATGCAACGACAGCCATAGTGCACCAGAACACTCACCACACATCAGCTATCAGTGGGGAGGAGAACAGTAATTAAGCCAATTCATAGAGGGGGATTATAAGGAGGCCATTATTGGTAAGGGCCAATGGGAAATTTGGCCAGGACGCCGGGGTTACACCCCTAATCTTTTCAAGAAACACCCTGGGATTTTTAATGACCACAGAGAGTCAGGACCTCAGTTTTATGTCTCATCTGAAGGACGGCACCTTTTTATAGTATAGTGTCTCCGTCACTATACTGGGGCATTAGGAACTTTTGCAGTCAGAAACTCTTTTAAGTATTATCCTGAGCGCAAAGTCTGGGACTAGATACAGTATGGCTCCAATTGGTGTAAACAGTCACACCAACTACAAGGAGTCTAGATCCAGTTATTTATCTACAACAATAATACCAACAACAATAATAATAATAATTTGCTAATAAAGAACTTTTCTGGACAGTTCACTCAATCTAAAGCGATCATTTATCAATAATCAAATATTAAATATTATCTATGTGTCAAAGTTTGATTGTATTTTTCACACATCTTTTCATCGGGATCTACAGCATGACTGTGCCATTGTGCAGCTTCTCCTCTCCAAATGCTCCCTTTATTCTGCAAGAAGGGAACCACTAGACTCCTCTCTCTTTGCACACCATGGCAAGCTACGGAAGTTTCTCTCCCTCCTTATCTCACCCAAGTGAACAGCACACTCCTGTAACCTCAAGGGCAACCATCCTCCTACCTTGCGAAGCTGCAAAGTGTACCTGCCTACTGCCTAGCCTACATCGCCGCCCCCTACTGCGCTGGGATTGAGGCCAATGTGCCACAGTGTCACAATCTTGAGGACAAACAGTATAATATACATGTGTATCTTAATCAGAATTTAAAATACATGATTTAATGTCAATAGAAAACCCACACGCATGTTATTAATGGGGGCTGTAGATATGGGAAACAGCAACTTACAGTATGTCAGATGCTGTATAGAAAGTGCTCCTTTTTTGGTTACTTTCTTTTCCTGCATTTTGTAACCATAGTGCCGCTGTGGCAAAAGCCTCTTCCTGTTGATAAGAAACCCACACCTTTCCTAAAAATGCAACTGCAGTTGGGGGGGAGAGCTGATCTTGACTGAAATTCCTGCATCTTTACCCTTCATACTATCAGCTCTGATATATCTACATTCATCACGGTCTTATCTGGCATTTATGTTGGGGCTGGCAGCACTGCTGTTTAAATTTCTTCCCAGGGGTGTTATGTAAGGGGGTAACACAAAAGTGAAAATTACTTGTGTATGTCTGGCAGTGGTGGGAAGCCCTTAGGTGTCAACACATTAGACACAGCGTTCTCATGGAGCAGAAATCATTTGAGGCTAAATCAGAAATTGCTTATTGTTGTCAAATACCGTATAATGATGGACGTTCACTGGGAGCTTGTGTCCCTTTGTCCTTATAATTCTAGAAACAGTGTAGAACCAAAATCATTCTTTTTAATTTTTTTCTGCTTATTATGTTCTCTGAACTCTGTGTGTCTGAGGGAACTAGAGGAAAAAAAATCTCAAAAGCTTTGTCTGTGATGGAAACATTTCCACATCTGCCTACAAGCTTTATCTGTAGAATCTGGTTTGCATTTACTTGATAACCTGACAAGACTGACAAACTTCAAGAATTATTTTTCTGTCAAGCCAGCAAAAAAGATTTAAAAAAAATTGTAACAACAGGCTATAACCTGTGGCCATTCCCACAATACCCCACAATACGTGAAATTCCAATGCTCTGCTGTTCAAAGTATACATTACCTCATATAACATTAAATTAAATCTTTTTCATTGTGTTAATAATGACAGTTCATCCACTTAGACACGGGTTTGTGGTGTGCTTTTGATGTGTTTAGCCTCAGAACTGTGTTCATTATTAAATATGTCAACAGCCGTAACCAGATGTGAATGTTGTTTAGCAAATTATAGCTAAAATTACATTTTTCGTGGTTGAACAGTTCACTAATTACTTTGTTCTTTCAAAGCCCTGAATACACATTATTATACCCACCCATTTTTTATATCAAGGTTATTATTTATAAATGGTAGAACAATATGAACCCACATATAGTTTTTATGTTAAAATAAGTATAGTGTACTGAAAACAGTGTGAAATGTGGAAAACTAGCAGGGCAAAACAGTTTGGAAGATCGTGTGACCATTGAATTCTGGATTTTTGGGTTCTGCACTCGGTTGTTAGATAGAGATGCCAAAACCTACAAATGACTTCAGAAACATCTCCATTGAAAACTCTTTTTTCTGCACCTTAATCACTTACAGTGGATGGCTTTTCAATCTTGTGCACAGGATTAGCAGATTTATTTTTAGCATTCATTTTCTTTCCATTCTACTCTTCATCACTAGAAAACGTGAGAAAAGTTTCTGAGGGCAATGAAGATAAACACAGAGATTGATTTCTTGTGAAAAACAAAGAAACCCAGGAAATAAAACAGCCTACTAACATTTTTCCCACTGGTCCGCAGTGGCTAAAAGAGAGCAAGGATAGGAGAAGCGGCACAGCTCTCACTGACAGCACTGCAAGATCACAGGCATCTGTAAACCCACAAGAGTCACACAGCTTCTGCGGCTATCCATGGCAAACTGAGAATACCTTGGCTAAGTGAAGCCCACCCCACTCTCACAGTGTGGTTTGGGGAACCCTGGCGACAGTCTGCTAATGTCATAATCCAAATTCCAACCATAATTATCTGAACCATAGGGTCTTAACGGTCTTAATTAGTGCCTTTACCAGTTGAGCCCCTTATGAATATACACTATTGTATTTCATTGTAGGTTTACCTTCTGCTTCTTGAAAAGGGTTTTGTTTATTTACTTTTTTCAAAAGACTTTTAAAAAAATATATATCTTCTTTTCCTTTTTGTTAATAACAAAATATCCCGTTTAAAATTAGCATGTTTTATTCAACCTGTTTTCTGTGCACTAGCACAGAAGAGCATGAGGACCCGGCAAGCTTTCCTCCAATCTGTGCACATGTAGGTGCCAGCCTCCATTTCATACACCATAAGCCATACAGTGCCTTAAAATGGAACTGCAATGATATTTTTACATTTTGGTATTATCAAAATTGGCCACAAAGTACAGTGTGCATGGTCACTGTAACAGGAGCCGGTCCAGGCTCCCGTGAAGTGTAGTTCTGGACCCGATGAAGACGGTATAAGATCACTTTATAAGCCGTATAATCAGGAAGTAAGTGGAAAAGGAAAAAGACGGGGAGAAGACGACGAGGATCAGGAGGGGTTGACAGACAGGGGGGCGTGACGATGGTGAACTGATGCTTAGGGGGAGTAGCCAGAGCGAACTAGTCCAAGGAGGCGAGGGGGGAAATCTGGGGTGAAGTCCAAAAGTCCAAATCCGGGTGATCCAATCGAGACAAAACAAGACAGAGACTCAGCCGGGTCAGGATGCCAATAGGAGGCCTATGTCCTCAAGCCGCGGATGTAGGGCGACTTGATGGTAGGCGGGCCTCCAGGCATCCGTCTTCCAATGCAGAGCCAGGAGGACCGAGAGCGCCAGGCTTAAATAAGGAGGGGCAGGATTGAGGGCAGGTGCACATAATTAGAAAAATAAGAAAGAGCCGGAGCGCCCTTAAATGGAGGGATTACGATCGTGACAGTCACATTTAAAACCTCCAATTTACATCACAAAATAAACAAAATTTCCAGGCATGCATAATACCATTTTACCGTCATTGTTTGTGATTCAGAAAGAGGAAACAAAACTTCCAGTGATGTGTTGTGGCCCTATTACATCGTAAACAAGCAGACTTTTGACCACATCTCTTTGAATCCAATAGAAATATTGCTTTTAGTCATTAAAAACCTATTTAATGTTAGTAGATACATCTTAATCTTAAACATAATTGTGATAAAAACGGATCACTTAAGTCATGAATACAGACTTTTCTTTCCCTTTTACTATCAAACACTTATATCACTGTCTCATTGCATTCTCTTTTCATCAGTTGCTTTTTATGAGCAAAAATGGTTGGAATAGCACCTGGTTTGAGCCCAAGTTTTGGTTCAGTATCTGAAATTAAAATATATTTAATATTATGAACTGTCAGGCTTCATTAGCATGTAATCTTCACAAACAAAAATTTGACAATATTTGAAAATCAATACCATTGATTGAATGAGAGCCTTTACTGGTTAACACCTGAAATATATACTGTAGTGCTGTGTCTAAACAGATTTCAAAATTCTATAAGAATGTACATGTAGAGGCTGTTATGTTAAGACTCCTTTATCCATTTATTTTCTAAACCATTTTATCCAGTACAGGGTCGTGGGGAGAATGGAGCCTAACCTGGCAACGCAGGGTACACAACCCAGACTGAATGCCAATCCATCACAAGGCGCATACAGGCACATACACACACACACGCCAGGGACAGTTTTATTTACAGAAGCCAATTAGCCTACCAGTGTGTTTTTGGTCTGTGGGAAGAAACCAGTGCACCTGGAGGAATCCCATGTGAACATGGGGAGAACATATAGCTAAAACCGTAGGAATTGAATCCAGGGCACCAGTAGCATGAGGCAGAAGAGCTAACTACTGTACCACCGTGCTGCCAAGACTCATTTATGTTACTACAAAACCAAGTGAAAACATGAACTGGGTTCAGAGCCCCCAGATTGGTAGATATTCTACAGTATGTCTCTTTAAATTATCAACAGCCTTAAGCTGTGGAAACAGCTCCAGTTAATCCTTTTTTTGGATCAATTTATCCCTTCCCCCAGGTGAAGAAGTGTTTATATCTTAAGAGTCAGAAATTCTGCTGAATTCTGGCTCTTTATTCTCAGAGCAAACAAAAGAGGTATGATTTTCAGAAGAGAGAATTTCAGAACAAGGTCTAAAAATGTATGGTAAAATGTGATTTAAGACACAACTTTTTTTATTTAATAAATTTTTAATCTGTATAAAATGCATGCTATATGTTTACATATTTTATTATATTTAGATATTTTAAATGTCAAAATATCTGAATTAATCTATATCATTGAAATTATATACAGTATCTGGAAGAATCATAAAATGTCACATTCTTGTTTTCATTTTTTTAAATCAGTCTGTCAAATGTATTGCTAAGCAAGTAAAGTGATACAAAATGGAAACACAACTATTTAGCGCACTTTGGACCACTATTTCTGCAAAATGTCAGCATAATGCACACAAGTAACATGATGCAGTATATTCCATATCCACACTTCAGAACACAAGGATAGAATACAGGTGAAAATGTTTATCTTCAGAAGCAAAAACAACATTTCTGAGCTTGCCAAAAATTCAGAATAAGCTTTTAACCCATATGCAACTGGGTCTAATGTTTTTTTTTTTAGAATTTGAATCAGAATTAGAATTCATTACTTCCACACAACAGCAGTGGGTGATATTTGCGGTCAGTACAGAATAGAGAACACTGATGGAGCACGCAACACATACAATATTAAAAAAAAAGAATACAAATTGAAATGCAAAGACAAGCAAAACACAATTACAGTCACATGCATGTGTAAACATTAACCTTACATTTGGCAAACAGAACTGTTAAACTGATGCTCATAGGTGGCTAGCTAGCTGAAGGGAGAGAGTTTAAGGTTTGAATGACTGTGGGGAAGAAGCTACAGTAAGGCTGATGCAGGTGGTTCTTCAAAGGATCGATTTAAAGAATTTTCCCAATGAGTGGAGCTGAAAAAGATTATGAGCTGAATTCGAGGGGTCTGAAATAATCTTGTAAGCATGACTGGAGGTATGGCTTTGTGTAAAGGAATAAAATTGAAGAGGGTTTACAGCCTGTTATCTTTGGGGCTTTGAACACTATCCTTTCCAGCTTTTATATACTTTTAATATTTGAGTTTATGTATGTGTTATCTCAAGCTTCTTTATTAGGCTGGATTCGCTTTTTTTTCCATTCCTTCTATTTGTACTGTAAATTAACAAAAATTGCCTAATGAGTAGAAAAACCTGTTCTGCCGGATAAAAACCGGTTTCACCCAAGATGCAGTATGAGAGAGTGTCTGTCTATTCGTTGGCATTTGTCTTGGCTGATTTTCCTAACAAGTGGAGAGCCTGTAAGATGCTGTGTGTCCCAATTGACGTCAGGATTATTAGATTTTGAATTTCTAATGGAACTGCGGTTGGAAGACACCCCATCATTTTCCCTGCTGTTTTTTTGTGGAATCTTCCATTGACTTTTCATTAAATAATAATAATAATAATAATAATAATAATAATAATAATAATAATAATAATTGGCTCACTGTGATCACTGCTACTTGGCTCCTTCATTAAGGTCTATAGATAGCCCTGAATCACTAGATAAGACAAGTCCATTTGCACTGATAGGAGTCTGAGTAAAATGGTCGCCATCTTCTGGCTGTCAGTTTCAGTGAGTGACCTTATAATGGTCAGTTTCAGTGAGTGAGCAGTGATCATCTTATGATGGTCAGTTGCAGTGGTAGAACTACTGTACAGGAATAGAGACAGCTCTTAATACTTAACACTACAAATATGGATCCTATTTGACTAATAAAGAACAAGGTGCTGGATGAGTTACTATGTGATACTGAAAATAAAACCATCACAGTCAGACTATGTAAGAATTATGGTCAGATAGATTACATTTGTAGTCACACTTAATAATGTCTTTTGCAATTTTTAATCTTTAATATAATCAATCTAAGTTTTAAGTTTAAAAATTATATCATTAAAAATATTAATGGTTAACAATTTCTCAAAGTTAGAAACTATGTTGATTACAAATGTATTCACCCCTCTGACTAAATACTTGGGAAACCACCTTTTTGAATACATCTATAATAACTGGATACTGGGTTAGTATACTTTTCACTCATTCTTCTGGGCAAACTTGGTCTACTTCTGTCAATTTGTCTGGGGATTGCTGAAGGACAGCAATTTTCAAGACTTACCACTGTGTCTCCTACTTGACAAACTTTCTCAGTCTCTGCTGATGAGAAGCAGAGCTATAACATAATGCTGCCACCCCTATGCTAGATAGAAGGAGTGCTGTTTGCTTGGTGATGTTGGGTGTGCATCAGACATAACACTTTGTTTGCTTGCTGCTTTCCCTGTGGTCTTTTCTTTGGTCTTGCTGCACTTCTGTCCACCCCATTTAAAACACCAGCTTGCTGTGTGTTTTATAAAAAAGGTTTCAGGGATCACAAAGCCCCCCTTGGCATAGTCAGTTTGGAACATTAGCAGCTGCTCTCCTTAGCTGATTTTATTGTACAGTACATGCCTCTCCCTTAAGGAAGTGTCGCACACAAGCAGAATTGCACTGTTGGCTGAAAGCATTGTCATTTCTTAAAAGCAAGCATGCCAAAGCAATAAAGTGAAAGACTGCTTACTTTTTTTTAACAGATTGGTTAAATAAATTGTCTTTACAGTGTTTCAAAGTGATTCGTTTAGTGCAAGACCATAGGCTTAAAATGGTTTGCTCTAACTATATACTGTATAATATATGAACCTGCATGTTGTAACCATGTTTTCAAGAAAGGTACTGCTTAAGTATAGATATTTATGGCACTGTAATCTTTGCTTAGGCTGTCTTATAGCTGTTATTGGGGTTCTATCCAATCTCAATATTTATTATCACGACCATACATATTTAGTTCAGTAAGCTGAAACAGAATGAGAACTTTTATAGCAAGGAATCCTGACTTGTGGGCTGCCAATGTGCGTATTCAAAAAGGCTGACATCTGGAGCGTAGCCATGGCCTGTGTTCAAAGGAAATGCCCCCTTTTAAGTTATTAAATAGCCTGGAGTGACTGGTCATAAAATGATGCCATGTCTGGCTTAGAATTTATATTTGACATGTTTGCCAATTCAGTTTGCTTTTAAAAGTTTAATCGACGTAGTGCTCTGTTTACAATTACCATTGAACCAAGGTTAAGGCAAAATTTTAATTTATTGTTTATTGTGGCAAGGAGTTGAAATGGGAAATTCCAGCTTTCTGGGCCTGGAAATCTTTCAGATTGAACAGGTAAATATAATCGGCAGAAATGCTTGAAATCCGAATAAAACAAAAATAAAATATAATGAATTAAGCACAGACCTTAGGACTTCTGCCTTTGATGAGTATTTGGGATGGCTATTCATAACTTAGGGGGACTCTTTCCTTGATAGATTTTACAGTAAATCTCCACCTACTGTAAAAATATGGATTCTATCTCTGTTGCATGTCCCTTGAATATAAATATTTGTAAATGTTTGGAATCGCCAGGATGTGGGCATTGTCCTTCTTGGGGAGTGGGATGTTGCTCAATATTACAGGAGAAATGAAGCTGTAGGGCAAGCAGGCTCTAACATACACACTGTTGGGTCAGGCCTTGGGCCTTTTCTACAGTACAGCCTTCTTACATTCTGAGATGTAGAATTTGTATGGATTTCACTAGTGACCTAATAAGCTCACAGGCACTCGGCAAGACACAGGGGCTGAGGAAACCCTGGCTTACCTCAGCCTACTCAGATCCATTTGAAGGTCAGGAAATAGAATAAACCTGCTATCTTCAGACAACAGAGCTTCACCCGTACAGCGAATTTGTCTGCGGAGTCATTTAACATTCAAGCCACATGAGACTCTAAAGGGCACTTACTTACAGAATATTAATCACGCAAATTAATCAATCTGAGCAGAATCAGATGAACAGAGGGCCTAGTGCCTCTACTCATGTCATTCTGTTTTTGGTTTGGTTTGTAATGCTGTAATTTTTTTTTCTATCAAAATAAACTTTATTTCCAAAACAACATATTACTGTACAATTGAAAATATTCTCACAATCAGTAAACATTCTAGCAAGACATGCAACTAACATGCAATAAAATAAAATAATGGTTGTCCATTATCAATGCATGCGAGTGGATGATGGGGCCAGATTTGCCCAATTAAATGTCACATTTTATGTCACATCATTCCTTGAGAATTTAGATTTCAAAATATTTTCTAGGTACTTTTCAATTAATAACACTGATTGAAAAGTAATGAAGCCTTCATTAAGTGGGCAGTCTCAAAACCTTTTTTAAGATAGTGAATAAATGAATCAATTCCCAGATATCCTCTGATTAAGGAATTCATATTCAATGTGTTTAGCCTGCAAGTGCAAAACATTCCTTTGGCATCAGAAAGGGTTACTCTGTTGCTCGAGTTTAAACTCTTTCTTAAGCACTGAAACACCATGACAGAGGTTTTAACATCAGTAAGAGAATAGACCACAAAGCAAACTTCTTTGCTGTTTTGCTTTTTCATATTAGCAGGTGTTTCCCATTAGTTACAACAATTGCTGCTAATTTGTTTGGCCAGTTAAAAACTACTGGAATCCCCCCCTTGTCCCCAGATAAGTTACTGATAACTCTTAGGTCCTGATTTTCCCTTGAGGCAAATTACTTACAGTATGTCATCGACTGATAATTTCCAATGGAGTGGGCTGTTTATACACAGCGTAAGTCAGACCCATTCATTTTTAAATAACCACTCAACAATATACTTGAAAAAGGCCGGATGAACCCCACATTCAATTAAATTCAATAATTCAGTAATGAAACATAATGTAACTGGTCATTGTTAACTTAGGAAAATGTTTGCAGTATTAGTTTTAAAAAATAGTAGCTAGTTCTGACATTAACATATTTCAGAACTGCAACACTAACTCTGACCCTTTAGTCATAACTATCTACATTCAGAATAGATTTACATGTACAGTTTCACCATCTTCTCCACAAAAAATATACTTGTTTGATTACAATGAATGCAAAGTTGCATCACACTTCTTTATAACAGAGAGATGTATGCAATAATTCACAAGCCAATAAATATATAATTGGTCATGCTCTTTTGGTAAAAACTTAAATCTCACAATTTACAGCATGTTTTTCCTCCCCAGTGGTCCATAAGAAATAAATTATATACGAATGCATTCTCTTGAGCCCCAGTTTTCAGTAAACACATAAAATACTGTCTCTGATTACATAACTGCTGTGGTATTTCATTACAGCATAACCACTTGGCATGCTCTCTATCTTTAACCTAAGACAATCAATATAGTTGTAAACAACAGCAAGTTTAATATACACAAACCCAGAAAAATGTTTAAAGAAAAACAATAAAAAAAACAAAACTATCCAAACCAGTTATTGGTTTTAAGCTATTTTCAGCTATCACGTTTGACCTTTCACTTAATACACCGTATTAAGATAAGCCTTATTAGCTTTAAGAACTATTACTAATAGCTTTAAGAGAACTTTTTTATCCTTCGCTGAAAGAACAAAAATGTATTCAGAAATGTTTACTGTAGATTAATCAAATATTGCACTGTGCAATTTCGTGTTTGGAATTACGTCAAATGCCTGGAGCTACTCAAAGAGTAAATAATGCTGTAGATACAGTCTGTTTTTTATTGACTTATACATCTTTTTAAAAGGTGAATAACCCGAGTGATGCATTGTCTGCTGTTAAGTGTTTTGTTTCAAAGTTCATCCTTTGAAGGTATTTGAGTCTACCTTGATGCTCTAATTACAATTATTCTCTAGACAGTTTAATGATACAAAAATGATGTCTTTTTAGTAAAACCCATATCATAAAAGTGATCCGTGCCAGCATTGCACACTGTGGATCAAAGCTTCACTGAGCCTTCTGTCTACTTTTGCTCCTTCCACTTTAAATAGAATTGCTGCAAAAAATAATGGATAATATTTCATACCTATTGACAGCTATGGTTTGTGTTTTTATTTCTCTAGTTAGCTACAGTACCTGAACACGAGAAGTACGTTGTTTCCTTATTTCTCAGAACTTTGAATACGTGAGATTCTGGTCACTTTATTTTTAAAGACACTCAAAATATTCTAACAAACAGGAACATAAGTAATAAAGAAAGCAGAATTCCAGCAGTGAAAATGGACATAGGCATATCACATGCTTTACTAAAACTACCGCATTTTCAAATAAACACCTGTTCATTGAATTGATAGTCATATTATTCAACATGACGTTAAATCTGCCTGCTAAATAATGTGGCCAGCCCACTACCAGCAGGGAAATTCTTGTGATAATGTGAAATGTGCGAAATAGACTGGAAATGATCTTTGAAGACATCCTGAAACAACATGATATGCAAACACCTACATTTGCCAAACTAAAGATGAGTGTCGATAGTAAATCCACTTAAATTGTACCTTACACCTTCTTATTGTGGAATGGTACAATTATATATCAACTGTGTCAGTTCTAAACTCCTAAAAAGCTTTGTTCGTTCTTGTAAAATACATATCACACTAGAATGTAACTAAAGAATTATTTATAGCCAATTACATTATAGCCAATTTAAAAGTCAACTCAGACATGATTAAATCTAAAAGGAAAGTTTGTGTAAAACACCTAAGGCCTACTCCCTCTTTATAAGCATCAGTCTTAAACAAACCTGCGTAAATGACCTACACTCAAAGTAATTCCTTCCGCAGTATTGCAGCATCTATTTCTAGAGTATTTCTACCATACTTTTGAATACCATCCTGGGGTAGATGTTATCATTCTCTGTACATTAGGTAGGCGGGGCTGCAGGGTAATCACGTGTGCATTACAATGCTGGTATGTAGTGACAAGTGAAAATTTCCGGCAAAAAACCACAAGCTTACAAGTGCTGTCAGACTCACAGGTCGAAAGTCGTGCAGACAGTAACACATGTCAGTGAAATAAAGAATAAGGTAAAGTACAAATGTAGGTGGCTAACGCAGCTAAAATTATTAGACTGTTAATAGAAATAGTCAGTAGGGGATTTTTCCCTTTTACAGTGGAAATGTTGTTCGCACTTAATATCACATGATTTATTGGTGAAAACTGTTGAAGTATGATGCTAAAGACTTTGATCTGTGGTGACACTTAGTATTTGTAGATGCAATCTAGCCATTTTTCAAAGTGAAAGTTGTAATATGTTTACAGTTTATGCAAACAAGCCTCTTTTTCATTATCCATGACTTTAAAACATATTTTGCAGGAGAAAATGGTAAATTCTCAGCAAATTGTGGCAACTCCGATTGTAAATATATAAGGACATTTTCAGTTTCCTAGGAAATTAATCCAAAATTATGGTGGAACCGATAATTCATGGAGAAATATAGAAAGAGAAAGTTTATGTTAAATGTGATTGATTAAAAATGCTATTGATTATTTACAATGTATTTATTTGAGTTTTAAACTCAAATTAAAAAATTGTCAAAAAAGTACAATAATAAAAAACCCTCAGTGTTTCAAAATTTTACCAGACAATATTTTTTGGGGGGAAGCATTCACCAATATGAAAAGTATATTAATCATATTGAATTTCAGCAATTAATTCCATAATGAAGATAATCCGTACAGTAATTCTATATTTTATTTTAAAATAAATCAATTAAAATGAACAATCATCAAAATTATATTCCTATTTTTTCATCTTATATGTCAGTAAATTTGTACTTGTCTACATCATATGGCTAAGGAGGTTGCCTTACTCTTTCTTAGATCTAGACATTCCTGAATTTAATTGGCTTCTTCTACAGCATTTTCTAGCCCTCCTATTTTGGTATCATCAGCATGAGCAATTTGTTAAACTATACCAAAATCTAGATCACACATATAAGTGGATCACAGAGGATCCCAAAGTACTTAAAAAATAGGAGCACCTCATCCACCACTGAAGTTCTACATCCACTGGGCTGATGCATTACACCCATTATGCTCCTGTGCCACACTTTGAATTCATGGAGAGCAGTGAGAAACGACTACACTCTACCAATTCAACTACCAGGGAATTGTATCTCGGCTCAGACCCAGGGAGGAATTCAGACAGGATACTGGGTTTAACCTTCTTATTCTTACAGTGTTATGATATCTTTCATATCCAAGTAGTAATGATGTCTCATTTCAAGGACAGTACCACCTACAGCACAGTGTTCCCAGTCACAATACTGGGGTGCTGGTGTTTGGAAATCCTTGTCTAGGGAAAGGAGAGTCATCTACTGTACCAGTCACATTTATTTCATTCTTAGTATTCACTGCAAAGAGGGCTAAGGTAGGAGAGACCATCTTTAACTTGAGAATCCAAAACTTGAGAATGGTTTAGCTCTTTAACATGATTACTAAACACTGGGTGTTATAGTGGTGGTGGTGTTGGAGGCCTTCCTACGCCATGCTGGAGACATCATTTCCTCCACTGGAGCTGCTCTGCTCTTCTTCCTCTTCCGTTCTATTGCTCTTCCTCTTCTGTTGCTGTATAGGTCAGCAATCTAACACAAGGCGGAAAAATGTGTCACGGTCATCATCCCTCCTCTAGAGGGCGCTCTGACCTATTTGTATTTTAGTTTAATTATTACGTGCACCTGTCTCCTATTTTCCTGTCACTACTTAAGTTTGGCGTCTCCGGGCTTCAGGGTCAGTATTGGAAGATGGACACCACAATGCCTGCCTATCCCCCAGGCTCACGGGTATCCCGAGGGCAGGTCTTATTCCCCGGCGTCCTGACCATCTGGGTCCGGGGCTCGGAGCTCAGATTCCTCGTCCCCATTCCTGTGTCTGTTTGGATGGATCTCCCGGCGGTGGACTTTGGACTGCTTCCTGGTTTCCCCTTCCAGATAGTTTTGGACTTGTTCACCTGCGCCAAGCCCACCGAGCACCAGAACACTGCCGTCACGCCCCCTGTCAGTCATCCCATCCTGATCCTGCGTTTCCCTGTTGTCCTTCTTCAGTCTCTTCTGGATTTTACCATTTGCATAGGGTCCTAAATACACACTACACTGGAGTCTGAACCGGCTCCCGTTACACTATGCTGACAAAAATGTATCATTCTAAATTTACCCGGTCTCATGCTCTGCCTGTATTCCTTACTGCTGATGTTGGTTCAAAGGACTCTAAGAAGACAGAGACACTAAAAAAAAGACCTTTCTACATTTGTGTTTATCACCCACTAGAACCTTATTGCCACACAGAGATTAGTTCTAATAATTGTTTCTACAATCTTTAGTTATTGGTGTAGAATTACTTGCTTCATCTTTTGTCACCTTTTATAGGGATGGGTGCTATATTAACAATTTTCCAGTGAATGCGTATTAACCCTGCCTTGAGCGACTGTTGGAAGTCAATTTATTAATGGCCTATAAATAACTAACATAGATAGACTCTCACAGTTCCCTTAAGTAGAAATAGTAAAACAGCATCAAACCCTGGAGATTAGTTTATTCTTTTATGATCTGCAACACTCCACTCTTTTCCATCTGATACAGGACTTTGCTCCACCTTTAGTTTAGTTTTCTTTAGTTAGCACCTGAGTGAAATGTTAATTTTGATATATTAGCCATTTCTCTTTCGGTATCAAGAAGTCTTTTGCTTTTATCTCTGAGAACCCTTACTTCATCTTACTGTTGTAATACTGAAAAACACATATTGTATTATGTTAAACCCTGTATTGTATACTATACAGTATGTAGTATATAGAAGAGAAGAATGTAAATTATGTTCTTTCAGTCTTTCTAAAATGCTTAACCTGTGCTTAGAATTGATCAATTTCCTTAACTGAAATGTGAATCCACTGCTTTCTTTTTCCTTGTGTTTTTCTTAGGGGATATATTAAACCAATTGGGCTAATGCTACTGAGATGGATCTTTTCATTGCTTCAAGCATATCTTTAAACATACATTTAAACATATATCATAGTTTTTTACTGATTTTATTTAATCTGATCCAGTTTCTATTTGTTTTAAACTCACTTTCATTCCCTCATTGTATACTTTACTGAAATTGTAAATCTTTGTTTTGAGCTTGACTAGCACAAGAGTTTCAAAATGTACTTCAAAGTCGTACCATACTATGATCACAGTTTCCTAATAGTCTCATTATATCTTGATTGTTTGAAGACTAAATCAACTACCCATAATAGGTTTTCTGACAAGCTGTATCAGCTGCATATATCCCTGACAATTTTTCCCAATCTGCAGGAGGGAAATTAAAATCTCCCACAATGACTGTATTATAATTGGTATCTGAATTTGGTGGTCTGTAGTGTACTCTTATCATTGTGTCTTTTGAGTCTGCTTTATTATTCTGACCGATAGAGATCCCGAGATTCTTGATAACTATTGGTTAGATTCCTGTTTAAATAAGTTAAATAAAATGTTTTATTTAAATGTATGCCAAATGTCTACCTTTGTTGGGAAGCTCCAGTTGCATGTAATCTGTAAATGTCAGTTTTGAATACTTTGTAAATGTTTTGTCCTTTGTGTGTGATGTTCACACATTTCTCTCTGTCCTGTTGCATTCCTGTTGCTAAAATAATTCCTGAGAGGATCAGATCATCAATCCATTCTTCGGAGTTCCTCAACAGAGTACATAAATGGATGGCTCATAAATATTTATGAGCCTTTTTCCAAACAAGATTTATTTTTGCTTGATAGAAAGTTGGTGAACATTTACAATACATCAAAGGAATAAAACATACCACAACACGATTTTGTGTTTATTACTGTACAGTAAATGGCACTGAGTATATGTAATTCAAATGAACTATTGGACTTAAATGTTGTACTTTCTTGAACTGTTCTTCAAAAAACAACATTTTTTTATTTTGGGTATTGCAAAGCATGGCTACCAAAAATATGTTATGAATCAGTTGGTATGTTTTTTTTCTTCTCTTAAGAACATATAATATGACTTTTTATCATTTTACTGTGATAAAAAAGGGACTATACAGTATGTTTTTCAGCTAGTGAATATCTACAAAATGTTAAAAAATAGCAGTCTTTTTGTTGTAGTTTGGTCTTAACAAAAAAAATAATTAAAATTAAAATAAAAACAAGTTAGTCGAATACATTCACTTTTCAGCTGCTGTTGCTTAAAATGTACTCTGAATTGTCTTCTTTGCAATATTTAAAAGGAAAAAAATGAAAGGAAATAAACCTCGACTTACCGTGAAATTATAAGACGCTATTTTTAGTTTTACCACACTTCAGTATGCAATTAGTTATAGCTGTTTGAACACCCCCATGTCTTTCCAGTAATGCCCAAAGTTCAGATACCTCAAATCACATTTGATCAGATCATTTTGTTTTCTCTTTTTTGCAAGCAATAAGGGAGAAAACATTTACGGGTTCTATAAGAAAGTATATTCTCTTATTCTTTCACAAAGGGGTTTCAAATCTTACATACAGTATCATAATAAAGATGGCATTTGCTATATTATATTGAATTTGTGTTTGGTTTAAATAATATTAAACACTTTGAGAAATAAAAACTAGTTGAAAGATACCATCTGTCATTTTAGCTGCATGTATGATATGGCAACATTAAATATATCACTGATTTTGAAAACAGAACTGCCTAAGTCATCTTAAAATTACTTTTGGAAAATTTGGTCGTCATTTCCTGCAGAACCATTGCAAGTTCGAAAAAGATCTCAGATGATTAATATCAGAACAAAACATTTATAATGTGTGTGTATATAAATAATTGTTTTTTTAGAGTTGGTTGAACAACAATATGCAAATAAATGACTGGAAGCGAACAGGAAGTTTTTATGTGTATAACTTATTAAAATCTCTTTAGCAGTTTCAACACTTTCAGACAAAACTGTTTAGGAAGAAATTATGAGTACTTTAACCTTCTGTATAACATACTGTAAAACCTTTACTCTCTTTTTCAGTTATACTGTATATATCTAAAACTCATACTGTATATATACTTAAAGTATATATATATAACTGTATATAAGTTTGAGGTTAATTGAAAATTATAAAGTACTGAATTCCTATAAAAAATATTAAAAATACATCCCTAGAGTAAAGCTAACATTGTATATGGATAGTATACAATAAAATGATACAGTACATCAAGACTTACTACTGTATGTCAAGTTGTAATATTACTCTTCAATTTATTTGATGAAAATGAAAAGAGAAAAAAATGCATTACAGAAAACATTTGAATGAATTGGAAAAATTCCCACACTAGTATATTTGTCATAGATATTAATGAACAGTAATTCAGGGCAAATACAGTAATTGTGGCACTGCATAGAACACTGTAATGAAACTTGCAGATCATAACATTTAAAAATCTAATAAAATAGCTCCATATTTTGAAAAGGTTTAACAAAAACTAAGTTTGTAAAGCTTGGCATCTCATAAATTGTTCAATACAAATCAAAGTAAATCAATACATACGGAATGTTTACTTACAATGATATACTGATTTTAAAATTACTGGTACAGTAATACATCATTGTAATTTCAAATATAATATAAATAGTGCATTGATAAATAATTATAAGATATAAATTATAAGACAAAAACAAATACAACTGAATCTAACAGAACTACAGAATAGTAAAATTCAGTATATAAAAGTGTGAAAAGCTGTTCACAGATCCATTGTTTAAAAGACATTTATTTAAAGTATTTATGTACTAGCTAAACATAAATAAACATAGATTTTTTTTGAATAAGCAATGGAGCTCTTTCAGAAATATTAAAATCAACATTGTACTGAATCAGTCATATCATAATACTTACGATGACCCTAGTCAATTTTAAATAAAGGGATGTGGGAGTCTTAAACAAGCAGTCACACTATTGAAGCTAATACTGGCTTCCTTCAGAAAAGTTGGTGGACAGAGCCTTGACTCAATCACCTACTAGCAACCAAGCAAGCTTCTGTAGATGAACTGAATAGTGTCCACTTGTTTATCACATTTCTTAAGATTTTATTCTGGAATTTCAAAAGTCTAAAGAACTACTGAGAAGATCGTCTTAAAACCTTAAATATTTAACACTAACCTCTCCATTTCCTAATTAGCATAAACACCCTGTGACTTTAACTTACTTCTAACATTTTGCAGTCCAGTTTGTAATGCTTAAGAACTACTGTATGTAAAAATGTCTAAACACTGTCTAAAGAGTCCATTTAAGTACCTAAGGGCACTGTCTACCTTATCCTCCAGTGACTTCACTCTAATGATGCAGTTTACAGCAACTTAACACCCCCAGAAAAAAAACCCTTGTCTCTTTCACTATACGCATTCCTGAGTCAAACATGAACAGAAACAATACTATTAGCACCTAACTAATGTTATTCTCTTTTGACTCAAGAAGCTTTATGAAAGAGAGAGTTGTTTTGAGGGGAGTGGGTCTCCTAAGAGTGACATCACACATGCACTGCAGGTTCTCCTTTTCATACACCTGAATACTCATTTTTGTATTTTGTAATTATTAAAACACAGGTTTTTAAACAGCTGTCTAAAGAGAAATAAGAGAAGAGAAGAGAAATAAGCATTTGAGGAAACTAACACTGATGAGAAATGAGAGTTTGCTTTTCAAACCTAAAGACTGATAATGCAGTTTTCCTCAGAACTTTAACCACGTGTGTTTTCCGATAATGCAAGAAGAGTGTTGCAACAGAAAAGCAGATGATGAAGCTTTAATTCTCATATCTGTCAAGGGGAATGGAATTGAAAGACAATAATCTGGGTTTCCTAGACTGGACGTTACTGCAGGGGCAGTAATTTTTATGGGGTCTGCTAATATTACTTTGGCATAATAGTAACAAAATGCAGTACTAATAATAATATATAGAGTAATTATCATACATTGTAATGTGTGTTGAGGTTTTACTTAAGTACTTTTTTGTAGGATAGGTGTACATTTTGTCTTTTAAACTTCCGTTAGGCAATTCCTCCTTATGGTGTTACTGTAGGTTTAAATATTTATTTTATCACATAAGTCAGCAGAGGACAAATTTTCTTTTACCGTGATGGCATGGAGACCCTTTTTAACAGCAGGGTGTTTATTGGAGCAATCCGATGTACCTGACTCAAACGTAAAACTGTATCATCCATCCCAGGATTTGAACCCAGGAGCATTCAGTCTACAGGCCTAGACACTACTCCAGGCTGCTGCCTGGTTACAACTGTCGTATAATGGTGGCTGTAAGGAGATGCAGCTGTCAGCACATCTTTAAAATACAGCAGCAGAAAATACAGGTACTGGTTGTTCTGTGGCTCAGAAGAGAAGACCAGTGAACATGCTTCCTTCTCTGATCTTAGAATGTGGTTGGGGACGCCAAAGTACAAAAAACCTAAATGCATGTAGTTTGCACAATTATGTGCATACACACAAAACATCTGAAGAAGGATCCACAGCCAAAACTTTGTTTTTCTCCTTTCTTTTAAGCACAGAACTCACCTCTGCTTGTTTTTCTGCTGCTCACATGCTGACACAGCTCCCCACTCTAACCTCAAGGAAAACATTGTTGCATTTTTCTGAGTATTTAGAAAAGCTGTTTGGAACGAGTTATCTTGTGGCAGCTGAAGGTATTGAGCAAGACTGAAGAAGCCTAGGGCTACACACAGTAGGAGAGATCTTGGCTCTGCACAAGTGGCCATTGAAAAGGCAACCAAGTACTGGACATTTTTTTTTATTATTTTTTGCAAATGGAATAATAACACATTTGCATTCTACCTCTTAACTGCCTGAAAACTTAATTTTTATTCATCACAGAAAGGCTAATAAGTTTGTGTTTGTTTTATAGATTTTATTAATCTTGGTAATAAATTGTTAATAGAATCTCCAGCAAAATATTATTTGTGGTGTAGAGTTATTGTAACACTAATCCATAATATTGTAATGTCACCAGATGTCACCACTTCTGATCATCGATTGTGTGGCAAAGGCAAAGAAGTCAAAGGTTAAACATAATGACCATCCTTTGCACCAACATTTTAATTGTATTACCGTCTCATTGACCTTGTCAGTGTCTGAATCTGCCCTTGCACAATGTCTGTGTTATTCTCCAGTTTGATAAGGTTTAGCCTCCGAAGAACATCACCATTACTGATGTCCCAGAAATATGCAATGGCATTTAATCCTTGACTCTTCAGAGTAAAGTGCTTATTGGATCAGGTTGCAGTGGAAGTGTTGCTTTGCCAATTACATTAAACTACCGTAAGCAAGACAAGGCTATTGAACAATTTTATTCATCTTTCATGCAGATGAATCAGAACAGTACTATCACTAATCCCAGTGTCCAGGAAGTGGTTCTGTGGTTCATTGAGAACTATGGAAGTGATTACAAAGATCTTCTTTTGCGATGAAACAGTCCTGGAAAGATGTAATTCGACCATTCAGCTTATGGCAAATCAGAGTAGAAACAATTACCCTACACATGTTTAAGAACCTTGTAAAATGCAAATTGGAGGAGTTGGTGAGTAGAAGAAATTACTGCAGAGTATGATTTCTCTATAAGACTAGCTTCTGAACATTGTGGTATTAAAAAGATACAATTTAGCTTTAGATATGTGACTATTTTCCAGTTTTATAATGCAGTAAACCCTCGCTTTACTGGAATAATAGGGAGAAAGGGCTATATTGCCAGTTGCCCATTAAATTACCAAACACACTCGTGGAGCAGAAAAAATGCTTTCAGAAGTGACCCCAACTTTTTGGATATGGAAATAGACTACTAGACTTGATATCTTTGAGGACCTTCAGCCACAGTAAATTGTGTAACCTTTCTTTACAGGTGTCAATCTGTGAAAGCCGGCAACCCACTGAAGCTAAGCAGGTGTGAGCCTGGTCAGTCCCTGGTTGGGAGACCTCCTGGGACCTCCAGGTTGCTGCTGGAAGAGGTGTTAGTGAGGCCAGCAGGGGGCGCTCACCCTGCGGTCCATGTGGGTCCTAATGCCTCAGTATAGTGACGGGGACACTATACTGTAAATAAGTGCCGTCCTTCGGATGAGACGTAAAACCGAGGTCCTGACTCTTTGTGGTCATTAAAAATCCCAGGGTGTTTCTCGAAAAGAGTAGGAGTGTAACCCCGGCATCCTGGCCAAATTTCCCATGCCTCCTAATAATCCCCCTCTATGAATTGGCTACATTACTTTGTTCTCCTCTCACTCCGATGGCAGGCGGAGCGACGCGCCGGTTGGAGTATTTCTCGGTCGCAGTTAATGGCAATGTCAGCTCAAAGATTTGGTTCAAACCACCAAATGGAGACTGGTGTGCCGACAAGCGGACCCTGCTGATGCGGGATTACCGCTAGGAAAGAGAGAGAATCTGTGTAAGCCATCAGTACTCGCACACAGTAATTTTAAGATCCTTCCCTTCCTGATTGTACATCCTGGTACAGGAGGGTCATGCTTGTATGCTTAGGCATTTTCCTAGAGCGAAGACCTGAAGTGACCAGTCTCATCACCATGGCACAGTTGGGATAATATGATGCCTTGATCATGGATTAAATTCAGCCTCTTACAGAATGGTATTGTCTCTTCAGCGGGTGAACTTAAAACCTCAGCGTAGGTTCTTTTAATTTTTATACCATGAGGTTTACAAAGTCGCCAAAGCCACACGTCACTGCATTCGAAATTCGACTTCAGATTGCAATTCAGTACCACGGATGCCCCGTTTGTGGACAAAACTCCCCTTTACTGGAGTTTGTCTTTTAAAGTGAATTCCTTTAAAGCAAGGGTTTGCTGTGGATAAAAGAGCCAAAGTCAGACTCAAAGTTTTATGCACCCTCAGGAAATTGGAAAATGCATACTTGCAGTTTATTCTCAAAGGAGCATTTTGTCATCATTTTCAACTTTCTATCCCAGTGTTGTAACACATTTATCAATACACACTGTGTGATCAACAATATTGAGTTAAAAACCTCAGGAGTGTCTCAATTTACAGCTGTAAATTTGCTTGAGAACCTGTTTGCCTATTTAGGTTGTGAATACATGTTCTAAAAGTGTGACGTTTTATATGGTATTCAGGACAATGGGTTCAAAGTGAAGTCACAAGCCGCTAGCTCAAACATAAAGCCTCCAGAAAGGACAAGGTGTAAAACACGGCAATCATGATTTTTATTTACTTTTATTGTTTTTTATTATAAAATCTTCATGTTGACATTTAGGAGCATGACTTTGAGTATTAATAAAATATTTAAAACATTTTTCTGGATTATGTATCATAAATGTTTCTTGGTGCTCTTGAACAATTAAGAAATTGCAAGAAACAGCAATTAAGAAAAGTCATATACACTCCACAGTATATACTGAAAGTATTTCAGTGATATTTTTAACAGACTGTACAGTATCCTTACGCTAAACTAAATTTCAGTTCATACTCACCGAAGTTCAATATGCAGTAACGTTTGTAACAGATACACAAAAATATTCATCATAATATTATAATTCTGTACTAAATTTCTTGTTTTTAATAGAAATATCAATGTTCAATTAATCAATTAATGTTCATACACCCTTCTTCTCTGCAATGAAGTTACAGGTCAGACCAATTTCAATATGGTCTCACTGCTTTCCTAATTGAAATGAATTACTTGAGAGCCTATATTGTATATGGTCTGAACAGCAGATCAAATCTATCCTGTAGAAAGAAGAAGTGAAGATCAATAATATACGGAACCGTTAAAAGGAAGTAGAGGACAAGCACCTCCTTATCATGCTGTGAATGTGGAAACTGAGGCTTTTCATGAGCCATTTATTTAAAGGGCAATGGCGTAATAACCCTTTACTCTTTAGCGACATTAGAAGCGGCAAGAGAACATTGAAGAACTAATTAGAGAGGAAAAGTTGATTGAAGAAAAGCTATTACAAAAACATCACCTAGAGACTTTAAAACAGCCTTATCCGTTAGCTCGCGGGACTTAAAAGTCTCATATACTGTACAAAAATCAGAAATGTATGCTTTTGAAAATACATTTCCCAGAAGAGCATTGTCATTTCTCTGCCCTTGACATAAACAGAAAACATAAGTAACAAATAAAGAAAAGTGCAGCAGATATTAAATTCCAATATTCAGGAATATTTAGATTGTAAATGCATTACTGGGCAAAACTTCTAGACATCCTAGACATGATCAGCAGTTACACTATAGAGTATGTATAGTATATTACAAGCATCAGCTATTTACTTAAATCTTTCATGAGAATTGTCTGCAATTATAGCATTTCATTACTGTTATTCATCCATGTTAGTTTGAGCAAGAAGAAACTGGAGATGACAAACTGACAGAAAGACTGTCATTTAATAAAGTTCATTTCAGTTTGACTATGATTCCCAAACCCAACACAACAACTCAAGGTAAATTCTGTACAAGCATCCAAGGCAGTGCTGCAGCAGCTAATCCATCACATTAGCAATCAAACATTGTAGGAGCTAATGTACCGCATTAAATCTAATATCTCATTGTCAGGTGTGCTTCATCATTAGCATACAGTAATTTGATCCTCTCTGTATATCCATGAGGCTAAAAGGCTACAATATGTTTTGAACCACAAAATACAGGATCAATTGGTAGCCTAAATAAACAATGGTTGAAACATTGTAATAGAATATTCTGATATGGTTTTTGATAAAGTGAAACATCAACTGAAAACTGAAAATCGTAGGCAAATAAGGAAATGCGTGTATTTGGATTCAGAAATGTTTGATTGAGAGAAAAAATATAGATAAGATGTGAAACACTCAAATAGGTATGAAATAATTACTTAATAGTATTGGTCACTAATTAAATAGTGAAGTATCACAGAGATCTTTATTAAGACCAAGGTGGAACACAGACCAGAGGACACAAGAGGAAAACAAGTTGGAAGTGCTCTTAAAACTGAGAAGAGGATGTTCTTCTTTTTATAAAGGGTCATGGCAGTCTGGACAAAGCTGGGCATCCATGTTGTAAGATCAAGTGTTGAGGTTTCTTTCAAGAAGCACCTGGGTAAGCTTTTTAGATCAATTAGCCACTAGTTCAGTAGTTTGGGTAGATCCTATTGAATGTGATAGAGGGATAAAAGATGTATAGAGTACGTGGTGTGACTTGCCTAGCTGAGAGAATGGCAGTCTAGCCATGACTTCAAGGCTGCCCAAACCCACCTTATTTTTGAAAGGAATGAGCCAGGGAGCTGCTGTAAGAGTGAAGATGGGGTAGCAGTAGGGGTGCCAGAGAGATATGTGAAGGGAAGTCTTAGGTACAGAACTTACAGTATTTATACACAGCCGAGCAGAAATGTGTGAGATGAGCCTGTAGCCTTCCCCTCGACCCTCTGTCATAAATGGCCTGCTCTTGTTTTAATTTTTTTATGTTCTTACATTCCTGCTATTATCCTGAGTGAATATGTATTACTGTAAATATGATCTCTTCATTCCTAGTCCCTCTCTGTAATTTGGCATTTGGCAAAAACCAGGGGCAGCAGCGTTTGGGGTTCTCGTCTCATGACTTGAAGGCTGTATGTAAGACACTGCTGCTGTATCCCTGTGTAACTTGCTACTTCCCCTCTATTGCTCCAGTAAAATAGCTAGTAGTATAAACAGGTGTACAGCAAGTTGCTTTGGATAAGCGTATCAGGCAAATAACTAAGGAATAGTAATAAACAATAATTCTGAAAAGATTCCATTTGTGTCTCCATACTAAAAAATATGTGACGTAAATAAAAATCTGTTTACAAATTTGTGCTACTTGTGATCATTCTTGAAGAGTTTATGTCGCCATATTATTACAAAGATTATGCTCATTAAATACTTAACAAATTCCATTCTGCAAAGATATAAAAGTACATCCATGACACATTGTAGAGGTCATACTGTAGTTTGCTGTCGTATCCCAGGAGCCATTCATGTTCCCTGGAGCTTGACCTTCACAATTTATTAACTTTCGCTTCGTGGAACGTTTAGGTTCAGTACAGACACTCATTTTGTGGGATGCTTCTTCAAATTCAAATCTTTTTCTCAGGTGTGAGTGAAGAATTTAGATTTGGACCTTTGAAGGTAAGGGTAAAGAGCTTAACAAACAGCACAGTAATTCACCAAGAAGAGACAAAAGTATTGGACAAAGACATTGTCCTTTAATTTCTGAATTAAACAAAAAGGTTTCTTCTTTGGATTCAAGTCTATTGTATTCAATTATAAGCTTGCACATCTGAGGAGTTTGATACAAACAGCAACACTTCCATTAACAATTAACACTGTACAGATGTATGCAATTGATAGCGTTTGCTTCTGTTTTATTTAACCTACTTAGCAGTGACTGTGTGCTGAGCCCTCAAGGTCTTAACATTTCTAACCGTCAGATTGAATTAGCTGTCATAAGTACAACTTAAATCCTAAGCAGTTTTTGGTGAGTGACTCATGGTCTACATCCACTGGGGGAAAAAAAAAAGTTTTGTATTTGATTGTAGACTCGTGAACCTGAAAAATAAGCAAAGCGCAACACAATCAGCTTTCATCGCCCTTTTTTATAAACCATTTGAAACATAGAACCAAAAGAAGAACAAACACACACACACAAATCCTCACAAATGAACCCTAGGCAAGAAATCAGTTGCATTGTGCAATAAAAATTCGACCTCATCATCAGTATCTCTTGAAGCCACCATTGGCCCTCCCCCACTATAGTACAAATCTTCCTATAAATATATATCTTCTATAAAAGATAGCAAGACAGGACAGGATGTAATGAAGCAGTAGGAGGGGGGTCAATGTGGTGGCTCCCTAAGCAGCATCAAGATTTATTTTGCCTGCACTGAGACCAGACAACTAAAACTGTTCCTGCCACTGCAAGAGGTCGGCGTCTATATTATTTACAGTATGTTATCATGTACAGTAGTCAAAGTACTCAGAAAGAACAAGCAAGAGTCTTATTCAGAATCATGGCTAAGGAAGACCAAACGTGTCTCCAAAACGGAACTACAGTGCATCTTGGCATTCTGAAACCATAAGGAAGAGTTGCCCCACAGTGCCTCTAGGGCAAAACACATGGCATTTTTTCCTGACTAAAAAAAGCATTTATCATATGAGTGACTACCACTGACTTTGAAATGAAAGAATTAAGATTGCGTGAGCTCTGCGGTGGCAACAAAGATCTGTTTTATTTCATCTAAAGTATTTTTTAGGTCTGGTCACAGAAACTTAAAAGACAGAAAATGTAAATGCTAAACAAAATGCTACTACAGTGTCTATGTGTTTTTTTAGATGTTATTTTATTTACAGTATGTGTTCCAGTTCTCAATTTGTTTACTGTTGGCTATATGTGTAAACGTACAGTAATTGCTGTTTGTGTGCAGTTTTCTTATGCTATGTTTGGCACTAATTCCAGTAAAGCAAATCAAGGATAAGTTTCTTTCAAATTATACTTTTTGTTTTTCGTTTAGTTTGACAGGTGATAAAAGGCTTCACCTTTGCATTTTTTTACACAGTACCTTTGAGAAGTCCTGGCAGATGTTATTTTCACGGAATCTTAAACAGGTCGAAAAACAATCTAAGCAGGAAGAAAAATAGAGTATCACACATACAGCATCAAATTAAGTACAGAACAATACAGAAACTGAATTTAAAAACAGTCCTTTGAAGTCAGTCCTCATGTATTGACTATTGTCAGAAAGGTAAAAGGTGCGTTTCCATGCTTTTATTTATAATGATTGCTGCTATTTTATGTGACTGAAACCAATCCAAACTGATGTACATCTGCACCCACTGATACAGTTCCACCCATTCAGGTTCTGAGAGAGCACCTCAATAACCTCAAGCTACATTTTAAAAGGGCTTTCAGCTTTACTATGCAAGCAGACTTGGATGTGTTTCACATACACTGTACATGTACGTACGATTCCTTCAAAAGTTCAAAAGTGGAAAAAACAAATAATCCCAGGTACTGTGTCCCTAAAACAAGTTCAAGATTAAGGGTAAGCATCATTGCTTTACAAGCATAAGGTATGTCAGAGCATTGATTGCATGTGACTCATTAAAGGACCTAGTTTTTAAAGGGTGTGAGCTCAAAATCCTGCCCAGCTGCCCAGCAAGAGGCAAGATTGTTAAAAGCAGCACTGAGGCGGGGTGGGAAAGGATTTAGCTGATGGGACAGGGAACAGAGCAGTGAAGGTGTGGAGAAGGCTTGGAATAATGCAAGGCATGATGTGCTCCTTTCTGAATTAATACACTGCTGATTAAACTGACTTCGGCGTGGAGGAGTCCTTGCTCCACCCCTGACACTGTGCCAAAAGCCTGATAAATAAATACGTTGAATGAGCTGTCAAGTCATGTTGTTGCTGTTTACAGCACACCCTTCCAGACCTGGCCTGTGCTCTCTCTAACAAGTCCGAATGTGCTTTTGTCATCCGTAAACTTACCTGTGCTGCAGAATTTTAACTCAGTGAGTTACAGTTCAAGGTAAAACAACTGACTGTTTTTGAGTCTATTTAAAAAAAATATCTTTTGAACTTGAAATGGTACATTTTTAAGGTGACATTCCTGCTTGGAATACAAAAGCACACATCTACTGTAGCTGCTCCTTTGGAAAACCACCTATAAACTTCAAAAAGTGCTTATTGCAATACATTCTATAAGTTTCCACTGTGTTCTGTTTCAACATCTGACAAAGTGCCTGTTTTTTCCGAAGGTTTCCATGGCAACCAAGATGATCTGTGACTCATTTATGGAATAAGGTCTCCCACTGGTTACTGGAAAAAATGTCTTAAGTGTTTATGTGCCAAATAATTAATTTCTTCTAACCAAATACTAGCTATTTATTTTCCGATTGAATCAGCGACACATTGGTAATCAATTATCTTAAATGCAACAATTTTAAAATAATTACAAATGTCATAACATTCTTTCATTCTCCCTGATGTATTCCCTCCCTTAATAATTATGTATAAAAATGCATACAAAAATAATTTAATTGAACAAAAAAAAGTCAAAATGGGGACCAGAAAGAAAAACTACAGAGAGACTCATGTCCCACATACTGTAAAAATACCTAATATTAGTCTCACAACTGGTGTCATCTAACTTGTATCCTGAAAAATATTAATCAATACACCATGGATTTATATGTAATCTTAACTAAGTAGAAAGTGGATATAAAAAACATTTTTGTACTTTGTTCTGAAAAATTGGGATTTTTAAGCTTGTTATGTGCTTATACTGTAAGTGGTAAGTAATATTTCCATTTTAGCACCAAATGGTGAAACTGGCATCCTTTGTAAATCACTTAAATAAGATGAATTGAACCCCTGTCTATCAATTGTTTTCATGGCAGAACCTGTGAACAGGCTGTACTCCATACTCAGAACTTGTGATGTACAAGATAAGGTAGAGCTAGGAGAGAAAGTATATATGGTATGATTTCATAATAATTATGAAACCTTCTAGTCATTTCACAATGTCAGTACCTCCAATTATAGCACACGGTTGAAAAACTGAGGATGTGTCTTGTAATTCACAAGATTGCAAAAAACACATGAGGTTGTGAAGCCTTTTTTTCTGCTGGTTAAGTACAGTACATCTTAAAAGCAGATCTTGGACTGTGTTAAAATGGTGTAAGATGCATTTTCAATTTGCTCTATTTCCTGTCCTGTTTTAAACCTTCTCCAGATACTAGATATAAAGCACCTCCTATAAAAACTCAGTTTTGATCACAAAATATAACAGTCAAGATACCCATTGCATTAAGTGGCACATTATATATAATCCCCCATTCCCCACGGGCCTTTATGGCCTGAAAAGGGACCTACCTTATATATAATCTTCCTTAATTTTATAATGCAGTGTAACAGCTTCTTGTGCTACAGAATAAACCTCAAAAGTTGAAGACAGGTGAATTACAAAACAGGAAAATATTTCATATTAAGTATAGCTCTGACATACTCATAATCTATCCACATACCATACAATTCAATTCAGATTATAACAACAGAATTTTAACGAAACAGGTTATCAGGAAATTGCAAGAAACAGGAAATGGGATTTTTAAAGATTAAAATATAAAACAGTAGACACCGGAATGATTATTAAAGAGCAGTAAAATGGAGACTTATTGAAAATGGTATAGTACTCTTTCAGAATGGCAAAGCAAATACAAAATCACTGTGTCTTCTTAATGCTTAAAGGTAGTACAACACGTGTGAAATGTTCATGCAAGAAAAGACTAGACTAAAGAGTGTTGACCACAGATATTAATAGTTGAATCAATCACAACAGTATGTCTTCAATCAGCTAAAATACCACTTAATTGATATTGAGTTATACAATACATCAATTACTATTAGGCATGCCTTTTAGGACCTTACATTACATAGAATTACCATTAACTGTATTCCCAAAAACATACTGCTACCAACATCCAATGCATAGCTGTTTTATGACTGTATGACTGGGTTTCCTACAACATTATTGATATGTTCGAAAGTTATCTAATTGAATGAAAATACAGAGCTGCCATCCAATTAACCAAGAGGCTTCTAGTTTGAAGAGACATGCTATTATAATGAGAACTGTTAATGTTTCTTCTTGTAATATTTTTATAAACATATTGAAACATTCAACTGTGTATTTCTGAGATTTAGAAAACTGTATTACCTTTTGGGAATATCCCGCACTTCAACAGATTTCAAAGATGGAAAAAAAATTGATAACCTAGTAAACAACCTACTGTATAGTAAGCATTATATAATGGAGGTATTGCAAAGTTTGCTCAATAAACAAGCATTGGGGTGTTATAACCTATGGAAGTTTCTTTGGAAGCTGAACGTTTAAATACCTTCACCTGCTAATTGTTGCTAGATACAGTATGTTTCTGCTGGAGTAAGGTGCACTTTGTAAGGTGTGGATCTTAAGACTGATCGTTTAAGGTCATGAATGACCTCTGTGTCAGCACATCTCGATTTACAAATGCATGGTTCCCGTTACTTTAAGTCCAGAGATATTTTAGTGCAATGTTTTCTAAGTTCAATTTTCTACTTCTAGAATCACTAGCAGTAAACTGATTGCTTTAATCCTTGCTTTCAAACATCTAAGATTAAAAGTCAATATTCAATCTGTGAACAAGAGATGACTCCTTTGTCAAATCAGTCAACTTATCATACAGTATTTGTTGTACGTTAATGCTTAATTGAGAAGCTTCCAGATAGCTACACATTTCTGTTCATTCTCCAGGATAAAGACCTTAAGCAAAGCAAACTCTACTCATTCTTGTGCATATTATGTTATTAGAGAGAGAGAATCTTGATTAATTTCTTCACACAATATACATACTGATTTCACGCTCAGTAATTCATTACTTAATTTTACTGGTCAGGGAAGTTCTCAGACTCCTTCGGTGACACTTTCTGCAGTTGTAAATTAAATGTAAAATGACATTGGGAATCTAAGAATATCAGTAATAACAATTTGTATTTACAGTATCAAAAACCACTATGGTCAATTTGGAATTTTGTATAGCTTTTACAACACTAGTATAGTTTTATAGCTCTGTATGTCCTTTGACAAAATAACCTAAAGGCATGTTAGGGTAACCAGACTTGATTGTTTGTGTTTTATTTTGAAATGAATTACCACAACATTTAGAGCTTTTGGTAATTTGAAGTGTTCCACTATAGCCATAATCAAGCTGGGCCTTGTCTCTGCTCCACCCTTTGAATCTGGCTTGTGTTCAGTCATTCCTTAAAGTGCTATGCAAATAAATATTTATTCTATGGTCTCAGACGCTACCTCATTTCTGTTTGTTCAAACTTCTTGTCATCTTCCTGAATATTGTCACTTATTCCACTAATATCTTCAGGTACCTGCTAGAAAATAAACAGAACCTTTCATGACAGGGTGGCTTTGTTTTTTTTCTTCCAATTTTTCGTGTTTTGAACACCAGGACTCACTTCACATGTGTGTGACAACCGTGTTTTCATCAAAGTATCAAAGATCAGTTGCAATTCATGTACAAGTCTGACGTTTTATATTCAATTACCAACGCTTGATTCCTTGGCCTCACTGCATGCTGCAGTGTTTCCAGGGGATTTTCTATCCTGATAGCTCTGACATGATTGAACTGCCTTGTCACTTGTTTTCATTACATCCCCTGTACTTTTAATATAGCAGCCCATGCCAGGCTACTGAACTGAGGTACTGTGGAGAAATGAACCTTGAAAATATATTTTCTTCAATTTGTATCTATCTTACTGCAAATTCTGATCCATCCATCCGGTTTTCTAACCACTTTATCCAGTGTAGGGTCACAGGGGAGCTGAAGCCTGTTCCAGCAAGCATGAGCAGGACACACTCTGGGAGCCACACCTGTCCACTGCAGCCAAATTCTGACCTTACACAGCACATTCTTGATTAAAAAAAGATGTTTTGTTTTTTTCAAAATAGCCTTATGCAAATATATACCAAGAAATCAAAAGTTCAGTGTTCATATTGTGTTTTTTTAGGAAGCATTAATGAAATGTTATTTTTCATAATAGACGCGTGCATTAAAGACATTAATGATGTAGTCATTTTAGTTCATATTGGGTATTGGGACAGGAAAGTCCAAATAATCCAATACTTTTGGAGGGCACGGCATATGTACAGTATAATATACAATGTGTTGCAAATGTATTCACAGCCTTTCAATGCTAATATTGAATTACTCTACAAATGATGTACACTATATACACATTTTTAAAGTGAATATTTTTTAGGAAAAAAATCTTGTATGCTTAAAATGAATGTATGCTTGAATGAGTAAAAAACAGTTAAATGTCTGCAAAAAACATATTAAACACAAAATATGTTGATCGCATAAGTATTCACCACTCTGAGGCAACACTTAGTGGAAAGAGCTTTGGCAGTAATTACAGCTGACAGTCTTTTTGGATCAGTCTCTACCAACTTTGCAAATGAGGACAATGAAATTTTCACCCATTCTTCTTTGTAAACTTGCTCAAACTCTGCAAGCACATGTCACACCTCAAGAAGGCTCCACAGCCAAAACATTAGGTTTCTTTTCTTTTCCTTTCACCAGAGAATAAACCTTTACCTGTTCCTTTGCAGCCTACGCATGCTGATGCAGCTACTGTACCTACTTGAACGAACTCACCCAAACTCTGTCAGGTTGGCTGGGGATCAGTGATGGAAGGCAAAATGTGTGTTCATCATTTGTAACTTGGGATATCATTATGGGTACTTTTGCGATGCGCAATACAATATATATGTATATAAAAGTAACTGCTGGAATACCTTTGAGAAACAGTTCAAGGCATATTGAAATCACAGGTATTATTCCATTATATTTTGCATTAGCCTCACAGATGAACAAGTTAAATGTCTTGACAGCCAATTTAAAAGGCTACCAAGCACCACAGTATAAAGAAATCACATCATTGGTTTTAATTGTTCCTTTATAAACAGATTTATCTCACTAAAACAACCTTTTATTACATAAGCTGGAGTTATTATAATAAAAATATGAACACAAAGAGGAGAATAAAAGAGAGTTAAAAGCGCAGAGAGTAACATGTCATGCTTGATGTCAAGGAAATACACAGAAAAGACTGAGCTGCATAAAGAAGGACAAGACAGATAAAATGTCAATTTCATCCTTGGATCTATGGAGAAAAACTACATTTGTTCACATTTAATAATCGTTCTAAGAATCCTGATCCAGTGAACACGTGACGATGAGACAATGTGTTTCTGGCACAACAAAACAGGCAGAAAACCTAGAAGGTTTTACAGGCAAATGCTATTTTGTTAAGAGAATATGTCCTAGAAATGTTCCAAAGATTTCCACAAAAGGGGCTGAGACAATAGCTAAGTATAAGAGTGAAACGAAAAGCACAAATTTCAACACAACTATGTTAAGAAGCTGACAAATAGTAGATTTAAAGGAACAAGTAATAGGGTTTATTCCATGCTGAAAAGAGAAGAAAGAAAACACAACGTTTCGGCTGTGGAGCCTTCTTCATGTGTGAGCAAACCTATGACGTGTTCCTTTGCAGCCTTCACATGCTGATGCAGCCACCCACCTGAAATAGTAGATTTATGCTTGTAGTTTTGTATTAGGCAGAAAAAATTAATGAGTAAGCCCTGTTAAAGCAAATAAAAAATCTAGAAAATGACTCTTAAATAATAAAACACATAAGCCATAAGTTGGCTTGCATGGTGGATACATTAGATTTTATAATTCATATATTTTTTTCTTCTTTTCTTCTTTTGAACCCCTGAACTGCCCAACATATTTAATTGTTGCTATTCTGAGTTTAAATGTGCTTATTTTAAAAAATCGAATTCATTAAAAAAGTAATCAAAAATCTTAACTTGCAAGGGGAAGTTAAACAATAAAAGTGTAATAAAAGTTAAGGCATATATCTGAAGATGAACATGAAATGTTAAGGACAGTTTGTACTGTATGTCACTGTATACAGCGATTATGAAAGCTGTTGGTGACAACAGGATACTAGTCCATCAGTGCTCATCATTTTCCTACATTCTGAGGTATTATCAAAATATACCAGTGGTGTGGTAAACAACCTGTTGAAAATCAAAATATTTTAATAAATTTGTTTTTTAATAAACATTATGGTAAGAAATAAACAAGATGTATCATAAAACTTGGGGGAAAATAATCTTAACGAGAAGCATTAAATACAGTATCTGTTTAAATCACATGAACTGCATGTTTGTCATGGTCTTGATTGTAGCCCTGTGAAAATATTTTTGGGGTTTGGTGAACCACAATGGTGTTCTCTTTTCAATTTTACCCTCTGAAAACAAGTGACAGCATGTGTTGTGACTGCTCTAAATTTGCACATCTTCTTCATGAAGATGAAAAGTGTTATTTGATTGTCTGAAGTGACTACAGATAAAGGTGCTTGTTCAAAAAATATTGTCTTAGGTTATTGACACTGGCCATTAGATACCTACACCTTTCCCACGATGTGGTTTCCCATTTCTCCGCAGGTTATCTGCAAATGACAGCTTGATCCTTCTCTAGGGTTTCCAATTGCAGTCCAGTGACACCCGATGAGTCACGCAATAACACTCAGTATGGGAATTGTTTTACATTGTAGCTGCTGTTTCATCTGTTGGTGGATGCCAGGTGGTAGAACTTGTAAGGAACTCAAATATGTTAAATTGTATGGCCTAAGAATTTTGAAAAGGGAGGACGCAACCATAATCTGCCGTTTTAAGGAGAGCAACACTGGTTTGTCCAATTAACATTATAAGTAATCATGATTAAATCAAAATAAAAAAACAAATATATTACATCTACATAAAACATTTTTTTAATTCGGTTGTTACAACAACATAAGCTATTTTCAAAGTGGTTAAACATCAAACTAGTGTGTTTACACCATAATGGAGATATCCATCAACTCATCAACCAGGTCAATGGCCTGACTTACTGTATGTTCTTAATTTGTAAACCTTGGGATGTGATCCTCTGATCAGTTAGCTGCAAGCAAACCAAATAAGCTAGAGAGGCCAGGTGGCATCCCTCACTATATGATCAATTTAACCTTTTAATAATAATAATAATAATTCCTTACACCTATATACGCTTCTCTGGACACTCCACTCAAAGCGCTTTACAGGTAATGGGGACTCCCCTCCCCCACCATCAATGTGCAGCCCCACCTGGATGATGAGACGGCAGCCATAGTGCGCCAGAACGCTCACCACACAACAGCTATCAGTGGGGAGGAGAGCAGAGTAATTAGCCAATTCATGGGGATTATTAGGGGACCATGATTGGTAAAGGCCAATGGGAAATTTGACCAGGACACCAGGGTAACACCCCTACTCTTTTCTAGAAGCACCCTGGGATTTTAAATAACCACAATGAATCAGGACCTCAGTTTTACGTCTCATCCTAGGGACGGCACCTTTTATAGTGTAGTGTCCCCGTCACTATACTGGGGCATTAGGACCCACACAGATCACAGGATTTGGACCCCCTGCTAGCCCCACTAAAACCTCTTCCAGCAGCAACCTTAGTTTTTCCCAGGAGGTCTCCCATCCAGGTACTGACCAGGCTCACACATGCTGAGCTCTAGTTGGTTGCCAGTTGTGAGTTGCAGGGTGATATGGTTTCTGGCTGTATTATTGAACCAATCAAACAATTTCACATTTGTTAGGCTTATGTAGTGGTCCAAAAACATTATTCACAGGCACCGAATATCACAAATATAATCCAAAGAGATATTTTGAAAACCCAATAATGTGAGACATATATTTTCTTATGTAACTACATCCTTATACAGCTTACTATAATTAGGTACTAAAACCTGGCCAAGAATTTTGTTCCAATCTGAGCGATTTAGGTTTTTGCTTGGTCCTTCTACCAAATGACTTCAGCATGAAAAATCAGAACAGAAAAATAGGTAAAGCACAGTACTTCAATTTCAATTTTGAATACAATATAAAATCATTTTTTCACTGAAAGTGAAATTACATTTCAGGTCAGTTGGTAGAAAACCAATATTCTGAAATATAAACAGTTTATAAACTGTTTTGATCCTCCTTTTGAATGCTGACATGGACGTGATAATCACATTTAGGGTTTTTAGTTTTTTATCAGTTCAAAAAAATTGAATATCTTTCCTTCTGACAGTCAGTGATCATAAACACACATTAGATATTTTGATTAGGTGAATTCAATGTGACAAAGAACCTTTTTATTGCGTCTGTAAGACATTAATTCATTGTTGATATGTGCCGAGCATTTCGAAGATGTCTTGTTTGGACACACTTTTCTTCTTAGTCCCATTTCATTACAACATTTTGTATACCAATGAAAATTAATATTTTCCTAGAATTGTGTACTTTATTCTTCTCTCTCAACCGTAAACAACAATTATTGTTACAGCATCTCTTTAGTACTCTTGGGAAATCACGCTACATCTTTGATGTTTAGACTTTATTGGAGTGAGAACCAAAACTTACTAACATGATGAGCAAGTAAGAAAATTCCTTAAACTAATTTCTCGTGGGTCACGTCAATGTTGACCTCCTGGTAAATTAAAGGAATCTGTGTTATTTAATTCTTTCACCCATTTCAGTCATTGAACTCCATGGCTCTTTCAGAGTCACTTTCGGCTTCATGGTTGCATCCCTTATGAGTTTCCTTCTTGTCTGGCTGCTCACATTAAAAGGACTGTCGGATCTGAACACTTTCTGGGTCCACTTGGGTCCACTTCTTATTGATCACCTTCAGGGATACTGTATCATAGGATGTTTTTTAGCAGGAACTCTTCTGTCGACCTTGAAACCAACCACAACATATATAAAGTATCCATGTACCAGTTAACTCACACTGTAGGGCTTTTTATGTCTGTTTCTCAAGGTTTTCTGTGCAGATGGCAGCTGCCTCCAAACTTCAATTTTAACAAAGAAGCTATAACAATGTACTTTGACTCACACACCTAGCCATGATGAAAGAATATCCCTTAACTACTAACACTACAGTCATCCTGTAGAAGCTTATCTTACTGTTACCCGGTTTCTGATAAAAGTGATTCAGCTTTTTGAATTCATTCAGATTAAGTAACACTACATTGGTCTAAAATTAATTGGGATATATAATTAGCTTTTAACTGCTAAAGATTTACAGAAATGGTAGATACTATTATTTTTTATATAGTTACATCAGTTTAGGATAAATACAAAAAATGGATGCACCCATGAGGTATAATAGTCTGTACCTGTATGGCAATATGTTGTTATTGTGCAGACTATGATTGCACAAAACTTTACCAAACAATTTGACAGAAGGTGCTACGCATTTATTGCAGGAAATTCCAATGTAATCTGAAGAATATACCTATAGGTGCAGAGAAAGTACAATTTTTAGACGGACGCTCTGAAATAGCAAATACTTGAGGCATTCTGATTGACCTTGGGAAGAAAAGGTAATTCTTTTTTTTTTTAAATTCATCCCTGTTCTATTCGGTAGCTGAAAAATAACCCACAGCAACAACCTACAGCAAATCACATTCAAATCTTCTAACTACAGCAGACTGAAAAAATGTAGGAGTCATTTAATCCCCCACAGTGATACAGTGAATCAAGAATATCTGTGCTGTTGCTTTTGGCATTAACAATGTCCTGAACCTTCAGCAAATAAAAGTCCTTTGCTACAACAGAACACAGTGATGGTTTTTGAGAGTGCCCAAAGGCTAAGTGGGTTAGATCAATGGTTGGCATTTTCAGGAAACTTTCAGAAGACTCTTCTTTTGGGCTCTTTTGAGCAAATATTTAACATAGTGCAGAAATTTGATGAAGTTACACAGTCTCATCTTATCATTTATTAACAGCTCAGTACTATATATCAAAGGCAGAGCTTCCTTTATGTGTTAGATATGCTCCATATTAAAGAAAACAGGTCTGCAATAACCACAACCCTCTAAGGATAAAGCGGTTTGCTAAGGATAATGCTGCTAACTGCAAAGAAACAAAAACTTGTGAATCTTATCTTTAGCCTGTTGCAGTATTGATAGTGGATTTTACATTCTTTTCATTATTCAATGTAGGGGGGGTTATACAGTTGATTCAAAGATGTCTGAGTTAGAATTCAGAAACATAACTGAAAGATCAGGGCATCCATCTCATGCCTCCAAAATTAAAGGAAAAGCAAATTCAAAAATTGGTTCCCTTTTCAAGAATAAGTTGCTGTATGAATGAGAAAAAGATAGGCCTTCCAGAAGAAAATTAAAATTAGATTGAGGCTGAGGCAAAATCCTGTTCTGCCTTATACTGGTTTCACAATGTCTGTATTTTTTAAAGCACCTTTTTGATTAATTGTGCTTTCTTTGTAAAAAAAAACGTAGAGCACATACTGTAATGTACTTTGCCTCTGGACCACAATGAGCTTTGCTTCTCTGTGTTTAGGGTCAAGTGTAAAACAGCAGTGTGCAGTGTGCAGTTTGCAGTGTGATACAACCCAGTATCCAAAATTCAGGGCTATGAGATACATTAACACATACTGTACAGTATTTTCTATCTTGCAAAACCTTTCAATCCCTTCCAATGATGTCGCCTTACAGTATATTGTCCACACATTTGTAAAGCGTGTATTTTTAATCAAAACGTGAATGCTTAAAGAAAAATGAAAACAAAAATATGTTGACTGCTTAAGTATTTACTTCCTTTGCCACTATAAAAATAAATTAGTTCAGGTACACAAAATTACTTTGACAAATCACACTATAGTTGAATGGCCTCTGTCTGTAAGCAATAACAGTCCTTCATATGATTTCAGACTAAATACACCCGTCTCTGTAAGGTGTCTGTAAAAATACAGCTTTTAATAATACAACAAAATGGGGCATCCTATGAAGCTGGTACAGTACGTACTTGTGCAAGGCAATGAATATTAAACCTTTCTAAACTCAGATTATTACTTGAATATACCAAGGCAGGAGGACAATGGGACAGCTTTTAAAAAAATTCAAAAATAAAATGCTTCTGAGGCATATTTTTTATTTTCCCAAGTAGTTTTCCGCAACAGTTACCTATATTTAAATCGTCTATTCACTTTGTCATAACAATACAGTTAATTATACAGTTAATACGTTATTCATTTCCTTAATTTGCATGATCACCTTTGTCATGAATAATGGTGTTTCTATGGTCCAATAGGTGGCAGGAATAGTGAACAGTTGATAAAGACGTACTTTTGTCTGAGAACATTGATGTATAGTATGCATGTGTCTCAGGGCTGGTGGTTGAAATAGTTTTAAATGTTAAAGTGTTACTCATACAGTTAAGGGCATGAAAAAAGAAGAAAACACAGACATTTCCAACTTGGGGACAAAAGAATATACTGTACATTTAAAACAATAACAATGCTGAGTTTTGACATTTAGTGTAAAATTATGATTTTTGTTTTTTATATGAACACATAAAAGAGGCTTCAATTTCAGGCCATTTAGCCCCTGCAGATGAGGGGTATTTAGCAGCTAATTGATACATGGATCTCATTAAGCAGCTAAATGATCCAAGGATCTCATTAAGCCCTGTCTTTTGAGGAAGCCAAAGTACTGTTTTCAATATGGCTAGGTGCAGTACGTAGATTGTTCCATATTCCCACAACCCATACGTAAACAAGTGGCTCCCATTCTTCATTTTCTTTCAGCGTCCAGTACATTTCCACTTCAGTGTTCTTGTTCATTGTCACTGTTTATCCTGAAGGAGTCCAGTGGGTTGACTTTGTCAGTGTCTTTGAGGATTTTGAATACGTGTATCAGGTCCCCTTGTAGCTTTCTCCATTTGAGACTACAGTGGTTCACTTCCTTCAGCCTGTCACTACGGAACACTCCCTGAAGTCAAATAATGCACAGTACTGTACCTTGTTACTCTTCTCTGCACTGATTCCAGAGCAGCAACATGTTTGTTCTAAAACAATTCAGGGTGACCAACATTGTACACAATATTCTAAATTAGATCTTATTAGTACATTTTAAACATTAACATATACATAGAAATAAATTCTACAGTTTTAACTATATATCTCACACATATATCTATTTAACTATTTATCTAACACATATCTGTAGCGTTGCAGTTTCTGATTAACTCAAAGTGTGAACCAAGATACAACATAACAAGAGATGTATATTAATAGTAAAGAAGTGTGAACACATTTTGTCACAATTCCTTGGGCCACTGGATGAAATAAAACAAGACCTAATGTAAGTGATTCAAGCAGAAGGAGTGACAACACGCTCCAGCAGCAGTTAACAGTACCAGTGCTCATGGCCCACAAGTATGATGATTTAACTGGTATCTTTAAGTCATCAATAGCTAAGGACTCGAGAAAAGAATATTAATTTGGAGAATATTAATATTAAGTGGCTTCAATGATTAGCTCAATTGAGAAACGGCAAAGTCAGGCAGAATAAAAACCAGAAACCCATGTAATATCTTGCATGCCAAATCCTGAGTTACTCTATTTTCACAATGCTAACAATAAATCCTTTTGCAGAGCTCAAAAAACAGCTATTCTCTGAGCTTTTACTCCGATGACTAAAACCGATGACAGTTTAAATATACCCACCTGTGATCCCCCCCCTTAACTGGTAGTGTGGAATGGAGGACCTACACAAATAAATCCCTGGCAGCAGGGTAGCTGGGTCTTTGTGAACTGTTTGCTTTAACCTGAATAATGAAGTGTGAGGATAAACAGCAGGAAACTGTAAAACCCATGTTTTTACAGAACAGCCTTGGTGAAAGAGCCTTCCCACCCTGACTTGGTCCATAACCTTTTTTATAGCCCCTTGTAAAAGGCAGGAGAGATGGGCTGCAGTTCTTCTTTCTACCCTTAACCTCAACCCATCTCGCCTTTCACCATGCCTTTCGTCTTTAAACCCCACAGGACAGCAAACATTCGCTTCAAGGCTATGGGATTGGTAAACTAAAAACTAAAACTAGCCTGACTCCACAACCGGTCATTTATTCGACCTCTCCTGTATTCTGAGCCTTTTTATTAGAGAGGTCTGATGGAAATCAGCTGTGGCAGATTTCGCTCTCGGAACCCTGTGTGAATGCCTGCACTTATTTTCTTCCTTCGTCATCTGCACACTGCACACCTGCAGCACACACGGACATGGGCCGGTCAGAGAAACAGCTGCTCTGCTACACCCCCTTTATCGCAACTGCTGCACTTAATTACCGACGGAGGGAAGAATATGAAACACCGCTACAAGACTAACAGGTTCTTGTATTATTCTACAGCCGTCCTTGAACTAGTTTTTTTTATCTGCCTTGTTCTGCAAGGCTTCAAATCTAATCTGTCTTCCAGCCTGATTACTGATTGTGTTTCTTGGTGGTATTCCCAGTCTTTTGTAGGTTTACCTACTGTATGAAGAACATCACAATATCCCAAAATATGGTCTTAATATTGCCCATTGATGTTCAGCTGGATTTCAGCCAGAAGACTTTGGAGGTGTAATGGAAGAAAAACGTGGTTTCTTGCAAAAAAAAAATCAGGTTCATGTCACACTCGTGAACCCCTCCTCTTAAGGACGCTCCAGCCCTTCCTTGTTTTATACTCATTTCCCGCTCCTGCCTCCTGTTCCAGCCCCCCGTGCTTTATAAGCCACACGTTGCTGTCTATCGGGGCTCAGCTTTGGAAGATGGACGCCTACCCATGAGTCCAGGAGAGACTCGACAGCACAGGCTTCATCACGGCGTCCTGTCCTTCTGAGTCCGGGATTAGGGAGCGTCTGGTCCCATGACCCCCCTTTTATTCCCCCGACCCTCCACCGGATCCCCCTCCAGCTTTTCACTCTGTTTGTCTGTCAGGATGGATTACCCGGTCTTGGACTTTTGCTACACTCCTGGATTTGCCTCGGACTCCCTCGGACTGTTTACCTCGGCCACACCTCCCCGAACACCAGCACACCATGAACACGCCCCCCAGTTTTCCTTCCAGCCCCTTGCATGCCTTTTTCCTCGTGTTTTCCTCACTCCTCCCCAGATTGTGTTATCTGCACAGGGTCCTGAAATAATGCTTCATGACAGTTCACGTACAGTATATAATATAGGGCATGGAGCATCATCATTCCTTTGAATGTAACTTCAGAAGGCGATGAACGAAGGGCCACGAATATCAGTCAAGGGCTTCAAAATATTCCAACACTGGGTGAAACACTTTCAACCCTCAACTTTCAATTTCTTGTTTCAGAGTTAAACAAAGTCAAGAGGAGTCAGCCGACCAAAACAATCATGGACCTTCCCAGAGCTGCAGGTACAGAAGGAGTGGTAATTCTGGAAACAGTGTTATATTTTATATGAATTAACAGAAAAATAATAGAAATGTAATTATGTATAGAGCAAACTAAACTTCAGGAAAAATTATAAAGTACCTTCCAGTAACAGTGAACTGTACAAATTATTACTATAATGGCAGAATTTTGTTCCTAAAATTCATATCATATGTTTGCTACTGTTTTATATTGTTTTCTTCCTCTTTTCTATCATCTAAATTTCTATCATAATTACATTTTACTAACTTGTGTTACAAGATCTTTAGCAATTTACACAGCGAAGCTTTGTAGATAGAAATACAACTTTGATTAACTTTGAGTAACATCAAATGCAGTATGATGTCACTGCTTCACTTTACGAACAAACAGAAGTCTCTGCAATTAGCCATGGGAAGACATGACTCAACAAGGGGACAGAAATTTAGAATGAGGAGGGAAGAGGAGTGACATATGTCTTGCGGATGAGTAGAACATGACTTCAAGATGAGTGGGGCATGAAATGATGAGATTTTATCTGAACTACAGTACAGTACATATACACTGCCCTTCCAAAATATTAAGAGGCGCAACACAGCTTGTTCAAAACAAATGGGAATGGCACAACACATAGCATGACCCATGATTCATGAGAACTATTAAGTAGTAACAGATCACAGCTTTTAGGTTGTGGACTCCATAGAACCAGGGGTGAATATCATTGTGCTGGTGCATCACTGAAGGCAACATCAAACCTGGCTAATGTGTCACTTCAGACAGCCTCAAGGATGCGCTGACAGTCTCTGGCAGATACAACAAAAACCAAGAGGCTGTTCAGGCTGAAAGAAGCTAATTAATCATTACCCACATCATACAGAGCTATGTTAACTACTGTTGTAGATGAGTGATTCCATATTTCCAATAACATCTGTGAACATTTAGTGAAATTGATTTCAAAATGTGGAACAGCTGTAATCACCTCTGGAGCTGGACTAAATCACTATTTTGATTTAAGTTCATTTTTGTAAGGCTGTATACAAAGACATCGAAAATGGACATGTACCAAATGAACTTAGCAGCAATTAGTTAGGAAGTGGTTCAATAGAACATTTCTTATTTTTCTTTTCATTTCAAATTAAAATATTCCTTAAACATTTCTAATAATAAAGCTATAAACTCATCTGACTCATTTTTGTATTTTAAAAAGTCAGAACAAATTAAAATAGTACAAAAAGATTTTAAGTGGAAAGTAAAGCAGGAAATATAAAATACTGTACAAATAGAGTCAAAGGTTATGATTTCTTTGCTACAAGCTAATCATTTGTGAGTCACTTAATTAAAATTAACAATCATTAATCTCTTCATTCTAAATTCCCTGCAGATTAAAATGGAACATATTGCCGTCTTAAATAAAGACTTTTTTAAAACATCAAGGAAGTTGGCCATTGGTTTTTACTACAAAAGAACAGAACAATTACAAATTCTAAACATTAAGTATTTATATTTTTTCCTCAAGAATGTCAATACCACAGTAGTAATTATCATTAATCCCATACACTAAGATACACTACATAACTAATTTGTTGACGCTGGCTCAGAGACCACTGGCAAAGTCTGTTTGATTACAAACAGGATGAATGATTGACAGATTGTTTCTAGATATTTTCCAATAAAACTATTTAATGAGATGTAAGGAGTCAACTTCACCAAGGAGTATTTAAAAGTTATGATTTTTTGTTGTTTTAAATCCAGTTTCTTTAAGCACACAGTGACATTATGGGCAACGAGGATTTGTAATTCTGGTTTTTATAACTTTGGTTGTAGTAACAAGCCTGCTCACTTCAAGTTGCAGATTAGAAATTCCAGTCTTGCACCATTTTTATGGGCAGGTGAAGCTGTCTGGCATAGTTTTAATATCGAGCATTGTTCACAATGATCTGTCTATGCCTGTAGTTTTTTCCTTTAGGACAGATTCATATCTGTTTATTTATAGCCACCTTCTAAGTAATTGTTGAGTTCTATTTTCTCTTTCAATTGCTGTAAACATTGTGCAAACACCAATATGTCCACACCTTTCATGTTTGCCCATCATAATAAAATACAGTTAATCGTCTGAATGGAGTCAGTTCTAAGACACATTGGCACATCATGTGTACATCCTATGTGTTTTCAAAATGGTCTGTAATATCTGTTTGAACTGTGAGGCACCTACTCATTTTAGACTTTAATTATAGGATTGCTGTTTATCTCATGGAAAATCACAATGTGCATTACAGACAGAAATGTAGTCCTCAGTTGCAAACCATTCTGGCAGCGTTTAGACTTTTAACAAAGATGTTATCATCCAGCAATATGTCTCCTAGAAATCTTGTCAAAACCGATATACCAAGTCTCCAGATGGACAGAAAATCACACCAGTTCAAACAGGTTTCCCTTATAAAAGTTTACATTCTAAAACAAAGAGGACATCAGAAAGCAAGATAAAAAGCTGTAAATGTGTAAAAAGCACAATAAAAATGTAAGTAAATATGTCTGGTCAAGTACAAAACAGTCAAGGAAGCAAAATATCCACTGCACCATGGGAAGGTTCATAAAATACACAGAATAAAGGCTTAGTACCAAATCATATAGTAATAGCTTTTGGTGAGTGAATAGTTACCCATATTTGTTTGGGACTTCTAATCAAAGCAACATGAAGAGGTTCCAATTACTCGTTTTCCTTTTTACCTGTACGTTTATTACAGGATGTTCTAAAAGTTCTGGATCAAGTCTGCAAGAGAAAGGTGAAACCCTCAGCCCACCAATCATGGGTCCAGTCAGAGCCTTACAGTTATCTACATTGCCGCTCCATAATTAATACTAATTTTCCAAAATCAAGTGCACTTCAGACACAACAGAGCAAGCAATGATATTGTCTCACTAAAAAAAGCTCTCCACCAGAATAAATTACATTATGTTTTTATATGTTCTGTGGCTCATACAGTATGCAAGCACAGTTTGTTTTTTTCAGCACAGTTATACTGTACACACCATGAACTATAGAACTCGAGTAGGTGACCCCACACTGCGTTTCCACGCGAATTCAAAACGAGAACTGGCTGCTTATTCAGTTGTGTGCATAAATTTTTTCGGACCCTTTTGGCTTCGAGGGCCAGTATGGAAATCACATCACCAAAAACGTCAATCACACCATGAGGAGGCTGGAACCTTTCACTGCACATAGTGTTTGTGTTCAAAGTATCTGAGAAAAGAGAAAGGGTAGCCTCACCATAAGGATAACAAGAACAGAAAAACACTTTTTTTGCTCATACAATTTAAACTAACTTCATTGGAAAAGGTACAACTTTATTCTTAATTGCCGTTTAATTTATTGTTATTCCCTCATCTCTGTGAACTTACTTCCCTTTTCTTTATGCACATACTGTAGCACACCCTTTTCTGACAGCTGGGAAAAGGTAACAGCACTATTCCAATAATGATTCTGTCTCTTAAAGTTGCAAAAATTAAACAATAGTCTTGAAGGCAAACGCATTCTATTTATAGAATTCTAAACAATTTCATGAGCCAGCAGCATTATTCCAGTTCATTTCGCAAATACAGTACAAATGTCGCAACAATAATGAATTCAAAGATATTAAGATGACAAAGCGAAGACAACATCACATTGCCTGCCTTTGTACTGGGAAGCAAACACGAAAGCCCACTGACTCACAGTACTTCAGGTTTGCATCAATTAAGTTTTTTAAAGAATCCAGAACTGTTGAGCACTCCATCATACAAGTCCGAAGCAGTTTTAGCATTTTTACTGACCTGTGTGCCAGGTCACAACATCCTGCGGCTCAAGTTAGAGTCATCTCGTTCTCAACTAGAATCTGACCAAAGCTTGAGAAATGATTTGATGAAACCTGGCTAGCCTGCATTTCCATATTGGAATAAGCGGCATTCCCCACCACTTTTCAAGAACAATAATGTTGGTTTGTTTAGTTTTTCAGTGGCTTCTACCCTAAACTTTGTTGGGCTGTCTTAAGCTATAGTGGCCTTGGAATCCCTTCTGTTTAATTTCAGGATTTCCAGCTGGCTCAAGGAGAGCATCCTCAGTGCAGATCGAGTTCACACATGATTGTTCTGAGCCCGGTTATGGCATGAGCCAGCTGTGACAGGGATTCCTGTAGCGGTGCGCTCACAGCCAGAGTTGTGGAGGCTGTGGGCTCGTCTCCTCAGTTTTCCACAAAGCAGTACTCCCTGTGACCTTCCAGGCCCCCACAGGCCTGCACTCCCGCCACTACGCCAGCTGATGCTAGTCTGGCACAGGCTGCCCAGCCACTCTGCTGAAAACCGATAGCCTGGCCTCTATCTTCTGTCTGAGATCCTTGGATCAATTAGTCACTAATCACCAAACGGGCTAGATCGGCCTCCTCTCGTTTGTGATTCCTCCCTTATTGTCTAACGCTAGCTCTCCTGTGAAACCTGACACACTGTGGAAGCTGACGATAACAAATGGCTCTCCTGCGTTGAGAATTTCTAAAATAACAAGTAAACAATGGGGTTTAACAGGCTAAGTCTTTTGAATACATTTCCATGTTAGTTCCATGAAAGGAATAAAAAACATGAGAGAGAACACAAATCTATATATCTAAATGCACCCCCCACCCCCCCTCAATATCAAATAGTATTTCCACTTCTATCTGCTTTTTGAAGCCCTTGCCTCAGAATTAGTCTATGAGTTCACTTGTACAGCACTGGATTGTAGCTGTGTATGGGCATGGCACAATTCAGCAGAGAAACTTCCACTAACCCACTTGGGAGTCCACACCACAATTAATACTGTATAATTCGTATATTCTGTTGATAAAGTGCACTGGGGACACTGGATTGTTACCATCTGATCTTCTGCAAAGAGGCTGTAACTTTTGGCATCTCAGTCACTCAGTCACCTGCCTATTTATATACACTGCCCAAGCAATACAACAAGACACAGCAGCTCCGCTTCACTGACATGATTTATCTAATCGCCATACATAATCCCTGCTGAACATGTCGGGCCTATACCTACAAAAGTATCGCTTTAAGCCTAGTTTGCGATAATTACTAATTATTTTGCCGTTAGTTTCCTTACAGTGAGAAAATATGCCGCCAACACGGGAACAGCATAAATATCTACCACGGAGCACAACTGCGTCATTTTAAATCAATTTACTTTCGTCCTTCATTTCAGTTTACATCTATGCGTACACAGTATGTAAAACGAACAACTCCGTGTTGTTGTGTTCTTCACGAAATCAATTTTTAAAAACGTACTGTGTTTTACAGTTTAATTATTAGAACATGAGCGCAGCTCTACTCTACTAAATAAACCATCTACGGCATGTTTACAAATACATTCTCTTAACAAGGATGCAGTACGAGAGGAAAAAAAAATCCCGAATCTATTACAACTTCAGTATACTCTTTGCCACGAGTAGTAAACTTGCCTGAACGCTACCTAAAACTACTGTAAGTGCAACTCCTTGCTGCTCTCGTTTCTATCGTTCTCCTTCGTGCGTTTAGCATTAAGACCTTGGCCGTGTGTGCGCTAGTCTGTGTACAAAGCAGCTCACTCCTTACAGTCTTTTAAAAATAAAATATATATATATATTCTCACAATTTTGCTTTCGCTTTATCTTTCAAGCTCGACTCAATTGACTGCCTGGCTCAAAGGCTCTTAAAAATTTCCAGAGTACAGCTGTACTAGAGCGACGCTTAACTTAGCATGAGGGCACTGCATATCCGCAAAAGTTTCACTTGCTCTGGATGATTGTCTTGTACAGTAAACACACAATTTACAATAATACAGGTTGTCTACGGCATGCAAATGACTAAGAACAGAAAAAAAAGAAAGCCTTTGTAAGAACAGATCTCACCATATAGCACGGAGTAGGCGGCATAAAATGTGTGACATCAATACTGGGTAGTTTCAGGAACCAGAGAAGAAAAAGAGGGCGTGTGTTATTAGTCAGACAAGCAGAAAGTCCCACAGAGTCGAACTGTCAGCGGCGACGGCCAGTGGCGGAATCACACGCAACAGACTTTCAGCTACTTCTGCGCTCAAAAAGGATTCCTAAAGAAGACCTCTTCTTGTTTCGTGTTGTTTTGTTGTTGTTGTTGTTGTTGTTTGAGAAAACGAGAAGATATTCTATTATACTGCTGGATTATCTGAGTGTCGTGCTCGCCTTCGCAGGAGCTGCGGTGCTGGCTGTGCGGATTTCACATTGCTGTTTCAGATGAGCACGGCGGGGGACGCGCTCCCGGCTCCTGCCTCGCAAACGCGTGGATAAATAAATGCCAGCGATGGGTGGTTATTTCATGTAATCGTTGAACAGTCTGACTAATCAAACCGATCAGAGACCAGTTGGAAATTGGATGCTGTCTGGGAACTTTGTTGTTGTTTTTTTTTTTAAAAGAAATCTGCGAATTTATTTCACGAGTGTTGTTGTTGTGTTACACTGAAGACTTGTTTCACATAGGATTTCACCGCAAGCCGATTATACAGCGGTAAGTAAAATCCTTCATGAAGATATTTGCAGATGTTAAAATAGTATTTACTTATTTACTTATACCTGTAGCACGTTTAAGGGGTTGGTTGTGTTAAGAAATGAATTACGAATATCGATATTGAATATATAGATACAGTACTCGGTAACAGGATGCCTGTTTCAAATCATGATAATAAAAAGAGGAGGAATGCAGAAATCGCACAAGTTGTGTTTTAGTGGGGAAGGACTCATGAATTTGCGACACTGCATGTGTGAATCGAAGACTTATTTTACAATTATTGTGTTTCTGTCCAACATCCGTAAGAAGATTAAAACGATTGTAAATGTATTGCCTTACAGACAATAGTCAAAAACGTATGTACAGTACCTGTATGGAACAGTATTCTGAGACGTGCATCTGTCAGTGTGTTTACGTGCAAAGTATAGGGTCTTAAGGAGTGATTGGAAAGCTTGTTGCGTTTCAGTAGTTTGATGATGTGAACATACTGTAGGTGCGTTGGCTGCCGAGCAACTGCATCTTTAAACGTTATTATTGTCGATTACGTCCTTTCATTCCTATTCCTTTTAAAAAAAACGGTATTGTATTTTTTTTCTTTTCAGGTGTACCACTTATATTTACTGATCATCGATTTCGGGGCGGACTCTTACGTTATAAACATTTTAAAATAGACGGGACCCTACTGAGTATATAATGCCTCTGTGGAAATATTCATCCCACTGATACGCGGGACTCAGATTATGAAGTTATTACACCGTGTCAATGACGGGTAAGATGGAAACCCCTTTTTATCACGATGACACGCCAAACCTTCAAAATTTTGGACAGATCCCCGACTACAACCACAGGTACCCGAGCCAGAAAATAATGAGTAAGAAAAATATGGCTGCACAGAATTTCCCAGGTCCGCTGGGAAGCACCTCTGGTTTGAAGCTGTTGCAGGGACAAGGTGGGAGCAATGGCAGTATAAATTCGAACAACCCAGGTATTAACAGTAACACAAATGGCTCTTTAATGCCTTCGCCAGATGTGAATCTCCTAAAGCTGGCTTCCCCCGATTTAGAACACCTGATTATCCAGTCCAACCAGGGACTCGTCACAACCAGTCCGGCGCCAAGCTCAACACCCAACCCCTTCATGTACAGGAACCAGGTAACTAATGAGCAAGAAGGCTTCGCTGATGGTTTCGTGAAAGCCCTGGCCGACCTCCACAAGCAGAACCAGCTCATCGGGGCGCCCATCTCCCCGTCGTCTTCAATTCAGGGGCCATTCCAGAGGAACGTGATGCCCAGCGGGGACATGCCCATCTACACGAATCTCAGCAGCTACAACCCCAATCAGATCACTGTTTCCGCCTCGTATTCAGGGGGCCAGCTGCCCTACTCGGCAACCGGTCACGGGTCGTCTCACGGTGGCCTCGGGCAAGGACCCCACCCTCACAGCCGAGGACTCGACGAGCCCCAGACGGTCCCCGAGGTGCCCCATCCCCCCGGCGACCCCTCCAGTTCCCCGCCTTCCCTCTCTCCCATTGACCTGGAGACACAGGAGAGGATCAAGGCGGAGCGCAAGAGGCTGAGGAACCGGATCGCCGCCTCCAAGTGCCGCAAGAGGAAGCTGGAGCGGATCTCCCGCCTGGAGGAGAAGGTGAAGGTGCTGAAGACCCAGAATTCGGACCTGGCCTCCACTGCCAGTATTCTGCGGGAGCAGGTGGCCCAGCTCAAGCAAAAAGTGATGAATCATGTCACCAATGGGTGCCAGATAGCAGTGGGCACAGCTGCCCTGGCAAAAACTGGGGAGAGTACCAGCTGCTGAACGTGTTTTTTTTTGTTTGAGTCAGTGGTGTAAAGAAATGACGAAGCAAATAATAAAGGCTGCTGAAGCCTGCAAACACAGAGCTGGGGTGCAACCAATCTCTTACTCAGTTTTGCACCTCAGACATGTGTCTCAAGAATGAGCTAGGGAGCACAGAACATTGATGATTAGTTTCTTTATTAGTCTTGATTATAAGTGCGCCAGGGAACGCCCTCTGTCCCGCTGTTGAAAAGCAAGCTATGCCATTCTGTTTTGTACATTTACTTGTCTACAGACTTCGTACGTGTATTTAATTTCCGAGCTAAAGGGGCAACGTACCTACCTTTATGAAGAGAAGTACGTTAAAGAGACTTCATAAAGTCTTTAGGAGTAGGGTAGACAAGGCTGGGCGACAACTACTCTCAGAGCAACGTTCCAGCAGGGTACGAGCAAACTAATGAAGGCTTGTTGGAGAAAGGGAAACACTGCACTTTGAAATCTGAAAACATATCATTTAATACAGGATGGAGGTTCTTGAAATATTTCTCAACAGCTTCCAAAGTAAAAGTACATTTTGAGCAATCTCCAGGTAAACCTGGTTCTGAAACGTGACAAGTCCAGGGGAGGTGGGAGAGGAATAAACCCATTAAACGTCTGCAAGCACACTCTTACCATCGCACACCAGTCTTTTCAACTTCACGGAATCATGTCATCATTTATTACAACTTCTAATCAAAAGTTAAAGTCAATCCCAGGAACAAAATCATAATGTAAATTTAACCTTTATTAAAACTCTATGGGAAAGATGGCTTGGCATAGCCTTTTCTTTCCCCATGTGTTAACTAGCAGTTGTCTCCAAGTGGAATGATAATGATTTACGAATACATTGTACATGATCCCATATATTAAGTTATTACCCACAACCATGTTGAATTGTTGTAATCTCTAGTGATGATGAAATGTTTATTTTTCCTTTTGTCTCCAGAAACCTTTTGGGGTGCTTTGTTAGTTTGTTTTCAAGTGTTTATGTGTACAACACATACTGTAAGTTGACATTTTTGACTGTACATGAGAAAATGACCTATTGTAATATTGAACTTTAAAAGCTTACTGCTTATCTTTTTCTTCAGAACTTGGCAATATTTTGGCAAATAATTTCATCAGGTTAGATACAAATTATGTGATGTACAATATTCCAAAGTGAGACATTTGTTTTCACGGTATGTAAGTGTAATGTAGCTCATTCCATTTCAAGATAGAGAGCAGTATAGCTTTTCTTAAGCGTGCCCAATGAAATACAATAGAAGCCATTTTTTAACAGTTTACTGAATGCTTTGATACACCAGAACCACGTGTTCAAACTGTTGATCTAAACAGCAGCACGTGGACATGTTAAATATTTTGGGGTTTTTTTCAGTTGTGTTAAACTGGTACATTGCTTCAGCGAAAAACATTTTACACACGAAAGAAGTTTTGAATAACTCTGGGTCCCTCAGTTACACCCAGTGATGTTTCAATAATTTAATAGTCCTTTGTGACTGAAAAGCAAATCAGAAAAAGGGCTTAGATCAGAAGTATTTCTTGTTTGTTTTATCCTGTTTAAGAATCTAAGAAAGTATAACAATTTATTTATGCAAAAAAGCCTCTTTACTATTTATGTTGTCTGTATAAAAAGTGTAAGTAAAAAGAATGAGTGTCTGTCAGACACTTGCTTTATTTTGGAACTATAACATTGCACTTAAATCATAAGAAACATTAAATGATGTCTGGCATTTATCCTATATTAATATATTTACATGGACTTTGTTCAATGCAATGTCATAGGAAATTATACAAACCGTCTTGAGATGTGGTTGTTCTGATGGCATTTCTGGACTTAAAAAATTATTAGGATACTTTTTATGATTATTGGAATCCTTCTTAAATGGAAATATTGTGTCATCTGTAAAGGGAATTGTCACAGTGTGCTGAGATAATATAATAATTAAATCAACCTTTTGTCTAGATGTTACCTGTAAGAAATTTGTGAATTGAAATGCTGTTTTTTATACAGCTGATTGACATATAGATTTGCACAAACTTGTTTTGGGGGGAAAAAAAATCTTAAATTTTTTTTGTGCTTTGGGAATTACTCTTTAGGTGCACTGAATAAATGCCTTTCCGATAGACAGAGATATATAAATATAGATACTGGAATTTATTCTTATCTGTATTTATATGAGTCTGGACAGACAAAGAAAGGAGAGTCTGGATAGAAATTAAAGTCTCAAATAACATGTGAGTGTTGTTTAGAAGATATTTATTTTTTGAAACTTGAAAAAGGCTTTTGATGTTGACTAATGATTATATTTTTGTAAGAAAAATGTTAAAAATATTAAAGTTCTCATTTGAGAGAGAACGTTGTGAACAGAGGTACTACCTTAAGTGTTTATTTAACTTTGACCATTCCAGAATACATTATTTATTAAGGTTGTATTCAAAGGGCAGTCCAGGACTATTTGTAATCTTCAATTTGGGAATGAGTTTCTTTTTTCTGTCGCTTGTATTATCAACTGGTTTTGAAAATGGGAACAGTTGATTTAAGTTGTTTAAAAACTTTCACACTATTATGTGTTTTATAAATATAATATGAACATGAATAGAGACACAAAGCTGCATTTGTATATTACTGTATCTGTTTATGTGATCAATTTTATAACATGACAATTGCAATGCGGTACTTGTTACTGCTGATTTCATATTTATTAGCTAGATTCTGTTGAATGAAAGTGCAAGATAGGATGCTTTCATGTTTTATTTAGTCAAATTTAGATTAAAAAGAGCTGAATTGGTTAAGTTGATGAAAACACTATGCTTTATTGTGTATTGTTGTCTAGGTTGATGACTGGTGTTAGCACTGACATGGCTGAGATTATTTTGTGTACCAACACATATGTAAAACATGAGCAGTGCAAAGAGGAAGAATTTGTACAGGAAATGCAAGGGATTGGCAAAACGTACTCCAATCAACAGTGCACAGTGAAGATCTTCGAAACAAGAAGTGAAAGAGCCATTGGTTAGGAAAGAACTGAGACTGTCTCCAAGACTACATTCTCACTGAAACATGTGAGAGTACTGGTATTTTTGTTAAAAGCAGCAAGGGTTTTAGAAGTTAAAAGAAATGTAAGTACTGTAGATGTAATGAATGAAAACATCAAACTCTGATATCCGATATTAGTGATTATATTCTTGATGTCAGCAGTTTAGATTTTGATATTGCATTTTTATACCAAAAATAGAAATGGCCGATATCAGAAACTGAAATCTTTTGGAATCAAAAGGCCGATTAAAACTAATGTTGATCTCAGAAATGCATCTTGGGTAAAGATTTGCCATAAAACATCTGTCGGTCTAGTGAGAAGTAATTTGTAAAAGAGCTGTTATCCTTACCTGTTAAACCAGGAAACTGGAGTTAAAGATCAATGCCATGATTACATGCTGTATGCTTCTATCATACTGATGAAGTTTCACCACGAGAAAGAGTTTGAAGGGGTTTTTTTTGTCACAAGGGGAGTGTTACAGAGAATGAGCACCTACAGCATCAAGGCACCCAGTACACAAAACAGGAACTTGGCCAAATCAGTCAGGACTAATCAAAAGGCAATGGTAAAAAACAGGGATATTTTCCATCTGCAGTTCACAGGAATATCAGTATTAATGCTTAAACGCCTATATACTTCAAGGATAAGTTGTTATTTCCATTATGCTTCATTATCCAAACTAATATTTATTAAATCTTCCAGCTATTTATCAATACCTGCATGCTAGCTGTGCTGTAGCTGCGCAGGTCGTTGATGTACTAAGCTGCTTAAGATACACTTTCAAACAAACATGCAACAGTTCCTTAAAGTACACAGAAATAAAATAACACAAATGATCTGGAAGCTCATAGTGGAGAAATTAAAGTAAAGTTTTCCCAATGACGATAATAATTAAAAATCTCATTACAAATTGTACCCATTTTGCTGTGTTGAGCAGTAAAGGCCAAAAATCTTTGGCTTTGGCATTAGGCTTACACTTTAAAGGAATCTTTGGGTTTCTTTCTGGAGCTATTTCTGTTTTATGATAACTTTTGAAGTCTTGACATCACAGGGTTCCAAATGTTGGTTTTTTTCCGAAAGTTATTCTCTCATAAATTTCAGTGATAGTTACTAATACAGGTCCAGCTATGGAGCGGGGGTGGGGGTGGGTGCACACACAGAACACTAGTGGGGCAAACGACCAAAGGAAAAAGGAGTAATTGTTTATTTGAAAGAAGGACGCACTATGGAAAACAGTCATCATTTCTGAGGTTAAACTCCATATTAGCTCAGCTTTGATATAGTAAAATAAACGTTTGCCATTCACATTGCCCTTTCAAAAGGGACTGATCAAGAATAAGCTGAATTACACATACTTTGTATAAAAACATGGATTGTTGATATACATTTTGAATCATCAATATAAAGTAAATTTCCTAGTATCAGGACGGGAATTACAGATATCCGCATTTTGTGATTTGAAAGATATTAACAATTCATATTTCTAATATCAGTTATATATTTTTGGTATCAAAAATTATGTTTTAGTAGAAATTAAAGTACTGTTTTGATATTGGCAATTTGATTTTTTGATATCAGTATTTTCATTTTGGGGACCACAATTGATTCTTATGTCAAAATGTTTAATTGAGATGTTTTATTGATATCAGCAAAACATTGCTAATGTCCTAAACTGAATTTGAATATACTTGGAACTCTCAAGTCATGGAAAAGTTACAGTACATTTTTATTGTGGCAATGCCTTGTTGTCAGCAAACTGTTTTCAAACCAAAGGAGATATTCCACAAATTCTAACTTGATAGATTTAAGATTCAGTATCATATTTTTAATGTGTCACTGTGGCTGAGTTGTATTAAAATTGTAATCTTGTGGGTAGGGTAGTATACCTCAATTTGTAAACAGTTGTTTGAAATTCAACAGAAAAAATGCAAACAGATATAAGGTTTAATGAGATAGACTTCGAAGTGGATGGTTTTTGTATCTAAATTGCCATTGGAAAAGTAATGTTAAGATTGTGAGAGTGAAGGGACTGGTTAGTAAAAACAGCTGAGGTAAAAAAAATGACCTGCCAGTCCCTGTTACAGAAATCCTTGGACATCTGTTTAGCAATGCTCAGTTTCTTGCTGGATGTCAGAGGACTGTTGTCTGAATACAACCACAAGGTCAATTGAATAGTATGACTTAGAGGCGCCTTGCCTTGTTTTTTTTTTATTTTAATTCTTTTGTTTATAAATAATCTCTTTAACAATCTTGAAAAATGTTTATTGGTTTGCTGGGGGGGGGGGAGAATGAACAATAAAATAAATATGATTCAGACATAAATCACTTTTTGGTTGTGTTATCCTCAGTCAACAGCATTGCCAGCACCTGCTACTAGCTTATAACTTCAACGCGGGTGAGACGTGGCCTAGAAATTATTTTTCTCAATGGTTGGTCTTGGTTGTTTTAATTCATAAAAGGACACAAAGTTGTAACTGGTAGGACCAGAGCCAAGCAATTTCTCATAAGCATGAATACATTCAGGAATGCTGAGGTGATATTTACAGTATGTACAGTATTTAATTAAGCCAATAAATAAGAAAAAAACAAGTGCTAAACTATTCATTGTCAATCTATACAAATACAGACTCTTGTAATTTATGGTTCAAGAGTCTAGAAACCTCACATTTTATAGTTGCCTTTTTAGGTGAACTGATGTTGGTGGCACTTGCCTTTAAAAAAATATTTATTGGTGCCCTAAATTAAATTAATTTTGCATATCAAATCTAATAGAAAGGTTAATAGATTAACATTTCTTTCATAATCTCAGCTAAAATATTAAAAAAAAACAACACTCCAGTGTGTGAGTGGTAACAAATGACAAATTTAAACTTGACTACTGGTATGGTCTTGCTAAAGCTCACACAGCAAAATTGAAAAATATAACTGTGAAAAAGTATGCGCCCTCTGTCTTTTCAATGCAAACCTTTTAATACAATGTGAGAGTATATTTGTAATGCCCTGGAAAGTATTCACCCCTATAATTTCCCTTGCGTATGAAATATGTCTGTGTCAAAAATCAAACTTTGAAGATATGAAAAAGAGAAATGAAATAACTTCTGCAGAACTTTTTCTTTAATTGAGCAAACTTTAGTATTTTGCTATTCTTTCAGTTCACTATCTTCCTGAAGAAAACATTATATTTCTTGTTTTCAGAAGAGTTTTTGTTCCAGGTATTTGAGAGCATGTCTCCATAATAACTTTTTTCTGGTCTAGACTCTCTTACAGTAAGTCTTCAATAGGGTTTCAGTACTAAAACAAAATGACAATACTCTACCATAACACTTTAAATGGCGGTAGTCCCAATATTTGTCAACTTAAAAATGTATGAAAATGTATTACTAAATTTTAAAAAGTCCTTCCAAAAGAATAGTGTGGAACCATACAGCCCTTTTGTTCATAAACTTTGCTGGCAATGTGGTCCACAATTAAATCAAATTTGTGGCCCTCTACCAACTGCTGATGAGGAACCTGGTGTGTTGAGGTAATTCTTTTGTTTTTCAGAGATTTTTTTGCTTCTATTCAATGGAAGCCTGCCAGTAAAGTACTGGGTTTATAATTGCATATTGTTGGTGGGTGAACATTTTGATTTAAAGCAGAAAGTCCCTGGGGTCTCTTAGGTATGGTATAATATAACTTGACTGCCAGTAATTTCCCAGTGGCCACAAGGAGACAAAGTACGTAATGGAGATTTGTAAAAGCACTACGAAATCTATTTGGCAAAGCTTCCAAACAAAACAGAAGCTTGGTGGAAATATATCTGTCATTGTGGCACATGGTCACTTGGAAGCTTCCTGGACCCAGTGAACTATGCTTTTAGACATTGTATAAGATTAGGAATAAGATTATGATAAAAATCAACCTCATTCCTTTTCAGTTCACTTACTACCAGCACAGGACCAGATGGGGATTCAATCTCAATTTTGCTTTTAGGGTTGTATTCAAACATGAGTAACTAGCCACAGCAGAAGTCAAATCAAAAGTTACATGGAAAAAGCAGATGCAATACATATTTTCTTGGAATAGAACCCACATGTATTCTAAGTGGAAATTCCATTGTTGTCCTCTTTCAGATTTTATCTTTGTGATTCCTCAAAACTCTTCAAAACTGAATACTAATGTGTAACAGTCAATCAGTATACAGCAATTGTACTCTGCTACAGTATGTCCATGCCTGTTCATAAAAGGGGGAAATCACCATAAAAAGTCCTACAGTAAGACTATAAGGAAAAACATGGAAAGCATACTACATTGCTATTACAACACTATATAATAAAACATAAACTGCAACTCAAACCAGGGATTCAAAATGTACAGAGAAGAGCTTTGGTATTTTAGGTTGTCAGAATTTGCTTCAACCATTGTCAGTGATTGGTACCAAGATACAACACAGAATGCACTCAGGGAATATTATCTTGTAATTAACATTTTTAACAGTTCTTTCTTTGTTAAAGGTGAAATCTGAGATGAACATGGGGAGGAAAATATTTGCAATTCCTTTAAAACTGCCTTTCACCCCATCTTAACAACCACCTAGAGCACTTGCTTGATGACTTTGGCCGAGATTTGGAAAATAGTTGGCAAAACAAAAATAAAATATTTTTTATTATAAAATAGTAAAACCTTCCGTACTGCAATGAAAAATTATATTGTGATGCAGTGGAAGAATGGGAAACCTTAATGCAGTATGTATATTTTACTACAACTCACACAAGTGCACAGCCAGAAAACCTAAAAAACATGAATTCTCAATACCAACTGAAATGGTTAGAAGGTGGTTAGAAGAATTTTAGCCTGTAATACACAGGAAATTCTGATTTACACATGTGTTTTGCAGTTTGGAAGTTAGTGTAGGAGGCAACCTCCCGTAAAATATTTTTTTAGAGTGGCGCGTCAATTGTCAAAGATACAGTATCTTTGCAGTATGATTTTTTTAATGTAAACATAAATTGCTTCCATCTGCTTCCTAAATAATTTACCTGTTGGGCATAAGTACATTTTCTAAAGGGTTAATTACCAAGGGTAAACAACACCTTTGAATGGGTTAATAAAAAGACACACAAAACATGCTGACAGCTTGAAGTCTAGCATCATGGATCTGAACAGAGAGCCATGTTTGAGTGGGAGCATTATAATAATAATAATAATAATAATAATAATAATAATAATAATAATAATAATTGCTTACACGTATATAGCGCTTTTCTGGACACTCCACTCAAAGCGCTTTACAGGTAATGGGGACTCCCCTCCACCACCACCATCAATGTGCAGCATCCACCTGGATAATGCGACAGGAGCCATAGTGCACCAGAACGCTCACCACACACCAGCTATCAGTGGGGAGGAGAGCAGAGTAATGAAGCCAATTCATAGAGAGGGACTATCAGGAGGCCATGATTGGTAAGGGCCAATGGGAAATTTGGCCAGGACACCAGGGTTACACCCCTACTCTTTTCGAGAAACGCCCTGGGATTTTTAATGACCACAGAGAGTCAGGACCTCGGTTTTACGTCTCATCCAAAGGACGGCGCGTGTTTACGGTATAGCGAAACATTATTATGAGCAAAAGCTCTGTAGTGGTGGTAGGGTGGCAAAGCACATTTTCAGCACAAACCAAGTCAAACTACTTTGTGTTGGAAGTTTGCTTCGTGGGTGGCTTAAACACACAGAGAAGACTCAGTGAATAGTGCAGTTATTCTGAGGAAGTGTTGCACTCCTGGAAGGGTACTGTGACAAAGAGTTCTTCACATATCTTGATTCTTACTATTTTCTTATGTTTCTAGACACTTGCAGACGTCTAAGTCACAAGCTGGAGCATGGTTTTGGTTTGAAGCAGGCCATTGATCATGCCACATAACTTACCACATGAAAGGAAGGAGAAAATGAAAGTAAAGCCTCTATTTCATTTTCAGAATTCAAAGTGCACCTCAATGCTAACAAGAAACGGATGAAAGAGGTAGTTTTTGGTACAAAATCAAGACTAGCAGTATTCCTGAGAAGTCATACACCCTGCAGTCACATTTCTTTAAAGTCTCAAAAGCCCAGCTGAACTAAAACTCTCCTGTGCACAGTATTCAACCCCCTATCAGCACAGGTTTAATTGTCCCATTTGTTTTATCTTGGAAAAACATGTAGCCATTAAGCAGAGGCCTTCATGCTTTATGGCTTCTCAGCCCTTCCCTACAAGTGCATTGTTTGTGAGAAAGCAGCTGAACCTTGATTCCTCCCACAGACAGTCTTTTCTGTAAAGAAGGCCAGGGCTTCCTGTAAAGCACATGGAATGGACAAGGTCATTGCGAAAGTGAAAGAGATAGAGAGCACTGTACCCCATCCAGCCAGGGGAATCACAGGGGATTCCATTGTTTTACACTGGATACTTGAAATCACTCTGCATGTGTCAGTTTGCAGAAAATGCACATATAAATATGAATGTACAGTACATACACACATAGACAGAGACAGAGACAAACAGTCTGTGCTCCCAAGAAGAATACACCTTGGGTATAAAACACTACAGATCTAACAGATCACCTTCTCAAGGAACAGGAATGGGATTCTTCTTCGGCTCACTCAGCTTCTGAGAGTTTATTTTTGTTATTGCATTTATAAGTGGCCTAATTGGCTTTTATTTTAAACACAGTTTTTCCTTCTTGTGGCTCTTGCAACCACTCGAGAAGCGGACGATTTTTAGTTTATAAGGGGGGGAAAAAGGGTTTGTTCATTATTCATGATTCATGATTTACCAAATGTCCCAAAGACCCTGAAATGGTCTTCTGACTGTCTTAGCTGCAAATTCAAGAATGGATATTTTGGGTCTTGAATTTCCTGCTAATTCAATAGGAATCAGCTGCTTTGTCAGGATGTACTAATATAAAACATTAGACTACAGGTACCCAGTCAAGGGCTTGTGGTTTTGATTAAATTTATTTTCTAAATTTCTCGTTTGAAGGACTCTTCTATAAAGCAACCGATCTTGACATATTTCCAGGGCATTTCAAGTGTTAGTTGTATAAACAAACACATCCTACAATCTGTGCCCTTTAAAGGCTTCATATTTACTCCAGTGGTTTATGATTTCTAGTTCCTCTCAGGCTTTACCTGAATGTGCACAAACAAAACGAAACTCCATTGCACCAGTTAATGTGTGTGACATGGACTGTGTATCTGACTTTCGCTAGATTAAAAGCTCATTGCATTATCTCTTCATTGTGTGCTATGAACCAATAAAACAATTCATCCGGCAGGGAGAAGGGTGGGGATGCTTGTTATACATATGCACTAAGTAACTACTGTTTTGTGTGAGGCCTCTCTTTATTAGAAATTCCAATATTCTCTGATATTTACCTCATTTTCCATTATATAAATTCCATGTTTTATAAAAACATAATTTTGAAAATACGGAATGACTAATTCCCTGTTTCCACCTACTATGGCAGTCCACACAAACAGTGAGGGTACCAAAGGTCAGTGAATGTTGTTCCATCTCATCAAATCTTCTTTCCAGCACAACAGACAACACCAATGAGAAGACATTGATAAACACCAGGAGAAATGAGGTTACCCGAGTTTGTTCTGCATTACTTATGTCCATTACACAGTCCCTGCAACTCACAACTGGCAACCCACTGAAGCTAAGCAGGTGTGAGCCTGGTCAGTACCTGGATGGGAGACCTCCTGGGAAAAACTAAGGTTGCTGCTGGAAGAGGTGTTAGTGGGGCCAGCGGGGGGCGCTCACCCTGCGGTCCATGTGGGTCCTAATGCCCCAGTATAGTGACGGGGACACTATACTGTAAACAGGTGCCGTCCTTCGGATGAGACGTAAAACCGAGGTCCTGACTCTCTGTGGTCATTAAAAATCCCAGGGCGCTTCTCGAAAAGAGTAGGGGTGTAACCCCGGTGTCCTGGCCAAATTTCCAATTGGCCCTTACTAATCATGGCCTCCTAATAATCCCCCTCTATGAATTGGCTACATTACTCTGCTCTCCTCCCCACTGATAGCTGATGTGTGGTGAGCGTTCTGGCGCACTATGGCTGCCGTCGCATCATCCAGGTGGATGCTGCACATTGGTGGTGGTGGTGGAGGGGAGTCCCCATTACCTGTAAATGGAGGTGGAGGGGAGTCCCCATTACCTGTAAAGTGCTTTGAGTGGAGTGTCCAGAAAAGCGCTATATAAGTGTAAGCAATTATTATTATTATTATTATTATGTCAAGCACACCTCTAAGGTGTTCCCCAGTTTGTGTAAAGTGAATTTAGAAACAAAAGTTGAATATACAGTAGCAACTATTGAAACAACTGTCAAAGAACAGCTAAGAAAAACAAAACTTTATGGTTCGGTGTGCTCAGAATGAAAGTACTTGTAGTTTAAAGGGGAAACATTCTCAGAACTCCGACAAGTACAGAAAACTATGGCAAGTATTTTTAAGTGTTCTCTAGGGAGAGGAAAGAAAAAGCAAAGTACAATGTTTGCTCAGGAAAGGTAAGGCTGTGTTTTCTTAGACTGATACTTGGTTCATTGATTTACTTATGTGGTTTGCAAAGTGGGCAGTCAGTTGTACAGCAGAGGAAACCACACTTTGAAATTATAGTTTTTTTTATCTGTAACAAATCAGAAACAAAAATTAGTAACTTTACTTTACCTAATGTGGAGGTTGCTTGTGGTTGATTGGAACAAATGTGTGTGATTGGAAAAACACATATTTTTGATATTTTGGATGCATAGATCCAAATGAACCTGTTAAAGAGAGAACCTAAATCAAACCACATGAATAGTAGAAAGATTTGGCCAAGGATACAAATGAAGAATAAGATATTCAAACTCTAGAACACAGTCAATCCCAGAACCACTTTTATCATCAGTCACCACTTTATTATTATCAAGTAACAAAGATGTGATAATTCACTCGTTTGTTTAAAAAAAAGACTTGTGATTCAAATGATGTATGTGACCATTTTTTTTACATTTATACAAGAGATATCCATACTGTAGTTCAGACAATATATGACCACTTCCATGGGAAAAACAATAATTATGTGACCACTGCCATGGGATACCTTCGATAAATTATCGAACAACCTAATATCAAGGGGATAATACTGTATATACTGTATTCATATTTATATATCCATACAGATACCACTAATAAAGACTAGTTTTATGTTAAAGGACTGATATAATTAATTGCTTTTGTATGTCTGACATAAAGTGGCTTTTCTATGTGGCTCAATTGTAAAATGTTTTCTTGCTTGACTGTACGCAGTTTCCTATGAAAATGTGTGTGAATACAATTAAACAGACTAGAGTTACACAGAACTACTACTTTTACCCAAGCACTATTAAAGGTTAATGTGTAAAGACTACAAGAGCTTTTCCAGTAAAGCTAAGGAAAGGAGAAGGTCATTTTGAAACTGAAAGTGTCAAGTTATTGCCTGAAGCAGGGGAAATTTCACTGCAACCTGGATGTGACTGGAAACTTCCTTAACCCCTGGGTAGTAGTTCAAAGCTCTGTTTCTCTTTTCACTTTATTTTCTATGTGCTGTAGCTTGAACACTTTAGAGACAGAACAAGGCATAGACCAATGAACACTTGCTTCAAACTAAAGACTAATGTCTTGTCATCGGAAAATGCTTTTTTAGCCAAAATGAGAAATTATAAGTGAAACCAGACTAAATTATATAAACCAATATCTAGAATGCATCTTTTTTAAAGTCATAAAGCGCAGCCCAGAATAACGTCAAAGTCCCAAAAACAATTTCTAGCATAACATTTGCGAAGAGTCGTGTTATCATTTTCCTGGAACCAGATTACTATAGTGTTACACTGTGGTGAGCTCTGTCTTCAGTTCTGCCTTTTAGCAGAAAACCAGTGGAAAACAGCAGAGATGTGCTCTAAGGTTAATGCTCTTTTACAGAGCTCCAAAATGCTGCAGAGACACACAGCACACTCACATGTTGCAAAAGCAGCTGTGTTGCAAAATCCATTTACCATAACTTCCCACCAAGCTCAATGTTCAGAAGTTCACCCAAAGGCACATGTACAGTACCACTATATGTTCAAGTCCCACCTGCATCTCTTTCATTTTGCATACATTCACTCAGTTTAGGTTTTACTGCATGTGAGTGATGGCTTATACCGATGAGTTAATTTTGCACCAGGACAGATGTATTAGGCAGAAGCAGAATACTCAGGTTCGAATGCCCCTGAGGGACAGGGCACTCTCTATTACAAAAGAAAGGGAAGGAAAGAATGTCAGGAGGTCTGTAATGTGCTCAGTGACATTTGGAACAAAAACTTTAACTGTGTAATATAGCCACATGGATATGACTAAGAAAGATTTCTTAAATAAATATACAGTATTTCCTTTTTTCCTAATCCTGAGCATTGCTGAGATCATTTTAGCAAAAACTCCCCCATAATGCCCAGCAAAACGTTTGCAGGGGCAGAGAAAGAAATGTCATATTCCGTGAGAAATACCAACAGAGAGCGTACCAAGTTATGAATGTACAAAGTAGGCAGTAGGGGTATTTTGGAATCTGTCAAACAAGCTTACTGAATGGTATGGGAATTTGGTACACAGAGAGAGTTCTCGCGCTAATACTCTGCGTTAGAGCTAGGTAAGGGAATTTCAAGTAAAGCCCAAAAAACAAAGGAAGGCAAGCCACAGATAAGACAGAAAACAACAGCAAACCATTTTCCATGTGAAGTGTCTAAGACTTTGTACCACACGCAAACAGAGAGAGAGTTAAAAAATGCAAGCCTGGATAAGAAAGACTTGATTTATCTTCTTTTTCCCCCTGTTTGCATTTATTCCTATTTAGTTTTCATATCTTGTTGTTACATGAGACACTGCATATTAATTCACTTCGCTAGGTATTTCCTAGATGTGTTCCACAGTCAAATGCCAGTGCCTGTATACTGTGTTTAATGTTCCACATAAATGGGATTCAGATTTTGTAGCTCCTTTTGTTTGTCCCTTTTGTGCTTCTCTGCTTTTGCATGTCTATTCACTGGAAAGAAACAATACACACAGAAGCCATAAAATGAAATGACCTAGTACTGCATATAATCTATATGATTTTTCCTGGTATTTAAGGTTCTCACACACACTACAAAATGCATACTGTACATTTAAAGATAATTACATAAAAGCTCCCTGTATTTTATTTCATTCTGCGTTGATTATGATATGCAGGTTCAACCTCTTTATGCTCCACAGAGTATTTAATATACAAAGAGCCCAGCAAATGCGTGTCAAGTTTTGATTGATTTAATTTTATTGTGGGGCCCATTAGCACAAGCTGCTAAATGTACTCAAATAATCCTACTTCATATTATTTTAGTTTTGCAGTAGAGATATCTTTTTTTTAAATACTTTTAAACTTTACTCTTTCAAAAACTGTTATGTGATTGTTTTAAGAAGCTGTCCATAAATATAAAACTTATTTTTTCAAAGTAATAGTACAACTTATATAAAAAATGTATTGATAAAGAAGGAAAAAGAATATTGTGTTATAGGGTAAAGAATGTCTTTTTGTAAATTGATCACTTTTCATACGTCAAGTACTTAGTAGAAAAATGAACAGCCAACTGCTGTTGAATTGACTAACTGTACTGTATATCCTTCATTTTGTTTGGTTTCCTATGAAGGACTGTACTGTATATAACATATACTGTATGTTCTGTATGTAATATACTGTATCCTGTGTATATTATAAGCTACTTTTATGATTTTTCTTACAGAAGTCTTTAATTGTAAATCACCACATCTTTCTTTTCTTGTTCTTTTTAAACAAGAATCCTCACATCTCCACAGTAGATCATGGTTCAGAATTTCAAATTCTGATCTGCTCCTCATTTTAAAAAGACGGTGTGGTCCCTTCTTTCAAGTTTACTGAGCAGATTCCCACAGTTGTAAAAATGTAAAGATTCTTTCTGTCCTGTTGAGCCCCACATGATACAGAAAATCCCTATGCGGGCTGCATATACAGCAAAAGGAACAAGTAATAGGTTTATTCAATGCTGAAAAGAGAAGAAAGAAAACACAATGTTTCGGCTGTGGAGCCTTCTTCAGGTGTGAAGGCTGAAGAGCTGAAACGTGTGTTTTCTTTCTTCTCTTTTCAGCATGGAATAAACCTATTACTTGTTCCTTTGCAGCCTATGCATGCTGATGCAGCTACCCACCTGAACTGCATATACAGTAGGCACATTGGGCATTTAATGTTTATGAATGTGAACATTACTTCAACATCTTAGACTAAAAGAAAGAGAGAGAAACGTCAGCTTTCTCATATGTTGCTGACTTTTTTAAACAAAGATGCTTTAGAAAACATCTGCAAATACATTTTCATTTTTTACCCTATTCTTTTGAAAGTCATTGCGGCCTGCAATGGCCAAAATGACTTTTAATATTTCCTCCCAGGAAAGCTACACGCTTTCCCCAAATTGCTCACTTTGTCAATCCCAAGGCTCGTACTGAGTCAGCCTGCAACTACCTTTCGCTTAAGGTCATTTTCATCTGTGAACTGTGGTGATAAGTGAATAATTTAAAACTCCCAGAATGAGCACAATCTGATGTTAACCTGAAACCTGTCCTAAAGGGGAAGTATTGTAAAACTTTCAGACCACTTATGTACTGCAGACTTCTAAGTCTTGTTACTTTTCTCCATAGGTATGTTATGCATTTACCATACATGTACTTTGCAGTGGTATTCCATAATTTATCACCAATTACAATTACCATGCAGCAATTGTATTTCATTAGACTTTTTTTCTACTTTACCACAGAATATTACAGCAAACCATAATATCACCATATGTATAGGGATGCTTTTGAATGATTCTCAAAACTAAAACATTTTTTAGGCACTTAAACCAAACATGCTGCAACAATAATCATCATGAAATTCGACCATTCTCAGCTGCTTTTGATGTAAATTTTATATAGGCCTGCGGCTTTCTCGATTCAGCAAACCAAATCCACAGCACGGACAGAAAGCAACTTAATACTTCACATTCGCCCAGCATGTCTTAGAGATTAAACGTGCAAGGGGCTCCACTCTTCATAATGGAAGTGAAACCCACTGTAAATGAACGTCAACAAGTGGAACATTTGAACATGTAACATGCAACATCATCAAAGATGTACTGTATCTGCCAAAGGTCCACGCAGACAGAAGTCTATATAAGAACTCCATATATATGTGCATATGGCAACAAACTCCTCTTCTCTACTCTACAATACATGACTATAATAAAATGCTTATGGGTCTTTATTATTAAGCATTATAAAACCCTATTTTCCCCTGACACAGAAGCAAACACTCTTTTCTCCAAATGATGGGACTGCTCAGTCCTTTTAATTGCAAAAACAACAAGCATGGCCATTGTTCATTCTGGTCAAAGTCAAATCAAAACATAACCATTACACACAGACAGAGACCTTTGAGCTAATTTTGTGACCTTTCAAACTGTTCTTCCACACCTGGACTAGTTTAGGGGATGCCATACCGAAGGGCTGTGAAGACTTCTGCTCATTTTCTTTACAGATCTGGTACTATAGGCCTGTTTTATCTTCATTGGTGTGGAGTAGGTTGTGTAGATTCTGAAGTCCTTCTATAATCTGGAGTTTGTATGAAGTCCTTTTTGAAAGTGTCATGGCTACAAGCTCAGACAGCAACAACAGGCCGAAACTGTGGCCATCTTTTAAAAAAATAGATATCTTTTTGCTTTTAGCAGTTTCTTAGAAGTCAAACATTTTTGTCTCTCTGCAGAACTGCAAAATTATTTGAGGGGACTGGCATTTAATTAAAATTAATTTTAAAGTAATAAGCAAAGACCCCAGCTCAGTAGATAAAAAAATAGTTTGTCTATACTTTTACTGTACAGTTAGCAAAATTACACAATTGTGGCTATAAAGGCAACATTTGAAAAAAAAAAAGAAAAAAGAATAATTGTTCTGCCTACCCAGTTTGGAATAGCCAATTGCATGCATTTTACACCTTGGATCCCAGTAGCTTCACACTAGTCAGGAAAGAATGAGGAAGTGTCAGCAGACTTCCTCACCTTCAAGACATTCGTCAGTTGAAACAGGCAGCGCAGTCCCATACCTGCGGTTAAGCACCAAATTGTACGCGAAGCGTAGTTCAGGATCCTATGCAGACAGTATAATGTGGAAGTAAGTGGAGAAGGACATCAGGGTTGGAGACAAAGACGGGTCGTCGAATCAGGACGGGTTGACAGACAGGAGGGCGTGACGGTGGTGATCCGGTGCTCGGGGGGCGTGGCGATGGTAAACAACTTCAAATAGTCCAATAGGAAGATCCAGGGGCGCAGTCCAAAGACCAAAACTGGGGGATCCAGCCAAGAGGAGACAAACACAGTTAAAATCCGGAACAGGATCCGGAACAGGGACAGGGAATAAAATTAAGATAATGAGGCCATGCGCTCCAAGCCCCGGACTCAGATGGTCAGGACGCCATGAAGAAGCCTATGCCGTCGGGTCTCTCCTGGACCCGCTGGTAGGCGGGCTTCTGGGCATCCATCTCCCAGTGCTGAGTCAGGAATAGCAAGAGTGCCAGGCTTAAATAATGGGACACAAAACAGGTGGCAGGTACACATAATCAACTAAAATACGAAAGGGTCGGAGCGCCCTTAAGAGGAGGGATCCCGATCTTGACACAAATGGAGGAAAGGTATGGACTTTAAACTGCAAGTGCCCAGGAGGCCGAAGCTGTCGCCCTGCCTGAATAATCACACCCTACTCCTGGTAAAGCTCAGCCAATGGTGTGCCTCCACTTTGGGCATCCCAGTCACAGCTGGACAATGACATGATGCAGCAAAGCCACCAACCACTTCATGTGCAACGGCTGAGGTTCCAACTTCCAAATAAACACGGAAATGTCTGAAAAACCTAAGAGGTTGTTTAAAGTTCCAGCAAAGGGAAGTACTTGCGAAGGAAAGCTACAGTCAGCTTCAGGGTGATAAAACTCATCACCAATCTGATGACACTGTGAAAGACTGTCTGATACAGATATGATTTTTATTTCACGAAACAGAAGATGTCTTTTAAATCGCCCTCTCTAGAATGAGTATATAATGACACACTGTTGACCAACATTTTGTGTGATATCAGTTTAAAAGGAAAACGGATGACATTGTGAGTGACACAGTGGCTAACTCTGCTGCCTTGCAGAGCTGGTGCCCTGGGTTCAGTTCCTGGGGTGCTATCTGCTAACTCCAAATCTGGAGTTTGTATGCTCTCCCTGAGTTCGTCTGGGTTTCTTCTTTTCTCTGGGTGCTCCGGTTTCCTCCCACAGTCCAAAAACATGCAGTTAGGTTCATTCCTTTCTGGGAAAATAGCCCCTGGTGTGACTGTGAGAGTGGATCCTGCTTTGTGCCAGTCACTTGCTGGGAAAGTTAATTGTGAGCTTGCATCTTGCATCACCACATCCCCACTATACAGGGGATCAGGTGTGAGAAATTACTTAATCAAGCACATTAAAACTTTAGGAAAGGAAGACCTGAGTTTAGCCAGGTCACGGTTATCACTCCTACACATCTGAAGAGTGTTATGCGATTTTTAATGACCAAGGGCCTTGGTTTAATGTCTCAACTCAAGACATTAAGTGTCCCTTGTGACCATACTGGAGTTCAGATTTGGAAATTCTGATCTAGAGGGAATAGTGCCACCTACTCATCCACACTTACAAATTGATTAAGCATTGTCCAAATAAATCTAGAACAAGAAACCCTTAAGCTCATAGGCAAATTGTGGACTGTACTGTGCATGTTTATTTTGTGATGTTGAGGGTGTGCTTTGTCTTTTCTGCATTAATTGTAAAACATTTATGGCGTGCCTATGCCTGAATGTAAGAAGCACATTTTCAGCCACTGCTGTTTGAGACAGCCCCTGCTAGCTGATCTGTGTCATTGTTTTCTCAATTAAACATGCCTTCTTGGCTTTAAGTTACTTTCATCATATATTTACCATTCATTAAGTTGCAGTGTCTAGTAAAGCAGGACACCCCCAAAGGATTAGTAAAGCAGGTCTGTGTAGGGAACTGTTTTACTAATCCTTCGGGGTGTAATTCAAACAAACTGTAAAGTCTGTCATTTGTAAAACAAAAGTACTGTGTAGAATAGAAGAAATGATATTGCAATTTCTGGAATTATTTGAAGGTCTTAACAGGCACCACAATAACCACTTAAACATGATTCTTTTCCACTTTCAGATCTCAAAGCAAGAAGCTTTAGTGTGAAACTGAAGGGTCAAAACTGGGAGAGAATGACAGTATAAATTAAAAAAGAACTGTGGAATGACAAATAAACTCCAGGGCCTTAATTCTCAGAATTCTCATAAGAATAATAGTAATAATAATAACCTTTTACTTTCAGGGAAATGACGTTTAGTTTAGATACGTCTACGCTCATCTCTAGAACTTGTGCTGTTTCTTTTATCTACAGGAGAAGTTCTGTCCCTTTTTGCTGCTGGAGGAGTGTTTTACACAGACATTTCAGTCAGAAATTACACCCACTGATCCTAAGGCAGTGAAGACATTGCAACAGTGCAACTGTCTGATAAACCAGAAAAGTCCCAATTCGCATTTGCCCCTGTTCTAACTTAAAAAAAGTACTATCTACTATTACTTCTTGTCTTGAACATTTTGAAAGTTCAAAAGGGCTTCATCTGCTACTTTTGGATATATTCATTTGCGGAAACAGACTTTATTTGATATACTGTATCTGATGGATACTGTACTCGAGGATGTTCAAAACAGTAATTAAACAACAGCTTCAGCAAAAATAGCTTTGATCTTTGAAGCTGTAATGTATCTAATTATTAAATCTACACAACCTTCTAAGATTTTATTTCTAAACCACATTTCTGCTTTTTCTGTCTCTTTCCCCAAACTAAAGTTAGGCTTCAGAGACAACCGATCATAATTTTGGAACTAGACACAAAGGCATGTCCTTTTTTGTTCTTGGCTTCTCTTTTTAAGCACTCTCTTCAGAAGTGGTTAGTTTCTTTTGATTATTTGGTGTTCTCTGTCGGAAACACTGACACATTCACGGATTTAACTTATCGGTCACTTATGCTAAATACTCTTTCCTCTGGTGAGGTTTCTCAGCTTCTGTTCTCTGGTGTTCAATACACACCAGGCTAACTCTCTTCTCCTGAATCACTGATGTGCAGTATTTGTTTGTTGGCGATGTATGTGTGTCTTGATGGTATTGTAGTTTTGGTCTTCCGCCATGGGATAATATATATTGAATGGAATGGAATGAAATTGATTTGAATCAGATTGGTGCTAAGTAACTTTAACATTTGCCTTGACAGTAGCACTGACGCTTGACACGATAACTGATTTGTTGCAATTCTTTAATTTAACATAGAACCATTACTGTTCCAACTCATGTTATCTAGTACTTTCTTTCATTTTCTTTAAGATTGACTGTTACCCATACTACTTTAAATACCTCAGTTGTACTAAACATTCTACGATTACTTTTGAAACAGTTCTAACCAAACTTAGTTAGGGATGCTTGTCAGATGGAGTATTTTCACAATTCATGAGGTGGTTATAGATCACCTGCAAGTTCTCAAGATTTGGGTGAATTGTTTTGATAAAGACATTTTGATGCTTTATTTGATTTGATGAAAATTGTAATAAAGCCAAATCTACTTAATTATCAATAGGACCATGAGATTGTTTTTAAATGGGTCTGCAGTTGCTTTTAATACAATTGATGAGGTTAAAATTCCAAACCAGTTATTCAAGAAGACTTCAATTCTGCTATTCACTGGCACTAATATCTAAACTTAGAGACAATATTCCCAGAGTTGATTCACTTAGTTTCATTTTCTTTAGGTCTGTTAGGTCTGTCTACACTTAGTAATAAGTTTTCTAGTAAAATAAAAATTACTGTGGATGTTTTTTTACAAAACTCCAGCCTATTATGTGTAATATGGACTCTTTGCTGTTTTAAAACTGAACAATGACTGAAACTAACATAAAGTAAACCACTACTTAAGACTCTTTGTCTGTTTCTTCAGGTAATTGATCAAATTCTTGCCAACCACTGTTCTAACTATCACACTAGAAATGGCCTGTTGGAGAAATTTTATTTGTGGTCTTTTTTTGGGGGGTAATTCTTCTTTTCTGTAATATCTTCTGTTCAGCTACAAACAGTGGTATGATTTCAATTCTTGTTACTATAAATCAAGAACTATTGGTAAAACATCTAGTGTTGCATGTTGACCTCATCTGACTGGTTTGTCTCCATTCTCTTCTTAGTAGTTTCATTTTGTTTCAGTAGTTTAATTCCACACTGAGAGCATTGTGGTTTGGTGCCTCCCTTGGGACCCTCAGTTTTCAGTGTGTAAACATTACTCCTACAGTAGGTGCAATCATCAGGAAATAGAACCGTAGGACTCAGTTTGGATCACACTCAGATCCGTGCAAACAATCTAGCTTTATCTGAGTATTTTACTGAAATCACATCATGGATGGAGAGACACTGTTTGAAATGAAACCCAGACAAAACCACATAATTACTGTCTAAAAAAGTAAATAAATAAAACTTTAATGAACTAAGGTACAGTATGTTTTGAAGACATACTGTTGTCTTACAACAGTACATACAAATCATGAACATTTGATGATTTTTTGATGATGGGTTGAGAATTTGGGTGTCATTCATGGCTTTGATTTTTCATTTCATGTGCCCTACATCCTATTTCTGTGACTAGAACTACTGTATCTAGCACCTGGGAAACATTGCTAGACTTGAAACGTGCCTGAACATGAAAGGCGCAAAGATGATGGATCAGGAGTTCATAAGCTCCCATCCTGACTATTGCAACAATAAATTGGCTGGTTTGTCTGACAACAAATTCAACTGGATCCTTAACAGGATTCATCTTGTTCTGAGTGCTGCCAGTTAGCTACTGACCTTCACATGTCTGATCACATCAACACAGTACTGATGTCTTAACACTGGTTTCCAGTAAGGTTTTGATTTGAGAATATAAGAATAGTTACAAAAGAGAGAAGGCCATACGGCCTGTATACCCCATTTTGGTAGTTAATAGATAATTGACCAAAGATCTTATCTAGCTGTTGCATGAAAGAAGTCAGGATATTAACTCAAACTTTTAATGCACTTTTAAACATTCTACCACATAGCTTCCACTTGTGTTTTCTGGTTCATGGTAAACTGTTTTGGCGGAAGAAACCCTCTAGGTTGGGTTTGTTAATACATTTGAGGATTTTGAATATTTATATAAGATGCCCTTCTAATCTTCTCTGTTCAAGAATAAAATATGTCATTCTTTTAGCCTGTCAGTGTAGGATATGTGCTTAAGCCCAGAAATGTACCTGGTTGCTCTTGAAATGCTAGATACATTTAAGACTAAATTGAAAACTTTTTGCCCAACTTAGTATTTTAATGTGATTTTATACAATAGTTTGTAATTGGACTTACATTTGCATTTGCTTATAGAGGAAACACATTGGATTTCATTGCTTAGTTTTGGCTCCCCTTTTTACATAACTAAGAGTATAAGAATTCTAGAATTTTACTTTTTTATATTATCTAGAATGTGCCACAAGTCACGCGCATGTTTGTTAAAATAAGACAAATGAAACCAGCAGAAATTGCTGGTTGACACCACTGACAGTACAAGTCAAGTTCTGTCTGGAAACACAATCACTCAGAATGAAGAGCAGATCTGTTTGCAGTTTTATCCAGACGAAATCTTCCAAGATGCCATGCTAATACACTGGATTCTTTACAGTGAAGTGTTCTACTGCCATTTCTGTCTTCAATCTTTCTGGGTTTCTTATGTTCTCATAGCCCCTAACTTAAAAAATAGCTTCATAACTGCACATTCCTGGTTGATAATGCAAATTTGACCAACATGAGCCGTCTTATTTCGAATACCTATGTAGGTATACTTTTAACAGTTAACGATCCATCCATTTTCTAACTGCTTTACACAGTATGTGGTCATGTGGGGAGCCGAAGCCTGTCCTGGCAAGCAATAGGGCGGGAGGAAACTGGAATATATCTCAGGAAACCCACACAAGATCAGGATACCACCCCAGGAACTGAACCTACAGTAGGACCTCAGTGGGGTGAGGCAGGATTGCTAACCACTGTGCCACCCACGGGTAATAATATCCACTGGACATAGAATAGTGCACAGGCTGGTACCCACGTTATAAATGATAGATAGCTCAATGTCCCTGCCAGAATTCAGTCACACCCTCTCACAAGCAACACTGGCATACTGTATAGTGCCACACCCAAGATATTGAAGATTCCTGCTGCACCAAAAGACTGCCTCTCCCTTGGCTGTCTAAAGTCAACATTAGCTGTTTGCTATAGCTCTAATGGAGTGGCTTGTTACACCCACAGTGAAGAAGATTGTATGAATTGAGAATGTAGATAAAATCCAATAATGGCATATACTCTAAAACATGTTGACATCAGATTGCCTCCTCATTTTGAAGAGATTGACTACAGACTACAGATGAAACTATAAGCGGTTACAATCTTTCTCCACACTAGTAGCTATTTTTTGCTGTTTCTGCTGCTTGTTCAATATCGGTTTTAATTAGAGCCTCCACTGCCTGTTGTTAACTTTAGTAGGCATTAAGGTTTTTCACATTTACAAACACAGTATACTGTACGTGTCAGTGTATTGTATTAATTGGATGTTTTACTCATGAAACTCTTTGTCATGACAGTCTCTGATTGTTAAAAAATAAATTAAAGGCCTCAGCGAAACAAGTTCTGTATGGTTGCATCTTGATTGGTAAGTGCGACTGGAAAGTATGAATGTGGAATCCTGAGTGAAAGGTCTACACATGTGTTTCAGGGTGAAGATCACAATCATAATGTTACTGTCATGATCGCAACCCCTCTTAAGGGCGCTCCAGCACTTCCTTGTTTGTTATTCATCCCCTGCACCTGCTCCCCGTTCCAGCCCCCTTTTCAGTTCCCCCTTAAAAGCCAGACGTTGACGCTATTCTGGGCTCTGCATAGGTTTCCGCAGCATGCAAGCCCGGGACCTGGATGCGCCTGGCCTTGTTAAGGTTTTAGTGTCTGTTCCTCTTCCTGTTCCCATTTCCCCTGCCGGTCCCAACCCGGTTCTGGTTTTTAATCGTCTGTCTCGAATGGATCACCTGGCCTTGGACTTTTGCCCTGTTTTGGATTTCCCTTTTGACTCGTCCCTGGATTTTTTGTCTCGGTCACACCTTCCCCGACCACCAGCACTCTGTGGACACGCCCCCCCTGTTTTCATTCCCATATCCTGTATGCCTTTTTCCCAGTTTTTCCTCACTCTACCCTGGACTGTGTCGTCTGCACAGGGTCCGGAAAGAACCATCCCTGACAGTTACCATCTCTAGCGGGCTTAAGACACCACTTGTTATTTATATTCAAGCTGAATGGTTTGACTTTAAGTCAGAATACCCCCTTAACGGTCCAAGTTTAGAGGGGATTCTGACTTAGAGGTGTTCAGTCACAATTATACAGCAGGTACAGTAACTTCACATCATTGACTCCTCAGCCAAGCACACACACCAAAAATCTGGACCTGCGGTTCCTTTTGCACGGAGCAGGATTACTATAGCATAAGCCATTTCCTTGCGTTAATTGTGGACACATTTGAAAGACATAAGTTTGTTTTATGTACAATAATGAACCACTTTAGTACTTGGAATCCCACATGAATACTGAACATAATGTAAGAGTTACAGCACCATTGACATCTCTGATGGTTGTTTTAATGCTGCAAGATGATGCCAGGAATACTCTTTCCATTCATACATACTCATACATATTTGTTGCTTGACAGGGTTTGCAATATTAGAGCAAATACTCTTCTTTTAGTAATGTTTTGCCAAAAAATACTGCATCATTTGTGCATAGGTGAAATATAATTAAAGTAATGAAACACTCAAAACTGATCTCCCAAGTGATTTCTCCAGATGTAATGTACTTCAGAATTTAGGATCTGTCTGATTTTCATACTATAAATACATTAGTTAATTAACAACAAATGTAATTACCAGACAGAGGCCACTCAACAAATTGTGTGGCTTGTTAAGCCATGTGTCAATTACCATGTTAAGGTAATTGTGAGCACCTAAATTAATTTTTCTGCAATCATGACTTTTCCACTTTCCATTCATAGCAATTATTTACTTTTATCAGTTTTTCTGTTAGTATACAGTATAACAGATATTAACCGCTATTCCAAAGTATCATGACAGCAGGCTTTAAATCATCAACACGTGAAAACTGTGCAAGATTTGGAATACTTTTTCAAGTCACTGAATTATATTAAGATCTGTCTTAAAGTTGTGATGTTGTTACAGCTTTAGGTGACTGGGATGTGTTGCTATGTCTCACTTATGACTTATTACTTATTATCTTACTTATGACTTACTAAACCACTCTGTCAATTCCTGATTTTCATCATTTTTTAATGATTTTAACCCCATTTGTAACAATATTAATGAAATACAATGAAATACAATGACTGTGTGTTGAACCAACTATGAGGATTAATTTATTCAGCTACACAGCACCTATGGAGATGACAATATTGAAGACTGGGGTATTCTTTTTCTTCTTTTTCTTTCCAACAGATGTGCCTTCTGTTAAAAAAAATTGGTTCCCATAATTTAACCCACCATTTCATCCAATGTCTTTATGCCATTTCTGGCATGTTGTCAATTCAGCAGTAGGTCAGTATATGTGAATAAATAGACACTGCTTTGCACATTTACTGTTAAATGCTGTGCCATACAAAAGAAACTTTAAATATAACAGTCACAGCTGAAAACATTTAGCTACTCAATGAACAAGGCTGTTTTGCTTGCATTAGAATTGGTGAGAAGTACATTTCAATGAGTCAGGTGCTGCACTATAACCCATGGAGTATAACAGAGTGTTTTACAAAGGTAACAGGGATTTAAAGTTATTACAGCACTTCTAGTCACTCTTAAGCTGTTCAAATCAAATATTTCATGAGAAAATTTCTGAATGGTTTAGAATTACATCGTTTTCAAATGTACAGTGCAGCAGAGGGTGTACGAAAAAATACTAAACAGTCTTTTGTCTATTGAAATTATTGAAACCATTGAAATTCAAGGCTGTGTCCTCAGTGTTCAATAACATCTGTGTGCCAGACATGTATTGTAGGCTTGCATTGTGCTGTCATAGTGATGAGTGGTGTCAATTAATTCAGCTGTGTGGCAAATGATTTAATACAAATATGAATATTAGCAAAGTTCAGAGCAGTAAAAAGCTGATTTCCGATATTTCTTATAGATAAATTACAAGAGAAAGTAGTGAACTGGGGAATCACTGCTACAAGTTAAACATAGAGTACAAAGTAAGGAAACTACAGCACACAGTACCTGCACATGACAAAAGATGAAGGCCTGAAGCATTTCGAGGAGCATTAGACACTGTAACACTGATTCTCTCATCAGTAGTGTCGCTTCACCAGTGCTCCTAGAAGTGTGATAGGGTAACAGTAAACTAAAGCCATTAAATACTAGTTCAGCTGCAGATCGCTCAAACTTTATCAAGCAAAGTGGAGTGTCATGTCATATCAACAGGAATTGACCATTGTGCAAATGTGCAAAAAACACAAATACCTGCTAAATCTCAAGTGCATGGCATGGATTTGGTGCTACTTTAGGAGCACAATTACTAGTTGGCAAAACCATACTGTACATAGAAACTCTAATTCTTAGATATTGTTAGCACAGTTTAAAACACAAGAAAGTTCATCTGCATTTGCATTTCATAGTGCTTTTTTACCAGTTATATTTCTGACTTTTATCCCTTGGTAGATAAATAAATTTCACAGGACCAGTAATTGTGTATTTACAGCCCTGCACACTGCTTGTATGTTTACTTGGTGCCTCATAAAATCTGGACTCCTTGCAGCCTTGATTAAACAGCTGTAAAACTATGCCTCATAAATCTTCCACCAAGATCCGCTGAGTTCTCAGAAGACACCCTGAGATTTTATGCCTCCAACGGCTGTAGAATAACAAAGCTGTAAAAAGGTGATCTAACAGGACAGTTTTGCAAAATACAAATGCATGAACACCATTCATTTTCTTTGCTTTAGTTACAGATATAGGATTTACGGTAGTTTGCATTGCCATATTTCTGTTAATTAAAGTGCAGGTGGATCCCATTCATGAGGTTAAAGATGACACCCTGGCTTCCTACGAGAAACATTTGGACAAAATTATTGGCTAAATTAGTTTCAGGTTGCTAAATGAGCTCAACCAGACAGAATAGTCTCCTCCATTTGTAACCTTTCTTATGTCCTAATCATGAAACTACAGTTTTTCTCTACAGCTGTTGCAGAACTGTAACTTTCGCTTATCCACCTTGCTAAACATTGCGAGGGTCTCCAGAAGAGCTAACATCAGTCAGACAAGCAACACTCTTGCTAACAACTTGGTGCAAGAACACAGGATTTTTTCTTTAGCCTCGATTCAACAGTTCACTTCTGTGGAGCATGAGTGAGTCCCTAGAGGCCAAAAATGTAATAATAACTTATTAAAATATTAGCTTACTAGGTTGATGAGAGGAAACGACATCTTAATTCTTGTCACTCTTTACCGGCAAAATAAAACAGAACTCAAGCAAGAGGAAACTTGTCCAAACTCGACTTTTTCATTACACTTTTACAATGTCAGCCTAAGGCGGTTTGAACAAAGTTAATCCATGAAGTAAGGTAAGTGAAGGATACCAGCCACTGTGGTTGCCTACTTGTAGGCTTAAAAATGTGGCAAGGTGAGTATTTTGAATCATTTAGAATACCAGCAATTTTAATACATCAATTAAATGATTATTTTAAATATCTGGAACTGTGCTTTAAAAATGCTTGCTTCATGGTCTGAAACAATGTCTTTCCTGACATGTTGTTACCACATTGCAGGAAGTGAAGGACATGGTTTCAGAGTAGTCTCCTATCCTGCCTCATTATGTTTTGAGACACAACACAGCAATCAATAAAAAGCAAAATAGCAGGCATTGTGGCTCACCTTTCAAACATTTTCCAACCTCACATTAGTGGTCTCAGATTAATCCTCAGAGGAGAATGTAGGTCTGCATTACAAATAATTCCATTACTACTCACAGTTCGACATTGTTCAGGCCAGAGCTGAGGAAAACATCCTGTGTATCATTCATAGATACTGCTACGGTATGTATTCATAGATGCATAGATACAGTACACAGATACAGGGAAAAAACCTGTCCACACAACACTTTTCAGAACACTGTTTTGAACAACTTTGCAGCTCTAAAGACTAAAGTTTAAAATTAAATGCACTCAAATTAGCAACAATCACTGGTTTAAAAATAAAAGTTCCATAACAACTACTGTAAATGAGTGTAAGACTTCGAAAAAGTAATTGTTTATGATGTTGTCGTGAAGCTTCTAAATGTGTTTCCATAGGGATAGTTAACAGAACTTCTGTATTCCTCCTCTTAAATTTTAGATGAATATTTAGATTTTTTTCCCAATAGCCTTAGTTGTTTGTGACATATTTTTAAAATAAACAAGAAAGAACAAGACATACCATATTATAATGCCTCGTTATTTACAGTACTACAAATTCTCACAGTTTGAGTCCAAAGGAATGATTTCTGACCATGCCTCGGGTTGTTTGAAAGCGAAGCTTAAAAGCAGCACATGCTTACATCATGCTAGGATTATTTTGAAGGCCATTCCCTAGCTATGCCGATGTTTTTCTGGTAGTGAAATGGAATGAGCCCTCTTTCTGTTGGCCACAACTGGGGAAAACACATCTGAAAACTGTTATCAGTCATGATGACATCAGCTCATCTGGCTGCGGCGGTGCTGAGGTCATTCACTCCCTGTAGTTCATGAGTGACTAAACAGCCCATTCTGAGGCATAACATGCACAGCTCACAATGATGCTCTTCTGATGATGATGGCGACGATTAAGAATTTACTGCATGTGGAATATAAGGGTTAATAACAGCCACACATAATATTTCATACTTAATGGGGTTTGTAACAGAAGTTCAGAAGGAAGGTTAGATCCTAATCTCGCACACTTACCGTATGGAGGTCTCGCACCCAGGACTTCCTTTACCGTATCTCTCTTGCATTCCCCCCACCAACCCATCAACACCCTTACAGCAAACTTCTTAGCTCACTTCTTAGATAGGGAGGGGGGGTTTGGGCAGCCTGTCCTCATGGCTAGACTGCCGTCTCCTCATCTAGGCGAGTCACACCAAATACATTTTAAAATATTTCGTCTCTACAGCACATTGCATTCATTAGGAGCTAACCAAACTACTGAACTGTCATTCAGTGTCAGGCCTTCACAATAAACTCCTAAACTGGGCCAGGTCAGTGACATATTTTTACCCTGAGGAATAATACTATCAACAATAAAATTAGACAAAATGAGACCTAAGTATGCATTTTACATATTCTAAATGGTTATATTTCTATTTACTTCATTTCCTGTTTCTTGTTTAATCTGGTTTAAGAGACTGAAACACACATGGTGTTAATTTTAGAACCACCCTGCAGAGCATAGTTTCAAACCTGTAGCTACACGTACAGTATCTACAACCTGCTTTGCTTAAGAAAAATAGGATTCGTTGACTGGAACTACCTGTTCTATACAAAAACGCTGTGCTTAACTTGTTAACCTGGAATATTTCCAGGTTTATGCACTGCTGGGATCTGAATTTTATTCAGTTCTGTCTCTAGCTCATTGGGATCACTTATGCATTTGCAGCACAATGGGACATAACGTGTTGTTATTACCAGAGAACTTCTGATTTACTTTGTATTTATTAAGGGTTAATAAAGCACAATACTATGGACCAAGCATCAGAGTATAATTGATGGGATTAGATTTGAGATTTCAAGGAAGGTGATTATTAATTCCCCCAGAAATCAAATAATTGACAAATACTGTATCAATTTTAAGTGGCCATTTTTTAAACAAAGGAACAAGTAATAGGTTTATTCCATGCTGAAAAAAAACACAAGAAAGAAAACACAACTTTTCGGCCATGGAGCCTTATTCTGAACTATGTTTTTGTAGACAATACTGTATTCAGATAAAGCTGTAGAAAAAATAATCTATAGGGAAAAGAGTATGAAAACGACTACTGTCACACACATGTATTAAATGTAATGAATAGAAAGTGTAATGTATATTGTTGTTAAATTGTATTTGTCAGTTGCTCTTTTGAATTTATAAAAACACCTTTAGACCCAGCAAGTCATAGTTAAAAGTTCCCCCAAATTAACCCATTAATGACAATAGGTGTGAATTTATCATCTGTAATTCAAATTTATCATTTGTGACTCTCACTGCTTAGGGAGCAGCAGGCTTAGTGTTTAATAGATGCAGGAGATATTTAACTGTCAAATAAGTGCAGTTTAACAGACATTCTGTTTTACATGTTTCACACTGTTGAAGATGGAGGGCCTCCATATTCTCTGACACTTTTAACCTACCTAATCAAGATGGCATTTTCCCATTTTTCTGCTTTCCTATTACATTATAAAGCATATAAAATGCCTAATTTCCTGGAACTTGTACCTTCTTTACACACCATCTTACCTAACCTGCCACAGGAGGGTAAAAGGTATATGATTATTATTTGTATTTCCTTTGTCTTACGTAGCTTCAGCTAAACTGATCAATGCTGAGATCAGTTTACTCCAAAACTGGGCTGAAACCCCCAGTGCAAGATCTACAAGTTGAGAAATATTTCTACTTTGTAAGTAACCAGCGTATCCATCATTTTCAGAACACAACAAGATCCACCATATATAAGAAGAACGAAAGTGTGAACCACAATTAAAAGGAGAATTGTTGTATATTACATGTAGTCTTACCAGTCTTGGGTTCTTCTTTTGTTTTTTTAAAAAAATGGAAAAATTATATAACCTACGTCTTTTATAAAGGTGTACACTCTGATATATTCAGCTGTCACAATTCATTTTGAAAGGGGAGAGTGGAGTCCTGCCAATCCATCAGAAAAACACAGTCCCACCTGGCCTGTCAACAGCCTGCTTTGCACTGAACCGAGAACTAGATATACAAATTCAAGGGCTGTTTCTCCACATGAAAAACAAATTTTTCAGCAAGCTATACGCTTTATCTCAAGCAGTCTTGCAAAAACAAAAAATAATACAATTTTAAAGAAACGAAAGCAAAAATGGTCTGAGGCATTGTAGCTAATCAAATTAAACATTTTTAAAGCCATCGTAAACCTAAATGTGTGCAACTAATTTGCCTGGAGCACAACTGAGAAATTAAGCATAAAAGGCAGGAAATGTTTATAATTGGTGTTTCTTATGTGTCTGAGTTAATAAAATGCAAATGCATTGTATTTTTCTAAAGGCATTTCTTTAGGGGCCAATAGAAAAGCCTTTGAAAGCTATGTCACAGAGTACAGCAATTTGTTTTCTTGTCTCTCCTCCTCAAGATAGGATACAAACCACCCTTTTTTCATCCCAAATGTTTCTGTCCTGCATGTTATGCTAATTCTATTGTTCATCCTGGAAATAAATCTCTGTACAGTACTAAAGAAGCATTACTCACAGCAAAATATGATTTCAGAAAGATTGAAGTTATTAAAGTTGTTTTTAAATTACTACCTCTTCCAAAGCTGGCAATGCCTTACTTTGACTGATAAAAAGTATAGAATGCTGATAATTTAGAGAAAACTTAATGATCTTATTTTTTTAATATAATCAACCACGTATTGTAAACTATTACCATTTCTAACTGAGCAATAGAGTTTTCTGTTTCTGCATTTTCCTTCGAGTTGTTTATACTTCACTTCAATCAGGCATTGACCTTTTCTGCCAATTCCTACTTTTCCTTAGGACAGATTACTTTATTGACAGAGAGGTTAATTTTGTGTTGACCTAATAATTTCATTTCGCCTCCGAAAATTATTAAGGCTCTATATCTTTTTAAAATCATGACACGGCTGAAAATAGCATTTCATTGCTTTCAAAGAGCAAATAAAAACTATGTATTCTTACCTTTGTACCTGTTACAGACGATATTCTTTATTATAATGCGTTATTTTTTACTAACACTAACTATGAATTTAGTTCAGTTGGGGGCATACAGGGGACTGGTTAATTATTAGTCACTACATGTTACATTTTTATCATCAGCTGTAGGCCTCTGTCTTGAAGATACCTGCTCTTAGCCTGCCCAGTTTTCCTATCCAGGTGAGCACTGTACAGTAGTTGACACTCCACCTTTCAGACATAGGAAGAGAAGCAGCTGCATGCCAGGGAGAAGGATGATAATTCAAATGCTCCAAAACAATGATTAATCAAGGTTAGTTACTATAAATTACTTTACAAATCCCTGCCTTGCATTCACTGTACTTGTACTGTATGTTGCTGTTAATTATTTAGCAAATGAGTACAAGCTCATGTAGTTATATACATATATTATAGACGATTATAGACGATATTTAATTTGTCAACAGCGAAGCGTGGATTCAAATTGCCATCTCAGGCACTTCTGAGAGACTCTCTAGCACAGCATAAACAAGCACCAAAGACACTATACGAAAAGGCTGGCTGGATTGAGCTGGAACTTTTCAAGTGCTCTGGGGATTTACATCCCCATAACAGTTCCATCTTAACCTCTGAGAACTGCTCCATGCGATTGAATGCTGCTGTGTTGTACAGTATGTCTCAGGGTTGAATGAGGTCCCTGCCTACATCATGGGTTTGTTTGATGTTTATCTGCTGCGCAAGTCAGCGAGAGAAGAGATGAAGTGCGGAGGTGTTTCAGCGTGTTTCAGTGTTCCAAAAGCTGCAGAGCACAGGACTCCCTCTTCCTGTGGGGATTTACCCTGCTTTTTCTTCCCACTGAGAGGATGCTCCCCAGTCATCTATCAGAAGCCTTTTACGATGTACTGTACCAACATGGACAAGAATCAATTTAAAGAATTACAAATGACAGGGTGGCCTCCTGGGTTTCTACTTGTACAATGTCATTTCATGTTTCCCTCTTGATCTCTATGCCTTCTAAGACTCAGGTGACCTGCAGGCATAAATCTGAGGGAAGGGAAGATTTACATAACAGCTTGCTTCGAAAAGGCAAATCAATGGACTTAACAGACGTTATTGATTTCACTTAGATGCAAAAGCGTCATATCTCATTATTACAAATATAACACCCATACCTTCCTAAAGAATGGATTTCGTGAGCTCTGAGAGCACATGTCCGGAAAACAAAGCTGAACACACTCAAGTGGCTGGCCAATACACTGCACTTGCAGCACAGCACACATTTCAATAGATCGTACAGGATCGAGCAGTTCACATGAAAAGCACCTTCTACACCCACACATCTTTTTTTTTTTCTTTGCACAATTCCTGTTGAGCAATGAACCTCAAAGCTTTCATTCCTGTTTGCCAGGTTTCACACCCAGGAAATACACTGAGAGAGTGGGTGTTTTTTTTTTTTCAAAGCTTTCATTGATAAGACCAGCTGTAGGCCAGACTACCCTGTTTGCTCTGTCAATCTGATCTTTTCTGCAGCCACAGGGAATGAAGTGAAATATCGGAAGCTCAATGAATGTTTCTAATGGACTTCAAAATATTCGTAAAACCGTTGTTTGTTTTTGTCGTATGCAACACACAAGTGATCTGTACCATAAGTGCATTTAAAAACCAAATATAAAATAATTTAAAAAAAAATAAAAGCGATTTTCAATTAATCGCATTTCTCTGCCTCTTTCTATTAATTGTATTTTCAGGGGCGCCCTGTTTCATAATTCTACTCATAATTATGTTGATCACAATGAAAAACAAAAAAAAACTAAGCAGTGATTTCTCCTTTTTCGCAAGTGCAGTGTTATTGAAACACATAAAATTACAACTGAATAAAACCAATTTTGTATTGTGATACTGCTTCATCAGATTTATACAGCTGAACCATACAGTTTCAGGTGTTTGCAATTAAGGTCATAATTAAAGAAATAAAATGTGAGGGAAGTTTTATTACCTGAAAGTACTTTTTATAGGAGAATATACCAAGTATCCTTGATAGAGTGTCCATCCACATCTCGTCAGTTACAAAAATTAATCAAATATTGCACCTCAAACTGAAAGTTATCAGTGTGACGTTAATAGAAAGTTCTCTTTTTTGAGAAATTCTGTGTGGGCTGCACCAAAATGGTTGATTCTCTCAGTTCAAATGACAAAGTGACCCAAAATATCCCAAGAATGGAAAAAACCTGTAGAAGTCGTTGAGACTTCTTGTTTCCATCACCATAGTCCATGACATTAGGCAGGACATACAGTACTCTCAGTCACTGATTCCACATTACAATAAATTCAATTGTAAGAAGGTTTTTCTTGGGTTGACATAGAATAGGATTGCTTCTTTGGTAAATGTTTCTCAACACATCTAAAAAATTGAAATGATAAATAATGTACACTACAAGCGGGGTTTCTTCCATATTTTTTAGTCCATATTTCTTCCATCTACTTAGGCCAAAACAGTTTTTTTTAAGTTTCACTGCTAATTATGCAGTACACCGACACAACAAATTATCACAGATTTAAGGCCAGTTTGACAGTAATGAGTGTCATTTGAAGGTGCTGTCTTTGGTAATTCCTGGTGTAGGTGGGTATTACTGTAATTATATGTCAATTAGGATATGCAAATGAATGAGTATTACATGGAAATAAGCAAGTCGCATAAACAATTTGGCCATCAGACTAGTTTAATGCGGTATTACCCACTTTTAAGACTAACACTTAAAGAAGTGGGATCCCTCATTAAAAAGAGAAGTTCATTAGTCATTCACTAATCATTTAACATCTTATTTAAACAACTAATACATGCTTAAAACCAGGTGTGATCTAAACACTTGAAAATGTATTTGTTTTAACATTGAAATCTTTAACTATTAACTATAGTTTTCTACTATAATGCAAAATTGTCAGGAAGATTTTTAGCTTCATGACTATTTTAATTTCCGTCCAGTTACGTTTTCATAACTCTGTGTCACATGTTGTGAAGGATATTCTACACAAAACCTTTATTTTTGTTAAACCCACCCAATTTGGAATTACCAAGTACGCGTTTGCAGCTCTTACAGCGACGACCTACTGTACAGTATGTAGCCACACCTACAGTAGGAACGAGGAAGGTTCAAGCTTACAGGAGGTCTGACAGGAAAGAGGGACATGCCATTTACACTCAGCACCTCAAACCTGTATCCCATGCCCAGAAGGCCAAGAAGAGTTGCTGAGAGTCGAGAGAGCCCTGACCGAATTATCCCACCCTACCGTGGGCTGGGCTGAGCTGAGCCTCCGTCTGGGGATTCCCACTCAGAGCCAGATGCAGACATGAGCCAGGCTTGAACCTGTTATCATACTGTAGCTCAGTCTTTGCTCGGGCCAGCTCCTTTAGCTGGGGGTATTGATTTTCAGTTTTCACTGAGCTCTGCACAGCTCTCACCTAAAATCCATGAAGGGTTTATCAAATCTGCTCCCGTCATAAAATTGACATTTTCACTTAAGTTGTCGAGTTGCTGGAATTTCTTGACAAAAATGATAAGAGTCATAAAGTCTGCCTGACCCTGTTTTACCTGACCCTTATCCTCTACACCCACTGTCACTTTTGAAGTAAAATCAATTATTGTCCCTGTGTCACTTCAGAAACAAGGTACTGTATTAGGGTTGATGTGTGAGAAGACAAAAGAATCTTGAAAGTATTAAGTGACTCCAGTGCACACCTTTAAGATGTACTAAGGTCATTCAATAGAGGTCTCAAATGACTGTTCGATTTCTGGAATCATAAACAAGAGAAAAGGACTTCAGATTCCCTGAGTCATAATATTAGATTTGGAATAATTCGACACCGAGAGGAAATCCTCCACTGTGGTTGTCAGAAATGGTGGACAATCTACTCTGCTACAGCTAGGCAAAAGGCCACCAGGTACCAACAGCTGCTACCCACCAGTCAACCTTGGGCATCTGAGAAGGGATAAAGCTGCACTGCGCTGAGCACTGCCTACATTGTAGATATTCCCACTGTATTGGAAATGCCCTGTAGCATCAAACATTCATATAAAAAAGAATAAATATTGGTAATCCAAAATAAATGGGTCAGAAAATGTAAGCTGAATGTAAATTAGGATTTTAAAATATCAAGCATGTTGTTCTTTTCTAGAGCATCTAATTGCTTTAAAACGGGCATTTACAAAGGAAACAACAGGAACGAAACTTTGCACAGAGTATTCTTTTGTGTTGGAGCTCCTCTTAGTGGACAACGATGAACAATTCAGTTGTGGGCATTGTGTAAACTTGCTCCTCTCAAGGAAAGAATGCACTAAAAAAAACTATATAATTCAAGGTCTTAATGGAGACATTCTCTTACTCTCTACTGTTTTCATATCTAGCTCTGCCTATATAGATGATTATTCCATTCGAAAAGACACAATAACCACAATACAGAATAATTTACATGGTGCATTTTACAAATATGTTTTTATATGTACTGTAGTCCATTCAAACAAATATATAATGTAGTTCTTTATGATATAATATGATATATATTATGATATTATTTTTATTTATTTTATATTTATTTTGTATTACTGTACGTATTCTAATTTTTCATCTATTCTGATGTCTGTCTTTTTGCTTGTCCTGGGCTGGACTACTGTAACACATCAATTGCCCTTCAGGATCAATAAAGTCTTATCTATCTATACTGTATTGAAGCTTGAATATAACAGGATGGAAAACAATGGTTTTATTTTTTATTTTATAAGCATATCTGTCATGGCAAAAGGGTTATTCATGTTAAGTTCTAGCACTTTTTTTCTTCCTTGTAAAATTCTAATTGTTACCAATGACACGAAACCTACACATCAGTTTGGATTGTTCATATGGAAGGCTCAAAAGAAGAAATTTGAGTCTTGTAGCAAGTCCAACAAAAGCTACAATCTTCAGTAAGGTTTAATAATAATCTTTATTTTATGCAGATAATTGGTTTATGCCTTCATGACTCATTACCTCAAGCATTTTACATCAGAAATGAATGCAGTAAATTAACGCAGGGTTTGAAAACACTGACTGAGACATAATATGAACTGGAAGGCTATTCCACAGCCTTAGAGCACCAAAACAGAAAGAAGGGTCAAGAAATACAGCGTAAATGTGATGGAAATTATCACTATAAAGCAGGACTATAAACTTCATGTTAGTTACAGTTGGATTTTCAGAGTGTTACAATGAATCTTAATCAGATTTTTTTTTAATCAGCAGACTTACTTAGTTGAATGTGCATTGTATTGTCAAATACAAACAGAAATTAAAATTCAGACAAGCTTAATTCAGCCTGTTGCATTTGCTCACTGAGAGTAGAACATCCATTCTGGCAGCACATAATGGCTCAAGTGTACAGTACATGGGATATGCTGGGATTGAATTAGCAAGGGAGACCTACATTGGCTACCCCACAGGTACTCCTGCAGCAGATTGAGCTCCTAGGGGCTGCTCAGCAAGAAATTGTAATTAAAAGTTATTGCTGCTCTGAGAAGAATAACCTTAAGTGAATGTCCTACACCTACACTGATGGGCTGAAGGAATGGAACCCTTTCAGTCTTGAACAGAGAAGACTGTGAAGGCAGCTGAAACAAGAATTTAAATCCTGAAACGCCTTGGCCAAAGTCAGACACAGCAGATTTCTTTAGAAAGCACAGTGAAACCCGAACAAGAGGGATCAGGTGGAAACTGTGAAAATAAGACTTAAACTGAGAACAGGAAGAGCTGCCCAGCTCTGTTGTTGAAGCCAGTACTATGGTTTCTAACACAAAATGCCTGAAAGAGATCTTTGGATTCAATTAAGTACTAAATGGACTGGAATGGCCAGATGGCCGTCTCTCATTTGTAACCTTTCTTATGTCCTTACAGGACAAGTGTTTGGTGCCTTCAGTTCTCCAGATCATATTACAAACAAATCCAAAGTCAGACTATCACCCAGTTCTCAATAATTAAATATGAATAGATGCTATTAGGTTAAGCTATGCATCCTGAACAATATACAACCAGTATTTTTAGACAATATATATATGGTCTTAAATATATTATGTTAATAATATATAATATATCATATATTTTAATACATGATGGTACATTAACCTACCAATCAACTTTGCACATTGCAAAATGTAAATAACCCCCATTTTCTCGAATTTATAGCACTCAAATGGCACCACAACAGCCTACTATATAGTTCAATGAAAATCACAGCTATATACTGTATGACCACAATACAGTAGTGTGATGGCGCTAAAGGTATTGTGGCTACATATACTTTCCATATGACTGATAACCCACATAAGGGGGAATGATATCAACAAACCTAGACCATTTCAATCACACTAAAGAGATCTGAAAAAAAAAACAAAGTGTATGTTTTACTTATTTAGTCTTGAAGATATTCAGTAAATGTTTTTTTCTCACACACTTCTTCTTTGTTGACTATTTTGCCTTCGACGGGCAGGTGCTATAGCATTCAGTGAAAGATAAACAGCGCTCCTTCACAAGCCAAGGATCAATAAGAAAAAGAGGAAGAACAATGAGTAAAAATAAAATAAAGTTTCCCTTATTCACATGCCTAGTTCACCCAAGACCTCACAGTATGCAGAAGTTAAATTGAGTTCATTTACCTGTGTCATTTAGGTATAGCGCTGGTCTGCTGGTCAAGAAACACAAAATCCAAATTGCTGCCAGAGTACAGTGGAACATTAACTTTTATTTTCCCACTCAAAATATCTTACACAGCAGCTCGACCTGTGCCTTCTGGGGGGTTTGAGTTCCTCCCAGGTGTTTATACACACATTTCTTCTTGACTTCTCGACAGCATTTCTTCACCCTGTTTCCTGTTCAAAGCACACCCTGAGGTTCCTGTTTACACCGCAAAACAGAGCAACTGAGGTAAACACTGAGAATCGGCTTCTTCAGGAGGAAAGCAGCGAGGTTCATTTCATTGCTTTCATAACTGAACTAGACCCTTGCTACACAACACAACTCCTTCACAGACATAAGAATAGATTTAAAGAAACTGAAGCATTAAAGGAAGTTTAGTCCACTATGAGATATAAGGTATACTGTACAGTACATTTAAGGTGAATTGTCTGCAGATTCTCAGGTAGCTATAAATATATATATATATGTATGTATATTAAATATATAATCAATTTTAAAAATTCAATCAAATAATGGGAGACATAAAGCATGTATCCATACATCTTTCTGTAAATGAACAAACTACAGTTAGGCCTGGAATGTGATTCTGGACCCTTGACACTGGATTCAAGAATGTCATTTCTATCTTAAAAGGACCACATATCCTGAAGAAAGCCTATTTGTATATAAGTATTTCGTATCATCCCATAACTCAAGTATATTCCTCCTGTAGTCAGCCTCACCACGCTTAACATGTCAAATGTTTTAGATCAATAAGATGTCATAATATTGCTCATTGGAGTCCACTACAGTACATTTGGAGTAAAACCAAATCAGTAAAAATAAAGTAAAAATTTAAAAAAATACTGAATATATAAATTATGATATATAGGAAGTAGTTGCATCAAAGCAGTTTACATTTAAAGGTGGGAGGGGGAGGGGGGTTGTGTTGTACTTGAGCTATTGCACAACAGCCTATTCTGGGTTAAGTCACCTGGTTTACCTGGGGCCCTGCTTTCTGAGATTGCTGGGAAGGTTATGTTAATTGAGGATGCTGGGTACCTTCATCCAGAAACTGACAAAGAGTGTGATTAATGAAAAAGTCATGTGGTGCTGCTTTGCCCTCATCTTGCTTTCTCTCTGCACCTTGTAGGACATCCATCCATTTCCTGAGTGCTTTATCCAATGCAGGGTGACAGGGATTTTCTAGAGCAGTGGTTCCCAATCTTAGTCCCAGGGACCCACAACACATGTGCTAGTTTTTGTTCCACCTGAGTGCTCAATTAAGTAATTGTTAACCCTTAATAGACATAATAATAGGTTTAATTTGAACTCTTTGTTTTCAGTTCCTAAAAAAGTAGGAAGTTGCCTTTGACTGTATTTTGTTTCTTAAGCGACTTCAGTAGAACAAAAGAAAAAAAAACATACAGATATTCTAACCAAGCAACTATAGGTTAAGGACTTATTTAAGCAAAGAAGGAGGACTGTGAATCCCTGGTCTAGAACATGAAATTGATTTGTCAAGAAATTTGAGCTGTAGGCCATTTGTGTGAATTCAAATGTTATTTTAAAATAACTCAGAAGGAAAATATTTTTTCAACGATTCAGATTTCAGAGCTACAATTATGATAAATTATATACAAGTGCCTTTAAAATGCACTTTGGGGTGTTAAGTCAAACAATCGCCTCTCCGTGCAGCCCCTGCCACACCAAGTTTTAAGTTTGTAGATCAATTTATCGTCAAGTATTAGGTCTTTCATTATGTAAATTGAGTTTATTTAGAAGACATACACTTTAAAACTACAGTGCCACTTCGATATACTCACAAGGAAGCTGTTGTGAGCGTATAAAACCAATGAACCGTAAAAGAACGTCGTTTTATTTTTCACTTCCAAGTAAACCACGACCTCCTCAAGATGTTTACCAATAAGACGCATTCGTCCTGGATTTTCTCCTTAAGATCTGTTAAATACCTCAACGCTTCACTTCACTTCCAATTTTGGAAACAGATAAGTTTTAAGGATACCCCACACCCCGAAAAAAAGAAATACTTTTCAAATTCTGTACGTACTGTATGTTCTGTCGTAATTAATACCTCTATGTCACCTCACTGGAAAAAGCGGCTGCTATCATTCTAATGTGCGGCAGTGGTGCTTCAGGGAGGTCGCGATAACATAATGGATACAGGGCAATTATGCAGGTTAAATGTGTCACACGTCCACCAGATGCTAAAAGCTGCTTTAATGTACACGACTCGTCCCCGGCACGTTGAGATTTGCCGTGTCGACGTGATTGTACACTGCAGGTGCGTCACCCGAAAAGAGAAGAGACTCTTCCACGGCAGTGACCAACCCGAAACACGGATGCGCATCATGTGACAGCCAGCGAAGCCGTAGCAGCCATCTTGGAAACTGGAGAGGGACCTCTTCTGCGGAGAATTAATGAATAAATAGTAATAAAAAAGGCATTCGTAACATTTGCAGTCGCACCTGCGCTGCGCTTTATTTTCAAAGGCAGCGATGGTTCAGTCGTGTTCGGCGTACGGATGTAAAAACCGATATCACAAGGACAAGAACATTTCTTTTCACAAGTAAGTTAACTCCTGTCGGTCACCGCAGGGCGCAAGTACAGCTGTTTTCAAACAGTTTGCAATACTGAGGGGACAATCTCAAGTAGGCTACGGGGCAAACCGTGCCGTGATTTCTCCGCGAAGCCCAGCAAATGAATATAAAATCAGTTGATCGGAGATATAAAGCGTGTGTCCGCCGATCTTTATGTAAGCGAAATCAATGATTTGGGTATGACGTGCATTTCTGGGTTGCTACTCGTACATCGTGGTGCGTTATCCTCCGAGGAGCACATGACAGGACAGTTTGTGTAATTACGACCTTTCAAATGGATACATTAAATTAAACGTATACCGAAATGGGAAAAGGCAGTGTTTATGAAAAAGAATGGAAATGTAACACAGGGCTACACTCGCTTTTATCTTTAAATGCCAGTTCTGACTGTCATGTTTGGAAATGGGACAGACGACGAGGTAGCGATTTTTGCAGCCCTGTTCTTTATATGAAGTATTAAATATTATTTTATGTGTGATTTTAGGGTACGAGTCAGTTTCCACACTCTCTGGAGCTGGAGACGTCTGGATATGTGGAAATGTCAAACTCTAGGACAGCTGAATGTTTAGGAGAGTCGGGGATATAGCAGTGCTGCACGGATTTGGATGTTGTCTGATTAAGTTACACCTTAATTTAATGTGTTGCCCTGCGTTAAATTACATATGATCTGAACTAGCCAGAAGAGTGTAAGTGCCGTAGTTTTCGGTTGGCTTGCATTTTAAAGACTAAAGATTTTTTCATAACTATTTTAGATTGATTGCCCTGAACAACACAATAAACGTTATTGTTATAAAGTCTCTTAGAAGCAAAATAAAGGTATACCATGTAAAAAATATGGAGGTATTACTATAAATCCTGGAGTGCTGGACTTGTGTTGTTCTCTCAAACGACAAACAAAACAAAACAACATATGAATATATGAAGAGAAAGGCAATGCCTCTTGAAGTCGTGTTTGCTTATTCATCAGGTTTCCTCTTGCCCGGCCTGATGTGTGTGGAAAATGGGTCGCCGCGATGAGACGGAACAACTTCAAGCCCACTAAATACAGCAATATCTGCTCACAGCATTTCACCAAGGACTGCTTCAAACGCGAGTGCAACAACCGCGTGCTGAAGGAAAACGCGGTGCCCTCGCTCTTCTGTTTCAACAGGCTCGATGAAAAGGTAAAGCCAGGCGGAGAAGGTCACTTTTTCTTAAGAATTCAAACATGTGACATGCTCTGTTGTTTGTTTTTTCATCTTGTGTACAGTAGTTCAACTCCCGTGCTTTGCAATTGTTCAGTGTCTTCACAGGCTAAATGTTTTACAAACTTTCCAAGAACTCATAACATCTTGACTTACGTATATGTAACATTTAAGTAACGGATTACTGATCAACATTCAGCTGGGACTAGAATATAGGAGATGGAGATTGGACCCCTCCAATTGAACCAAGGGGCATGTTCAGACTCTTGTCTCATCCTAGGAAAATGAATGCTAGTGTTATTTATTTCATGACTGAGAATAACCTCTTGGGTTAAGGTTATTTCAAGTTCTTATGTCTCAGAATTCAAGAAAATCGTTGACTTTCTATTTTTTAGGAGAAAACAATTACCTTTATTTTTGAGCATCCTCTGGAATTTGGTGTCCTCAGTGTCCAGTCATTGTCACAGGATCCTCATATTCATATACGTGACATATGTGACAGGAAGAGGTACAGGGCCTTGCAAAAGTATTCAAACCCTTGTACAGTTCTCACATTTGTTGTTATAAAGCTTGCAAGTCATGATACTTTGAAGTGGCAATTAATCTTTATGTACACAGCCTCCACACATTCAAAGCAACAAAAACAAAAAGAAAGAAGTAATTGATATGAAAGGAAAAAGTTATGTATTCAGACACTGAATACCTTGAGGTCCTTTATAGGCCCTTAACGTGCTGACTACAATATCTGGACTAATGAATTACCTGTGAAATGTAACCTTTTGTATTTTTGTATTGCACCTTGTTGGCAGGCAATATCAGTTTGTGCTCACTTGTGTATATCTATTTTTACGACTTGCGTAGTGCTGGTAGGCTTTCATGCTCGGCACCACAGGAAGAGTCTGAATTCTTTTGCAAGGCTCTGTAGTGTACATCAGCCTGTAAAATCTGTCGGGTATCATTTTTAAGCAACCATTTGTAAAAGCCAGGCCTTTGCTGGAATAGATCAAACTTTCTGATGGCAAGAAAAGAAAAAGAGAGCTTTGAACTCCAAGACTGAAGTGTTCTCACGTTCATGGGAAGCAGTACCTGGAAATATCTCCGTTGTTTGATGCTATCTCCGTTGGAGGATGATATATCATCCCACATTTGACTCCATCTGAAAGAGAGAGAAGTACTGTACATTCATGCTCACTGAACGCTTTTTTTTTCCCCATGCAATCCTGTAGGATGAGGCCTTGGATGAGCAAACCCCACCAGAAATGACTCTTCCCCCTGAGCTGCACCTCACTGACTCTGAACAGTCACCACCACCGCCTTCGCCACTGCCGGCTCAGGAACCCGGGCTGCCCCAGCTGCAGAACGTGGTGCAGATGGTTGTGCACCCAGCCCTGCTTCCCAGCATGTCCATATCCTGCGACCACAACTACACAGTGGAGGACACCGTGCAGCAGAAGAAGAGGATCCAGCAGCTGGAGGAGCAGGTGGACAAGCTGCGCAAGAAGCTCAAGACCGTGCAGCAGAAATGCCGGCGCCAAGAACGACAGCTGGAGAAGATGAAGGCCACGCGGGAGTTCCAGAAGGACAAGGACGCCGGGTCGGGAGAGAGTTACGTCATCCTGCCCAAGGAGCTCTACGACGTGCTCAAAGGCATCGAGTCCATGGACAGCTTGTAGAAGCCCCCCCAGTCAGGAAACACTGCGTCTTGTGTTTCTTTTCCCCCTATGTTTCCAGCGACACAGCCTGCAGTAAGTCGAGAAGTCCACAAGGGTGGTGTATTGTGACGCAGTGTCGCAAGGCATGATCTCCCCTACAGTAATGTACCTCGCGGCACAAGAGGACCACAGCAGAGTAGGGAGGTGATGTCTCTCAAAGGTATGCGTTGGTCTTCGCTGTGCTGCCATTTTGTCCCTGACGCTATATCATGTGCACAAATCACATCACCATACATGGAAAGCCCATCTCACCCTGACTGGAAGCATCAACAGTCACGAGTCTTTCGTTTTCCAAACAACTTTTCGGCGTGCTGTTTGAAGCAGTGTTTTGTTTCGCTTCTGATTTGTGTTGGGTTGCTTTTTATAGGATCTTATTGAAATTTGAAGGACTCGGATTCCCAGATCTTTTGTATTTTGTTGCTTTTATAACAGGGTTAAATTCCAATTTTCTTTATACAGTCCAAAGGAATAAAACGTCATTTGCTGTACTCGTGAATTAGTGTTGTGCAAAGCAGTGGAAAATCTATTAGAAATAGTTTTACTGTAGTAAACAGATATTGCAGTGACTTTCCACTTTTGACAGAAATATTTGGACGAATCAGAGTGCAAAGCACTTAAGTGCTATACTGGTGTGCTGTGGGTTTTTATGAACTCGCTGTCTTGATGCTACCTACCTGTGAATGAGATATTACATTGGACCTGCAAATGCACGTTTATTTGCATACAGTGAAAGACTTTTTTCACATTTTCAAAGATTTTTACTTTTTCAACCCTTATAGTAAAATTATACAGTGATCATGATAATCATCATCATCATCATCATCTTAGGGCTTGGTCCTAAACTAGATGCTGCACTACAATTTTTTTGTTACAATTCAAACGGTAGCCTTTTAACACTTATTCTATATTCTACATGATCCCTTGGTGGCTGTATTATGTATCTACCTTTATTACAATTTCCCAAATACTTCGTGAGAATCAAGTCCTCTGATGACGTAGAGGTCCCCGGTTGTCTGAGCCAATTAAACACAGTCATACTTGATACCCAGGACAAGCAGTTTTTGTACCTTATTTCCCTTATAAGGCAAATAATTAATATCTGTACATGTAAATTCTTTGTTATCCACTGAAAGTATAAATAAAAAGAAACACCCTACCATGCCTTTTGTTACTTGTCCCTTTCCTCTTCATTTCTTAAGTGTTAATTGTCAGTGTATTCATAATAAAACCATAAATAGCATTGCACTTAAACCACTTTTTTGGATTAGTGTCAACAAATGAGTTTAATTTGCTCCGGGTTTAAAGGGAAGTGTTTGTTCATTAACAGATATAATGGATATAATTAATGGATATTAAGGATAAAATTAGGCCAAGGGGGAACTGCTGAGGTGAAATCACCTAACTAGATCATTTTCTACAGCATCACAAGGCCGAAATTAGACTTACTGCTTAGCAAGGGTTCTAAGTGAGAGCAAGAAATATCCTTATTTAGAACAGAGGACAAAGAAGATGAAATCTGCTTCCAAAACATTTCCCAAAATACTTAAAAGGGCACTTATAGGTGCCCACTGACTGAGCATATAGAAGGGACTAGAGACAAGCTTCACAGGATAGTATCAATAAGGGGTCGAGCACACTCCATTAAGATAATTAAAGTGAAACGTTCAATGCTTAGAATGTTTGCAGAAGCAAAATGAAACAATTGTTTCTGGTAATTTCTGCATCATTAACATTCATCTAATTCAAATAGTAACTGTCAAATGTTTGTATGAAGCCTCTAACAGAATAGCATCGATACGGGAAGCCAGTTCCTTTGTTTTGCCCAAGAACCCAAGCAGTTTTTGAATTGGACAGACAATCCCCCCCTGAGAGATGGTATTGGCATGGATTACAGGATGAGGTGTAAAAACAAAGAGTCAGGAAGGTCCTACTGAGAATGCAAATCCTGGAAGTGAGGACCATCCTTATTTAAATATCTGCTAGATTGTGAATCCACTCCATAATGAAAAAGATAAAGGGGAAGTAGGTGAGAAAGAGTTTACAATAATGCAATAATTAGGAGAGTGGGAATGCTTTCCTTCTGAGATTTCATCAATCTTTACATGAGACACTATATTGTAATTAAGTGCAGAATTATGGGGCCAAAAAAGTCTACAATGTCTACTGGTATGTACCAGTTCAAATCACATGCTGACGTCTAAATTGACAGATAAGACTTTCTTCAAGAGGACGCCAAGATGCAGGAGTGTCCAAATGAAACAAAACGCACAAAAAAAAAGAAAACAAGAAAAAGCTTGGCAGACCTTTCACTCTGTAGAATGGAGTATTTAGTACAAATCACTTAGCTTTCTATATTAATTCTAGTGAGCAATTTATGCCACTATCCCAAAGGGTGGAAAAAGATATTATCGAACTGAAAAGGTGAAGCATGTTCATTTACTGTATATTATGGAGATGGGCACTCAAAGGGGATTCTCATCTCATTGTTAAAGTTGTTTACTGTGATCATAGATCACAAGTAAAGAAGAGTAAATCTCAAAAGAGTTAAACCAGCAGCACAATCGCAGGTAGGCCAGTTTTCTCCATTGCCTAGTATCAATGTTTACAGTACTGTCTATAATTCATTCTACAGGCTTGCTGGGCACCATAATTATGAGAAATAGAGGCAAAGCCAGGTGGCACATTGGTACAGTGGTTGGCACTGCTGCCTTGCAGTGCTGGGGCCCTGGGTTCAATTGTGGATCTGGGGTGCTATCTGCATGGAGTTTGCATGTTCTCTCTGTGTTTGTGTGGGTTTCGTCCAATGCGTTTTGATTTTCTCCCACAGTACAAAAACATACTGGTACTGTAGGTTAAAATGTGTTTTTGGAAAACCTGGCCCTGGTGTGAATGAATACTTTCACGTCTGTGTGTGTATATTTGGCCAGCGATGGACTGGTGTTCTGTGCAGGGTGTAGCCTGCCTTGTGCCCTTTAATGTAAAGAACACAAGAAAGTTAGAAAGCAATTTATTTCTCAGTTTATTGGTTATGATTAAATCATTGTTCACTGTTTTTATATCTTACAGTAGGTGGAGGATATTAACCTTATGAATAGACTGCTAACACTGAATTAGAGGATAACCTTTCAGAGCTCCCACACTCCTACAGCAATACAGCGTAACCCCACTCCCCCACCAAGAAGTTAAATTATTATCAGTTTAGTGTGGTTTTAGATTGTATAACAGATTACTTAAAATCAAACATGTATTACAAATTGCATTTCGACAGCAACATTTCCTTATTTCAAGACACAATAAAAGATAATAATAATAACTTTTATTTACAAAAGTTATAAAATGCTTTTCCTACCCCAAGGACACTGTACATCGTGAATAAAGAAAAAGGCAAGAAAAGTACAATAATAGTAAATGGAAAAAAGAAACAAAAGCATACAAGTCTTTACAAAGTGATTGAGACAATCAGATGTAGACCTGGGTAAATCAGTTTTAAGTTTAGGTTTGAGGAGAGTTACAGAAGTTGTCTCTCATAAAGTCTGAGGAAGGTCACTCCACAGCACTGGAACAGAGGCAGTGAAGGCGCAGTCACCAAAAGTCCATGATTTAGTCCCAGGGACAGTGAGAAGCGGACCAGCCTCAACTGAACGGAGCCTATGGCAGGGAATGTAAACATGGAGGGTTTCAGAGATGTACAGTATGATGGAGCCAGATTGTTCAGAGCCTTGAAAGTCAGCAACAAGAATTAATAGTTAAGAATTCAATAATGGTTCCATGGTTCAGGGCTCTGGCATGAATAAAGTTGATGACTCGTACAGCTGTCGACACGACATCTTTCAGAGTTTCTGGAAGTGATTGGGGAGCCAGATCGTGGTGTAGGAAACTGTGTGTCACAATGATTTGTGGAGCTTCTTTCTTCACCAGATGGGAAAAGCCAGAGTTCTTTCCCCGCATCGTAGGTACCCCATTGGTGCATCTCGTGTTGAGATGGCTCTTCCAATCAAACCCTTGCTTTTTTTAGGGAGCCAGTGTCCACAAACCAAACAAGAATGAGCAGCAGACTACAGCGTGACACATCGGCATGCTATTCTATAATCTGTTTCAGAATATTCAAAGACATGTTGGCAATTTGAGAACAAGTGATGTCATTTGGACTGGCGTCCCCTCCAAGGTGTGCCCTGCCTTACAGCCTTGCTTGCTGAAATAGCTGGAGCTGGTTCCCTCGCAACCCTGGTCTGGAAGAAGCTTTTAGAAAATAGATGGATAAAGTCATTTGACAAAGGAACATCCTCAGTCTTCTTCCCCTTTTCATACCAACTCAACCATTTCCAGGGCACAAGGTTTGACTAAAGTTTCTCTTAAATGTTTTCTTATTTTTTGCCATCAAAAACACAACTTTGTAAGATGATTCTGGCCATGGGTTTTTCTTTGGAGACAATCCAAGTTTAGGCAAACTTCCCGAGGCCTCAAACAGAGCTTTGTTCTGTCTAAATACATTCCCAGGGTGAACAGAAGAAAGGTGCTGTTTCAGCTACGATGGTATTTTGCTGGCATTGCAAACAACGTTCCCACATAGGAAGCAGCGAGGCCTCTGTAAGCCAAGACAATCTGTGATGAAGGTGAATTCAAAAGATATGTACGATTCATGGAAATTTCTCATCTTCAACATTTCTTAAAATCTTTCTGGTTAAATTAAAAGGGTGTGAGTATACTGTACTGCCCTCTGTGCACAGTATTCACAACAATATCAAAATCTGAAATACTAGCTCAAACAGGACTGGACACGCAAGGAAGCGGGAAATCATCTCACGTTTCTGTATTGTGGATACTGTTTTGCTAGTACAGTGTATCAGTTTTAATACCAGTTAATTATAGATTGATAGAACCGCAAACAAGTTTGTTGTAACAGCGACAAAAACCGTGCAACGGAACCATAAGCTAATCGTTAGTCTAGAAAAAACAGCCCATATATAATATGGGCCATATACAGTTTAAAAGCAAATATATTATGACACAGTGGTTTGCAAGTTACATGGGACACAGACGTTAATCAAAACAAGACAACAGTACAAAAGGTAAACTGTTGACAAGACTTACTGTACGTAATACATAATAATTGACGGGATACACATGTTCATAAATTCGGTAATGACGAATTTACTTAAACTGGGAAATTTCAACTGACATTTCTTTTGAAATTGGCAATTTATTTTCAAGGGAAAGTTCGAAACTCGTGTCGCTGTTTGATTTTTTTAATTTATATTATATTTATATTCGATCCAAAAATAATTGTTTTATATTAATATGATGGCTATTGTGGAGGCTTATATATTTTAAAAAAACTATGTTTAAACAGAATTTTGTTGAAAACAATGCAGAACCCACAATGTATACAGTAATATACTGTACCCTCGATACGTAGCATACGTAGTATTTGCGTATTAGAAAACGTAATTATTATAATTACGTTTTGTATGTTTTAATTGTATCACAACACATTTTTATCATACAATCCTTGTATGTTTGAACAAATATTTCCAAGCAAAATAACTAGATAATTTAACTACACAACGTTACGTGGAGAGTAATTACAAGGAAATAATCTGCACTCAGTAAAACATTTGTAAGGTATATTACTTTAAAGCCTTTGAAATTCTTATTACCTCAACAAATGTATCTGCGAAGCAGCGGATTAGTATGAACCTATGTATTGTATACTGAGTTGTTTACCGTATGAGATGGTTCTGTGACTTCCATGACACAATGTCAGTCTGGAGTAATGGCAGTTTTAGCTATAAATCTGATTCCACAGCAGACTTTTAAGAAAACAAGTAACCAGTGAACTAGGAACTTTATCATCAACCTTAATTTGCAGATATAAGAACAGATTTTCGAGTGTGATGTGTAACGCAGGCATGCTAGGGGCTTCTATTCTCTGGATGCCATGAAGACTGTTTTTTTTTTATTTTGTTTTATTTACCAATACATCAAATGAACCAACAGCTGTTTACTCTGCAAGTGAGCTTTGAGATCTTAATTAATAGCAAATATTATGCAGTGAAAAGAAAATGCTTTGATGGGCAAGGAGTTTTTTTTCCATGTCTGACACAACAAAAGCAATGATTAGTTGCTTTATCATAAAAGCTGTTATTATTGTTGTTGATAATGATGACCTGGCATGTTTAAATGTGTTAATTTGATTGCAGAATTCGGCAGTGATGGACCTTCCATGTGAAGAAAGCATCTGTCACTTCCTTTTAAGAAAGTCATCTTTATTGTAAATTCCCTTTGACGCAAAATCATGACAAATGTTGAGGATGGAGGAGGCATTACTGTGGATTCTGGGCATTCACCCAACGGCACTTTGCAGGACTCAGATACTGAGGAGAGGGATCACAGCACACCCCAAAATAAGACATGGACAGCGGTCACCATTCAGTCCCATTACATAGCTTACAGACTGAGGAGGAACAGTGCGAGAGAGTTTAATAACTTGACTCTTCCGTTGAATAAGGAATGTGCACCAAGTCCAGCTAACCAGATCTTCGAACAGGCTGCTACAAAAATTCAGGCCTATTACAGAGGCTATAAGGCACGGAGGTATTTTCTGAATATTGGTAGGCTAGATCGCCTATATGTACATATTGGAGAAGGCTATGAGAGGAAAAGCACACAGGGCTCTGAAGACGTATCAGCAGCTGTAATCCAGAACAGTTGTGGCTACAAGGTCAGGAATCATCTAATGGAAAACAAGTTGGCACAAAAGTCTCTGGGTCATCATTTCAGTGTTCGGGAGACTTGTTCAGATGCTGCTCCTTTAACGACAAAACAGAACAGGCAGGGGCATACAGTATAACTGCTACCCAGACACTAACCCAGAATGTTAAGGACCTGAATGGATTTCAGATACAAGCAGCTGTAGTGATACAATCCTACTATCGAGGCTACAGGACAAGAAAATGTCTTGGCCAGATGTCGGTTTGCCTAGAAAAAGAGATACTAGGAAAGCATGACTTTTTCTTTAGACCTGAAAGGGACGAGTATGCATCCACAGGACAAAAAGAATTGCAGGATATGAGCAAGACTAGCAGATATGTCTCAAAAAGTCACTTTCCACTGAGTACTGATTATGTCCTCATGTGGCAAGAAAGACCACACTTAGCAGTGGGCACACACTGTCCTCAAGTATCTGGCCATACAAATTCAAGGGTTCCTAAGCTTCAGGGCTCTGGAGGTGCATGTCTCATGTCTCAGGAGGAAGAGATCAGAAGACAAACCAAGGAGAACAATGCAGCAGCCACAATTCAGGCACACTGGAGAGGCCTCAAAACCCGCATACAGCTGAAGGAGATTAAATCAGCTGCCATTACCATCCAGTCAGCGTATCGAGGATTCAGAACTAGACTAATACTGACCTCCCGGACACAAGGGATTCATAATAAACCGAGTTCGGTTTTCCTCCTGGACAAAAAGACTGAATCTCAAGAGCCTGTGGCTGTAGTTAAGCAAACAACACCAGCAGTAAAAAGGCAACATGTTAATGGCTCTATCCTCAGAGAGCTCGAGAGAGCCAGATATGATCACAATGAAGACAGGCCAGTGACCTCACATGCTGGAAATTGTGATGTTGTGCCTTCTTTAGAAAATATGACTAACAGGGGTTACAAGTCCCAGAATGCACATAAACCTGCTGCTTCTCACCCAGTGTCCTTCAGTAAAACCTGTAGGACAAGAAACGGCCTGGATAAGATGGAAAAGGCAGCTATTAAGTTTCAGTCCATGTATCAAGGACATAGGACTAGGCAATATTTGCAAAGATTAGGTATAGGAAAGAGCATGGCCAAAACTCCTCAGTACAAGAGCAACAAAAGAACCAGGAGAGTTAACATTCAAATGAAGGGCTCTCACCTAGAGAATCACTGCTCTTTCTTCGTCTGGGAGAGAAGCACTGCATGGGTCATCAGCCGAAGAAATAGTGGACCAATGGAGAGAACTCAGTCTTTGTAGGGAAGACGAGTGAAAGTAAAGGATAAGTCATACTCGAAAAACGGCTATTACCTGTTGCAGTCTAATGCAATTAAAATGAGTCGGAACTGTTTTTTTTTTGTTTAGAAATTTAATTAGATGTTTCATGGAACATAAGAAGAAATAATATAAAAGGGAATATGATCGTGTTAATAATAGTGATAGGAATAATTACTGTATACCACAAGATAAAAGAGCTTACAAAATATACTTAAAATGTGATGTTTTAAATGTGTGGTTCACCACATTCAATTTAAAGATCTCAGGTGTTTAGAATTTTTACAGGACTGCAGTTGTACTACTATTCCAGTATTTGAACTGGGAGAAAAATATAAAAAATTAAAGAAAACCTTCTTTAATACAAAATACGGCCCGATGCTACAGTATACAGTATACCGACTGGCATTAAACATGCAGGAAAGGCTATTGGATGCTGACATATATTTCTTTTGGCTTTGCTTTATACCTTCTATTAAGATACAAGTACTACAGGAATGGACTGTTAATTTCCTGAACCTTTATTAACTATTAGAAATGACAACTTAATGGCCACCTTGCAGTGACAGACTCACACACACTCCCCTCTTATTACTCTTAACTTCACACACGTCACGGCCCATTCATATCTTAGGTGGACTTTGCTAACATTTCGCTCGGCTACAGAGTCAATACTCATTTGTTGAGTTTGTAACACCTCTCAATATATCTTCTGCTGCACCTCTCACCAAGACGAGCAGAATCTATATCATCAGCAGAAGCTGCCCTTTTTAATATAGTGCTGATTAACGTTTTCCTCAGGTTCTGTCAGCAAATCCCTGCCTTCATCTCTTTCCATTCATGTTGCTCCTAAATTGTATCTTCCTGTCTTGCCCGGGCTCTCCCTGTTGTTATATTATCATCACAGACCCTTGATTGGTCTTACCCTTGATTTTTTTTGTGCAGCTTGTGGTTTCGAATAATACTTACACTTGTTAGTGTCCAGCGTTAAAATCCACAATTGAGGACAAGGAGCATACATAGGTCTTAGACTTTCCTCTTGAGGCAAAAAATTGTATTTTTCTTTTCAGGATTGCATTTAATTTTCCAAATGCGCTCCATTCTTTTATGGCTTTTATAGTTAATACACATGGTTTTTATTTGGCAACGTTGTTTCTGAAAACCCATAACTGGAAAATTCCATCGATATTATAATACACAAAGGTCTAGTTAGAAACTTAACCCTTTGTCTCGCAATATGAGAAGAACCATCTCAGAAAATACTAGAAAATCAAAAAGCTTTCTTCCATAGGTGAGACGTGCCTTTCTGGTACTGAGGCCAAGATGCAGTAGATGACTTTGTAAAAACAGTTCCTATTATTACTAGATGTTTCTAGTAAAGATGTTTCTGTTTTTTGTGATCTTGTGTTCGTTGATGAGAGCCGTTGGCCTCAAATTGTTTTTATGGCTTCCGCCAATAAGGTTTTAGTAGTGTTTTTTTCTGCTAAATGTTAGATATTTACAGATAAACTATCACGTGAGGGAACAATAATATAGACAGAATACTTACCACAAACAGCAATACTGCATTGTATTTCTTCACGAACAATTTGTTGGCTATTCCACACTTATGTCTGATGTGTCCCTCCAAGGGCGGTGAGCCCTGGGTCCGATTCCTGGGGTTCTACCCGTGTGGAGTTTGTTGGTTCTCTTCGTGCTCGTGTGAGTTTCCTCCAAGTGCCCCAGTTGCCCCTCACAGTCCAGAGTCATACTGGTAGGTTAATTGGCTTCCAGGAAAAACTGCACCAGGTGTCAGTGTGTGTTTGGGTCGGTGTGCCCAGTGATGGACTGGCATCCCATCCAGAGTGTTCCCTACCTTGGGCCTGTTGCTTGCTGGGTGAGGCTCCAGCTCCCCTGTGGCCCTGCACTGAATGAAGCAGTTAGAAAATGGATGGATGGCTTGCCTTGGATTTCAGTTCACACAGAGGAAAATACCACCGTCCTTTCATACTGGTACAGTATATCTACATTTCCATTTTGACTGGTGTATACAGTTAGAAAGTCTGCTTATTTACTTTGTTAGAAGGCCTGTACAAGGCTACAGAAGGTTTCTTGGAAAGGGATGAACATTTTTTAAACTGGCCTTGTGCAACATTTACGTCATCGTTGTGACCCCGGTATAAATCGGATATCGCCATCAAATGTAACTAAATTTATCTCACGCCAAGACAATCAGCATTGTTGTCTCATAAGGAATTAGTTCAGATAATCTGATTAGTGAGTCTAAGAATTTGTCTTGGCTCCCGACACCTTTGTATCAGTTGGGCCAGGCCTGTCTGAATGCAATAAAACAGCACATGGGAAATGCGCAACAAATGTACTTTACAGTATATCGCGATGACACATATTATCCTATTATGAGCAAAAAAACGAAAACACAGCACTTTCTGTTTAATCCAGCAAATATTATCTTTCAATTTGCTTTGTAAAAGGATCAACCCTAACATCAAAAGCAAGAGTGCCCTCGATTGACCCGGTTTATTTAATTTGTTAAATAAAATTGGATGATTTTTTATCAGAATATATATTTCTGCACAGCGCGTACGTACACATTAAATACGTACAGTACTGTCGGTACACATGCAAATCAATAAGAATGTACTTTAAAGGAATACAGTCCTTTTCTGTGAGAGTAATACTATTCGATTGTTAAGATTACAAAGAACCTTTAGGGCAAATCTGAAGTAAAATATTTTAACCGGAAAGTTTGCAAGATGATGAAAAAAACATGAAATACATGACCAGCTATTCTTTCTTACATTAACCATTCTTTCCGATTGGCATTGGGTATCTGGTTTTGGGATTAATCCATTAATGGTTTGTTAAGACACCATGGGTAACGGTTCCGAAATCAGGTTTTGGCGGTCTCTCCTCTCAATGTTGATGTTCCCGCCTCAATGAACACCATAAAACACAACCATGAAGGTGTTTTATGAAAAGGCTGTGAGCTCAACATCAGCTGAATAGTAAAGAATAGCTAATGGTAGTAAATTGTTTTTGACATATTGTGCACACAGGTAAAGAGTTCTTGGGAAACTCGGGAAGATCTAATAACCAGGTACCTGTATGAGACTTTTAAAACAGTGAATGGTCGATATTTACCGAAAAGTCAATAAAAGCACAGTTTAAAGCTTGTCCACGAGGTGGCGGTATAACACAATTTTCCAATGTGCGTGTTGCGAATATACTGAAGTATATTACACGCATAGTTGTGATTAGAATTTTTTTTTAAGTAAAAATCACATAAGAAGGGTTACTAATGAAAGGCGACCATGCGGGATGTTAACACTTTATCGATTGCAGTCTCCAACAGCCATCCCTTCCTTGAAAGTTTCTGCCTGGCCAGGAATGTACAAATCATTTCAGAACATATGCTGCATTTTCAAAGCATTAAAAACAGAAGACGATATATCACATTCTGTACGTTCAAAACCAAGCTCTAATAATATAATTCTCTCGAAATCAATGCCAAGGCGACTATGTTAACAGTGCTCCTGATATAAAAAATAGCTTAGATATTTAAACACCCTTAAAATATGCTTGAAAACAATATCTTAACACATTTACGATTTAGGAATGAGACAGGCAGCTCCGGTTGTCAGGGAAAGGAATCTGGAGGTTTTACTTAAGCAGACGACAAATGTTGCAAATTAGAAATTGACCTAACACGCTGCAGTCCCAGAGGAGTGAAAATGCCAATTTCTAATTTAAGATATTACTGACCTGTTAGGCAGCAGATATTTTTCAGTGTGTTTAACATTTGAGAAGTGCTAATCATTGCTCGTATTTATGCAACACTATGGGAAGAAGCCCACTTATACCTGGGTGGCACGAGGCAGCTGTTCTGTGCCAGCTGTGCATCAGATCAAGGGGGGAAGGGAGAGATCACTTCCCCCCTGGAATTAAAGAGGGTGTTTCTGGGGGCCAATCTGTTCTAATGTGTTTTTTCTTCGGGGTTTCCAATTCTAATTTTCTAGCTGCATTTTTCATATCTGTAATTATTCTATTTCTATTTCTTTTTTATTCAGCATCGATCGATAGATAAGACTTTATTGATCCCAAAGGGAAACTGATGTAAGACTATAGCAGCACTGCTCAGTTTATCTGACATTATGATGCCTGAAATTAGAAACCTGGGTTTTATTAACAATCTCAGAGTTGCTGTAGAGGTGTCTCTAGAGTGTCATTTCTAAATGAACCCAATTAATCGCCTGTTTACAGTACGTCTTCTTGGTGGCTGAGATTAAAGAGTTGGTTCTCTTGTGCTGTTCAGAACTGATCATTGCAAATTGCTGGTGCTTCTGTGAATGAACTCAAGAGGCTACAGTATTTATACAGTATAGCTTAGATGCCTTGGTGTTAAACTAAATGTGAACATATACTGTAGCAACTGTCCTGGCATCACTACTGAATGTCCTGATACTTTTCTGTTTCAAAGAATTGCTACGTAGTTACGTATATTCAAGAAACTTTACGACATATTACCTTGGTTCCCGTGGCCTCCTAAAACTATGCTTCAACGGAGGGGCAGCAGCACGTTCCGGCGCCTCAAAATCTGTTAACCTTTGCAAATCACACCTTATCCCTTATAATGGTCCATGTTTCAATACTTAAATATCAGAATACTTCACACATGTACGATGATATGTCCCAAAATAACAATCCGAAAAATGTTTGGCCCTGTTGGATGAAACCCTGGCACGGCTGCAACTCCGTGTGGATTCAGCAGATGTCACTTGAGTCATCGTTACCGCTACCGTTTCCTACTCTTTCCACTGTGCTGTCCCACGCAAAGGCGGGTGTAATTTTTCCTGCTGGGTTTTTGTGGAAGCCGATTCTAAGTTGCATTTCGCTGCGAGCTGGGCTGCGGAGGGTCTCTGAGCGGGAACTTCATGCTTGCGAGAAATACTGTGGCTGCCTTTGCGGGGAAATCATTTGCCGGCGACGTGTCCGTGATTCTGCTGGTGAGTAGGGATTTACTGTAGGAAGTGATCTTTTCGTGAGGGTTTTTACTTTAAAAAACCGCTGGAGTTTTTTCCGTGTCCTGCTCGTGAATGCTTTGACAACTACAGATGAACTTCGTTACATGTTCATGGTGCAAGCTTTGTTACACAATGATTACTCCGTGACAGTGAGCTTCAGAAAGGGTTTAAGATGACATTTTACATTGCCTTTTTTAAACGAAAACGTTTCGAAATACGTAACGACACTACTTTTATAGGTTTTATTGGCAGATACAGTATATTGTTGTGATCCTCGGCGTGGTTTGTCGGTTTAGTATGTCGGGAATTAACTGGGCTTTTATGTGGTACTTTCATTTTAGTAGTTATTTTTTTAAGTCTCAGGTGTAAAACCTTCAGAGCGATTTTGAAACTAAGTAAATGTCCAGTTCTGTTTGGAACTACGTACTTGTTAAATAACACTGGGCACCTCGGTTAGACACCGTTCACAAACTGAAAATTCATAATTGGACTATAGTTTGTTGTTAGGGATTATTCACACAAGTGATCGTTTTTTCCTTATAAAGCTCTTCAGTAGATCTAAATAATAGCTGTCGCCACAGAGGAATGAAAGTTTAAGCAAACTGATTCCAGGCCAATGGCACAGACCAAGAAAGACTGCGTGCACACCAGGATTACGAAACAACTGGTGGGCAATGGATTTTAATTGCCAAAAATCGTTGCTTTCTGTTTTCCCTTTTGATATTAAAGGGGTTTCCAGTATGTCCGCAACTAAGTCCTGACTTTTTTAGAAGAAAACACAGACTTTTTATAGTCTCATTTGTTTTCTGCTGCTTTACAAGGCGTTAAAAACAAAACGGAACAGCAGTCTTGAGTCTCGGATGAATTGATACTTACATTGATAATCGCTTTTTGAAATGTTTTAAAACTTCGAAAACGGTATCATGGAGAAAGGATTTTTTTAGATACAATAAAGTCCTGAAGTGTTTTTATTAATCAGTGTACGTTCTAAACGAAGTTACGTTTTCATGTTTCTGATTGGCTCAGATGAGAAACATAATTAAATATGGATTGATAAGCACACAGCTAGATGTTGACTTCGGAAATTACCGATCATGTAATCTGGGAATCCTGCCCATCATTTGTGCTTATTTAACATATCCTTTGCACATGACGGTACTTTTAACAGCGCTTGTCAGATCAGATGTTCTTTCCTGCTAGTGCCTTTTAGTTTCCCGTAAAAGCAAAAGATAAAACTGATGGACTGAAGCTGGTGGTTTCTTTTCCAAGAGTAGCTCTCGGCATAATGTGCAATTCTAATGACATCAGAAGGAATATACTGTACTACTGCTATCATTAAGCAATGAACAACATGGTTATTTCTTGTGCACAAAACACATCTCAAGAACTTATTGTTTTCTAGTGGTGCTGGCTACAGTACGTATCATGTCATGTGTGACTCTTAACAACTCAACCGAAACCTTTATGTAATTTTAAGATGATGGTGAATTGTTTACTGCGTGTGAACATTTAATGGTAAACCCATGACACGGAAGAATAATTCTGTTTTTAATTACATTGTCATTGCTTCTGGCGAGCTAGCAGTTGGTCCCTTAACGTTTCTCATTCTTTATCAAAAGGAAGTTTTCTACTTTACTGTCCAGGATATTATTTATGATAGATATTGAGGATATTCTGATATTTGTACTTATTGTCCAGTCGCTCAGTGTGTGATTTACAGTGTATAATTACATTATCACATAAGCTGTACTAAAGAACATTTTGTGAGGCTGGCTTTGAAAGTCATTACTAGTCAGTAAAAATAAAAATGTTTTGAAATAGGAGTGTTTTAATCGTCAGCTGGTCTAGGTCAGGAAACAGGTGTCTGTGTTTCCAGAGACCTCAGGAAGCGATGTTTCTGGAAATATTTTTCCCTGCTGAATTTTATGGACAGTAGGTTTCGTAGAAGTATGAATTGCTGCTTTTGAAAGGGCAAGTGCATTACAGCAGGATGTGTCATGCAGGCGCAATTCCAAGACAGAAGAAAAAAAAACTTTATTTTGATGAAGGTGTACCCCCACAATTTCAGCTGGATAGGGAGAAACGTTAATAGAGCAGTGCCTATCCAGACAAAAGCAGAAATATACTCCTCAGCCTCAGTCTTCTAGATCAGATCAAACAAGGGGCTGATTCATTCAAGGTTCCCACCTGTGGGAGATATCAGCTGCCCAGTTATCATTTTCACCTGTTACCATTCACAGCACTTTTTTTTTACTCTATGGGACAGCATGATTAATAAACAGCATGACTGAGCTGATTTCTGAATCTGCTCCTATTTACTTGTTTCTTGCCTCTTGGACAGCCTCTCTTGACAGCTGGAGGGCAGGCAGAAAGCTTTGTAAAAGCTGGGGGAAAGGGACACTTTCCTCCAATGTGTGGGAGTAAGGTACCACTGTAAAGCGCTTTGAGTGGAGTGTCAAGAAAAGCGCTATATAAGTGTAAGCAATTATTATTATTATTATTATTATTATTATTATTATTATTATTATTATTATTACCACTGTGGAGAGTTACTGCAGCACCAGCTGACTCAGCTCAGCTCACTTGTGCTCCTTAGGTCACTGGTGTTGTTGTGGCATCATATACCCAAGCCTCCCAAGTCCAAGTCATTTGGGATTGAAGTTATTAGTGAACTGTACTTCTCAAGCCTAACTTCCTTGGATTCGAATTCCACCCTTTGTGCTATATACCTAAGCATTTTCTTTTGCTTTTTAATTGCTTTCCCACATCTGTCTGCATGAGGATATAGAATAATCAGCTTAAATGCCCAGATTTCTTTTGTGTGTGTAAAGTTCTCCAGCGCAGAAGTACCTCGTGTGACTTGCATAATGTAGTTTCTCATTTCAGTGGGGACCACTTTGTGCTCCCCAAAATGTTGAATTTTATTTCCCACCTGACAGCCCATCATTGGTATTGGCTAAGTATATTTGTAGCTCCCCGGGTGCTGTTCCTGTGTTTGACCTTCCCCCCGCAACCGTCTAGTATCATCTGCAGATTTGATTAGTTTGCTGACCACACAAGAATGAATGTTAACAAACATATCCTGTCTGTTACACATTGTAAAACATGGCCATTGTGGGCTACTTTGAAATTAGCTGTGTGATCCTTGCTATAGCATGTGCAAGAGATAATCAGAAATTGCATCACACAATAAACTACTGTTAATCTCCTTAAGAGACCTTAGTGGTTTGTGGACATAAGATTTAAAAACACAAAAGAATCCATTCTCATTTAAAAAGTTTGTGTTGTTATCGCTGTGCTTTATAAATCCTAAATTAGAAATGTTATATAAACACACTAAAACTATAATCTACTGATCATTTTATGAACAGACGGAATGCTTTGTAAAAGGTTTTAAGCCAGACTTTGGTCATCACTCAGCATGTTGCTAATGTTTAGGATATTCAGTGCAAATGATTGCTAGTGTACAACAAATCCTGTATGATCCTACCCTGTGGTTACGATATCATCTGTAGTATTAGAGACCAATCCCAATATTGTAATATAGGGCACATTCAAAATAATCCTCAGTAATGTTTTAATTTCCTGTCTTCTTATTGGAATCTATAGTTTCGGTGACAGTTTTGACAAAATCACAGTTTTGTATGCTGTCTAGGTGCCTTTTCTTGCTGTTTATGGAGTGTTATGAAGAGAAACATTGTCACTGGTCACTGTTTTCCATTCTGAAGCAGAAACATGTGAAGAGAAAAAGCATCTGGTAATGTTCCTGTCCTGTACAAATTCTTGCATTGGGTAAAGGTGGACTGAAAGGCATTATAAGAAAATTATCATTTTTAATTAGTAACCACAAACAGTCCAGTGCCAAAGATGTTTTTTTTATATATATATTCAAAGGCCTATATATTTCTTTCTGTATTTCTGGCTTTCAAAAGATGTTCCCCTTTTGTCTTCATGCTTGCATGTCAGGAGTTTTGTGTTGATGAGGTGTCAGGAAGTGTTAATGGGTTTCTTAGTTACTCAGCTGTTCAGTTTGGGAAATTTACTGCTACTGACATGAAATCTTTAATTAGTGCATTAAAAGCAGGATTGGCAAAGAACAATTGATTGCTGTCTGCTAGATTTGTCAGTGAGGTTTCATGGTAGGGAGGCAGATAGCACTGCTGCTTCACAGATCTTCGGTTCCAGGTTTGATTCCAGACTGTGGTGCCTTTTGTGTAGAATTAGGTATTCCTTTCCTGTCTAAAGAGGTTTCCTCCAGGTGCTCCAGTTATCCTCCTACATTCCAAAGACATGCTTTCTAGGTTAAACGTTGTCTCGAAATTTCCCTTTATGTTTCGTCTATGCATGTGTGCACTGTAAAAAACTGCTGTGCCATCCAGGGTGCAGTCTTGCATTGTGGGACAGATGTGTACTGTACGTGAATATGTACATGCTTGTGTTTGTGAATGTCTGTGTTCACAGGAGCTCATTGTTTTCTTTAAGTGTGTGTTCCAGGACGAGATATCAATGTTTTTTTCTCTGTGTTTGAACAGACTTAACTACAGAGGGGCTCATAAGCGACATTTTACTCTGTTCAACTGGGAGGATTATAATTCCCCCTTTATTGTGCAGAAGCTTGGTGCGTAAGACATACAGTATAAAGAGATGGTGTTGCAGGATATCAATTTGGACTGTTATACAATTTCTTAAGATAGAGGTTCATATTCTGAAGATTCAGTAGTTCTTCTGTTCAGCCTTTGCCTAAAATTGTCAAGTTTGAAAATAATAGCAGTAACATGTAGATGCTCTCTTTGTCAAGTGATCCAAACACTATGTCTTTCTTATCAAAGCTGTGTTTTGTGCTTGTGGCATTAGTTTGTGGAATTAGAATGAAATCTTCTGCAATTTCTTATTTTATTTGGTCTGCAGAGAATGTTCTAATTTTAGGAAACGAAAAAGTAAGAGTTGTGTTGGCCCAGTTTTTCCTGTGTGTTGTCCGGAACATTGGAACATTGGAACTTAGGAACATTGATTGGAAAAAGCTGGGGTCCCAGAGTTCTGTAATCAAGGGTTTGAATTTGGATCATGGCCACAGGTAGCTGCGACTTGAATTCCTCCAGCTTTGGCACATAATTGGCATTATCGGCTTAGCGCTGCCAAGTTTTGGAGTGGAGTTAGGCACTCCGAACTCTTTCTACCACACAGTGACCACTGTAGCCTCCCAGGCTCTTACAGGCATGCCTCTCCTCCAATCAGGGCATGGTACCCGTGATGTGTCAAGAGATGAGTGGCTGAGAGGTGGGCGGGTCTGAGGCCTGCATTCCCTCATTCTCCCGTGTGTGGTCTCAGGGTCTGTACCTATGAGCAGAGAGGTGAAAAATCATACAATTGGTGATTCAAAATTGGATGGGCACACCAAAAAATCATCAGCCTGTCTAGAAAATAGAATTACCACAATCCCAATTCAAAGTATTACACTGGCTGCTTGTAGTATTTGTCACTAATATTAATATTTGTAATTAAAGGTAATGACTTGTTCTTCAGTATGCCTTATTTTCACTTTTGTAAAGTACTGTCCCTGTAATGCCAGGCTGCAATCCTATATACAGTAAATTATCCTGATCACATAGAAATGTCATACCCCTCATTAACCATTTTCCAGATTTGAATAAATATATTTGAAGTTAATTTAAATATATATATATGTGTGAAATAGTGGGCATCTGAATGAATGTGTATAATTACACACATAGTGCTGTGCTGAATGGCTGAAGGACAAGCATGTTTTAATTTACAGTTTACACAGGCCTCAATTGATCTTAAAGTGAACTCATAGTTTGGCTATAGAAAATTTAGACTTATTTGTTTGACATTTGCCTCAGTTTTTTTTTTTAAACTGAAAAATTTAATTAAACTTAAGCCATCATCTGTTTTTTCTTTAACATCTTCTGGGAAGAAGATTACCTCAGCTGTAAATTTTCAATTTAATCATTTAAGAGATTTACTCAAAGAAAAACACTTATTTGAATTTTACAGTCTATTATGAAACAGATTAAGCAGGTACTGTGGCTGCACAAATAAACAGGTACTAATATCCCTATAATCCCTATAATGTATGTTGTAAAATGACAGGTTTGAATTCAGAAGTAATGTGCATTTAAGGTATAGCTGTTTGCTACGAGGGTATTGACCTGCAAAGCTGTCTCTTAAGGAGACTATGTCTCATTAGTTTGAGGCAGTGGAGCCTCATACTGTCCTGTAGCTCTGCATGCCATAACCCATTTGTGGTTGGGTGGACAGCCGAGGTGCCTGTAATACTTTATAGCACTGATGCCTGAGGCCAGAGAGATCATTTCCTCTTTATTCATTCCTCACTTTTGTTCTTGCTTGGCTGAGCAATGGTAATTTTTTGTCCATAGAAGCATCGTTATGACACCAAAGCAAAATAATCGCACGAGCTCATCGGTAAGACTAGCCCTGAAAAAAAGTTGTTTAAAGAACTTCCAACCTCAAAAGTATGTTATACAATATATTGATGTGGCTCAGCTGTCTGCAAAAAAATTTAAAGGGCTTTCCTAATGATAATTCATTTTAGATTAGCGGGTCTTTATTCCCTAGGGAGAGCTGTTATGTTCTTGTTTTCTTAAATAGAGTGGGATTTTTAATTTGGCGAGAGACCCGATGTGGACAGGCATTCAGTCAACTTAACATAGTTCACAATTTTCTCTACACTGTTCATTACCATAGATTGTGGAGGTATGGATTTGGGGGGTGCATTGAAATATGTTATTACTGGGGAGGTATCGTACATGTACTGTATAGTACATTTTGAATATGTAGGCTGATTATTTTTATCATCCCTTGTAGTGTTGCTATGACACAAGTGTAATAGGAATTGTGAGGAAGAGGTGAGGAAGAATACTCACATCTCAGGGCTGATGTGACTCACCAGACGACTTGATGGCTTTTGAGGCTGGGATACTCTTGAAACTAGCCCCCCCAGTCTCAGGTGACCAACGCGGTATCGGAACAGGAGTTTTCAGACCTTGCAGACAATTTTCACAACTTGGGTTCCTAATTGGTTCCTAACTGAAATCTGGACACCGAAGGGCCTTGAGTTCAATTTCATTTTCTTTCATGAGTGGGAGTAATTCGTTTCCCTATTAAATCCAAAGTTTATCATTGCATCTGGATGCATTTCTTCTTTTAGCATCAGAATAGAGTGTGAGCTTTCATGTGGAAATTTTTTTTCTTAACATCAATCTTATTTTTGTATAATTCTAAGTGAGTTGATCAATGTCATTCACTATCGTGAAGGCAGGGAGCAGTATTTGGGACTCAGGAACGTGCTCCAGTTGTAGACTGTTTAGTAGTCTGTAATTGTTAGTTTGTGTGTTTTTGTTTTATAACATCTTGACTTGCAGAGTATTGCGTGTTTGTTTCTCAACCACCAAATTCCCAGGAAATTAAATAAGTCAAGTGACCTCTCCTGGTATTCCATGGCATGTGAGGATGGTTTATTATTAAACACTCACAGTTTGCCTGGATTCAAAGTGGTGATAGGTCTTAATACTTAAAAGTTTATTTGTTAAACATTTCATTTTCACAGCTCTCAAAATACCGGTATAACCTCTTCTCACGTTCTTTTTAAAACGTCTGTAAAAACCGTCCGCAACACTCTTTTGCTAAATAACTTGCCTTTTTCCTATTTCTGTCTGCCCCCCCCCCTTTAGAAGAACATGATTTCATTTACAAAATTGGTCTTAAGTATGTTATAAAACAACATAGTCATACTTCTTTCTTTACATTAATTCATTCTCTAGAACTCTTACCTGCTACTACTAGGCTAAGTAGGACAAATGAGATTTCTGAAAGATATTGGTGTTATATCTTAACAAACTATATTATGGTCTGACCTTTTTTAAGAAAAATATTTAAAAATGCTAAAAGTCTCTGTTAAATAACAGAAGGTGATAATTTCTGTCAGCAACTGGGTGATGGGTAAGCACTGGCACGTGGCTTCCAGAAACACTTGACACGAGTTCCACTGACCTGGCAGCGAACTGTTTCAGTGCCCTGCCGCGGCGGGTACACAGGCCTTAGGTTCGGAGAAAAGTTTAAGCCTTTCAGGAGGAAGAATGTGTTCCAGCTTGTCCTGTAGTTTCCTTTTGAACTGTAGAAAAAACATCTTATACTGCATCATGTACAGTATAAGGCACTGTATTTTGTGATAGGAATAAGGAATAAGGTAAGTTATTTTGCCAAGAGTGTCATTATACAAGTTGCAGCAGTTTTAATGGCACCATACAGTGCTGTTTTAAAAACAGAACACGAGAAAACTTTTTTACTGGTATTCTGAGAGCTGTGAAAAAAAAAAAGTTTTATAACCTTTGAATGACCTTCTTGGGAGATGTGAACATCATCAGATTTCACACTTATTACTGCATATGCAGTATATGTACTGGTATACCTCATGGGGCTACTTCTATTAATTCAATTCAAAATAAATTATTCATCCCCCGGGCATCAGAGCTTATTGGTTAGCAGCTAATGTTTCCATTTCCCTTGCCTTAAAGGAAGATGTTCCAAAGTATAATTTTCACACTTCTTTTGTCTCAAGAAATGTGCAAGTGCCACAGCATTTCACAAGAACTGTGAACTGGTCTCTTCTTTGTCATACCAGAATCTTTCAATTAACTACAGTGTATGCTGCTACAAAGCTGCTGTAAACGTTTAAGCTTAAATTAGATTTTTCATATTTGACCCTTTAAGGTCAAATTAGTCGATAAATCTAAATACAAAATCCCCACTTCCTGTTGCATTTGTTCAGCTGCAGTAGGTGAAATTTTAGCATTTCAGTGTACCATATCACACGGAGGAAAGTTTTAGGGTAAGGAAATAAGGTGAGCAGGGACTCACCAGAATGGAATTTGTGGTTTTGGTTTTATGGTCTATTTACAGTGTGAGCTCAAAGATTACAAAGTTAAACATTTACTTGACAACTGACTTCTGTTTTGGATTTTTGTGGAAGAATCTTTCTAAAGGTTACAGTCAGAGATTTCTTGTGACTTGTTCAGATTGTTTTATATTTTAATCATTTAATTATTCTAACCACAAGAGGCAACCTAACTACTGCTTGAAAATAATTTACAGATTATTTTCCTTGTTCAAGATGAAAATCTGGTTGCTGTCGGAATATTTCCATCAGTGGGATTGTGTGATTCCAGCCCTTTCTTCTGGAGAGCAGTGCCCTTTGTGGAAAGGCTTCATGTGATACTTATGCAAATTTCTAAGAGGTCAGAGTGTCCGGGCTTACATTCAGCTTATATTACTGACACGGTGTGGAAACTGAATGGTTAAACACGCTCACAAACAAAAGCAATAATTCTTTGTTAAGAGAATACAAAATATACTAATTTCCTTGAGCTTAACTTGGTTCTCTTGTTATTGCTTAGGTTAGTAGAATATGCATAATAAATACAGTTGTGATGCTGTGTTGTTTTTGAGAGGAAGAGGCAGTGGATTTAGAGTAAGTTTGATGCCTCAGCCCCTCGTTTCTCCATCCAGCTACAAGTCCCCAGTGAACAGCTGTCGACACAAGAAAGACACGGCACACTGCGGCACAGCTGGGCACTGTGGTTGTCAGTCTCCAGCACAGAGGCCCAGAGCTGGCTGGTCATGGAGTCTTAATTGCCATTTTCACCCCTGAGCGACTGCTCAAAGGCAGGGCCGAAGCACAGTGGAAGGGCCCTCATGGTCCGTTCAGCCATTTTCCCATGCTCTGCTAGTTCTGGGGGCGGATGAAAGGTACTGCATACATACATATATCTATGAAAGAAATTCCTCCAGAACATTTCTGTGAATCCTATATAAAATAAATACAGAAGGGTCGGTACTACATTAAGTCTTTGAACCTGACTCTCTGGGCACTGGAAACATTGGAATCCTGTGGTGCGAATGTATTCTTGGCCTAAGCAGCCGCTGAGTCCTGGGCTTCTCGGCAGCTGGCACACAGGACTTCAGACAGACGCACTCTAGGGAACTGGGCTTTCAAGACATGCTCGCTGCTGACAGACACGATTAGTGCGAGGCTTGAAGTGGTTTGTAGTCTCAAATTCCTTTTGGTTTACAAGAATACCCTGTGGTGAGTATGTATTTTAGGACTTCGCTCTCTTCTTTGGTTTTTTTAATGTCAGAAGGAAAGCTGCATGCTACCAGTGTTGGTATACATTTGCTGGATTGTAGACTCTCAGGTTGAAGTTAATAGAAAGGCGTAAGCTGTTCTCCAGCCCATGGTTTGTTTTCCCCATGACCTAGAAGGGCATCTTAAGGTAATCTCCAATATGGGATATCTTCCACTTGTTAAGGAAGAGATTTTGTCATGAAAAATGTGGGGTTGCTGGATATGGGTCAAACTATGTGGTCATTCTGATTTCTATTTATTGTAAAATATGCACATTTTATTTCTTGGTAATATTTACTGTTGAATAAGCTACTGTATAATCAGCTTGTAAAATATGGAGAGGTCTCCCTTAATGCAGGGTAGGTCCTGAGCAGGTTGACCATCAGTACACAGAAGAACATAAAGGTGACCGAGGCAGCCATTCTGCCAATCAAGACCAGTTGAGAGTTAATGGTTTACTGATTCAAGGATTCCCATCCAACAATTTTTTGAAAGAAGCCATATTCCCACTGCAAAAGCTGCAAAATATGAAATGTTGATATTGTAAACAAAAAATGAGTTAGGTAGCATTTTCCCAATTAGAATCACATAGCTTGATCTACAGGAAGTTCTGTTCCAATGGCCATGTGTTAGTGCGCTTTATTTGCACAAAGAAAGACACTTCTCCCATGGCCAGGAACTGGCAATGTTTAGACTGAAACGATTAGGTTTTCATTGACACCTCAAAGATTTTTAAAGGGGCAGAATCTGTGTCTCTGTTAGGGGTGCATTTCAGTTAGGCTGTCTGATTGAAATAGAAAAGGATAATCATAAGGTTGTTGAATTGACCACACTTTTTTTCCTTCTTTATTTTGTGATGTAACAGGTCTCATAGTGTGTAGGGTGAGCATTTTACAGGACTTCCAACAAAATCCAAGTTCCCTGCTCCAAATGGCTGGTCTTCTGGCACAGAGGATACATCTCTTATAGTGGTGCTGTGCCACTAAGGCTTTCAAAGATGCTTGAGGACAATAGTCATGAAATTCTGAATCCTTTTTAAGTCTATTGTTTATCGGCCAAATGCAAGTCTGAATCTTCACAATGTAACACATTGATTTGATGCACTTACAAGAATCATAACAATGTGGCCCTGTATTTTAACTCAAAAGCAACATTCTTCTGGACGGTCTCCAGAGGCTTTGAAACCTCTACAGTCATTAACTGAACTGAAGGAAACAAGATTTTTCAATCAGCTCTGTGACATTTCCAGTAATATTCTGCCCCCACCTCCCACCCCCCACATACACATATTTCTCCTCATTTTAGTGTATAAAGACCACCTGTTTCTAGTTAAAAAAGCCATGTTGATCCTGTAAGCTCACGGTTCTGCCAAGAAATGGCAATGATTGGGATTTGTCCTTGTTCTCGGTGTGTGTACCACACTCCCCCATCGAGCACTACTTATGAGTGGTCCCCTTAAACAGCCACTTGTGAGAGGATGGCTTTTACTACTTCCTTTGCAAGCATGTCAATATCACATCAATTTCAATAACCACTTATCCAGTTGGAGGTCAGCGTGGCCAGGAGTCTGTCCTGGGAAGCACTGGGCAAAGCCAACACCCTGGCTATCTCCAAGCAAAGGCAGGATGAGATCCATCCATTTTCTATTTTGTTCATGCTGTTCAGGGTCCCAGGGGAGCTGTATCCTATCCCAGCATGCAGTGGGAACAAGACAGGATACAACCTGGATGTCCAGGCAATCACAGGGCACACACACGTGCAGACATGCACACCCTGACACCAGGGCCCATTCCAAAGAAGCCACTTAACCTCCCAGCATGTGCTTGGATTGTGGGAGGAAACCAGAGCCTCCAGAGGAAACTGTCCCATCCAGGCTGTATCCTGCCTTGCTCCTGTTGCTTGCTGGGATAGGCTCCGCCCCCCCCCCCCCCCCAACAACACTGTATTGGGTAACACTTTAGAAAATGGAACGGATGGTTCACAAACTTTTTTCTCAGCATTATATTACTGCTGTCAGTATATTTGAATAGGTCTCTTCCAGCTCCGCACAGTGCTTCATCCATTTCCACTCATTTCTGACAAGCCCAGCAGCCCCTGCTGATGACAAGCATTCCTGTGACATGATGCTGCCATATTTTGTCTTGTCAGACTATAAAGCATTTAGTCACTTGTCTACAGCATATCTCATGAAAATTAAGATAATTTGTTTTTCACTGAAGGCTTTATTCTTGTCATTCACTCGCAGAGAACAGATTTGTATAGGGGCCAGGATAGCATTGATATATAAACATCTCATCTTGGACATAAGAACTGTGAAGATCTATCAGAGAACTGATGGCGGACATGTCCAGTTTCCTGCTTGCCTGGTTGCTCAGTTTGAAAGGGTGGTCTGATCTAGGCAGTGTCTGAAGGTGGGTAGTAGTGGGTGGCATGATTCACATTGCTTTTCTTAATAATGGCCTTAGCTGTGCTCAAGCAGATAAGTGACCCTCTCCCGATCTCTGCCTCTCAACCACTTATTTCTCTGATTGGCTTTTAATGCTCCTTGATTTTCATGGTTGATTTTTTTTAGTATTGCTATGTGAATTGTGGCTTGAAATTCAGTATCTGTCCGAGGAAACTTAGTGAGACAGCTGAATTAACTCTGAAGTCAAGTTAAACCTTTCTGATCGCATTCCAACAGAGACCAGTACACTACACTTTGTGTCAGACTCTTCTTTTGCATCTGAACTGATTTACTGTTGCTGTAGCAAGTGGTGGAATACTTACACATTTGAGAATTTACTTAAAAAAATGTGTAATATGATTAGCTTTTTTGGTTAATTTCAGAGTAAATTTCAAGTATTAAGTCCTCCTTTGAAGTGTAATGATTATAATTTAAGATGGCAAGCTTGTGGAATGGGAGGTTTGTAAGGGGTGAATACTTTTCCAAAGCTAAGTAGATCTTATGGTTAAATAGTTTAATAGTTCACTGTTACAATAAGGGTACAAATGTGGGACAATAATAACTAATGTTTGTAACAGAAAAATTTCAGCAATAACTGTTTTTTCTTTCACCATGTCTCCATGGATACTTGCTTAGTTTCTAAGCATGCTGCCCTTGACCTTGTGCACTAAATCTTGGCGGATGATAAGAAACTTCCTACAGTCTCCTTGGATAGTTCTTGTTATTCAAACAAATTACAAGGCTATTTTAATGTGAAGACTTTGTGAACACATTTTATGATGCAGTGTGCACTTAACCCACTTCAAACCAGTCTGATCCTTAAATCACAGAATCACAGAGAGAGAGAGAGAGAGAGAGAGAGAGAGAGAGAGAGAGAGAGAGAGAGAGAGAGCAAGCGATAACTTTATTGGCCCCTGGAGCAGTTGGGGTTAAGGGCCTTGCTCAGGGGCCCAGCCGAGTAGGATTCCTCTGCTGGCCGCAGGATACAAACCGGCAACCTTCCAGCCACAGGCGCAGATCCTTAGCCACAGAGCCACCGCGCTGCCATCCATGGATCATCCATCCATTTTCTAACCTCTTCATCCAATAGAGGGTTGCCGAGGAGCTGGAGCCTGTCCCAGCATGCAATGGATGCCAGGCAGGATACACCCTGAACAGGAAACCTGTCTATCACAGGGCACACTGACACAGAACCTCATACCCTCACACAAGAGCCAGTTTTCTCAGAAATCAATTAAATTACCAGTATGTCAGTATCCTTACGTATTGTAATCAGTCTGTCTCCTCTTCTGAAATACTCTGCAGATATTGAAGAGAGTTTTTCCACGTCTGACTGGAGTCCATTGTGTTCTCCTTTTACTAGAAAGGCATATGTGTTGCTTGATGGTCAGACTAGGGTAGTTATGGAGATAGTACTTGTGTTCCCTGAACGGTTACTTTATTTGTTTTTTGGAAACAGTAAATATGGAGAGGCTGAAAAAAAGGTATTGGTGGTTATGCTTCACACTGATCCCTGCAGTATAAGTATCTTTTCACCCCTGAAAAGTTCATTTTCTCCAGCTTGTACACATTACACATAATACAGAAACTGGTCAGGATGTTATCTTGTATGAAAAGTGACAGCTGCCAGATTAATTATCCTTGTAATTACACAGTTACACAACTGGGGTGGATGTTTCTGTCACATGTTACATCTTTTGCAAGTTTTCTAGAGGAGGGAGATGGGAATGCACCCCTGGGACAACAGAACAGACAAGTGATTCAAATGATTTTTCAAACAGTTTCAAACAGTAGTGTGAATATAAAGCACATAATTATGAATCAGTATACTTCTTTACAAATAACAAAAGTAGCAATAATCAACACCACTTATACCTTTGTCAACAATTCTGTTATTGACCACATTAATAATGAGTTGAACAGACACTTGAAGCGTCTGGAGAGATGGGGGAGGGGGGAAGGTATGTGCTGAATCGTACTGTGTTTATATAATATGTTTATGTGTCCTAAAATTACCCTTACCTTTACATGTCTTTCTTTTAAACCTATGAAAAGGTTGTAAGCTCAGTAATTTTCATTGCAGACAGTTAAATAAGTGCAAAGCGACAACAAACCCTGGTCCCCCTCTTTTTTTGCATTTGAAACACCAGCTCAGCCATTGGAAAACAAGGGAGTACTGTGAGTTTCAGTCAATTCCTGTGCAGATCAGAATGCTTCCTTAACAAATGAAAACAAAGAAATACAAAATGACTTCAGCACAACCTGAAAAACTCTCTCTTGCGTTAATAAGCAGTGACTCTCCAGGGGAAAATTGAACCCAGAGATGTTTTGATATCGTGGTCTGTAAAGCCTGGAAAGAAGAACTGTGTTATAATAAATTGCAACTAAAGGATGGGACAGCCCTACATCAGAAAGTACTTGCTTCCCAACATGTTTGGAAGGTCCCACAGTGTTGGTCAGTTTTAGGGGAGAGAGTCATATTCAGTGTTCTGAAGAGGAAGGAGAATGATATTTGACAGGAATACTTAGGCATTCTCTTTGTAATTTCACTGTGGTCTCAGCCACAAAGTTAGGTTAAAGGAATCCATCCCTACCTACCACATTACACTTAATGATAGTGTATCCATATGATGAATGTTATGGCACAGCCTTCAGCCAGCGTTTTGTAAAATAGAAAGCAGGCAAGGCAGACCGGTGGAGGTTCATCTCTTCAGGATGTCCAGGTTTTGTCTGGCTATTAATCCCAGCCAGGCACAAAACAGTGCACTTTTTGGTAACTAAGAATGCAGGGTTTCTACCTTCCCTAAGTCATTATGAATAAAATCAGCATAATTAACAATTAGCCATTCTGAATTAAATGGTGTGAAAATAAAATAATTCATTTTGCATAAGAACATATGAAAGGGTACAAATATAAGAAGGCCATTAAACATCTCACTTCTTTGCTAGTTCATCCAACGATCTCATTCAGCTGTTTTTTAGAAGAGGCTAAGGTATCAGTTTTGATCCTGTAGATAATTTATTCCAAACACACAATTCTTGGTGAAGATTCTCCTTTTCTGTTTTAAAAGCACTTTTGATTTGTTTCCATTTGTATTGTGTGGTTTATATTTCGCTGTTTATAAACTGTTCAATTTTGAAAATTCATCCCCTTCTTTAAATCTGTCAACACATTCCTTTAAGAACAGGAATATATCGGTTTGTTCTTCTCTAACCAGAGTGCAGAGCAACAATATTGTTATTCTAACAGGGTGATTCTAACATAGTGAAATATGCAATTTTAATATAGCGTCCTCTGACTTAAACTTCACACTTGTGACTATTTCCTAACATTCTGTTTGCATTACTATTACTTTCCTGCATGGTGTGAAATGTGATGAGATTTTGGTGAAAATCATCACTATAGACACCTGTCTTTCACACAGATGTCTCAAATTCAAGTTTAGTTTTAAGTACTTTTTCCATAATCGAACATATTCTAGAAATACATTTCTTTATGGATGGGTGATACTCGACAATTAATCAGCATACCTTTCCTTTGCGTAGTCTGAGACATAGTATCACGCTGGTAAACACTTAAGTGAAAAGTTCACTTTAATACAATATATTGGCCATTTTTCTTTTCTCATGAACCACTTTAATTGATTAACTCTGAGACCTTTCAGTGTGTCTTCTATTGTTGTCTTGCTGTTGTAATAATGTTATAGTTTTAAAAACGGAAATCGTCAAAATTAGTATTGGTTTTCTCTTGATTATTGATTCAGTTTTTACCTCTTAAACTTTTTAGGATTCGAAGCTGAGCAGACCTGACTGTTTTTTACAATGTGGGTATTTATAAAACCCGTATACTGACTAGGAGTAGCAGTCCTAACTGTGTTGGTCATAGTAAGCCACCGCTGTTCCGACATGCCTTTCTTAAAATACTGGGTTCTGCTACAAGAGCCAGCTTGGAGGAATGAAAGAAAACCACAGCGTGAATCTGCAGCAGAGCATCCATCCACTTCAGCGGTAACACCTGGCAGTAATGTCTGCGTTAACGAGAGATTTAGACATTTTAGGTTACAAAGGAATGCACTTCCATTGGTTGAGGACTCCACGGAAACTCACAATATTTTGGTCATGAAACGATTAAGAAAAATTGCATCTGGAAGATAGCCTCCATTAGGACATAGATTGAGAAATGAAAACTGACCCAATTGGATCAATTCTGTTTGAAGGAGAGACTATTTAGAGGTGGAATTTTGGTTTAATGTTACCGAGGATATGGAAAAGGGGGCTTTCAGCAAGTCACTAATATGTTAAAAAAAAACTCTGTTTCATAATCATATATTATAATTATTTATTATTTTTTTACAGACATTTTTATAACAGAGGGAACTTGGAAAGTTTTTAAAATGTGATTTGACATTCAGATATATTATTGGCGACTTCCGAAACTGCTGTTCTACAAATAAAGGCAAGCAATAAATCGGTGGTTATGAACTATGTCATCAAAATCATTTTTCAGTTATTCAGATGGAAGACCGCGGGTAAAGATTTTTTTTTTGGATCGAGTGTTGGTACTTCCTGCTGCATCTGTGTCGAACTAAACAACTTTAACCTACTGCAGTACAGTAAGAAAAAGTAGCCCAATGGTTAAACATTATTATTTCTGTGACAAAGCTTCACATTCACAGAACACAAATATGTATTGTACGCTTATGTCTGTGTTCCACAGTAGCTTACTTTATCTGACTTCACTACAGAGTCATCCATTGTGTGGAGTTAGGGCAAGCAGCAACAGGACTGAAACACAGAAATCCATCAGTCAGAACACAAGTAGCATCCAAGCTGCATTGCTTACAATTGCTCATGTGTCACCAGTGGAAAAGTCTGAATATTTTATTTTCTTTCCTTTGTTGTGCTTTGTTAGGGAGAAAAGTAAATTGTTGGTATGGATTTTAGTCATCTGGTGTGCCATGGTATTTCATTTTTAATTTCTAACATTATGTATTCTGTGTGAAGGGGATACATTCAGGTAGGGGCCAAAAACCTGGAAGCAGCTGGGTAAATCAGGGACACCAAGCATATCGCAAGCAAGAGTGGCCACACAGGTCTGATTTATTCATTAGTTAAATAACATCCCAGAATGTCTAGGGTCATGTGTAAAAATGCTGGCCTGTAATTATGGCCAGCAGGACCTCTGTAACTGTGAAAGAGGGGTGTTTATCCTTGAGTTTTTAGCAGGAACTTCAGTGACCAAGACAGCTGAACTTGCTGATAAGCAACCGTCTCTAAGGTCACGTCTGCATGGAGCTGAGAGAGAAAGACGTCATGTGCAAAGGGCAACAGTGGGCAAAAGCACAAACTTCAGGAAAGTTGGATCCATGCATTAATTTGGAGGGCAAAGGCGAACGAGTGAGCAACTGCAGATCACTTGTCTGCACTTTTAACCTGGGGAGTTTCATTTCTTTCCTGCCTTCAGGGGTGTCTTGCAGGAAGTGTGCTTTCTTAGTGATTTGATGGTCTTGACACTGATGTTATCTGTATGTCATGGCCTTCCCATCGCCAGATCCAAATCCCATTGAGTATTTAAGAACGATTCTGGGATAACACCCGAGACAGACTTTTCCACCTACTGTAGATCAACAAGGTGTGATTTGCCTGACTTTCTCATGGAACATCTGTATCCTTCCTGCAGAATTCCGGATGCTGGTGAACTATCTCACAGTGTATATAGGTCGTGCTGGCTACACATGGTGGCCTAATGTTCTATTATTAAGGGACTTTGCATAGGTAGTTTCATTTTTCTGTCCACTAATGGTAGGTAAATGTTAAAATTTCAAGAGGTTTTTTAGTGTCCACCCAAATTGCTGTGTTAACTTTGTATCATAACACGGCTTTTTAGATCACCACTTTAAGGAAAGCAGAGGGTGTCGTTGAAAGAGAAAGTCTGACAAATAATGTACTCTCACCCCTGCCTCTCCTGATAAGAGACAGAAAGATCGGCTTGCATCATAAACTGCTGTGTTTTTAAAGGTAGAGTATTAAATATTTGGGCCTTTAAAACGTGTCAATGCCCTCCTTTTGCTTTATTTTTGCAGGGAAAGATGTCTTGAGGAAGCCCTTCCCAGCCGAGACATCAAAGTAAGACGAGCGGGTTTTTTTGCTGCCAATGTTCGCCGCAGAAAGCCCTTGCAGGGATAGCAGCCGCAGAGGCCCAGAGGCACTCTTCTCCACCCCCTCCTCCCTCCCGTGACGCCGCCCCCGATCCCGCGAGCATGTCCATCACCCTGAAGCAAGTCTTCAACAAGGACAGGACCTTCCGGCCGAAGCGCAAGTTCGAGCCGGGCACCCAGCGCTTCGAGCTGCACAAGAAGGCCCAGGCCTCCCTCAACTCGGGGGTCGACCTGAGAGCCGCGGTGCAGCTGCCCCACGGGGAGGACCTGAACGACTGGGTGGCCGTGCACGTCGTGGACTTCTTCAACCGCATCAACCTGATCTACGGCACCATCTGCGAGTTCTGCACGGAGAAGACCTGCCCCGTGATGTCGGGGGGTCCCAGGTACGAGTACCGGTGGCAGGACGACCACAAATACAAGAAACCCACTGCCCTCCCAGCCCCGCAGTACATGAACCTGCTCATGGACTGGATTGAGGTTCAGATCAACAATGAGGACATCTTCCCCACGAGCATAGGTGAGTACAGTCGGCGAGGATAGCTGGCCTGTGCAGATTAAGAAAACGTAATCATGTTGTAGACACATTATTATAGGGATTCAGCCCTGACCTGCTTTGGCGGAGAGGACGATCATAGAGAACAGGCCAAAGGCAGGTTTTGCAGCTCCACAAAGACAGGGGTTTTGTTGACCTTCTTGGTTACTGAGGCAGGTGCGGTTCACCAAGAGGAGATCAGCAGAGTGAGAGAGATGGCAGGTGGAGAGAAAGGGGGGGAGCGCAGTTTCCCTTAGCTTGCCACGCAGTGCCAAGAGGGCGAGCACTAAGGGAGCCCCCTTATACAGGGTAAGGGAGGGGGGAGGGAAAGATCAAGGGGCAACGGCACAGTCTATAACTCTGGGGGTGGAGTGCTACAAAGTAACTGATGTGAGCTTAACTAAAGAAAACAAGAGTGTCTTTTGTATTCCTGGTCAGTTTAATTGTATTTATATACTATATAATATAGTCACGGGTATGACCAGCATAATAAATTTCCACCTACACGGGGAACGATCTGTTAAATCAGTGATGTGTTTTCATCTGTTCTTATAGCAATGGACAGTGTTATGTTTGACAAAAATGAGTAATATACAGTATTTAAGGAGTATGTTTCATGGGGTTTCTTGGGAAACTTTTTTAAAGCAATTAAACCTATAATTGTATTGCTTTTTGCAGACATTCTCTTGTGGCATTCAAACATGGAATTTGTCATTGGGAAATTCTCATTTAACTTCTCTGAAGCACTTGTGCTTGAACATTGTCACTTTTCAAAAGTAAATCTTTCTAAAGTGTTGAAAGATTCACAGTGCTTGTTTTGAAAGTCCTCTTAGATTCTCAGAGTCTCAAAAATGCAGAATAATGTGTCGAAAGCAAGGCCCCCTCCTCTGTTTTGGCTGAGGGAAACTGGGAGCTGTTATCAGGGGTTGAAGAATGCTTTCATCTTCACATGAAAAGCCAGGTGGAGCCAGTATAATCAATAATTGGGACCCTTTATTGTGGGAGTGCACATTGTGTTTTACTTGGTTAGAGAGCCTGGATGTTTCTGCTTTGATGTAGTGATGTAGATGTTTCCTCAGTTGAACTCTGCTCCAGTGTTTCCTCCCTTGGAGCTATTTAAGCCTCACCTGGGTTAACCATTACAACTATTTCGCAGTCCTGCGTCTTGAGAGTTGTTGGGCTGAAGCTGGGTTTTGAATGTCATGGCCAGGCAGGGGCCTGTGAAGGCCTTAACGTGAAGAGCCATATGTACAGTTAACAGGTTAATTCTTCTTCATGCCAACTTTGTGTAAGGCAGCAACATGTTTGCACATCTTGTCTGTCATCACAGCGATAGCCTATATTTTTCATTCCATCTGCATAACAGATGCCTTTACTATCTTCTGCTGAAATGCTGTTACATGTTTTTGTTTTATCAAAATAAGCTGACTAGACTGCTAAAGTGCCTCCTTTACTAGGGTGTCTGCTAATGTCATGTCTTCAGAATGTCTGAAATTCTGCAGCTAGTGTCCTCACTAAATCTGTTCTGCTTCATCCTACAACTTCTGTCCTGTGTTGATTACCCTGGTTCTCTGTGAAATTCAGATTGGACAGGTGTTTTGCTCAGTGGTTAACTTTGCTGCTTCAACAGTGCTGGGGCCCAGAGCTCAATTGTTGGACTGTGATCCGTGTGGTGTTTGTATGTTCTCCCTGTGTTTGCGTGGGTTTCTTCCCACAGGCCGAAGGCATACTGGTAGGCTAATAGGCTTCTGGGAAAAGTGGCCCTGGTGTGAGTGTGTGCCCTGCGATGGACTGTCCAGGGGGGAGCCTGTTTAAACCCATTGCTTGTCATGGCTCTGGCTCCCCTGCAGCCCTGAATTGGATGAAGAGGTGAGAGAATGGATGGATGGAGGTGTTTTCCTGCTCACGTACAAGGCTCTGAATAGTCTAGCTCCAAGTTATATCAAGGGATTATTGCATGAGTACAGTCCTACACTTAATCTGAGATCTGCAGATTCAGATCTTTTTATTCTAAGTTACAGACACAATGGATAGTAAAGCCTTCTGTTCTGTGGACTTTTCCAATACTTCTTGTCAAATGCATTAGAGGCTTAACAACTATTTTTTAAATTCTCCTATAGACCTATATTACTGCACCTTTTAATGTTTAATTTAAATTTACTCTTGATTTTATAAGTCATCTTACTGTGCTCTTTTTTTATACGTGTTATGTGTTCATGTCCTATAATGCACTGTGAGTTTTTTAAAAGTCCTTATAAGTGGCGCATTACTATCGTTATTATAATGTCGGGAGGTCAGCAGCAGTTCTGTTTTTTTTTCAGACAAGGACATGAAAATACATTAGTCCACAATCCGTACAGTACTATCGCACCTCACCTTTTTAACAGGGCCGTTTTTTTATACAAATGGTGATGACCGCAAAATTTTAAAACGCATGACTGAAGTTGATTCTGTTGTTGTTGGTTTTTGTGTACGTGCACATTTGCTCTGCCAGAGACAGATGGTTAATTGGTCGCTTGAACATTAGCGAATCCAAAGCGCCATAAGTTGATTTTCTCTCGGGAACAGAACATAAAAGCCAGCAGTCCTGTGCAATCCAGTCTGTGGCAGATAAAAACAAACAACAAAAACGCAATGAAAAGAGGCCAAAACAATAGTAAAGGCTTTATCACCCTTCGGCCTTAACCATTACATCTGGCAATCGCAATTCAGTGTGCCTGCTCCAGGTGGCCATCGCTCACAGGTATTGCTCTTACCTCCAGCCTTGTATTATTAAAGGGTATTTGATCTCAGAAGCATGGGCTCACTCCCAGTGCAGCGCCTGCAGGAAACCAGATAGCACAGCCTTTGTTGGCTTTTGCCCTGTAATAACACCATTCACTAACAGGCCCTGTTCATTTGGAGTTTTTTCAATGATTTTTATAGGTTTCCCTGTGCTCCTCTCTTCACATAAATTATTCACCTGAGGCCATGTGTGCAAGCCTTACTTCTGTTTCTATTAAGGAACCTATGTTTTATTTACAAAAAAAAAGGATTTATGGGTTATATCCCATTTTCTTATTTACAATAGTATTTGAGAAGCTTCTGAGAACACTAGAGGTGCATGTGATTGGGGATTGGGGATATAAGTTAAACTTCAGTCGGAACTTGATACTTTGCCTGTATTCTGTTTTTTGCCTTTTATTTCAACATTTTTAAATTGGCAGCAGAGATTTTTTTAGACTCTCTGACTGCTCATTTATTTAGTTTTTGTTGTATTTTTTTGTAATCAGCTAGCCAGAGTTATGGCATTTTGGAAAACCGGGTTACCCTTGTTAAGTGGTGTTTGTTGAGCAGTATGTGAAATATTCTAAATGAATTCCTCTGTGCTGTTACCAAGGACACTGCGCTTTAGACGGTGCCTTCTTTCAGATGAGATATTGGACGAGTCCTGACTACTTTTAGTCATTGAAGATCCCTACCCCAGTGTCCTGGATGAATTCCCTTTAATCCTTGTCTACCTGACGTTTCCCCCTGATTCCGCTTATGAAGCAGTTCCCCCTTCTGTGCCTGACCTGTTGGAGTCTGTGTTGGCAAATAATGACCATTTGATGTCACTCAGAAAGGTTGTGCTCTTCAGTGGTGAAGTGGATCAGGAATTCCGTGAAGCATTTTGAAATCCTTCTGGGTGAAAAGCCTTTTAAAATGCAAGAAATTAATTGTTGTTGTTTTACAACAGCTGGAATGCAGGCAAACAATGGATAGGAGGAGTGCTAAGGCATTGAAACTCTTAGCAGTGTCAGCAGAAAAAGATTAACTAGGCAGCCAGCTGGCATTCCTCTGGAACCTGCAGTTTACTTGTTTGTTGCAGAGCACTGTTGTAGAACACAGCAGAAACATGTCCAGATCGCTCCAGACGCCCTCTACCTAACAGAGGCTGTGGCAACATTCCTGGTATTTTCTTTTGTTAGTTAGAGGATCAATTATCATCGTCCTCATCAGATTACACCCCGGAGTGTGACGTAATGTAGCACCTTAAAGGGCGCTTTGTGTAAATAAGTGAAGAAGAGATTCTCAGAAATCTCAAAGAACCTTCTCAGAAGTCCCCTAGGCACGGGAACTCAAGACTGCGCAGTGCTGAGAAACGTTATAGATATTCATGAAACTCTAATTAAAAAAATTGAGATGACCTGATTAAACATTTATAACGCAAAAACATAAGATGCTATGGATTGGTTAATTAACAAAGTGATCCGCCATTGTGTATTCTCTTCAAATGAATATGTATGCAAACCCTAAGATTAAGTAACTGGTAGCAGCAGTGACTTTGACTGCGCGTTATGTTTGCCAGTCTCTCTCATCGGCTCTTTTCTTTTCGGCCGATTCCTCCTTACAGAACTCATCCAGGCTTGTGGCACCTCACTTCCGGTCCTGTCGTAATGTTTCAATGGGGTTGAGGTTTGGAGTTCGTCTTGGCCGTTTCAAAACGTGACATTTATTTCTCTTCTGCTGTTCTGTTGTATATCTGTTGGTATATTTAGGATCACCGTTCAGTCTCGTGACCCACTGTCGTCTGAATTTCAGCTGAGGATGGCCTGACATTCTCCTCCAGAATGGGCCGATGCCAAGCAGAATTTATGGTTGTGTCAATGCTGGCAACCCAGCAGCTTCAAACCATGGATCTCCCACTAGCATACTTGACTGTTGGGATGAGTTTGTTCTGTTGAATGGTTTTTGCCACAAACTATGTTTCTTATTGTGGCCAGAAAATTAACCTTTTGACTCATCTGTCTACAGAACATTCTCCCAGTAGTCTCGTGAATCGTTCAGGTGCACCTTGGCAGCATTCTTTTTAGTGAGCAACCGTTTCTTCCATTTGTTCACTGACAGTGGACAGAGCTTCAAATTTACTTCATTTGAACTTTTTTTGTCGCCTTCATAGAATCCATCATCTATTGTTGTGCATGTGCAGATTGCTTTACATTTCATCCACAGCAAGAGGGGGCAGAACAACTACAACATTCAAAACCAAGTGGTTCATGATGATTTTTCATCTGTGCCATGTACTGTATATGTAATAGAAGCAGATAAGCAAGATCTTTCATGTTCAAGGTGAGCATTGCATAATCTCTAGACATATCATTTACTGTAAATGAGACAGATACCACTTCACTGCTGAGTCTGTAAGCTAAGATTCAAGACATTCAAGACTTTTCTTTTCCTTTTAGCATGGAATAGACTGCTCCTCTGAGGCCTACGCATGCTGACACAGCTCCCTGCCCAAGCTTCTACAAAGGAAAAGAGTTTATATACTACAAGTGTATATAACACAGCTTTAACTAGTAAACATCGTGATTGTTGTGTTTTCAAACATTTGAAAAGACCTTATCAATACAGTCCAGTTAAGACTCGTGCCACCAAATAATAATAATAATAATAATTGCTTACACTTATATAGCGCTTTTTCTGGACACTCCACTCAAAGCGCTTTACAGGTAATGGGGACTCCCCTCCACCACCACCAATATGCAGCATCCACCTGGATGATCCACCTGGACCAAAGAGCTATGGTACAGTACCTGGCCAAAAGAGGAAAAGGCTTTGCTGTGCTCCAATTCTCTGTCCAGTTCACCTCAACAGCGCCAGCAGTGTTTTCTGACACGTTGAGTCGTAGTGGCTGGGCAGGGTCATCTCTGCTTATTCCAAATAAGATTGGACAGAACTACAAAGTGTCTTAAGTAAGAGTTATGATTTCTCACATGGGGGAGAAGAGGGTGTAAAACAAGCTTCTGTGAGTTTTGATACTGTAAGGAAGTCATTTGCTAAAGCAAATTGTTAACAGCTTTGTGTATCACAATGAATGTGAGGGAAAAGAAGAAGTTTTAACTCTCTTTTCTTATTCGCCATGTAAAATCTCATATTTGTTTTTGTATGCTAAAGGTTTTTTTTTACTTTAAAAAAAAGGTATTGATTCAAGCTTCACACTGAACTGATGTGCCAGGAACGAGTGTTCACAGCTACGTTCTTGGTAGTGGTTGTTAATTTTAGCTACTGCTAGAGGCTGATGGTGTTAGTTGTCCATGCATGAGGAACTTCAGGCTAATTAATTAAGTTCTGTCAAAACGTTTTCTCATTTGCTGGTTTTTGAATCTGTGAATGGTGAAGTCGTCCACCAGTGACCACCACTGATTATGACTGTCTTAGGTCCTGGATTGTAAATGGTCTTGCTGTGTTGAAAGCCTCCAGTTCAGAGCTATTTCAGGACTGCCATTACATTGCAAGACATTAATGTTTAAACATTGTATTAAGGATTAAAGATTAAACATGGATTAAAATGGGTCAGGCTACTAGAAATACCATTTCTAAGTGAAAAATGACTCTTCTAAAATTAACATTTCTTCTTCTGAGCCTTCTAGATACTATTGCTACTTCTGTATACTCTGCTGGGAGAATTCATCTTAACTGTTCAGCGCCATCCAGAAATTACCCAGAAATATTTAACATTAATTAGGCCTATCAAGTGCATTGCCAGTGATGATTGGAAATTGCTCTTTATTTCCTGTTAGGATAGAAGCGAACGCTCAGACTTTATCTTAGACTCTTATAGCTATGTTGCATTTGAAAATAAAACAAATAAAAAGAAAGCACTGATGAGTCACAGTATCCCCAAAGTGGTGTTTTAATAAACATGTTACAATGGTGGTTTGATATGTATTTTTACTATTAAGAGAGGTAGTGATACACTGTGTGGAATGGCATATCAGTACACCAGGGAGCTGCCTCAATGGACAAGCTGTACAGGTTTAATTCTACAGTAAAAAGTACAAAGAAGACAAAAAGAAACAACGTTTCTTGAAGTCCATATGTTGAATTCAGTCCAGTTGCACTCATTTAGATCACCTGTTCAGGTGATGGCACGGGCTATGTTGCAGTAAGTCCTCCAAAAGTATAAATCCTGCTAGAATTTTTGTTTTAGGTATGATTTACCATAAAATAACCTTCCATGTAAATGATAGATCACTTCTGCAAAACCTGAAAATGAATATGAGTGTATTTTAGTTGGTTGGAAAATTGCTTTTTTTTTTGCAATAAATTAGATGAAGTATCTATAAAACATGTTGCCTTGTATGTGCCGGTTTCTTGAAAATATTAAAAATACAGCAGCAAAAACTGCTTGGTCTAAAGCATGTTGACAATGTAATAGGGCTGCTTTCGCGTCATTTGAAGTTTTGTTGTGTCGTTCTGAATTGCAGACAGTGATGGGAACATGGTGCTACACACACACTTAAACGTTGCCTCTTTTGTGATGTAAATCGGAGGTTGTGCATGTTACCTTGCGCTTGGTAGTTTCATTGTGGTTTCAAATGTACTTATCATTGCTCATTCATTGTAACCCCGAAATGTAAAAAATAGCATTGCAGCTCGCCTTTAAATAGTTTACAGGTCTAGTTTACTTTTGTGGAGGAACCGGAGTTTTGTGTTGGTGCACTCCATGTACAAGACTCGATGTAGGTTGAGTTTTTCAGGTTTGATGAACATTAAAAACAAAAAAACAGACAATGCCTAAGAGCAGCTGAGCAAGAGCTCCTGCATCGTATCAGATGGTTTCACTGTCATCAGTTCCTGCCAAGATAATGCGGCTGTGCACTTTGAGGTAAACTCCTACTGAACACTGAAATAGTCTTTCTTTATAATTTTACTGTTTAACAATGTACTTGAGCTGGCAAAATACTATATTTATGTAGGTATGCTATGGGAAGGAAAAGTTTGAGAAACACTGGCTTGTTATACAATATATGTTATATATATACTGTACAGAAAAACCGCCCACTGTTTTGTGGGATCAGTTAAGAATGTAAAGATTGTCTCTTCACATTCTAAATTACAGTTTTTTCTGATCAGAAGCACTTTTCATTAAAAAGCCACGTTATTGACTGTAATACTATGCAATTGTACTGGCTGTAATACTGTATCCCGTCGGTTCTGAACATGAGAGTTTGTTACCTTACCTGCAACTACTACTCTAGAGACTAAAGTGGCTGTTGCACTAAAGACATGCTATAAGAACAGCCAGGTTTTGGTTTCTTGAAAACCATTTTGAGGATATAGTTTTTTACTTTGATCAAGGCTTGGAAATTGTCTCGCTAGGCAATTCGTTTTTTAAGGCACTGATATTTGTTCAGGAAAGGTGATTTTCACAAAAATGAGGAAGTTGCAGAGAGAAAAAAGTTCATAGTGTCAATCGTGCCTGGGCAACAAAAATGAGAGCTGTCTTGTTTTACCTGTCTTTAACCAGGTAAGACAAAAATACTATTGTGTAGCTCCTCTTGGATTCCCTGCATGCCTTAGCGGTTTCTAGTTTTCCCTCAGTTTTTTTTTTTCAGGTTTGTTGGATGATCTGCATTTTTAATAGAACATTTTCTAAAATCTAGCAGTTCATTTTGCTGGCATGATGGGGAGGGCGAGCAAAATTAGCTGGAAACAATGCACACCGTAGCCTCCTAAGAGTATTGTGTTCTATGGGCCATCAAATCCTGAGAAGGAATTACAGTGCTGTCCACTGAAAGACTTTTTATTCTCTTTGTATGAGGTGTTTATTTTAATCGTTGTTAAAGACTGATTAACTGGGGAAGGAGCTTGTGATTGGACTCCGTGATCCAGGTGTTGCCGTGACCAGGAATCCACTAGGGCCGGGCTGGGATGAGCATCACACAGTGACTCCTGAGACTTCCCAAGCATCTGCATAGCTGCTACTGTATGTCATCACCAAGAGACATGCCATTCCTCCAGTGAGCACCGACTGTCTCAATCTTTTCTGAGCAGTACAGGAGTTGTCAAAGAGCCTCAGAAGAACAGGCTGTTCTAAATTGGGTGGATGTTCAGTGGATTAGTGTGTAAGCAGGTTAAGATTTGACTTGAGCCTGCTTGGCTGACAGGAAGACAGCCTGGCCATAAAGACAAAACTCTGAAAAAGGGTATTCATTACTCATACTTCCTGTGTACTTAGTTGGGTGTGGTAGAGGGCTAGCCTATCATCTTTGATTGTAAGTAATAAAGTCCATTAACCATGCAACGTTTAAGGAATAAATTACAGTTACCACTTGATTTTCACCAGGTGTGCTTTGTCACACTCTTATTCTTGTGTTAGATTTTAGTCATGACAAATAAAAAAGTTTTGCCTCTTAAGAGCCTCCCCTTAAGAAAAGCAAATCATCTAGAAACAAAAGTGTTTTTTATTCCATTTAAATTGTAAGCAGTCGCGCTGATCTCTAATAATGAATGCTCGAGTAGACAATCCTATTATTATGGTTTGGACTGGGTACTTATTATAATTCTTGAAATGGAGAAGTCCCAGACACAAAATAATATTAATAAAAGGACTGAGAAATGTTGATCCCAGTGTTCTGTTCATCATTCTGTATACTTCTAAATATAACAGCAAAGCTTCAGGGCAGCTAGAGTTTTATTACTGAATGTATGCAGCCTTTTTATTGCAGAAGGTCCCAGAGTAGTTTATGTTTAGGAGGGTACTCACTTCATCTGCTACTGAAACTCAGGACCCACCTAAGCAGCTATTACAGTACGTCCTAAACATGGTCAGTTTATTGTGACATTTAAAAGGGTGGGGTGTTGGCACATGATTATATTCCCTGTACTTAAGTGCTGCCCTTTACATTTTAACCAGTGTAAATTATGTTAAATAATGATGTTGGACTTTTAGGAACCCTGCATGTTATTTAAAAATAATCGGTATGCTATGACATTATTATGTAATGGGCAAATAACTGTATTGATCTAATGCATTCCAAATTAAGTCAATCAGCCCCGAACTCCCAAATTAAGCCAAAGCAAATGATTCCAGAGGAGAAAGAAGAATAATAGGAATCGATGGTATTAGTGAATACTTTCAGTAAGCTTTTTTGGTATGATGCCAAAGTCCTCATGTCTAGCTGTCATACTGCTCATAATGATGGAAATAATGGAAAATTACATTACCAGCTGGTACAAGCGGGTTAACGTCATTTTTTCTTTCTTTTTTTTCTGGAGAGAGTGCTTCAGAGGATATCGAGTTTATTTTCAAGCAGAATGTAGGCACTTCTTTTGGATTATTTTGCCCATTGGATCCGACCAGAGGACACAAGTGGTAAAAGTGCAGAAGTGCATTTACAGCATTTACAGCCGATTCACTCCTGTCCCGTTTAGAACAGGAGGCCCGTCTTCACCCAGAGGGTCGTGGGAGCATACGATAGAACAAGCTACCCAGCCAGCAGCCAGCCAGTATCTGCGAGCCTCCGACTTCAGACAATTTCTGGTTTTCTTGCATCGACGGTACATAAACGCATGTCTTGTGTGCAGTTTTCAGTGTAGAATGATGAAGGATGGAAAGCCTTTCTTGGAGACATCTCTTAGGGCAGAGTTGACGGCCTCTGATTCTGGGTGGAAGAATATATAGAGTGAATTTAACTGTCAGTTCCAGTTTTCTTTGGCAAATGAATGGATTAATGGCCAGTGAACCTTTTTCGTTTCTAAGTGCCAAATTAAGATGTCGTGTTCTAGGTGATTTCCTGCCGATGGTATTCTTAAATAATAATAATGTTTTTTGCTCATTTTGTGTAGAAAAGAAAATTATTCCATTTCTCCTTTACAAACTACCTGCATAGATATCTTTGATGTTTTTTTTTTCACCAGTAGTACTAATATTGTCCATTATGCAAATTTACTATGAATCACAGATGAGTTATGGATCACAATTTAATTTCAAGATTTTTTTTCTTTGAATGCTCTGAACAGTGATCTCTTTCATAAAGTGCAGTCTTCATAACTATCACTTCCACATTTTGATGTTGCTTTTTACCTTTTGAACTAGACAGTGTATACGCTGTACACACACTTTAGGGTAAATAAACCTTTGCTCTGTGTAAAACATATCTTAGTGACACATTTAGTTGCCTGATCTGAAACTGAGCATAACGTAATAAAATAAGAGCATCAGCAGCTGCAGATGAACATGAGTTATTAAATAAGTCTGTTTAAAAACTGATTCAAGTTAAAGCCTGATATATGATTATGCAACTGCATTGTGTTGTTGTAGCTATTTATAGTTGGTATGTAGTGTCTGGAAAAGAAAAACAGCACAGGGATGTGTCTGCACAAACAGTTCAGAGTCTGACTCTAGTCTGAAAAAAATGCAGGTCATCCTGAATCTGTAATTAACACTAACTGTATCATTTGGTCTTCACACTTGGCCAGTCTGGTTCTTCTCCAGTGTGAATTGCAGTTGTAGCTCTACTTGCAGGTTTAAAATACGAGAACATGTTTAAAAAAAGTTAGTGTGTCACCTCAAATATTGAAACCCTGTACTTTCTCACAAGAATGCAATAATAAATGTAACACGCACAAGTACTGTTGTTGGGAATCAAAGATGGCATTTATACTTTTTCTTGCATCTGCTCAGTAGCAACTACTTCTGTAACATCTCTACAAGGATCGGTTTGCTCACAATATGCAGACCCCTATCTGGATTGTCATTTCAGTAATGCCAGAACTGAAACCAAGTTTGTTTGAGACCAAGGACACGCTTAGAGGCTATGCAATTTATGATCAATATGTCAGCTTTTACTTTCATTTGTTATGTAAACACACTGAAAACCATTTGAAAAAACTACCCAGCATAATGTTGTGAAAGAGGGCAGAACAAAGTAGAATTGTCAGCTCTGAATAAAAGAAATCAATGTAGCAAGCAGATTTCAGAAATAAATGACACCTCTGTTCGGCAAATTACTGTCAATGATGTACCAGTGTAATAAAATGTACATTAATTTAAAAAGCGTACGATAAAGACTATTTACATATCTATATAGAATGTGGACCAATTAGTTCCTGCTAGTACAAATAATAATTCCTTACACTTATATAGCGCTTTTCTGGATACTCCAATCTAAGCACTTTACAGGTAATGGGGACTCTCCTCCCCCCACCACCAGTGTGCACCCCCACTTGGATGATGCGACAGCAGGCATAGTGTGCCAGTACACTCACCACACACCAGCTATCAGTGGGGAGGAGAACAGAGTAATGAAGCCAATTCAAGATGGGGATTATTAGGAGGCCATGATTGGTAAGGGCCAATGGGAAATTTGGCCAGGACACCGGGAATACACCCCTACTCTTTTTGAGAAATGTCCTGGGATTTTTAATGACCACAGAGAGTCAGGACCTCGGTTTTACATCTCATCCGAAGGACGGCACCTTTTTACTGTACAGTGTCCTCGTCACTATACTGGGGCATTAGGACCCACATGGACCGCAGGGTGAGCGCCCCCTGCTGGCCCCAGCAGCTCTTCCAGCAGCAGCCTTAGCTTTCCCCAGGAGGTCTCACATCCAGGTTCCTCCGTGGGTTGCCAGTTATGAGTTGCAGGGTGATATGGCTGCTGGCTATTAGCAGCCAGTCTTGTGTGAGTAGGAATCACGATAACCAAAAACCGCAGAAAGAACAAACGTGTCCTGAAGGAGAAGAGGGATGGGAGCCTCTCTGGCTCTAACTGGCAGAGTGCCAGAATTAGTGTGTCACATGTTCAGTTTTTACATGGTGCAACACTGGGGCTGTATACACTCCTTTTCATTCAGAAGTGACAACCTGGCCGCTGCCGCAAAGAGATGGTGGTTTAGCAGGCTAGCCCAGGGAGGAGAGGAGGTCAGGAATTCCAGGCAGGCCGTGTCTGGAAAGCTACAGATTCGGACACAGAGACCATGGGGGGCTGGGGGCAAGGTACCGCAACTGGGGTCTGGCTCGTGATTTACCAGGGCTTTGATCCCGTCTTTCAGTTTCCTGGTAGGAAGGAAGTCGAGAGCGCTGCCTGCTGTAATACACCCTCCCCCGCTCTGCATTCCTTTCTCTCCCCTCCGGACAGAAGTTTTCCTCAGCCTGGCACGTGGAGTCTGCCGTGACACTGTCAGGGCAAACAAGAAGAAAACACACACTTTAAATACTTAATGGCAGAGAGGCTGATTTCCGGATATTATAAAGGTTGTTGTGTAAATAAAGGCAACAGTAAAGCACTCTTCATAATTACTTTTTTCTTATTAAAACCAATATTTGCACAATTTCTTGCTCATACATGTTTGAGTCAATTCCTTCCTTTTTCTCCTTAACAATACTGAAAACAATAGGTGTTCGCTTGAAAATCACAGCCTTTTAGCTTTTTATGTGACATAATGTGCCCATGGTGGTGTGCATGCAGTAGATTGGGAACAACAGTACAAAAGATTCCCATTGTCCTCATTTCACACTATCACGCTATCATATCCACTTTGTGTGCGGTTAAATGTTACAGATACAGTCAACTCAAGAATTATTGGCACCCTTCATGAAATTGAGCAAAAATGATTGTATAAAATGAAAAATACACATACGGATTCAAATTTTCTGCTCAAACGTTTGGGGAAAACCAAAGATCTTTCAGCTGAAAAGAGACAGATGGTTGTTGACCTTCACAGAGCAGGTGACGGATGTAAGAAAATACATAAACAGTTGAAAATCCCACTAAGCACAGTCAGGGCAATAATCAGAAGGTTCAAAAAGTCTGGAACAGTTGCACATTTGCCAAGAAGAGGACACATGTGCATATTGCCCCCACGCACAGTGAGGAAGATGGTGATGGAGGGAGAGAAAAATCCAAGGATCACAGTTTCAGAACTGCACAGTTTAGTTTTGAAACTTATCGAGTTTCAAAACTACTGTTAGACGCCACCTCCGTGTCAACAAGCTCTTTGGAAGGGTTGCGCGAAAGAAGTCCTTGCTGAGCGCCTGAACTTTGCCAAGCGTTGTCGGAACTACAATTCTACAGTTGGAATTGTGCGATGTGATCCGATGAACTTTTTGGCCGTGCACACCATACAAGGAAAAGCATACAAGGAAAATCAACACTGAAATGGCTGGGGAAGACAAAATCAATGTTTTGCCATGGCCATCCTATTGAAAACCTGTGGTCTGAGTTGAAGACAACAGTCCACAAGCGCAAACCTAAGACTATCGAGGATCTTGAAATGTTCTGCATGGAGGAGTGGTCCCAGATCCCTCCAAAAGTGTGCTCCAACCTAGTCACACTTAACAGGAAGAGGCTCAGTGCTGTTATCCTCTCCAGGGGAGGCTTCACCAAATATTAATTGTAGGGGTGCCGATAATTTTGAAACTTTGTTTTGCAGAAAAAAATGGTACTACTCGCTAAAATGTGTTGTGTTTGAAAAATTGTGTTAAAATAAAAGTATACCGCATCCTCGTATGTTTGCCCAAAATATGACTCCCTGTATGTGTTGTTTATTTTATACATTCATTTTTGCTCAATTTCACGAAGGGTGCCGATTATTCTTGAGTTGACTGTATGTGCGTCAGCTCTTTGACCACACGAGTCCTCCATGGTTGTTTACTTGTCAGAAGAAGTCAGGTCTATTTTTGAAGACTGGTGGGTGATCCTGTTCACACTTTAACCTTTTAACAGAACTACTTTTAACTGACTCGTAATCAGGCTGGGTGGGACGACCAGCTTCTTCTCATTTGTAACTTTTGTTGTTATATTTGTGAAGCTAGACTTGGGACTAGGACTCAGGATCTGCTGTTTCAGTTATGAATTTCCCATCATACTTATTTGCAAAGGAATCCGTTATGTGTATTTGTTTTGTAATTTCATGGAATCTGCAGCAGTAATGGCCTCTGATTGAGAATATTCTATGGCACACTGGGACACAACCTTTGACCCCTCTAAAAACCTGGAATTCACACAGAGGGGAATCCTAGTGCAAAATCACCAGGCTCCATACTTGAAGTCCTGAGCCCTGCAAAAAATCAAAGACAGCATCTTTCAAGGCTGAGTGGAATGACATAAATTGATACAACGCCAATGAAACGACTTCCACATCCTAAAAGAACTGAAACAAATAAAGCTCTTAACCCATAGCTTTTTCCCCCCGTTTGGAAATCCCGTGGGATTAACATGTCATTATACTACATTCCTTCCCTTACATAAGTGAGACAGAATCTGTTCTGGGTAATGTTTGCACATATTTGCATGTTGATGGTATCATTTTGTATACAGCAGGTCACAATACAGGCAGGACAGAAGGGCAGAGCCTTCAGAGCCTGCTGTAAGGTGGTTTGTTATATTTCTGAAATGCTCGTACTGTAGAAAGACTGGGAGACCTTGGAGCATTGTTACATTGCACTAAGAGAAATTTTTAAATATGTAGGTAAATGGATTGATGAGAAGTTTTCTTTTATTCATGGTTCCTACATTTGGCTCTTCATTAGGATTTTTGTATTTAACAGGTAATGTTAGTAACTGTTGGTACTTTTCCACGGATTATTGTGGTTATGATTTATCAATTTAATGCTGTATCTTTGCACAGTAGGTATACATTTTAATGAATGTGGCATATTTGTTCTTGTGTGGTCCCCTGACAAAACTCTGAACAACGCATTTAAATGTAGTCAGGTTCAAACTGTTCGACAACATTTTTTTTTTCCATTGGTATTGCTTTTTAGGTTTAAGATTGCAAAATGCCCACAGCCACCTTAACTACACACACTGAAAGACAATGCAACAGAATGGTGAAAATGTAACCTGTTACTCAGAGTTATCGCTTTCTGTTACCGGGACACAAACACCTGTAGATGAATTATTGACTGCATTTCAACTCCTAATGAAAATGGCCTTCACTTTCAATATTTTTTAAATAGCTTCAGTTTTAGATAAACTAATTTGGTAGTTCCTCAAATTACTTACTTTCTGCCATCCTATATTAATAAATGTTATATATGCAGTAGCTCCCAACCCATGAGATTAAGGGCACCTGTTGTCTCCTGGTTGTTCTCTTGATCACCAGTACTTGCTTGTTTAGACTTTTGCTGACCTTTTCCTGTTTTCAGAAACACTTCACTTCAGGAATATTGTTGTCAACAATTTCAGCATGCAGAACACGCATTGCTGTCTCAGTTGAAGAGATAGCTGCCCCAGGTTGCTGCTGGAAGAGGTGTTAGTGGGGCCAGCAGGAGGCGCTCACCCTGCGGTCCATGTGGGTCCTAATGCCCCAGTATAGTGACGAGGACACTATACTGTAAACCGGCGCCGTCCTTCGGATGCGACGTAAAACCGAGGGCCTGACTCTGTGGTCATTAAAAATCCCAGGGCGTTTCTCGAAAAGAGTAGGGGTGTAACCCTGGTGTACTGGCCTAATTTCCCATTGGCCCTTACCGATCATGGCCTCCTAATAATCCCCATCTTGAATTGGCTTCATCTCTCTGTTCTCCTCCCCACTGATAGCTGATGTGTGGTGAGTGTTCTGGCGCACTATGGCTGCTGTCGCATCATCCAGGTGGGGCTGCACATTGGTGGTGGTGGAGGGGAGTCCCCATTACCTGTAAAGCGCTTTGAGTGGAGGGTCCAGAAAAGCACTATATAAGTGTAAGCAATTATTATTTTTTCTTTCTAAGCAGCACTCACTATATAATCAATGCGAAACGAAATGACACAGAAAGGAATGACGATGTACCATAAACTCCCACAATGATAATTATTTTTCATTACGTTTCCTTTTGCAGATGTCCACTTACATTTCAGCTAACGCACTGGAATGAGAGGATTTCTGAAACACAGAAATTAGTACAGGATTGATACCAATTGCAGATCCTATTCAAACAGAGCTGAGAGCAAATTTAAATATACTCATCAGAAAGAAAACCGAAATCAGTTAGACTGCAATTAAGGACTCATTTGTAACCAAATCCAGAAGATACAGTTATTCTGGATTTTGACAATTATATTGGAATATTTAATCATTTTTGCTTCATGCAGAATTGTTTGCTTTGTATGGCAGAACTGTATTGTTATACCAAGATCATATTGTAAACTGGTAATAATTATAATAATTATACATGCATATTAAATTTAAAAGTATCCAAATGAAAAAAGTAATTTACCAGACGTATAGGTTCAGATTTGTCTATGCTTAGAAATGCTAAAATAATGCACATCTTTTTAGTGAAGAATGATGCAAGAAAGAATTTGTGACCACTCTTATTATTCTTGTCAGTTCAATTACAAGAATGATTGCTACAAAAGAGTTTCTGTTACAAAATGTTCTTTGACTCATGTGGTGTTTTACTAAAGCCTTAAGAATGTACTTCTTGGGAAAGTTAATGCAAACCATGAGCATCTTCAGCATACATGAAATACTCAGATTGTCAGGTTTAAGTAGTCCAACAGATTAGTTACTGATGGGGATTTTAGAGATACCAGGCACAGTTTCTGCTCTATGAACTAAGTGGAAATAGCAGTGTGTCAGCAGGCCAGGAAACTCTCAGGGCATAAAAAGACTGCCACACAGCACACTGTGGTCTGCTTTTCCTTTGGGATTAAGGGACAGTCTTCAAGCTGTCAGCATTTCTGGTGTCCAAGACAGGAACTTCATCCACCAAGCTTAACCAGCAGGGTAGGGTGTCCCTTTCTTTGCATTGCCTTGCAACCTAGTAGTTGTTAATGGTCCCTGTTGCTGGGTTACTCTGAAGGGAGGCTGCTTCATCGTCAAGTAGTCCAGTGCCTACAGCTGCCCCCTGGTGGCCACTGGAGAATGTACACAAATTAATTGCCTCTACTGCCTTGTTAACAGTAATGTTTCTCATTAAAATATACACTCTAAAGGAAAAAAAGAACAGTTAACTCTTACGTATTTTGTGTTAGATATGTTGCATTCTTTACATAAAAAGGGACGGTAGATTCCATGATCTAATCAAACCTTTTAAGTAATGCTGTAATATATGAAAAATACCATATTCCGTACACATAGCAACATGAACAATTTGAATTAATTGATGACAATAATAACACTGATAAATTAGCATAGACATACTTGTAAAAAAAAATTAAAAATCCTTTTGATTTTTTGAATGGTTTTTGCTTTGATTTAACAACATTTGTATAATGTGAGATTTACTTACTTATCAAGATGGACATTTCCTACATTTTATCTGGCATAGAGTGCATTTTCATAGTCCATTTCAGTAACAAAGTGCTTTTGTAAGGAAACAATCCTTTTTAGTTCAACACCACCCCCCACCTACTGGAGACCACACAGCCACTCAAAGACAATAACAGTCATTTCATCAAATTATTTTCATCTATTCAAAGGTTTATTGGCTCTGTAGAAGTCTATGACTTTGCTGTTAGTTCTGAAGCACTTTATTCATGAACTGAGAAAGATTATATGATTTAAAATATTACAAAACAGGCTGACAGTGCTCCCATATTTCCATAGGTTTCCTAATATGTTGTTATGCAATTCTGATGAGCATTTTGATGCATTCCTTCTCAGACAACGAAAGTACCAGATTTCTCCCTTAATGTTTTTGTTTAATAAGTGTTTTTACAGACAGCTGAATGTTGGATAGTGACATTGAAATGCTCCCTGATTGACTCCATTGAGTTCATTCACTGAGACATAACCTTGAGACTGAGACATGCATTTTGGAGTTTGTTACCGAAACAGCTAACATCTACAGGATTTAAAAATGAAACTTAATTTTAAAAGATCACTCATGTTACTATTACGATCTGCATAGCTCAGCGCATTTTCCAAGCTCGGTGCTAACATGAGTAGGTACATTGATATAGTAACTGTCTTAAACAAGATTTACTTAAAGAAAAGTGTTTTATTAATAATTTAATAATTTAATCTTTTTAAAAGGGTTTAGAGAATTTCATCCTGTTAAAAAAATAGCTCTCGGGTAGTACAGGCAAGGAAAACTTGTTCATTGTGTACTCTCAGCCCTAGTAACAGCAACATGTATCCGACATTTGATTTTTATCAACTTGAGAAATAACAGGAAGTAGAATGTTGCATATCATCCAGGCAGTCTTTTTAATAATTTGTGCACGACTCTAAATCAACAGAGAATTTAATCTTTTGCAATAACTGTCTCACTGTTCTTTGCAAGAACTATTTACCAGGGGCCTTTGAGAGAAGAACCCAGAGCAGCCCTGCTCTGCTCTTTGACAGCTTGAGTTGTTTTTCTGTCATATCAAACGTCTCAAATTACTCAGCACATCATGAAGTTGCACCGTTGATCGGCACCAGTTATCGAGCATGTAAGGACATAAACATATCGTTGCGAGTGTGTTCATCAGCCGTGCTCAGGCGGATCGGTGGTTTTCCAACTGGAGCACAGCCGGAGATCCACGTGGCAGGGGGCTGGGTGAGGCCATGTTGTTTGTGTTGTTTGACAGCTGGTGTTTGCTTGTCTTCCCAGGCATCCCTTTTCCCAAGAACTTCATCCAGATCTGCAAGAAGATCCTGTGCCGGCTCTTCAGGGTGTTCGTGCACGTCTACATCCACCACTTCGACCGGATCATCGTCATGGGCGCGGAGGCCCACGTCAACACCTGCTACAAGCACTTTTACTACTTTGTGACTGAGCTTCACCTCATAGACCGCAAGGAGCTGGAGCCCTTGGTGAGTGTGCGTGGAGGAGCGGACCAGTCGCGTTCTTTATCCCGGAGTCATTTACCTGTTAGTCATCTAAGTCTGTCATGCTGCCATTGTAAAAAATGATTCTCTCATTTCCATCCTTAATATGTACTTTGTCTGTTTACCTAAAAACATAGAAAAGCATACTAATGAAAGACCGTTATCGTTGCTGTTTTTTCACTGAGACATTTACTGTATACGATTGATCACGTGAAGACAGGTGTGTGATAACACCGGCCCACCCACGGCCTTAAATTCGAATCTGCAATTAAATAAGGCCACAGCATCTATTTTTGTAAGCATGGAGCTGTTTAGACATGTCATTATTCATTGTTGCAGAAGAGAAAAGTATTTTTTCTGCAGTATTTCCTCTCACATCTCATGATGTCCTAACATATGAGAGGGCTCAGTTTTGCTTCCTGGCATGTTCCTTATACAGTATGTGCATCTCTTAGTGGGGCTGTATATCATGTCTGAAAGTATGTTACAAGCTCAGGATAAAGTTGCTTAACTTATTCAGAGACTTGATAGACTCATAGAAGTCAAATCCCAACAGCTGTTTTATTCAATGGTCTTTAACTCAATCCTGTTGTCATTGGTAATGATTGTTCAAATCTGCCTAACTTAAATCACTAGTTTAATGGCTTCAGTGTAACACTTCCCAATTGCCTCCATCAAAATACCATTCTGTAGCTGCCATTGGATAACAGATTGTATGGAATTATATATATATACTGTATATAAGAAGCTAGAGATATATTTGGATATCATTGCCACACAATTTAAAGCATTTTATCAAGAGACAGAGACAAAGCCTCTTAAAACATAAACAGTCTTCATCAATTCATTCTCCACATTTTGACTTTTTCCCCAAAACAACAACAATTGACTCGTGTCAATTTTGAGATGACACGACTGTTTTGCAAAGTTACATTGTGCCAGCTATTTGAACATGCAGATTTCTTCTGTGTCACTACTGGTGTAGTTCAATGTAAGTGATGTTCTCGGGATTAAAAAACTGCCTTGCAGAGGAAGCCCAGGAGCCCTTACACAAATCCTTCAGTCCCACGTTCACCATGTTAATGAAATCTGTAACAGATATTACAGGCACCATTGGCTGTGGAAAAACAAAATCAGAAAAACTCTGAGGGAAACAATTGCTGCTTTATCTGCGGTATCATAAGGAATTCCCATGATCCTGCTGGGAAAATACCAGAGCCCTCGTCAGCAAAGTATTAGTAGCAACATTACATGAATCAATTGATGAATTATTCTGAACTCGAGCATTCAGCTGCTGTTCATTCTTTTTGGAGAAATGCTTAGGAGAAAGAACCATGTGTTTTCTAGATTAAAATTAAGGATGAATGGGGAATGCCATATTTATGTTGCGTTGTTATTAATTTATTTAAAAATATCATGGGAATCAAGTCTGGATAGGCAGCATTTTGGCATAAGAGAGGATGGATTTTGCTCATTTTGGTTAGGAGTGCTATTCATATCGTTATTCATTTGTATTTTCGCCTTTCCCCTGTGCAGTATATTTATGTTGGGCTGTTGTTGAATTTTTGGGTCAGATTACATTTTTATCAGTTCTGTACATTAAATTAATGATGTTTTTACATTTTGTTTCAGGCCTGGGTGTGGTACCAATTTATCACCCTGTCTGCTCAAACAGCTTTAATAATTAACAGGGAGCAAATGTATCAAAGAAAACTCTAAACAGTGTGCTGCACATAAAATGAATGAGTAAATTACACAATGGCATTACATAAAGATATACAGTTGATGATGTAATCTACTCCTTTATCTTTAAACAGCCTTGAAAAACTCAGACAGCGGTTCTATAGCATGTGTCCTGATCCCATTAAAATGCATTAAAAACCTAATCAGGTAATGAGCTCATGTAACACTATGACTAGACTTCAGGTACAGTGTGCAGTAGTTAATGTGCTTGTGTTCTTGGTCATTTTAGTAGGCAGAACCTTTGTGCCTTTTCTGCTTTTATTTTCCTGGTCATTTTTGCAAAATGCACAAACGTAGGAAACTAGTAATAATGTTACAGTTCAATATTTTTTCCTGGAGAAGGAATTTCCTTTGAGGCTGTCTTGTGAATAGGAAACCAAACAGAATTCACAGCAGGATGAAAATTTATGAAAAGCAGCAGATATAATCTGCTAGATGAGCCAAGAGGCCTCATGTTGTTTGCAACCTATCTTTCTAATGTTGTTAAATATGAGGGAGAAATAGTACAGAGAAAACAAATTAGGATCACATTCAGAAAGCATAGATTTTGGCCCAGTATGGTTGATAATAAAAGAACTTCAAAAGCAAAATCATCTAAATTGTTCTGTACTTCACAGTATTAAGTGCAGTTAAATAAACGTTGTTACTCAGTTATGAGCTGTTGCTTGGAAACAACTTGGATTATTAGCTGACGTGCTGTGAAACAGGTTGAGATTTGTCATTTGTGCCTGATTTTCTCTGCTGTTTGTAAGTTATTTGTTTTCAGTATGTGAAAATCAATCGCAGACCGACTTGTGCAATCCAAAATGAGCCTCAAGAATCTACAGAGCAAATAATAACACGATACCCACTGCTTCGTTTCTCTTTATCATCTACATCCGGAAATGTAGAATAAACATTTCTGTGGAAGGAAACGCAATCGGGAAATATGGTTACATTTCTGCTGGCACTGCTGCCTCTCAACTTTTGGGTCCAGTATTTGATCCTAGCCTGGGGCATATTCTGTGTGGAGTATGAATATTCCCACAAATGTCCGCATAGTTTTCTCTGGGTAAGAAATTGGACTCCCAGTGCCTTACAAATACATTCTGGCTAAGATAACGGGTGTTTTGCGCTACGCAGGTGTAATTCCCTGGGTTCTGTCCAGTTGCTGCAGGCCTTACTGGGATTAAATGCCCTTCTGATGATGGCCGGGCGACAGTATTCGTAAACTGATACGCAAGCTTAAATCAGCTTCTAGAAATGGAGCAAAAAGACCCATGTTTGATCAGATCAACCATATGTTTTTTTAACCAGATTCCAAACTTCCAGAACTCAGTTACTCAGTTATTCAATTCAAACTGTTATTGATGCTGGATTCTGTATATTGAGTAAACGAGAACCTAAATGGAAGCCGGAATATTTTATTTTTAAGAAGGTAAAGGGTGATGAGAGTATGGCACAAGATACCCCAGCCAAGTTGAGAAAGCCGATCCCAGAAATGACTGGCTGTGATTCGCTGATGAATTGGTAACCAGGACTCAAAAGATCCAGATGGGTCGATCCAAATGGCCTGTTTTGTAGCTTTATGTTCATTTTTATATTTGATTTGAAATTAAAGTGACTGAACAATTATGTCTCTGTGCACTAAACAAATCTATGCTAAACCCTTTGTGAAATGTGCATATGGTGTTTTTATTACTGTTCACTAAATCACCTTTGAAACCAAACACAGATAGAATGAACAGTGGAAACCAGTTTCTTTGCAATGCAAAACAGGAAAACAGGCAAGGTAATAACAGATTTTATTCAAGGTCTTTTTGTTTGGTAGTTTGTTCTTTGATATTAGCTGCATTTCTTGTTTTAATTACTTGTAGTATAAAAGGTATTGCGTGACAAGACACTTATTGTGTCTTGGCAGCCGCTTTACAGTCAATAAAAATCATTTGAAATGCACATGCTTTATAGGAGAACATACTGTGACAATGAAAAAAGAAAGCTTCTGTTAGAAGCAAAGCCATAACTTCATGAGCCTGATCTCCAGGGCAAAGAACTACAATAAATTCCTAAATTTGATAGCCTTTAAAAATAGCGTTCATGTACAGTATTTGGAAAGTAGAATTTAAATAAGCTTTGAAAGTGGCTGAGAATAATTCTAATTATTAGATCATTAATAATGGTAATTGCTTAGCAGTTGCCCTTATCCAAAATATTAGCCAAAATACACAGTAATAAATTACAAGTAATAGGTTTATTCCATGCTGACAAAAAGAAGAAAGAGAACACAACGTTTCGGCCGTGGAGCCTTCTTCAGGTGTGTAGTACAATGAAGAGCAGTAAACAATGTGTAGTTAGAAAGTAGTCATTGATTACAGTAAAGGAGGGATGACATTGGGCATTGCAGTATAAGCTGGAGGTAAAACTGTATTATAAAATGTGATCAGGCAGTAATAAGTTAAACAGTTCTCATAACAGAAACATGAGGTCATGTTAATAGGTTACAAACTGGGCAGAATTATACTAAGTGACAAAATGAGGTTTTTTCCTTTTGTTTTGCTCTTTGGGTGAATTCAGTACTTACTCTGCACAGGACGACACAAAAATCTATACAGTGTATGAATACACATGAGGTGTACCTTAATAATTATTGTTCAGTATTAAACCCCTTGCATTCCAGATTCAACAACATTTGAAAGTTTGACTATTTAAATATGTTTTTTAGTGTGGGTCCAATCGTTCATCTGCACAGCACAAGGAATATATAATAACAATAATAATTGCTTACACTTATATAGCACTTTTCTGGACACTCCACTCAAAGTGCTTTACAGGTAATGGGGACTCCTCTCCACCACCACCAGTGTGCAGCCCCACCTGGATGATGTGACAGCAGCCATAGTGTACCAGTACACTCACCACACATCAGCTATCAGTGGGGAGGAGAACAGAGAGATGAAGCCAATTCACAGATGGGGATTATTAGGAGGCCATGATTGGTAAGGGCCAATGGGAAATTTGGCCAGGACGCCGGGGTTACACCCTGGGATTTTTAATGAACAACAGAGAGATAGGCCCTCGGTTTTACGTGTCATCCGAAGGACGGCACCTTTTTTACAGTACAGTGTCTTCTAACCATGCTGAAGAAAGCACTTCTTTTATTGCTTTTCCAGCCCTGTAAGAGTGAATAAATAGTGTTGATGTTGCTTAAACTGTGTGTCCATAGAAGTGTAATCATTTCTAAGATATGATGGCATTTTTTATTTTCATTCAAACTTCAGTTGGGGTACGAGACAAGCATTCAAAGTTCACAAAAGGTGATAAGGAACACAAGGAGATAAAGAGACTCAGAATTGGACCTTCCTTTTTACACAAAAGGTGATGGATATTTGAAACAAGCTACCCAGACGTTGTTTGATGAGATCCATTAGCTGCTAATAGCCAAGCTAATAAAATTAGCTGGTTACTTAATGTAATGTAGTAACAGAAGCTACATCAGAAAGCTTTAATGATCCATATATTTAGAAGAACAAATTGATGTAGCAGTGAAGAACAAAACTGCGGAGAGCCTTTGATCATCCTTCTTCCTGTTAAAATTGGTTAATGACATTCAAATATTGTAAAATGGATTACTATACAGTACGTTCTACAATATATATGTACATACCATCTAAAGCATTTACTTTAGTACTATGGACCTTTCCAAATGTAACTGCATAACAGAAAAGGAAAATGAAAAGGCATGTGGGCCCGAGATCATGAAGTTATTGGACACTTCATTTGATTTGGCATGACCACAGATTTTGTTTGTAGAATTAGTGGAAATGTTCTGGATGAACAGACTTAATTTCTGTATAATCAGTGTTGACAACTGGAATTGCCCATTGATAATAAGGCAGCCATGAAGAACAGCCTCCTTGCTTGTAATTGCAAAACTGGGCTGAGCGCTAATTAAACAAACAGCTAAGTGCTTGTGTGTGAATATAAATAAGAGTCGGATGGTATCCCAGATTCCATTTAGCCTCAAATGCTCTTTCATCAATTTTAAAAATCTATTTTAACGTGTTTGGCTAATGTTTTTATACAAAGCTACTTTTATACACATTTTGCTAACGCAGTGCAGTACGTTGCTAAAAGGACAATAGTAGTGTCCTAGCTGTGTTTGGAACCCACAGCCTGCCAGTGTCCTACCCACTATACCAAGTACACATTACCTGCCTGTAAAATGGTCAGTTCACAAATTGATCATAATTCCTGACTTACATAGAGTAGTTTCAGTGAGCTGCATTTCACCTCATTAGCAGACTGTTGATAACACTATGTTAAAATCCGTTAAGCTTGACTTGCTTAATTTTTGCAAATGGTGTCCTCTGGCATTTCTAAAAGGTTCGTTGACTTCCAGCTCTAAGGTGGAACATCAGAACATTATGAACATACTGTATGACCAGCGGCCAACGAAAGTAGGTCATTCAGCCTGCCTACCATGGTTGGTAGTTAATTACTTACAGTAATTACTAGCTAATCCAAGAATCCCATCCAGCCATTTCTTTGGGGAAGCCAGGGTATCGGCTTCAACAGCATGGCCGGTAGCTTGTTCCATACTCCTACAACCCTTTGTGTTTTCAGTTTTAAATGCATTTCTGTGTAGTTTGCAGTGGTGCCTTCTGGTTCATGTTTCGATTCTGAAAGAATCCTTAGGATTGCCTTCATCAGTTACTTTTAGGACTGCTGTATGAATACTTGACACTCACGCATTTCACAGAATGCCTAATGGCTATAATTTAGGAATTATTATTTTATCAGGAACTTATCAAAATCCTTCCAAACATTTACCATATATTATGCTTTGTATGTGTCTGTTATTGTTACTGCTTGTTCTAATTATTGTTTCTAGAATTTAACATCTAGCAGAAGTCAGATGGATTGGTCTGTATTTATTTGATTTAGTTGTTTTTTTCTTTAAAGGTCACTACATTTGTATGTTTCAGTTAATGGGTCCTACTACAGCCTGTCTTGATTGACAGTTGGAAGAGTTGTGTTAATGGCCTACGTATAGCACCATATGGTTCTTAAAGTCCAGTAAAGTACAATTGATAGAGTACCATTAGGCCCTGGATGTTTGTTAATCTGAAGTATTTCTAGTAGCTGGAACTCTTCTAGTTTTCTATGCTGATATTGTTTAATACAGTCTTTCCACAGCCCGGGGCATGTTGTTGACTTCTTAGTGAACCGCTGAGTGAAATACTCATGTAGTACGTCAGCCATTTACCTTGCATCATCAGTGCACTTCCTATTGTCATCCCAGATCTTACTGCTTCCTTTACTGTTATTGTGCAGTTGTAGTACTGAAAGAACCATTTATTATTCATTTTAGCCTCTATTGCAATATTCCTTTTTCTAGTCCTTTTTTCTACCTGAGCTAGCAAATCATATTTCTTTTCTTATCTGGATCCTGTTATTTTTATTATCTCAGTCATGTACATTCTTTCTCCTTATTTTCCCAGATGATTTATTTAACTATATGGGCCACAGCTTTCAGACCTTCAATTTGTATATTTTTGGAATACATCTGTCCTGTGCATTTTATCATTCATTTAGCCTAGACTTTTCACTTCTCATGGTGAAATTGCAATTTAGACTCCCAGCTTTACTAATTAAGCCTATAATTAATCAATCAGCCTTGTACATTTACCAGACATATCAAACATAAATAACTGCAGACATTGCTTGTGTGTTGTGGTCTACTTAATTTCAAGTGGAAATAGGCTATTCCAATACATAATCTTTAAAAGGTTTGCAAAATACATTTTGGAAAGAGATAAAGGGGCTCTCTTTTAAATTACTGACCTAAATTAGAACCATAGCTTGCTTAATTATTACAGTTAGGAAATATTTATTGTTTGCTATTGGAACACAATTTTCTGATTTTACAATAAATACAGTGAAAACATCATTTGTTATGACATGAACAGAAGATACTGTAAATGTGTGCAATGAAAGAAAACAGGGAAACAACAGATATTTTATTTCTTCAGCATCAATAGCTGCTAAACCCAAGTCTCAAGACGGTTGTGAACTTGGGGTTTCCGTCATCAGAACGCTGTGGAGGATCACTTAGAGGAACTAAAGAAATGTCCTTCTGTCAAGGAATGGGTGGCATGAGTAAATCTGTAGAGAAGCACACTCCGGGACTGGGACTCCAGATGGGTTATTAAACCAACCTGATTCTGGTCAGCAACACACAGCAGGGACAGAAGGTTGCTAGCTGGACAGATGGCTTTCACTTGTGCCACTTTTTGGTCTTTTATTAATGTTTTAAAAGGTCAGAACTCTGTTTACTGCAGTCTCTCTCTTTCTGCTATGCTGAAAAGAAATTCTGTAAAAAGCACAACTTCTATTTTTCTTTTGTTTAGGAGTTCCTCCAGAGTGTGAATTAAAATAATTTCTTACAAATGCTTGTGAAGAATGAGTGACCTTGATTAGCAAAGAACTCTGTGTAACTCTAAGCCCCTGTTTTAAGAAAGTGTCATTTAAGAATCCCTCATGAAATATTTTAACTTCTGCTGGTGTCATTTTTTCAAAAGAATAAAACTCAAATGAACTTCCTTGTCTCAAGTCTAACATTTCTGTCAAAAGTCCTTATATGCATCTATGGTGTCTAAAACAAACATAATTGTGATATTCATTTTGTAAATCAGGAAAGAAAATGTAGAATTGTTGTAAATCACGTTGACAAATGATTTCTTGAAATAGCCGAAGAGCTAGCGTTTTTAATACTGTACTAAACCCCTAATCTGACACTGACCCAGATGCAAAAAGGGGGAAATGTGTGTAGGGAGAGAGCTGTATGACAGAAGTAGAAACACAAGAAACAGTGGGACATCTGGTGGGTTTTGAAAACTACAATGACCATACAGTTGCCCAGTTATATAGAATCACCAGCTGGCAGCCAGGAACAGGATATCCCATCCATCTCTGGATTTGATATGACAAATGGCTAATGGTGTATTTTAAAATAATACATCATATCATTATTTTAGCTTAGCTTTGTCTGATAAAGAAATCCTGGTCACTCCCTATACTGACCCTGGAAGATTTTAATTTATGTTTAACATTACATATCAATTAATTCTGTTTTTTCTCGTTTGCTTTGCAGAAGGAAATGACATCAAGAATGTGTCACTGAGGACACACTGCTGAATGAACTATGCACCTACAAGACACCATCGTCTTGCAAAATGGACACAAAAGTCTGAATTGCAGCCTCCATCTTTCTGTTTGTGCAGATGGCAGTGGAGACTATACAAAAACACCAGCAGCAGCGTTAATGTAAGGCCTGATGACATTAGAGCCAAAGGAAGCTTGCCCAGTTCCTAATTGTAGGACATGTAAGCCTGAGATGAGAGCAGTCTGTAATCTACTGACCAAACCTTTTTCCTTGGAGACTGTTCTTTGAATACATTTCACTGAGGGAGGTTAGACATGTACGTTCATTAGTAAAGCAGCACCACCTACTGGAAATAAAACAAAAGTAATACCATACAGTAACCTACAAATAATGTAAAATATTTCCAAATTGCTTCAAAATGTATTTAACTGTAGTCAACATTTTGCCTTTGGTTCAGTCATTCGTGTGACTGCAGTCTACTTGACATTTTGAAGTCCATTTCTCATAGTGTAACTGGAATGAAGCTGCTACAGTGGTGTGTTTAACAATAAGACATAGAACTTGTACAAAATCAGACATTCACTACATTATAGGCTTTCTGCGTATTAACAGGAAAATGCAACAAATTAGAACTCTATAAAAACCGAAATTGCTGAAAAAATGTTAAGAATCTATACAGTCAAATGCAAAAAATCTGATGGATGTGTGGTTACTAGAATACAACTAAAATCAGAGACAAATAATTTCTATTCTATAAGTATTTTTGCAGCATTATTACAGCTTTACTAATAAAAAAATGGAATGTTCTTGGAAAAAATGTATTTAATTTAATCTGCTACTCAGAGAATGCAATAGGAAAAAATATTGCATTATTTCCAAAACAAGATATTTCCAAGAAAACAGTGTCCTTTTAAAGATTATTTTAAATTGTTTGGCATAAAATTAGGTAGTAGCATTTTATTTTTGTAATGATTTGATATTAATTGAGGGATTAAATACTCTATATTTTGATGAATGATGTATAGTTTGACAGAGGACTTGAAGATCTTTTTTGGCTAAACAAGTGTTATAACAATGGAGGGAAACAATATAATATACAGTCCTCGATTTAGGGGTTCAGTTCTGTAAAGCTGAAGTCAAAAGTTACTCTTATGCATTCACATACATTTAGTGTGTAGGTACGCTGAATTCTAGAATTTGAAGGTAGAAGTTTCCTATCATATCTTATCCTATTCTATGCACCCTTTGTGTAACATTAACAGTACTGTACGGTACCATAGAAAAAGTCTGGTACTGTACATCTGGTACATACAGTAAACATAATGTTAAAAAATATATAACAATAAACAGTATAGTAATTTATTCATGTAGTAATTTATGTAACAATGTTCTGTTAAAAATACATCTTAAAAACTGACATAACATTGAACTTCACATGCCTTAATTCCTAGAGCTGGCTTGCTCACGAGAATGGGTGAAGGAGCTTGGTTCGATGTTGACTTGTTAGATAGAGGGAGGGAGGATGGACTACAGAAATGTTGACAACAGCCTCAACTTCAAACATTGTAGAAGCTGAGACTGAAAGCATGAGGGTCCATCTTCTTGAGGCATGGCAAAGAGGAGTTGATTTCTAAATTCTTGGGTCTGAAAATATTTCAGCTCCCCGACAACGTCTGGATCTTCAGAGCTCTCCTCTGTTACTTTCTGCACCACCAGCACTGTCACGTATTGGTTCACACGTTCTTCAGTGTGTGAGTCGAAGGACCTTTTTAAAGCCTCCGACCTCTGTTTCAGTTCATAGTGAAAAGCCAGCCTGATGATTTCACTGGTCGCTTTGTTGATCAAAGCCACCTCAGACCCCTTGGAACTGTTCACAAACTTCGCCTTGACCTCTTCCCAGGCTGCTGCCATGGTTTTTATGGCAACATACTGTAGTCCTTCAAGGTTGTCCGATGCTCCCCTTGTGTGGTGGCAATAGCTTGAGCACATGTCCTGCATAAATATTACACTTTGAATGCTACCTCCCCCCTTATCCATAGGTTATAACAGTTTGGTTGTAAGTGTGAAAATTATACAGGTGTTGATCAGGAGCATGGTCAAGCACCAAGCAGGATTTTGAAGGGCATGCCTCTTGCTTGGCAATACACCTTCAACTGAGAGACCAGGTGGTGCCAGAACCAGTCCTCGAAAATGGAAATGGTAACCCAGGCCTTTGGGCTGGATTTCCATGTCACAGGTAGAGAGGACTTACAAATAAAGGCATAAGGACGTACTGGCACAGCGCACAAGCAGAAGTTATAACTTCTCTATCTACTAACAGTAACAGAGTAAGAGGATCTTTAGCCTTCCTTAAAACCTGGCATTGCCTTTTTTTCTTTTGCAAGGTCTGTACTATATATTCAGGCATTCTTTTGCAAAATAAGTTACTTAATAGTACATCCACATTAAACGTGTGTTGGCCAATACACACCCTCCTTGATTAACTCAGACAGTATATTAAACCTTTCTACTCAGCTGCTTCACCACTCACTGACATAATATGCAAATGTGTGTGAGCCTTTAACCATGGTATGGCCAAACCACCTATGACATCTCTCTGTTTCACTGTTTTTTGCCTGTGAGTCTTCATAAAGACTTGTCACCTTGTCTTGGATTGTCGTGAAGTTTTTCAGTACACACTGTTGATTTTGACCGCATTCTTAACAATTTTTCCATCTCATAAAAGCACACCAGACCGTTGCTTTGTAATCACTGTTAACTTCAACAGGGCCAAATATTTCTCATTATTTAATGCACTCTTTGACTGATATTTATGGTCAACGACAAGAGCATGCAATATGGATGTTAGCGATTACTCTGCAATATCACATTTTTGTTTTGGAAGTTGATTGAACTAAATGGAATTAAATCAAACTAAATGCTTTTTGTTACTGTTTGAAGATGGTTCTGTCAGTTGTATACTGGTCATGGAATGAAAGTTCAAATGTCTGTACATGGTGATTGTTCTGCTTTCTCACCAGCAGTTAATTAGAATTTGTTCAACATCTAAATTTAGTATACAATGCCTGTATACTGACCTGCTGTCACTTGCACTGCCATTATTAGAGGAGATTCTATGAGCATAATTCTATGCCTATAGTGCAAATCTAATGATCACATCCCATTCACTCATATACTATATTCTGGAATGTAGCCCTCTAATTTCTTTTACCCATAGTAAAACCGGAGAAATCATGCCGATCAACAAGCGAAACAAACTTGCATTTCACATTTATGCATAATGATTGCAAGAAAGATGAGAAAAACTGAAATAAAGTGCTATTCAGTGAAGTCATTAGTTCACAAAATTTCTCTTTAAAGCTGTGTTTTGTCTAAATTTTATTTACATCCACGTAAATCCATCCATCATCCCACTCATCATTCACATACTTTAGCAAGAAAGCCTACAATCATCAAATGAGTTACGCAAACTAGAAAACTCTTGACAATAGCCATGTCCTGCACGCTGCTGCATCTCAGCCTCCGAGAGTGGGAATGAATGATGTTGTGCAAAGGCATTGTGCAAACCCGCCTTTATTAGAAAAAGTTAATAGACTGTTAGATTTTTTTAGTTTGTGTTACAGGTAGTTGTGTTTAATTCCACAGACTTGTCTTTTTGTAGTCAGATGAATCTGTGTTTTTAAAATATTTTTACTGCTTTTATACAATACTCTGTCAGGTTGTTCTTTATATCTGCTCTTCACATTCTCCTAAGAAAACTGGTGGCTTTTTTATGGAAAAGCACACCTCCGTACAATAATTATGCAAATAGGATAATGCTGTACATTTAAATGAAAAAAAAATACTGAACTGTGTCAAACAAATACTGAAGTGTTTTGACAAAGATGTAGAGATTCTTTCCTTCATAATTTCATTGTATGAAAATACAAATAAACCTTTTCATGATTCCATGTAACCATCATACAATTAAATAATAAAGCTTAACATGATTTATTTAAAAGCATTTGGTTTTATTTGGTCCTTTCTGGCGATGAAAGTTGGTTTCAATAATAATAATAATAATAATAATAATAATAATAGTTTTTTACTGCATAGAGATATTAATTTTTTGTGTAACATTATAAAATATTAGGAATGAAAACATAGACACTCATATAATAACATCAAAACAAGCACATATTTAGGAGAATATAAACCATAACCAAACCACCTTTAATTTCAATCAAGAAGCATCATTACCAAGATATCTAATTAGCCTTTCAGTGCCTTTTTAGGTAATCCCCTTACTATGACCGTGTTGTAGGTCACTAATTACTCTTATTCAAAAGATTCATGAATTGTCTGATTTCTTGATTTTGCCTATGATACATTGCTATTTAAAATGTAAATATTATTGTAGAAAAGGGTTATAAAAGTATTTTTTTCGTTGCCAATTATCAGTTTTACTTTATGTGCATATAACCTTATTCAACTGGCTTTTGTGAATAAACAGAATTATCCAGAATAACTGTGAAGAATCCACTGAAGCTTCCTCACACTTCAGTTTTCAAGAGGAATGCCAAATTAAGAAAAATGCTTAAACTATAAAAAAAAATCTATAAACAATTCAAGACGAATAATAATCACTAAAAATCAGATGACCAGGCTAACAACTACTCCATTTTATCTATTTTGACAGACCTCATTGTAATAGTTCTCAGCCTTGGCTGCACAGAAACCCTGTCTTGTGTTTTATTTATGACATGGAGCTCTCAATCAGTGAAGCTGTTCCAGCTGCAGTATCTTACAGTTGGAGGGGATAGTAATTGCTTTCAGCCCTACCTAATTTCTTCACTTTCATACCACCCCACATTCCCCACATTCGTGTGGGATGTAAGTAATTAGGTGTGTCTGATACAGTGTCATTTCCACCTGTATCTATACTACATTATCTTCTGATTAATTACAAAATTTGATCAAAACTTAGACTGAGTTGGCGACACAAATGTAATAATCATGCACATTTTGGCGTTATAAACCTGCCCTGTTGGAACAAGTCCTTTTAAAAGAGTACACCTTGTGTCTGTTGTTCCACATGTGATCCTGCCTCTGCTTTTGGTTCCAATTTGAGTATTCAATTAAACAATTTACCTAATTGTTTTCTAATGGAGACATACACAGTAGTTTTCTTAAGGTCATTTATGGTTGATTACACCAAAAATTAACGATACAGTGACACTGAAATATCCTGATTGCCTGGTTAGACATATTGCAATTATGCAGCTAATCCATTAGACCAGCTATGTACTGCACTGTATCTGGGAATGTGAGTGGAGCAAAAACCTGAAACCAGAAGACACTTGGCCCTCCAGGAAGTAGGTATGAGACTCCTGGCATAAGACTTAGAAAACCAAATCAGCTTATTCTGAATTAGCTGGATCAATAAGGCTTCGGTATTAGAGGCATAAAACACATCTACAAAGAATAAATAGAAAAAAAAACATTGTGTTGAAGCTCATCACCTAATGCACTCAGTGTGATTGCTTTGTAGAAGAAGGCTTAAATTAAGCTCCCAATACAGCTAACACAAATACAACTGCACAATCTGTGATTAAATGTAAACAAGTACTGTGGACCAATGCTTCTTGCAAAACGTTGAACGTTGAAGCCGTTCAAATGTTTTATTCCAAGGATTGTTTTTTCTTTGTTGTAGTGCTGCCAACAACAAATAAGCCATCATTCCAAGTAGCTGTAATCTGTTAACATGATCTCTATAAATAGGAAAACAACATATGAATGTTTCTTTATGACAGATAGTGACTATGACTCTGCATTCTGCTGAATTGTCCTCAAATATATGTAGAACATTTCTGATTGCAAGGTTCACATGCAGACGCTATATTAATGAAAAAGAATGGGACTACACATTCAGTCCACAGCTAAGATGGCACCACTTTGTGCTTATTCAGAAAGGATAATTTGGTAAAAGACATCCAGTACAAAACCAACTCTTCTGCTAGTGGCCAGTGGGATCCAAACAGCTGCACACGGTAAATGTGTCCCTTACATGGCATGCTTTATGAATTAATTAAGATGTGTTATTTAATCTTCGTCTACAGTTGCATCTATGCAAGCAAACCAGAAAGCCATGTGCTGTGAGAGTACTATGATGCACTTAACGCTCCAAGCTTTTCACACAGATTAAAACGAAGGTTTATCCCGTACGAGTTGATGAAATTGAGTTGAGTGCTGGCCTGTCCTTGTCAGTGTATCTCCAGCTCTGACAGCCCACACAATATAAAGTGCTGCTATCAGTGCACAAGGTGTTCCTCCAGGGATCCCTGTCTTACAGCTCTTTTCTCACCATGCTTCAGGAATCTTAGCATCACCTTTCCATTGCCAGACTTTCCCGAGTGCCAGAGAGCAGTCCGCAAAGGTTTTCTGGATTCTGCGGGAAGCGGTGTGATCATATCATGAGTGAGAAAGCATCTGGACCACCTCTGTGCGTCCAGATCCTGTCCTTCGTCGCAATAGTGTGCTTTGGACTCTACAGCATCATAAAGGGTGTTTCCTTTGGACTGTTCAACTGGTGGTACATCCTGGGGGCTTCCTGCATGGTTGCAGCTGCCTTTGCCTCCTTCCGCATTTATGAGGTGTGCATTCTCATGGCCCAGAAGGAGATGTCTTCTGGACTGGCCTCCAGCAACCCATAGAAGAAGGGGGAACGGGACTTCTCGGGAAACAAACAACAAATGTCTTCTTCGAGGCAATGACTGTCAAATTCTCATCCAGCTTCAGGGACACTCTGCAAAACCTCGGGGGCAGAAAGACTGGCTTTAAAATGGGAATCTTCTCTGAAGATCGCTTTTAGGCATCCAGAAAGGTTTCTGTCCATCGTAAGTTTGTCTAAGAAGTGGTGCAATAAACAATGCCATTGCTTCAATTTAATATTAAATGACACAAAGGCTTGCAACATTGCTGAAATTAATGAGTGTAATGCTTAACACATAGTGCTTACTTAAGTACTTAAAACTACATCCGAAATAGCCTAGTGTGGTGTGGCAATTATTTTTGTTGTTTTATGTGTTTTTGTTGTCTGTCTATAAAAATATTGAAAGTCTTGTAAGCTACGGCCTCCTCTGATCAGTGGAACACCTTTAAAATGGCCACATTTGAGAGCTAAAAAAATGAGAATTGCAGAAGTAAAGCATATCATTATAGCACCTGGTATTTAAGGTCGCTGGTCTGGAACACAGACTTGGAGCTCAGAGATGAAAGCCCTTAGTTGTTCTGACTTCTCTCACGCTAGCCACTGCCCAGTAAACACCGCTCCGCATCTTAAGACTCAACAGTATGCAGTAGTTAGCAGTTAGCAATTTGCTTATATTGACAAATTAATACGAAGCTGACAGTTTCCTAACCCACCGTCTTTCTTTGTACCATAACTGCAATGTGGGAAAAGAAGACGCTGAGGCAGCACGATGAAGTTCAGCGGTTTATTGAATTCACCCTCACTACTACAGTACGCAGCGTTGGGACTGCATTCCTAACCTTTTATACATTAAAACTTGCAGAATACGTGACAGGGAGCACAACAGGAAACAAAGAACATCCATGAGCAGATTTTCTTAGTAATCAGATGAAGAAGGAGACACCATAACGTGTTCACACACACGCGGGGGCAGTAGACGTTTTTTTACACACAGAAAGGTACAAAAGTATAAAAACAACTGCTCTCGGGCTCGACCGCGGCAGAGAAAGTGAGAGCACAGCTCTGGATTCCTCCTCGCTGGCCGCTGATACGGCAATAGTTGTCATACTGTACTTCATAGATGCTGGAACTTTCTACTGCCACAGCAGACAAAGGCTAACGATGCCACTGACGAGCTGGAGCGAAACTGCTGCCACAATAAATGAAAGACTGATAGCAATGGGCTTCGGGGAGGGTTGGGGAATCCCGTTAAACGTTTTGAATTGTTCCTTGCTTGTTTTGTAACTTCTGCCGTTCCTTGTGAATATCAAATTAAAAAAAAACTGATCTTAAAATAACTTGTTTCAGGGAAAGAGACCTTGGCTTACTGCAGTTTAGCAACTCCCCTGTTGTAAACCCTTGTATCAGCACCTGCAATGAAGAGTGGAAGGTGATAGCACAGAGTAAGATATAGTGCATATAACACAATTCAATCACCGTTTAAACTTCTTCAGATTACAATTTTTAAAATACAATTCAACCTCCTTCAATTGCCTTTATTTTCTAATTTGGGGTTTAATTTATGTTGCTAGACAAACTGGAGGAAAACACTTCATATGTTTCACCGTTTGATTGTTTTTTTTTAATTTATTTTGCTGTTATATCGCTTTTAGCCTGTGAAACGAAATGATTTTTGAGAGAACAGTGTAGAATAAAGCGGCACCCCGTTATGAAGCATGTTCTTCGTGTAAAACAAGTTTTAACCACTAGGTGGAACCCGGTATTGATTTAAAACTTATATTTTTGGATTCAAAGAAGTCTAGAGAGCCGGATAAAGTATGGTTGGTGGACTGACGATACCGTATTAAACGTAGATTCAACAAACCACTTTTGTATGCTAATAAAATCAAAATATCTGACCTTTCTTTGTACTGTTTCCTTCTACAAATTCTAGTATCGTATAGAAATGTATCTAGATAAATAGGGTGATAATTTCTTCATCATTGTAAGACGGAGCACCGACGTTTGAAAGCAGGGGGGAGTTAGTCTTAACCCCCCGACTGAGGTACACGTTTATTTCTTTACTTTTCATGAACATTAAACATTAAAAACATTAATTTTGTATTAAAAAATAAAACAAAAAGGTGCAAACTCAGTTTGTTCAATGTCAGTTTTTTTTTTTTGGGGGGGGGGGCTGAGTAATATAACTCAGGCCCCCATCAGTACGTTTTTTAAAAAAATTAAATACAAAAAAGGGAAAATACAACAAACAGGGGTATACTGTATACATACAAATAAACAAGGTAGCAACAAGTGAATGAAACGGGGAAAAAAAACCCAACAAACAAAAAAACACTTTGTCCATAGTACAGAGGTTATGTGGTGTTAGGGGTTACATTATATAAGTTTATATGCTAAAAGACTTATGTAGACCAACTCGCCGGGCTTACTTTTAAAATATTTTTCAGTGAATTAGAGTACAGTTTGAATGAGTTAGAAAATTCTTTAAAGCCCATATACTGTAGGATTAGTTTTTACTCTACACGTGTGTACAGTATGTAAAATTTTGCAAACAAGAGAATAACATTAACATTATACGTCTTTGTTCGGATTCGAGTTAAATGTACACAAATTTTACTATTGTATAGCCAAGAATCCCCAAAAGTAAGTACTTCTGTCGGCAACAAGCGTTTCTTCGAGAACCACTCTTCAGGCATCGCGCTTAGAGGAGTCTGCACGCATGTTACTCATTGCTTTCTGTGTCCATGTGTGCGCAGCAAAATGTGTTTTCAGAGGTACTTTGTCAAAGTCGACTTATATTTTATTGTGAAATTTAATCGATTTTAGGTGTCAAGAAATACGGCATAATTTGCAAACAAAATCGAAACGACACAATCGAGTTAGAACCCAGTAGAACTATCAAAGTTTGTAGCATTGTCTAACTTATCGGTTGTTGAACTGATTAAATAATTTATATATTATACAGCATTTAGAGGTAACACTTTCGAATACACCTTAACATATATAGTTCTAATGCATAAATAATTATACATTCACTTACAAAAGCAAAGGGATTTTTTCGCATTGCTTGAATGTGCGTCGATAAATTAATTACTTTAAATATTAAGGAAACGTTGCAGGCCTAAAGTGTTGTATCACGTTCCTTACATCTACAACGAAAAAATAAGTAGCAATGTACTCTGCCAGCAAACCATTTCAAATTACAACGACATTAGATGTAACCTAACAAAGTTTTTTTTTTACTAGAGTCACACCAAAGCGCCAACTTTATTGAGAAAAAGTGGCTTTCTTAACATTCTTTTTCTGCAAATTCCAAAAATGTGCAAATTGCATATAGACACCTGCCACGTCTCGAAGAAAATATACATAGTTTTCCTACCATCCAACCAGTATTTATACTGGCAAGACATGAATACTGATTCCTAGTACGGGAAGATCGATTCACGTCCCTCAGTTTGCGTAACAAATCATTAAATCACTTTCTAATGAGTTAGAATTTAACTGATCGATTCAACTTAAACGTGTCACTTGTTAAATATAATTTTGAGATCGCGTAGAACAGAAATTGTAATACCTTTCAGCCTCCAGAGATCTGAGATCCCTTAATTGAACAAATTACGTGCTTAACTGATCTGCAATTTACGAATGCTAGCAATTTTGCTAGGAATAGGTGATTGAAGTTCACCAATATAATTTTATGGATTGGGCTTTTTTTAAACTTGGCGGCCTGTTTCTAGACGCATTATTGATCATCGCTACTTTCAGTCTTATACTAATTCAACCACTTTTTAAAAAAAAAACTGGGTCTTGATTGCCCCGTAGGTTAAGGATATCCAATTACGTGAGTGCAGCCGTCCAAGATAAAAAAATCTACCTGTAGCCGCCGCCGCCCCCTCCGACCTCGGGGGGAAAGTGAACATAATTGGGAGGTTGTAGGTTATAAAATCGGTCTTTGCAAAGTTTCTCCCCCCCACCCCACATTTCTTTAGTTAACTCTAAACTGATAGCCTGGCCTATGTTAGCCGTTGATGCTGCCGTCAAGAGGGTATTTCGAAAAGATAGACTGTCCAGTTTTCAGATACGGCTTCTGCGAGCGGCCGTTCTGCCAGTACCGACATGACAAAGGGAGCGACAAAAAGCTGGCGCCCGTGTCACTGCCACCAAGAGCGCCGGGTAAGGAGCCAATGTTGGTAGTGTATTCCTGCAAGGCGTCGCCTCTTTGTAACAAAAGTGACTTTTGGAGCTAAAAAAAGAAAGAGCCGGTTTGTTTCGCTGCATGGACTCAGACCACGCAGATACTGCAGAGGCAAACGCGCGACTTGATCCGAATGGCACCCCCTCATTTGTATGACTGTAGTAATAAGTGGCTATCCTTAACTTTGTGGACAGCTTCACCTGGAACATTTATGTTTACTGGTGGCTTGGTAGAAGTAACCCACACACTTGCTGTAACACTTCAGAGTATTTTTTTCTAAAGATGTATCTTTAGGACTGATAAACGAACAGAAAACTAAAGGTTTTACGGTTAAAAGACCTACTGTAACGCGATTTTAAACCAAAAATGTGGAGTGGATGGCAGTTTTAGCTTAGTTTTAGGTAAGGGTGTTTCATTTAGGTACAGTAAGTGCGTTTTTCATATGCAACAAGGTGATGTTTAATAAGAAATTAAACAAAGCAGAACACCTCCTGCCGCTTTGATTTGTACTTCTCCGGTTCAGACCGTTAATGTGCTGCTATTAATGTCCCATTTAACTGAACTGGGCTGTATTTGCTTACCCTTAAGCATATATAGTAGACTTCTGGTGCTTATGTATAATTGTCTGTTCGCAATACTGCAGTATTGGACATATGACCTCAGATAACCTCTGAATGTGTTGTATGCTAAGAATTGTTACTATTTTTGCGCTTGGGGGGAGATGGCTAAATGAAGCAAATTAGATTTTTGTATAGGAGTATTTGGTTTTGAATTTCACACGATGTAGTAGTCTTTGCATGAATATGAAATAAGATAATGTGGGCTATTTCATTAACTTTTATGCAATAATAAAGATTCTGCTCAGTCCCAAGAGCTCACTCAGTTTAGGTAATGTGATTTGGTTGTAGTTCTTTCTTGAAGAATATCTGCAAAAAATTTAATGATCTAAAGCGCTCTTGGTTTCTATCCTCCCAAGTTTTATTGGTCTATAGTAAGATCTGTGAGCTGAATGGATGGTACATGAAAGTTGACAGCAGTTTCTGTGGAGTCACTTAGTAGCAGCAACATGTGGTTCATTGGTGTCATCATGCATGTTATAATTAATATACTAGCCTCAAAGAGGAAGGCTCTTGATCAGAGTGTGTTCTCAAATTACCTGTGAAGAGCACCAGTTATATTTGTGAGGAAGTCTGTGATGGGGAGATGGAAGACAGTCACTGTCTGTAATGATCTGTGTGGTGTTTTATTAATTCTATGGGGATTATGGTACATCAGGTGGTGTGCTATAACCTCTGTCCAGGCTGTATTGTTGTCCCCTATAGACGGTAAATCACTGGAAGGTGCCTAATTTTATGTCATAGAAAAAAACATAATAGGATAAGTTATTTTCCAAAACGGATCTTGGTTTTTAAGTCAACCAGTGGATGAACAGGTAGGACAATAGCCCATGACATCCTGTAGGTGTAACTGGACTTGGCACTGAGCAAGTTACAGAAGAAAAGTGCCCCCACCTCCTGTCTAGATTTGTGTGAAACTCTGCTGATTTAGCTGAGCCTGCAGAAGAGGACCTACTCCCTTTGCATGGCGTAATTATTTGCGTTCTAGGGAGGGATACTGTGTGTGCTCAGACCGTGCGATTGACCAGGATTAAATTCCTGCTGAGACAACTGCACTCATTAGACAGGTGTGAAGCACTTAGTCTGAGAAGCATAAAATAAGAATCTGGGAAATGGAAGCTGGGAATAGCAAGTTTCATTTTTGCATGTCCATCTTCTCTACTGAGTTTGGACTGTGTGTACTGTATGCATAGGAGTAAGCTGTAATAAAGTGTTAAGAAACAAGATTGTTCTGAACAAATGCTTTTCCTTTTTTTTCTGCAGGAACTGGAAGAGATCACATAACCCAGTACAAGGCTTGTGGTGGAAGTGTGAGTAAGCCAGCAGCACTATCTGAAAAGGATCACAGCCTTTTGGAGCTCGAAAGGATCAACAAAGCAATTGAAACTGTCAAATGTGAGGTTGAAAAAGAGCAGAAGAAACTGTCGCACTACAAAACCCTTCAAGGGAAGGCGGGCGTGGCTGGTTCCTGTCCTAAACCAGTCCCTGTGCTGCGGCCTTCTGAAGAGAGCCCCATGGACGACCATGGCAAAAGTAGACGAACAAGTTCTAGTCATTCACAGGCCTTGAGTTCTACATGTTCTGCCAGTAGCAAGTATGTGATTGATAAATCCAAGCCAAGAACGGATTTAGAATATGACCCTTTGTCCAACTATTCCGCATATTTGGGGAACCACAAACAGTACCATTTTGACGAAGAGAGAAGGGGAAACAAAAGGATGCGAGAGGATACTTTTGAAGACAAGGCTGAAGTGTTAAATACAGAGCTGGAGTCGCAAGAGTCTGATGATGATGGTGTCCTCGTCATTGATATCCCACCTCTGGAGGCCGATGAAAAAAAGCCCAGATCCTCAAAAAAGAGTAAGGTAACTGAAAATGAAAAATTAATACTAGCTTCTGAAGATGCTCAGGTACCAGAAGAAGCCCCATATAAAGATGCCTTAGGTCCAGTTGTAGAGTGTGAGACAAGTTTATCTACTATAGCAGAAATCTCACAAATCTGTGATGGTCAAGCTTCTTTACAGGCTGGCGGTGTAGACCTAAGGAGTAAAGGTGAGATCTTGCACATTGGAGCCGCAAGTAAGTCCTTGTGTTCAGGAAAAAATGAAATGCGATATGTCAAGTCCTGCTTGAATGAAGATGAACCTCTTCAAACACCAGGATATGCGTGTGCCTTAGTTGGGTCTCTTTGGAATCTCGCTCCCCAAAAGGAACATGATAACTTGTCAATTGCAGCCAAGATAAGTCAAGAAAAGGCTGAATTGGACTCGACGAAGAAGAGCACGGAGCAAGAAAGGAGCAAGCAACGAGAGAGTGTAGACAGTCATCTACCGTTGCCATCCTCGGTTATTCAAAAGTTAATGCAGCCACTGAAGTCGCAGGCCCCTGCTGGAATCAACTCTGTCACAGAAACTAAATGTGAAGTTCAGGACAAACCTCAACAGTTCAACACCATGCCAAATACATGTCACACGCGCCTGCAGCCAACGTCGGGCGTGTCATTAGGCCAGAGAATGCCACAGCTGGACAATCCAGTGTCGGCTAGCCTTTGTCTCGATGAAATTGGCCAGCAAAAGAAGCCCGAACAGGCAGCCGTTGCTGGCGATTTGGCTGATCTCGAGTTTCAGCGAAAACTGGCTTCAGTCTGTGCTCCAGAGCCTTCAGCCAGTGAAGTGGAGTGCGGCTTGTCCAATGCAACTCCCACACCCGTGGAAACAACAACCTGCCAAGATTCCCCAGTCGATCTGGCTTCCGATTATTCAGATCTAGATGTGGATTTATCAGATAGTGACCCGATGGAGGAGTGTTACCGGATATTTATGGAAGACAATGAATCCAAACTAGAAGATCCATCAAGTGGAAGCACACCTGTAAGTTTTGTAACATTTTACTAAGTTACACACCACAGAATAGTATTGAGGAAATAAGTCTTGGAATTTCGTTAGGTGGAGGTCGCCGATGAAGGTAAAACTGAACTGGAGAAGAAACCTGACCTGATTCCCGGCCAGAAGCGGAGAGTTGCACATGTGTCCAAATATAATGAGGTACTATGTTTAAGCAGTCCTTTTTAAAGTTTGTGTGAAGCATTTGTACTTGGTGTAACGACGTGTAGAAGGGCTCGGTGACCCGAGGGAGTTGTGGGAGTGGGAATCTAGATGGTCTTGAATTTGGCCGCAGCACAGTGGTACTTTGGTTTGGAAGAGCTGTCTGCTGTCTAGGAAGTGGTGCTGTACTTGCTTGGAGACCACAAGCAACTGGGATCAAATTCCAAGAGGTGTAGGGAGAGCGGCCTGCGTCACGAACAGTTGCTCCATTTATTGTAAACTCAAAGTATTTGCTATTTACAAACCAGTTTATAGGCTTTACATTTGTAGTATATGTAAGTGTTGCAAAATATGAAGTGTTCAGCTCATTTTAAATGTTTCCTGTGATATTGGAGTTTTCAGTGGGTGATTGTAGGTCTTAAGCCGCAAACACTTTGAGTTCAGAATGGAGAAGGGATAAGACTGTAACAGTGTGAAGTACCATATTGTAGCTCTTCAATCTCTAACTTCAAGGGGTGATAAAGTTTAGAAGACTTTAGAAGTTTGACAATTGCTATAAGTAACACCTGATATTTCAGGTATTTAGAAGTCTAATAATTTTTCATTTTCTTTTAGGCAGCATCAACTGTGGTATGTCATACCCCAGTTTATTTCTTCTAATCTTTTTTTTAGTTGATGTATTTAACATTTGATGTGTGGGGTGAAAGGTTTACTGAATATGTTGCTTAGATATCCTGCTCATGTTATGAATGTACTATAGCAGTAGCATTTTGAAAATTGACTCTTTGAACTTGAGCTTTAACAACAGATATACCAAAATTCCAGCATTCTGAACAATTGCAAGCAAACGTCTGATAAGCTGTTTAACTGCATAAATCCCAAATTGTTTCAGGTCCCATTTCTCTTAGACTGTGGTGTGGACCCTTCAAAAAGAAGCAGATGTCTTGAATTGTTTAGGTTTTCATTAAGGAATTTCCACAGAACCTGGTGACTTGAAAAGAAAAACCTGGTTTGCTAGAATATCAGAAAGTGCATAATGGTACAACATGCATAAACTGCCCTGTTACGTGTACTATGAGATTTGACGTTTTCCAAACCAATTCCACTTTTGCAGAAAGGCTAGTACAATACACAGTATGTGTGAATTGTCTTTAATAGTCAGGATTATCCAGCTCTGTACTTTGAAGAATAAGTGGGTTGAATTTTTAGTACATTTCACTTCTGTTCAATTGAATTACAGCAAACCTGTTTTACAGTGAAGGATGATCGAATTGTAAGTAACTTAATATTTGCTTTCTGACAGATCTTGGTATCAGGTGCTGGATGAACCCAAAGTACTAAACGAATTCTCCTTTTGTCTTCTGACAGACAAACAAAATCAGACAGCAACAGATTGTTATTCCATTCAGAGAGGCACCATCCCAGCTGGCCAATCCAACCAGAATCCAGCTTTTACAGCAGCAGGCCTCCGTGTTGACGGCAGCTGTCAAAGGGGGGCAGGCTTTCGTTGCCGCGACTACAGGGCAAAAGAAACCCGTCACGGTGGTCCCCTCTGCACCTCTGCCTGCTCATGTGCAAACCGGTGTGTTGCTTTGGCTCACTAGAAATGGAAGTATAGCAATACAATGCTCATAAAAAAAGACCTGAGGACACAAACAGTGCTTAAGGCCATATGTAAAAAGGTTGACAAATGTATATCTTCAATAAACGTCTTGGCCCTTCAGAAGTAAGTTTATAAAACTAGGTATAATAAATAATAAAGTTATAATAAAGTGTATCTGATTAATATCCAACTATAAACTCTAATTGTTTTATGAATAAGTCTTGGATTGGGGGGGGACTGATTAAAACAATTCTAACAGGTGCAATTACTCTTCTTCCAGCACATCTAAATGTCATACCAATTGGCATGGCAGTACCTTGGACCACAAATGTGCACTTTATCATCCCTGAAGGAAACATAAACCTACCAGTCACTCAAGTTCCAGCCCCCCAGCGTGCTGCGTCATACACCCCTGCTAAGGTCACTATTTTTGCAAAGTTGGTTGAATTGTGAATTTCAGGAAGGTTCTTCAATTATCCACCAGGCCTGTGATTCAGTTTTTTTTTAAATTTATTTCAGGTGGTTGGTTGTTCTTTAATAGCTGACAACACTGTGTAAACCACTGTCCAATTTTGTTTTCATTAACAACATAGCTCTTGTCTCTTTTGTATAAAGCTAAAGCAAGCCAAATATTCTAGGGGAGGTGTAGTGTGGCAGTGGGTTTATTCAATTCCTTTTGTTTAAGGAGCATTGGTAGTTACAATTGGAGCACCATGTTTTATAGCTTGGTTGTTGTCCTGTTGGGAGATGGGTAACCTGTTGCTTGTATAGGCAATTTCCACCAAACGGAAACCAAAGATGCCTGCTGAGGCCAGTTCAAAAGTACCACATGATGTCCGGCAGCGTTATGTCAACCAGTTCCTGGAGGAGTTTCTGAAAACGTCCTTCACGGTCAACGAGGCATTTGAGAAGGTTTGCATTGGGGCTGCTTCATTGTTTAAAATAAAATACTGTCCTTAAATAGGTATTGTACCTAATCATTTACAGCAACCAACCATTTGACTGGGTTATATTTGATATATACTCCTTGTTAACTGTGCTCAGTATACAGTAGGTCTTTAAACTTTTGACATACCTCACTTTCGCAGATGACAATGATCTCTTCCCTAGGCGCTGGCTGAAGAAAAGGCAGTGTTTGACCGTAGCGCCAACAAGCTGAAGTACCTCAGTATAGCTGTGAACTCCCTCAAGAGGCTGAAGAACCAGAGTCACCTTCCTATAAAAAGTTTGTTTTAATCCAACTTTATTTGGCTATGAATTTAGTTAAAAGTTGTCTGGAAGCACAAAATGTCACCCAAAACTGTTCTCAAAAGTTGCCTTTTGATTTAATGGGTTAATGGTTACAGATTGTAGGCAAAATGTACTGAGCATCAAAAACTTAATACAGCAAAATTACAAAGATATCTAAAAAAGCTCGATCTATAATAGCAGGTGCACTTATTTTTATTGAATAGGAATGGTGGGTAAATGAAACCACACAATGAACATTAAATGTCTCCTGTGACGGTTGTGGGTTAGTAGCATGTGTTGCCACCATTGGACACAAATTGGGTAGAAACCCAGGAGATTACAGGCATTTGTGATTCTTTTACAATGCATGGCATTCCTGGATATTTTTTTTTTCTGCTGTAGGTACAGATGCCTGTGCCCCAGGATCAAGAGGCAACACAGTTGTTAGCCCTGGACTGCTGCAGACAAATGGTGAGTTTTATTAAGATGTATACTTTAATGCCATTCTAAACTAAATTGAGACTTCATTGTGCCAATTTACATGCACAATTTACTGGCTGTGGTCAGTAGGAATGCATGTGTGATCTTTTCCTATTTTTTTCCCACCATTTAGATGCAGCATTATATGAGCAACTGAAGGAGCATGTTATGTCTGAAGAGATGTTGAGAGAGAATGGCTACCCTTTTCAGCACCCAAGTAAGCCTGGTGCTGCTATACTGTATGGTCAGAGCACCAAGAGAGGCAGCACTGACCGTAGGTATCATTTCTTTCCCTGCTTTGGTTATTGTAAATTTTATTAAAGAAATTGGATAATTTTAATACCCCATAAGTCTGAAACACTAAGCAGAGGGCAGAAGTTGAAACTAAAGGTAAGTGCATTTAAATTTGAGAAGAAGGAGTTATTTTACCTAAGGGATCGTAGAATTGGATCATTTAACTACAATTACCAAACAGGCAAGAGGGTCAAATGGCCAAAGTAACTTGTTTGTAACCTTTTTAATGCAAGTGAGGGGAAGATGAAGCATTTACAAAACTTTTTTTAATCCCTTATAGTGTTTAACCAGCTTTTTTTCCTCCTCCTGAAGCAATTCTTTCAACTTTATAGCAATGACTTTTGTTTTGACTAGAGGTTCCAGTTACTAACTTATTAGCGCAATCTGAAATTCCCAGCTTTAAAGCGAATCTGCTGTCGGTGTGGGGCCTCTTATTCTGTGAGCCTCTCTGGGAAACATATTCGAAAGGAAGAGTGTAACTACCACTCTGGAAAAGTCCTGAAGAAAAAGAGTGAGTAAAAGAAACTCTTCACAATGCACTTGCAGATTGATGTATTTCAGAGCTGCAAAATATGTCTGTCGTCTCTGTGAAATTCATATTTACCAAGGTCTAGCCTGATTTTGCTAAAGTGTCAAAGTGGTCCACAACCTCAGTACACTGTTTACTACCTAATGCCTAATAAAACATGGTTTTTCAGCATTAAATAAATCCTCAGTGGGTTATATTATGCACCAATTTCATTCTTTCGCATATATTTAAAAAAAAGCTACAAGGAGCATTTTTCTGCAGATCATGAAAGTTTTGTGCAAAGTAGTCAATTGCATTCTTATGTAATTTTGTGATACAACGAGAAAGCAAGATTTAATCTGTCATTGCAACGCTGCTTTTTTAGTTCCTGGTGGCATGGATACCCGATACAGCTGCTGTGAAGGAGCAATAGGGACTCCTGGATGCCAGGTTTTCAAAGTACGTTTTGTACAGGTATATTAATAGGTTATCAATACTGAAAATGTAGAAACCCAGAACATGACAGGCATTTGTAAATCTTTTTCCACCTTCACATTTGAAAGACATGAATATCTCCTTTTTGTCTTCCTCTTATTGCTTTTAAAAAGTTATATAGTACTCAACAATGCTTTGCCGAGTGTTGAAATGGTCTTTGGAATGATTAAAAACTGAGGACATCAACATTGCAAAAGAATATTACTGTTGAACCCTCTTCCTTAAATTTGTTCTTTTTATACATCATAAATACCACTTGCTAGAGTTAGAGTACTCAAACCAAAGCAGTATACCATAACACAAGTAGTTCAAGAAGGTAGGGTTTAATCCTTGCTGAAGAGAGGAGAAAGGAAATAACGATTTGACCGTGGAGCCGCCTTCTTGTGTTATCATAACACAAGCTGAACACGTACAGTATGGAACAGTTCTCACTTGAAGTTTTTTTGAGAAACTAACAACTATGGATTGTGTATGTTACGTTTGGTGTCATTTTGATTCCTTGATCATGACTGAAATTCACTGAGTATGCAGTAAAACACTGGGTGTGTTGATCAGGCAAAAGTGATAAGGTGGATTTGATTGATGAATAGAAGCAGGTAATAGGTTTATTCCATGCTGGAAAAAAAGAAGAAAGAAAACAACGTTTCGGCTGTGGAGACTTCTTCAGGTGTGTGAAGAAGGTGTGACACCTGAAGTCTCCACGGCCAAAACGTTGTTTTCTTTCTTCTTTTTTTTCAGCATGTAATAAACCAATTACTTGTTCCTTTGCAGCCTACGCATGCTGACGCAACTACCCACCTGAACTTGATTGAATGTCAAGCCTTGTGAAAAACAAAAAGGAACCAATATCCCCTACTGAACAAGAGTACATTTGTGCCTTCAGTATACTAAAGACTATATTTAGACCTGTGCACTTCTTTTGGAGTGATCATAATTATGGAGCTAAACAAGATAATCTCAGGGATCATGAATCTTGACACCTTGCTAAAATAAATGGGGAGGTTAAAGTGTGATGTCAAGGCGTGTTAAGATGCTACAGGATTCCACTTATGAGTAGGATTACCACCCTTACAGCCTTCCAGTTTCTAAGAACACTTGACTTGATCAGAACTGAGATCGGAGATCCATCAGAATGATGCCTCAAAAGGCTTTGGTTTGCCAGTAGGTGCCACTCATCCCTGCAGTTAAGAATTTCCAAACCATATGGATTTGAGCTGCCATCCTTCACATGAAATACAGCAAGGTCCTGACCACTGCCTCATTGACAATCCAGTATCCAAAGATCAGTGCTCTGGTGAAAGGTGTCCGAGTGATGCCAGTGACAGGGCACTTAAACAGTGATGACTGCATTCCTTTTCAGAGAACCAAGGTCTTGAAGACCAGCCTTTAATGAAAATCTAAGACCCTAAGGCACTCAGCACTGTGGTTTTAACTAGTTGGAGAGTCGTCCAGTTCCCCAAAAGCTCCACATGTATTGGAGATGGAGCTTTCTGCTTCTTTGACCATTCCTCTCCTGATAGAGCTTTTGACCATTTTTTGAGTAAACATTTAACATTATAGAATAGCATTTTTGTATGGGAGGGGGAATGCATGATTCTAATTAGTATTGGAAAATAAGGGTATCTTTTTCATTATCTTGAGTATTTAAAAGGGGGTTTTACTTGTTTTCCATATTGGTAAATTTGCAAGCACTTTTATAAATTTACATTTTAATATCCCCTGTTGGTCAGGCATGACAATATGCAATATTTTTCCCCCCCTTACAGCTTCATGTACATGATGGTCTAAAGGATGACCTCGAGTGCTTTGTAAAGACTTTTTCCAAGCCTGTTTCTTCTGGTGGAAACCCTGGTGTGTTTGCAGTGGACTGCGAGATGGTGAGAACATCTGTACTTGATGGCTTGGTCGTTGAGTTTTAAAACCTTTTCTTTTCAGTATCCACTGTTAAGCTATACTGTACAATATCTATTTCTAGTGCTATACAACCCAAGGCCTGGAACTAGCCAGGGTTACAGTGGTAAATTCCAGTCTGCAGGTTGTCTATGACACTTTTGTTCAACCGGACAATGAAGTCATTGACTACAATACCAGGTACGACCACTTTTTTTTAATGGCAAATAACATTTAAATGAGCTGATTTCATGAAGTTACAGTATGCGTATGTTATATGTTGTGGTTGTACGACGTTTATTTGTGAAATATGTATTGTTGGATAATATGAATGAATTCTTGGTGTAAATGTGAAGTGTGTTCTCTTGTTAAAAGGTTTTCAGGAGTGACTGAAGCTGACTTGAAGACCACCAACACCTCAATCCGTGATGTCCAAGCAGTGCTGCTGAACCTTTTCAGTGCAGAAACCATATTAATCGGGCACAACTTTGATTATGACCTTTGTGCCCTAAAGGTAGGACAGTACACAGCATGCTTCCCACCCCCACCCCACACTTTGAGAAGCTGCTATAAATAAGGATTGTTTCTGAATTTTGGTGAAAGCAGAGAATTTATTCTGGGTTGAGTTTGTTTTTTAGATCTCTTAGATTTTTGGTTGAGTTTATGCAAATACATGTACAAAATTAATATAATGAGCAAAAACCTATGATTATATTTTTAGAAAATAGAATGTCTTGGTCATATTAATCAACATTAATATTTTGAGAGTTCAAAATGTTGAAGTAGTTTTTATGCCTCTTGAACCCCACTGTATATTGGTGGGATGACATGGCTTCTTGGGCTCAGAGATGGAGATGTGATAGAATGACTTCTAGGGCTTGGCGATGTGATGGAATCCCACAAGACTATCTGTAACCTGCTGCAAGGCACGTGTTGCAGATGTCACTGCTGAATGCTAGCTGGACACGTGCTACAAACCTGTAACTTTCACCATAGCCCATTTCTGTTGACCACCATTATGCATGATGAATTTATTTTTTCTGTCAATTGGAAAACAAATCAGACTAATGGGTTTATCACCTGCTACTTTTTATCGCTTAGGTCTACAAAAAAATTGGAAAACATATTTGGAAGGGGTTGGGGCATAGGTTTGGCCAAAAACTACACATTTTTGCCCTTCCAGAAGTGCATGAATTAGCACAAAGCAAATTGCTTGACATAAACAGAACTGGTTTACTCAATCCACAACTGGATTTTTTTCCCTCCACCATCTAAAACATAAAACAAATTACAAGACTTTATAATACCATGTTGTTCAAATATTCCTCCCTTCCCATATTTCTATCTAATCTCCTAGATTGCATGCTGTAATTTGTGGCCTTGATTATTCACAACAGACTCAGATCGTGGTCTAGAATTTGAAGTTGGTGTTTCCCCAGGTTAACGTCTGACTTCTAACCCCACTGAAATAAACTGGGTAGATATATTTCACTTCACTACAATAAAACACCAGAGTTTAAATCCCCAAAATGTATTGCTATTGTATGTTCCAGCTCCTTCACAGCACTGTTGTTGATACTGCCGTGGTATTTCCCCATCGCCTGGGTTTGCCACACAAGAGATCACTTAGAAGCCTAACTGCAGACTACCTTAGAAGAATAATACAGGAAAGTGGTAGGTATTACACTAACAAACAGTGCTTTCCTCTAGTATTTCTGTAACATTAGGACTTATGAACAGGTTCCTCAGCAGTTGATTTTGCATTCTTTTAACTTTACATTCTCCTGTTAATTTCAGCTGTAGATGAATTGTTAAATTCCAGTGGCTTCCCATTTTCTGGTTTGTTTAGAGTTAACAAGCACTACAGATGACTTTTTTCATAGATCCTAATTATTGCTCACTTACTACAGAATATACCGATGCTGTTTTTGTTCAATGACTTAATAGAAAAGGGGGCAAAACAGGTCTGTCAAACTTTAATGCCCTTAATCTCTTTACATGTCTTCACAACAGGGGGATCTACTGTACCTCCAAAGACTGAAACCTGGACTGTCTTCAGATTAATTCATTTTTGTTTACAGTTGAATGTTGGTTAGGGTTTTTTTTTCTTTGGGTGACTGCTTTTTTTTTTGCAACAACTAGATTAAAATAATTTAATCCAATGCTTCATCTTGAAAGAAATAAACTATTCCCTTTTGTTGTTTTGGCCTTTCTACTATTTTTTTACTGTGGATTATCTAAGGCACATTTTTAGGCCCTAGGTCCCTCTTAGAGTGATACTGCCAATGAAAATCAAACCACGGAGCAGTCGTGCTAAAACCCTTTGAATTACCGTGCCAGTCCCAGTCCCCTTTACAACCTGCCCATTTTGCAAGATAAGGGATGGAATGGTAGTAATCTTTTTATGAAGTACTAGAAGAGGAGGTGAAGGCAGGTGTGGGAAAATATGAAAATGTAGGCTGGAACCCTTTCAGGATTGAACATTTAAACAGGGGTACAGCTGTTCCATGTGGAATTATGCTCACTGTGGTTTGAATAAAGTATTTCAGTGGAGACCAGCTCAGACTGAAGAGAAGGTACAGGTGAATAGATACAATTTGAACCTGCTGCTTAAAAACCAGCACAGACTGACACTTCAATTTGTCAGGGGTTTTGTGTTGGTGAGCCTACCTACCACTTACTGATTGGGCCTATAAATTCAGACACGTCAAACGGGTTAGTACATTTTGAGCAAAAATATGCTGCAGACAATCACAAGGGTGGGTTCTTTTCTTGCAAGCAAAGTACAACAATTGCTTTAGGTAGTATAAAGACGTTCTCCAGTGGTTGAGAGCTAAAGATGAGATTTTGTTGATATGGTAAGATGCTCATATTAAAATTCTTGACTTATCACATTTAACACATGCTGGTTTTCTCTCTAATGCAATACTTCAGCCTTTTTTACTTCCAGGATGAGATTTTGCAGTTTCCCATCCACCTTTTTTATGATGTCCTGGTAGCGATTATATTGTTTATATATACAGCTGCAAATATTTGTCATTACACTGGAAGAAATAGCTGGTGGGAGGTAAAAATGATTATCCTAGTCTGCCCACATTTGAAAGGGCATTACTTTTTTTTTTAAATCCTTCCTATAGGCCCAAGTTTAAAAAGTTTATGAAGTGATCAGGACCACGTTTCTTTGTTCGTCTAGCTAGAAAGGAGTAAGAGTTTTTTTTTATCAACCTAGAAATAGAGCTGCTGAACTAAGCCCATATCAAAATGGAATAGCTATGGATTTGAATTTCATTGCCATTTTAGCTGTATAAACATTTATCCAGTAAAATTGACTGACTCCTTTGCAATGGACACTGGAAATACATATTCCACCTTGTGCTTTCCAATGTTTGCAAGGCACGTCCGTGATTACAGCTCTTGCATATTCTTAATTTTCATGTGTAGCGTGCGATGATGAATTTGGCCGAGCTGCTGCTGGTGAGCAATAACTGTTCTGTCCTTGTTGGAAAGACCTATCCTGGCCTTGTCCCTCCTGCTCTGGAGCAAGGAGAAGCCGAGTGAGGAGAATCTACAAACTAGTGCATCACATGCTCTATGCATTTCAAAAACTAAGTATCCAAGGTGGCCCCCTTGGTAAGAGCAATCTTAATACAGGCAATCTCTGGATGCATTACTGCTGTACTCTGTAATGTAATCTGTGAGCAGAGCTCTGTGCGATCACAAAGGCATTATGCAGAAAAGCCTCTTCCTTCTACAATTCATTCTGTGATTCATACAGTTATTTGTACTAATTCAAATAATTTGTGCCACAAGACTTGGGGCAGAGGCTGAACCTTTTGAATTAGGCACAATTTTTGAGAGGTTGAAGGTTAAAGAGTAATGGCATTTCAAAGCTACATGTGTCAGTCAGTGGTTAACATTCCTACACCTGATGAACTTTACATTGACACACTTTTTTTTATGGAAGAACAATAATGGAAAGTAAAGGTTTGAGATTTTAATCTCACTTTTGCTTCTGAAAGTGGTACTGGAGTGTCCCTAATGGGGAAAACCTTTATCCCTTCTTCTGTTCCAAATTTCTGGATCTATCCTGGTCTGGTTTCCCTTCATTGTCTGCATAGTTATTACAGGCTCAGCTCGTATCCTGAAGAGCCAAGTTAATGTTTTGTTTTCCTTTTTGATGCAGTTGATGGTCACGACTCCAGTGAAGATGCTACCGCATGTATGGAACTGATGTTGTGGCAAGTAAAGGAAGATGCAAAAGTGAAAAGATGGTGATCACTGTGTAAAATAAGGCTTCTGTATGGCATTACTGTACAGTATGAGTATTTTTGTCTGTATTTTGTTTTGTTGTTGTTGTTGATGCTTCCAGGAGTTTATCTGCTGTTTAATGATCTTCTAAAGAAACGAGAGATCACACACCGTTTACACATGTACTGTACCTGCTGTTAAGCATCTTTTGGGAAATTGTTTCCATTCCATTTTGTTTTGGTCAGTTTACTGTCCCTCCAGAAGGGTGATTAAGTATTGCTTGGGAACATGCCTGTCTGATTTTTTTGTTGTTGTTGTTCTAAACTGGGAATTCCTAACTCTGGTCTTCAGGATCTAGAATCTGGCATCTAGCATTCTAAAATCCGATTTCTTCTAAAGTTCTAAGCCTCTCTGTCTAGGAGAAGTTTTAAAAAGATGTGCTTAAAGTTTAACTGGCCAAAATTATGCTGCCTTCATACCCTTCAGCTACTACCCATAGACGGATGTGGAAAACCTGCTGGATTTTGGACATTGGGTCCACAGTTAGGAACACCTATTCAAAATGAAAATGTAGCTTAATCATGTTATAGAAAAGGCACCACTGGATAAAATGTTTTGCCTAGGGCACAGGGCAGCTGCAGCAGAAATTTCCTTGGACACATTTCAGCTGTTAAGTGAAACAAGTAAATGCACACTTAAAAACTGGTGTTGTGTGGTGTTTAATCGAGCCCTAAAGGGAGCTTCTCGCTAAGACATAGCACTTCAGTACTTACTGCCGATTCCTCCTCCCACTTCAGTGAGCAAAAGGTAAAGGGCTGTAATTTAATAACTAAAACTTCTGTACAACATTCACAAAGCAAAAAATATATATATACAGTATGATCATATTGATAAGGGGTAGCTACACTAATGGTCTGTATTGAGACTTTCTCAAGGCCGAGAACGATTTAACTATAACTATCACTTAAACGGAAAACTATTTTTCTAAACAATGAGCTGGGGGAAGCTAATGTCCCTCCTACTCACATGGACCTGAGTTCCCTTAATTGGAAAAAAAAAATTCTTGAAACAATGTGGTATTTCTAATCGGTGGAGGAAAAAATGGGCAATTCATTGTGACCCAGTAACACTACCTCACTTGAATTGCACTCAGTGAGGTGTATGAACTGAGCTATGACCAATAAACATGAGGAAAAAAGTACATTTTCATTGTCATCTGGTACATTGTCATTTCTGCCTGTATGATGTTTATCTTAGAAAGGTAACTAGTGTTAAGTTTATTTTAGTCACAAAAGGGAACAAGTTAAATAGTTGGTTCGGGGAGTGGGGGTAATTTCAAGTTGTTTTTCAAGTAATTTTCAAGAGCAAGGTGCAATTACCACTGGTAATTAATTAGAACTCAATCATGGACCCAATTGGAACAAAAGCCAAAAAGATGTGGAGACCTTTGGTTAAGCAAGGCAAATTGTAAAAGACGGAGAAAAGTAAGAAAGTACTATTTTGTTGGGGTTTTTTTTAAAATCAAATATATACTTCATGGAGGGCACATGATGCTGTTATCAATAATTGACTCTAACGTATCTGGAAATGTAAACCGATTGATGCAAAAGGAAATGCAAACATTTGTAACAATTCTTTAGGATAACGTACTATATAAAACGTTTAATGATTATTCATATTAAATTTGCCCACTAGTTTCATTTAGAAAAATCTGACATTATACTGCTTAAACTGCATCATAGTTTGTTTTTCCAGGGACTTCCAAATTGAGACTAAGTGTTAAATTAAGGCACTTTTCTTATGTATTTGAATTACTCTTTTAGTTCGGTGTTGTAAAGCACCCCAAAAATAGTTTTTTTGCTTGCTTTAAGCTTTAGCCTACCTGTGAAGGACCAATTATAAGCAAGAAGTGCAAAATCTGTGGTCTCTTCCATGACATTTTTTTAGTGTCACATCACTTGTAATGTGAACATGCATGGGCAAACAGTATCATTACTTACTTTATATGTTTTGGCCCATGTTTAGTTGTATTGAATTCTTAAAATTCATTTACACATACAGTAAAGGAAAAAATGGTATTGTTTTTTCCCCCTTTGCAGCAATGGCAAACAAGAGAGCAAGTAGTATACATGGATTATTTGAAAATGCAATCATTATCACTACATAACATCATGATGAAGGCTCAAGTTCACCTGTTTGCTGTTATCACTCAGGAAAAACAAAAAATATTTTTGTTGCTGCCAACCATAGATTCTTTGAGTCCTTATAAAGCCAATATTTATCACGCTGTCACTGTTGACTTTGAAATTGATGGTGTATATACCAGTGTTAATATATGCTGAAATAAAATAAACAAATGTTCCATTAACATCCATCAAGAAACTAAGCAGACATGGTTAAGTATAAATACTCTTTTAATATGAAATAACATGTACTGTATGTACAGGTACTTTTGTAATGAGCAGTTACAAAGTTGTGCTTTTCATAGAAGTATCAAAATCATGTGTTTTTTTAGTGTGCATCTACAAAACGTACTTCATAAGGTTTGTGGAATAATGACCCAGATCAAGTCTACATTCCTAACAAATCTCAATCTTGGGTTTCCAATGTCCACCTGTTTTCTGCCATAGACTCTTCTCTGAAAGTCAGGGTCTGATTTCATTGCCTGAAGGGTCACCACGTTTTTACCTTCACTGTTTTGCACACAGTGTAGCCTCGGAAGACTCAAGAGATTTAACAAATAATTCAGCAAGAGGAGTGATGTGCACACTGTGGAATCCAGATCTGAATGCACTGTCTCCTGTATTAATCACACCTTGTGTTTTCACCCAGCTAAAGATAGTCATTGTTGCACACAACACAGTTAAAATGAAAAGCAAAGATTTTGCTGCCCTCAGTATGCACACATTTCATGCAAATACCTTGCAACATTATGATATTTTTCCACAAAGCTTAAAGTTGGGAGGACTTATATCCAGTTCAAAGCATAAATGGAAAAACTCCACACAATGTGTGCAAAATACTACTTTACTAACCCAAGCTTAGGACTGCTTAAATTCAGGCATGCTATATTACATGTAGGATACACCTGAAGCCCAGACTTCCTTTTTTCTTTTCTTTTATCCTGCTTCCTCTGCTGAGCAATCAATCCCTGCATAGGTGAACTTTTCATACAGAGTGGTATTGACATAGGTCTGAAAAAAACACAAGACGTGCGTAAGAATGTGACACCTGGGAACCATGTCAGATCATGAAGCATTTTTAACACTTTTTATTCCTGCCTAAGTATCTCTCTTTTGAGCTAGATAATAGAAGCAGATAAAATGAATGTCTGCACAAGGAAAATGAGGACACCCGTCCACTGCACTCCACCATCGCCACCTGGTTCTGCATGTGACATACTGAAGCTGCCATACTGCCATATAGCTCTGATCATCCCACAGTGATGTCACAGCAAGCACATAAGCACCTGTTGTCCAGTTGTCTGCTCGTTTGTGGAGATTACTTTTAATGGCTGAACCAATCTAAAGCCCTCACAGTTTATTTCCATGACCATGTTCAGAAATAACTATATAGTTTTTGATAAATTAGATGCTACCTGAGGACTTCAGATTGGTTTTTATAAGAAAATAGCAATGTTGTTAAATAAATGGTTTTTAATGGAGGTGACAGGCTGTGTAGGTTACAGCAGCACTGCATGTGGGACCAATCTGTTTTGATTCCTAGCAGGGAGTTACAGGCCTCACTGAAACATCAAGTGCAAAGGGCAATAGTGCGACATCACACTTAAAACCTTTCAGTGATTACATCTACAACAGAACAGTAAAATCAGTTCTACCAAATTTATTCACCTTAATGGAAATGACTGGGAAATTCTTATTTAAGTGGGGGAAAATGGACACTAAACAAAGATTTTAGTCCATCTTACCTTTCTTTCCTCAAGCATTCTGTTCAGAGCTACCAAGATCTGTGCAAATGATGGCCTTTCATAGGGCTTCTCACGCCAGCACTGTCTCATCAGGTCATATCTATGCAGAACAAGGAAAGGGCTTGTTCAAGGCAAAATGCTATGAAATGCGGAAAAAAACAGCTCTGTCTTTAAGACTCCATCTTGCAACAGAGCTCATCATGGTCTGAAAATAAGCTAAATAAAACAGCGAATTGCAGGAAATGAGGCTCATCAGCAGTCCTGTGCAGGATGTCCTAAAAGTGAGACGTCTGTGAGAGTTTTCCATGATGTTATCCTGTGTTCTACTTACACTTCATCGTCACAGTTGAGAGGCTTCTCCAGCCTATATCCCTGTGGAAGCTTCTCATACAGTTCTGCACAGGTCATACCACAGTACGGGGTGCCACCTAGAAACATGGATGTGTTACAAACAAGTCCCATATGAACAGGGAAGTCCAGTATATAGAGTAATCCTGAAGAATTGTCAAGGGTGAAACCACAATGGCTTACTGTATATCTAATCCAAATTCCCATCCCATTCAGATAGAAAATGTTAACAGACGTTAGACCAAAAGGTCTAGATGTCATCTCACTCATCTCATCTCATGTAAAATCTCAAAATGTTTCCAATTAAGTAAAATAATTAAGTAATCAGTCATGTTTATTAAGTAGTGTGTTGTGTCATTTTTGTTGGCAAGGTTTGTAAGTGAGGTTCAGTTTCTGATTTTCAAGAAATCATATTGTGACATCCAGTAACTTCTTTTAAAAGGGAAAGGACTGTCCAACATCAACGAAGACAACAAATCAGAAAAATATCACGGATACATGTGTAATAAGGGGCAAGAGGCAGGCACAGCTAAATAATTAATTATGCCTTTACAACATCAAGAATTTACATAAAGGAAACTGGCTCATAAAATTCCCACTGGCATGTGATTGATGTCATCTAAAATTCATTTGTTAATTAAAATTGTTAGTTTACTAATTTGAATAGATTGTTCATTGGGAATCATTGCCTCTTTGGATAACCAATTTACAGAGCTCACTACTTTAGAAATACAAACCTAAGCTCACAATCTCCCACAGTAGCACTCCATAGGACCATCTGTTAATAAACACAAAGGAAGGTGTCAATCGCAAAAATAGGGATTTTTGCAATTAGTCCCACATCCTGAATCCTCACAGCAGTGCCCAAGGAATATAACGTCTTACAATTACTATTCACTGGCCTACTGTTAAACACGTTGTCCATTAAAGTATACTGTACAACAGTCTCCACATGTCTTCATACCCTTAATACAATGTTAGTGAAATTAGTTTAATAGCAAAAATAATAAGTGCTAAAGGAAAGATTCATACAGAATCAAAAGTAGAATTGTAAGACTGTCAGTCCTGGACACCAGATAATAATGGCATGTTTACCAATCAGTAAAAATACCCTTAATAACCTTTTGAGGTTATTAAAACTTTTCTGTTCAAGACTGAAAAGGTTCAGTTCCTTCAGCCTGCCATTATATTACAATCACTTCAGTCCCAGAACATACTTGCTCTTTTCTGGACTGATTCCAGAGCAGCAATGCATTTTCAACAGGATGGTGACCAACATTATACACAATATCATAAATAAGGTCTTACTAGTGCATTGTACAATTTCAACATAACATGCTTCAAAAAGTGCTTTGTAAAAATACATTATTATATTTTCTGTACTTATTTATACAATTCTATCATACTTTAGTTCATAAAAGTTGAAAATCATGACGTACAAAATGTATCTTTTCTAAAAAATCTTTTTATTGCAGTTTATCAATGGTATGAATATATCTGGAGACTATCAGGAATATCTTCATCATGCTGACATCTGCTAATACTACAGATATTAATGGATTGTCTTATTTTGGTTCCCTTTGGGATGCAGTGTAATAACAGAGATTTGGAAAAGCTGCACTACATAGTGTATCGCAGCCTGGACTACTGGACTGTTTTATTTTCACTTGTGAAGAATATTATTTTTTGTTTTTTTTTTTACCTGCAAATACTATTTGCTTTTTTATACTATTATAGTATAGTACAGTATATGAATATTTTTTTCAGTACATAAGTAAACACAATACACCTATACTTTAAGTATACTTCAACAAAACTTCATTAACTTTTTTTAGTTCTCAGAACTTCTTTGTTGACTCTTTGCTTCTGTAAATTATATCAAATTGTCTGATGTGCAGGTACTCACACATCACTGTTAGAGGTGTAAACGCTGTAATTCAGTGATTCAATAGCCATCCATCTAACTGGCAGTCTCCCCTGTGAAAGCAGAGTCGCAATACTGGAACTGAATTAAGTTAACAGTGATTCTAATATTACTTAAAAAGACCACAACATTAACATTATTAAACAAGAAATAATGTACTTTTGAGTTAACAGACAGAAACATACTGCAGAAAAGTAATACATGATGTTTTAAAATTCCTAGTTTAACACTTTTGACTAATTTTCAGATCAAATTTGTTTCTTCTTAAGACTGCTACATTTATTTAACATTTACTTAAGCTATGGTTTATAGTGACTTCCCATAATTAGCAGCTATCAGCTCTGGCTTGTGATATATGCACATGTGATATTCTTACACAGATTTAGCATAATTCAGTTTTCTAAGTGTTTCGAAAAGTTATTGCTACCAAATGAACAGAAAGGACTTCCTCACCATTGTCTTTTTCACATAAACCTCCTGGCCTCTAGACAGACCAAAGTCTGCTATCTTTGCCACAAAGTTCTCTCCCACCAGGATGTTCCTTGCAGCTAAGTCTCTGTGGATAAACTGAAATAAAATGGGTAAATGACATTAAAGGCATGTGACGTAAAAAGAACACAGGTCAAAAAGAACATTCCAAATCCATAACCTTTTGATTCAGGGGACTGCTTCATTCTGGTTTCATGATCTATGATGTCCAACACATCAGAACAAGATGAATTGCTTGTCTGTAGTAACAGGTGAAAACAGCCTCTCCATTAGTAAACCTACTGAATCTTAGCTTTGTGTCCAGAGGAGAAAAAGAAACATCAAGTGGCCACAAAATAGCTTTTTATCTACTGTGCCACCTGCTGTTTCGGGACAAATGAATAACGCCTTAAGACTTTACACAACACTTTGGATGACAAGCACATTTCTAAGCACAATTTCAAGTGCTAACTTATGCTGGTGTTTGTACTTCTTGTGGAATTAATAAGTTCTAACCAATCTCCGCCATTGACTTAGAAACAGCCCATTCCCCACAGTGGCTTACCCAAGCCACTAAACATGCAACCAAAAACCAAGCTCCTGTTTAATAAGCCAAATCTGTTATCATCTGTACACCTGAATGTAACATAATCATCCTTGCAAATCCGTCAGCAGATGACCTTCTTCAAGGGAAGGTTCAGAGATGAGCCTGGCCATTCAAAATGGCCCACAAAGCTAGTAGTGTTAAAAGGGTATCGACGGCATGCATGGTTCATTCCCACAGGCGGGCACAGTAACATGCGGGCAGACCTGCTTCTGGCTGAGATAGTCCATGCCCCTGGCCACATCCGCTGCAAAGTGCAAGAGCTGCTGAGAGGACAGGGTGGAGGCGGTGCTGTTTGCAATGGCAAAGGCCGGATCTGTCTCCAGGACTCTGCTCTTTCTCAGGAAGTCCAGGAGGTTACCATGGGGGGCATATTCAATAGCCAGGTACAGGTATCCTTAAAGCAAGAGCAACGTGCACTTTATTTATTCATCGAAGCCCGTCCCCATACTAGCAGCGACAGAGCATTCTCTTGCTACGCCTTAAAGCGCTGGAATTCTATCCCACCAACCCTGAGCACTTTCGAATCCAGACTCAAAATCCCTCTGCTTCTTAAAAGCTTTTATTTAACTGTATTCCAAACCCTTACTGTAACTGTGTAATTCTGCTGTCTCTTCTCACAGAGTGCTCTTTTTTCTTACTGTAAAGCGCTTTGAGAAGCCCCTTCTAAAGGCGCTATATACAGTAAAGGTCATTATTATTATGTTGCTTTAAGAAGGAAAGCACCTTCATTTTCAAAACTGGATGCCCCCCTAATTGGATTAGTTTGATGTACAGTAGATAATAAATCACCAAAAAAATGTTTGCTTAATGATTATTAATGTGTTAAATCCTAAGTTAATTAAATAAAGATAGGTGGATACTTAGATCAAGCATCCAAAATCATTTTGCAACCTAGGTCGTAATTATTGTGTTGGAGGCCTCTGATGTAGTTCATTTTTTATGCACTACCAGCACACGAAATCTGAACAAACATAAAATGATCTATTCACAAAATATTTTTTTAACTTTCTCCCAGTTAATCCAGTCTCTACAAACATTTTTTTTGTTCTACTGATGTGATCTATGGTACATATTTTGCAAAGTGTTGGCCAAGATGAAGTCAAATCAGAATACTCAATATTGCACTTAACCTGTCCACAGAAAAGGGCCTTATATCTTTGCTTTTTTTAGACTCTTTTCTTTGAAAATGCACCTTTCTCCGACTGTTTCTGTCACAGTGCTCTGACAGAAGCCCTGGAAGACCACGTTTCCGAAGAGAAATATATATTGCTAAAGTACCTCTGTGTTCGCAGGCACCCAGTAAGTTGATGATATTGGGGTGATGTCCAAGTTTGCAAAGCACTTCCAGTTCGCCAGCAAAGTCTCTGTGATCATCTTTAGAAGCATATTCTAAGAAGAAAGTTACAAATAAAAATATGCTATAAATGTCAACAAAAAACAATAATACTGGTAGATAATAATTGTCATGTCATCAAGGCCATTCAGACTATCTACTGTAGCTCATGTGGTCAACTATCGTCTAGAAGCTAGGGTATCGTCTTAACAGCACGGCTGAGCAAGCTTGTTCTATACTCCCACAACACCTCCGAAGGTATTTCTCATAGTTTCTGCTTGTGTCTCCTGGCGTATGTTTCACTGTTGATTCTGAAGACGTCTGCTGGGTAGACTTTGTGTCATTTTCTTTAAGGTTTTTGGATAACTGTTTTTTTTTTATTTTGAGACTAAAAAGGTTAAATTCTTTCAGCTTGCCAGTAGAGGATATCCCTTTGAATCTGAAATCCTAAAATTGATTGGGATGCTCTTATACATCAATGCCTGTTTTTATTTTGTAAACATTTCATATTTGGTATTGCCTATTTGATATTTCTAATCCAATTTTTTCTACTTGCATGCAAGATCCTGCTCTTCAACGTTACAGGTACTGTATAAGCCATTTCTCCTCAGTCTCAGTTTAAAGGCAGGAAAGCTCCCTGCTTGGTATGCCTGGAATGTCATGTTTTGTGTTTATACAGTATATGCCATTATAGGACATCTAAAATCTGTGTAAAGTCACATACAAAATAGGACTGTTTTTCTCAATATAGCCCATACTTCACATATGTCAAAACCAACCCATCATGCAATTTGCAAGTCTTGATTGGTATTGTGTCTCGTATTTCTTTACTGTATTCAGAGGCTCAGCAAAAATTGAAAAAGAGGCCATTAATGGATAGTGTTCCTTGTTTTTCCTGATGTGCACAATCTGAGTAAAGAAAAATGTTGCTGACACTTATTCTCTGTGGTGTGTACTGTATGTAGTGATGAATAGTCATCAATATTACTAAAGTCTTAAAGATTTTAAAGATTTTTTTCTGAAACATTTTAATCCAAGTCCGTTACCTTTCATTCGTTTGATGGCGGCATCCATTCTTAATCCATCTTTTTTGATACGCGCCTTCAAGACCTGGCCGAAATTCCCCTCCCCTATAACATCCTGGAACTTGATGTCGTTCCACTCTAGGGTGGGGTAGACCACAGGCTCTGACCTGCTCTTGGGCTTCTTAGGCATGTTGAGAGACCCAGAGCTGAACTGGACCGCAGGCTCTTCTCTCTGCATAGGCACATAAAGCATGTTACTGGTAGAAAAGGAAGAAAACACTTAATGTTCAGCCAACAGTCAGCCTACTTCCCCTTTTTAAGTATCTGTTTTCTCCTATGACCATATCAAAATCTTTAACTGGGAAAGCATCTTCCTATGTGAATAATTCATTGCTGTTCTGTGTCATGATACACTTTAGAATGAAGTACTTATCTAACCAGATCTGAGTCGAATATCAATTAACTTACAGTATAATTTGAATAGGTGCCTGTAATGTGTCTGAAGGTGTTGTTTTTAGTCGCATCACTAAATTGCTTCTGTTCAATACTTACACAGTTGTTAATGCTATCATGTCCTGAGAAGCTATTTCAACTTTAAATCAAATTCTTGTTTTCTCGCTCTCGTTAGTTTTCTTTGCTGCTGTGGTGTGAGCCTCCTGACCAGGCCTCCACTGTAAATTATTTTCCTGGTTGAAACATAGGTTACAGGTGGGGATTCGGTTTCCCTAATCTCTTACAGGAGTAGAAAGCTCAGAACAAAGGATTTTGACATACCACGACATTCTGGAAGGCCTGGACCATTCTGCGCTGGAAGGTCGCTCTCCTGAGCTGCAGCACCAGGAGGAAAGACAGCAGGATGGTTAAGCAGGTCATCCCTGCAGATCCCAGGATGGCAATGAGCAGCATGTTGCCCTCATTCCCAAAGCCAAAGAACTCTGTGGAAAAATATCGTTTCACATTTTCAAAAAGTGTTTTTTTTTTCATTTTGTGTTATAACCTCAACAGATTTAGCTATTATAGGATATACAATATCAAAATGATTTCAATATGTGCAGTGATCCAAAAGAAGTTTTGAAGCTGCTTTAAATATCTCAGTTTTTATTTGCCGGTCCCACTTGTCTACTGACAGATTTGATCTCCTTCATTTCTTCATATCAAATCCCCGATGGAAAATGTGTTTTATTATGATTTGCAGGATGGCATAGATTTGTGGGTCAGTCTCTGGACTCATGAAAGGTTGTGGGGTCACATTCCCACTGCAGACCCTGCTGAACAAAGCATTTTACTCCAGTTGCTACAGTTCATCGTGCTCCAAGTGAGGATCAGTATTATTTGGGATAATTCCTTGCGTTAGACTTTCATTCCATCCAGAGGAAGTCACATGCTCTCAATCCCCTTATTGCTGCAGTAAAAAGGTTGTATGGATTTTACTGTACCATTTACTGTAAGTCAGTCATGAAGACATTTTGTTTATCTGCTTTGGTAGAATGTTTTCTTTCAGCGAAGACAAGAATGAATCATGACAAATCTGCTGTATTTCTTTACTGTATTTTAAACCAGGTTTGGTGATTCCACATCAACCCTAACATGAGACATATTTAATGAGACAAAATTAGTGGCTTACTGGAGCTTTCGGGCTGTTTTGCAGTTCTGATGTTGAGTCTGGGGTTGTTCGTGCTTTCTCCAATGTTATTCCTTGCCCAGATTTCAACCAAATAAGATGTATCTGACTTCAGGCCCCTGAGCTGGAAATGTGTGGCCGTATGTTCTTGCATGTTGATCTCAGTCTGCTGGCAGTAGTCCTCTGAACTGCTGTCCTTGTAGCGGATGATGACTGTGGAGATGGAGTTGCCTTCCTTTAGTGTCCATGATATGACAGCAGAGGAGTCAGTGATGTTGCATGTAGTGATGTCAGAGGGAGCCGGTGGGATTACTGTCAGAGAATAAGCAAACAAGTCGCTCTTAGCTTTAGGATGAAAAACTGCTCTGCAGATCCATACATTCATATTTTCTGCCAAGTGTTGGGGAAAATACTTGAAAATATAAAAACATAGCATTTACTGTGTTTTTACTATTTTATCATCTTGCTATTTTTATCCCCTCCATTCCCTGAGTTCAGTTCTCCAAATTCCCAAATTATTCTCACTCAGGACTCTGTTGCTTGAATTATTATTAAAAAGTGGCAACAAAAAGGATCACTACAGTATGTTCACATTTACAACTATACAGATGCTACCATTATTTCGGTATGCTAGAGATCCCTCTTTGAAACTCTCAACAAAACGGCCCTTGTATTATGTTTACAACTAGGAAGAAAGCCTGAACTGTCCAATACTGAAAAGTCACCAGTCAAGATTGCTCCTCATACACTGTACATGATACATTTAAATCTCCCGCCATTGTACCACCAGGTGGGGCCATCACTGATTAATGTAAGGCTCATCAAAAGGGGGTTTAATTAACATGTGACTTAAAGTCAGGGTGGTATTCTTATTACAAGAATATAAAAGATGTGTTGGAGTAAAACAAACTCAGAAGTACAGTATATTTTCATATAAAAGAAAAATCTAACACAGAAACATTAAGAAGAAGGAATATTTGCAAAAGGACCAGGGAACAGAACATCTAAGAGTTTTCTGTGATCTCCATTTAATTATTAAGTCCAAAAGAATTACAGTGCACCATACCACAGAGGCAACAAGGTTGAAGAGTGCATGTTCTCAATCCCCCTCCACACATCTAGAGACAGCAAAGACTTACCATTGCTCAGAGTCCATGCCGACACTGTGTGGCTCCACTGACCCACTGAGCTGCACTTAAGACGCACTTTACACTGGTAATGCTGCTTGGGCTCCAGTTTCTTCATCTCAAGGCTGGAAGAGTTCCCTGGCACATTCATCAGCAGGACACGCTCAGGCTCGGATTTGGGGATGCATTCCACCTGGTAGACATGCTCCTCTTTCGGCAACCAGGTGGTGGCGTCCCAGGAGAGGGTCAGAGATGTCTGACTGACCGGCACCAGTTTAACTCCTGATGGTGGAAGGAGCTCTGGTCACACGGAACAGAAATCTCAATCAGGAGAGCTAGTAAAATGAAGGACCGGTAAAAATATCAAGACGCTCTCATTCCTCAATTTAGTTTGTAATTAATTACATTGAAGTTTTGATAGATTATTTTTTTTCATTGTCGGCCACCCTTAAAATTTAGTGAAAAGGTTAAAACAAGTTTCCCCTTTTTTATACACAACAGTGTTTAAAGACCATTTACTAATATTTCGAACAAAGGCAAGACATGTATTACTCTGGAAAACATCATTCTGTCAATTTTTCACGTGAGGATACATTATGAAGCTTTTTGACTCTTTAGCATTCGCTTACATTTTCCAGCCACCATATTATCATATAATTTTTTTAAAGCTACTTCTCAAGTCTCTTTTACACACGGGTGGTGCTCGTTCGATAGACCCGGGCTCTTGAATCTTTAATTTCACAGTGCGAAAATGATCCTGATGTTTTTCCCCTGAAGGATAAAGCTTGTTGACATTATTAATGTACACATCTGCTATCTTCATCAGTATTTCCTCTTTCACTAATAACATTTTGGCATTAAGTTGCATTTGATTGTCAGTTCCTTTTTTTTCCCTCCCGCAGAGAAACTGTGCAGTTTTTGAGCTTGTGGAGATGGTATGGTCAGTGCGTTACCCAGCTGGAGAGTGGAGTAGGTGGCCATGGGGCCCGGGAAGCCCATTCCTCCCTCCCCAGGACGACTCAACCGAACACACATGTTGTACTTCGTCACTGGGGTCAGGTTGTCCAGGTTCACCAGCGGCCCAGTCACTGCGAAAAATGGTAATGATGGACTATAAGCATCTGTTTCTTGTGAGAACACTCAAGGAAAACAAGAGAGAAAAGCTTTATCATGCACTGTTCTTAACTAGTCCTAGTCTGACACACTCAGCTAGTTAAAGGACTTACAGCTTAAGCTAAAATGCAGCTGAATGTGTGGCATGAACATCTGGGACAGTCCAGCTATGTACTGTACTGTATGTCTTACACAGTAAATCACCAGAGGGCTGGACACACAGCGACTAGTAGGTAGCTGCGTCAGCATCCGTAGGTTGCAAAGGTACAAGTAAAGGTTTATTCCATGCAGAAAACAACATTTTGGCTGTGGAGCCTTCTTTAGGAAGAAGGCACCCAAAGAAGGCTCCACAGCCAAAACGTTGTTTCCTTTCTTCTCTTTTCAGCTTGGAATAAACCGTTACTTGTTCCCACACAGCGACTAGACCTCACCCCTCAGTCTTTCGTCGTGCGTTTGCTACAATGGGCAGTGTGAGTAAAGCAAGATGTCGAGGAAGATAACCTGTGTTTATAACACGGGCCAGTGAAAACCTTTTATCTTTTACCTGATCACTTGTAGTTGTGTAGCGTTTTTAATAATGGCTCGGTCTAATGGCAGGATATTGGTCTTTGAAAGAAAAGAAATGTCACTTCCTGTTTCCCTTGGGCACCTCTGGATCATCAACAGTTCCAGCAGAAAGGATATCTCAGCATAATTTCTATTTTAACTACTCTTACTAGGAAACAACTGTTAGGATGCTCTCATCAGATTTATCAAACTTTTCAAACTTAGGGTCTTAGGGTGGCATGTCTGCTGACTGTCTAATTTATGTGAAATTTTATGTTTGTTATTTTTTACCATAAGAGAGTGCTGCAAATATAACAAATATGATTTTACGAAATCATGAAATAGAAAAAATGATAACCAAACAGTAGCTAACACTTATTTTAGAATTTTCTGATTATGTCTGAGGAGCAAGTCAATGAAAAACTGAGGCAAAGTAAAAGATTAATCAAGTAATGTTTCCCTTTTACACAGCTGGGATAGTGCACAGTCACCCTTAAATGTACCTTCGACAGACTCCCATGATGATGATGTATTAGCCTGCTTGTACAGGAGCTTCACAGATGTTATAGGTCCGTCACCAATATACTGGTCCTTGTTAACTGAAAGCACCAGGTGATATGGTCCACTGTTGTTTAAAAAGGGAGGGAACTGGGGTGTTGGCGAGTCTATGAAAGAAGGTGAAATGTTAAAAAAATGTGCATAACATTAACAAACATGAACAACCTTACACAGTAAACTAATATACTTCCACACAGGACTGGTGAGCATCTTTAATGAAAATCATTTGACCAGGTATTCCCTTCTGTTTAAATTTCTTAGGTGACTTTGAATTATACTCAGAAATGTAAGCCGGCCCAGTTATCTCACAGTTCAGTGTGTAGCACTCTTTTAGATTAAATGCTTACATTAAAAAGATAAGGACATGCTCACAAAATAGCTTATAGATCCTAAGTGAATTTGAAAAGGCTTTCTCATTCAGATTCATTTAATTATTGAACTAACACTGAAAACCTTAAGATGGACCACAGTGAGAGACAGGAAACAATTGTGCCGGTATTGGGGAAATGATCTTTTTCCACTGATTATGTACAGTACTTGGAGGGTTAGGAGGCTTTTGGGTTATACAGGATCCATCTCTTTTAATCCAAAATGAAGGCTTGAGGTCCTTTTTACATTCCCTTACCTTTGACATTGACCTTAAAATATTTTACTTTCTGTCCAGCTGCTGTTTTAACTTGACACATCCACTTTCCAGAATCACGCAATGTTATTTTTTCCACCCAGAAGTGGGCAGTGGACTGGTTGCTCAAGGTTTCAGTATCTTTGGGCTGGAAACAAAAAGAAATATCAAACAAAGACTTGTATTATCTTAGTTCACATTGAACAGTGTCCATTGTGGCTGACATGACTTCTGATTCCTGCCAATCAAGACACAGTACATACAGTATAGTAAGGATAAATAGGGGTGCCCATTGGTGAGAGTCTGGACTTGAAATAAAAGGATGGACTGTGTTACTTTGTCCACCTGTTTGCTAGCAGTTTTGTAGAAGTTCCCTCTGTTAACATAGAGCATTCATGTTTTGGATTATAGTTTGTTAAAGTCATATTCATCAGAACTCAAGTCAGGCACAAGCCCTGCATTGCTATAAATAAACATATATACTACAGTATGTATATTACATTACATACTGTCTGTATGTTGCATTAAGAACTCAATAAATGACTGCTAGAACCAATTATACTATTATTCATTTGGACCACTATGCATAGAATTTTTTATTAACTGTTTCTTGGCATGTCAATGACGTGTAACCTCAAAAGAAACTTAATTTAATAACAAGGATTGAGCAACAGCCAAATCTCGTGCACACCATCATGTCAAATATCCTCAGAGCAACGTATGGAACATAGTCAATAAAGAACATCTAAAATAATTATGTGCTGCTAGCATCTCATTACTGCTAAGGTATTCAACTATCTAACTGGTTCTAACTGGTATCTAAAATACCTAAAAAATACTTTCATAACATTTAGACAACCTGTTTGTGTTAGTTCTGAACCCCATATTCCTTGAAACCCTTTGTTAAACTGCAGTTTTCACTGCTGTGGATTACTTACCAATCTCTACTTTGCCCAGCCTATGCAAATAATTAACTTCCTATTTTTTACTTTAATATACAGTACTTGTATATTCTCCTAATTAGGAACAAGTAATAGGTTTATTCCATGCTGAAAAAAAGAAGAAAGAAAACACAACGTTTCGGCCGTGGAGCCTTCTTAAGGTGTGTACTTTCTAGAAGTACATAACTCCTGTTCTCTGTAAACTGCTCTGATGGCCAGTAAAACTCAAAACGAACTTGAAAGTTGCTCCTTTTCATGTATCTTGTACTGAATGATATAGGTCCATATTATATTAAGGATTTATTATACAAGTAAAGTCCAGTTTTTAATCTTTGAGCATCTTGCACTGCCAAATACTGCAATAGCCTCCACACATTTCCAGTGTGCACCCCCATCTCTGAACATAATGCCCCAAGCCATTAAAGACTAATGATTATTTCAATGTTTGCTTAAAGACAGTTTTTTTCATGAAAGGTTGAAATGAGTCATGGTTGTAATGAGTAATGTGATGAGTTGGTTTAACTATGTCGGTATTATGAGCTTGTTTCCAGTTATCTTATGCTTTGGTTGTGGTTTCTACTGTGGGTTTCTTTCAAAACACTCGTATATAAAATTGTATGCTTACTACTATTACAACCACCTGTATGGGACCAACCCTTTATGTACTTTTAAAACAAAGGCCAGAACTGCAATGCAGAAGATTTTATTTCCTTATCTATTGGCTTAAGTTAATTCTTGGCCACTATGATGACAGGAAACCTACCTTCACTATTGTTTTGCAAGGTTTCTGCAGTACAATGTCCCCATGCAATGGAGGAGGGTAACCAGTCGCAGCACAGGAAGTACCCCAAGAGGATATCCCAGCATTCAGCTCTGTGTCGCTCAGACTGCTGATCACCTCTGGAACTGCGTCTAGAGATCATGTAATAGAAATGACCCACAGTAAAAATCCCTCCCACCGAATTTTCAGATTTGTAATTCTGTGGAAGGAAGAAGGCTAATTTAGAGCTACTGTACATATTGCTCTCCTATGAAAAACAGGAACATAAGGAGTAAAAAGACTTTTCACTGAATAAATCAAACATTCTTTTCATTATCTTCCCAGCATCTGCACACAAAAATATAACACTGATCTTAACATTGGCTTTTTCTATGCAATTTAATGTCAGATTATTTTTGTCCATACTGTATATCTTTGTAGGTTCTTGTTGACATCTTGTGTTTGCAATTTGTAAAGTACCCCACATAGAGGGCTGGATGTGTAAAGATAAAGAGGGCTGAAGATAAAGTAGGGGATAATGCTCTTCCCCTCATCACAATCACCTATGGGAAGGTCTAACAGAAATGGGAACAGTTAGTAATCATGACCAAATAGAGATGAAAGCAATAAGTAAAAGTAGACGACTGTATGAAAGCTCGAATACAGAAGGAGTTGTATGAAACCTTGTAAATAAAGATGAAAAGCGATGCAAATCAGATGAATAGTTTTCTAATCAAATGAAAACCTTTCTTGGTTAATGTGATTAGTCGAAGGGACAACCCGCATTTCCATGGGTTGTTTCTATGGACTTTGTATTGTACGGTATGTACTGTACTGCTGCTGGAGTGCTGCCTCTGAATATTTACTGATATCTACCAGGGTAGTTCTATTAAGATACTGTACATAATACATAGCTTGGCTGTAGGAGCAGATATGATAGATAGGCCTGTGTCTCTGTAGTATCTTATAATGCAGTGTTCCTGCTCTACAGAACCTCATAGTACAGAATTATCTGCTCTTACCTTCTCTCTCGCAGTGAGTCCCATGTCTATCCTTGCAGACACAGCCCCGGAAACGGTCACAGCTTCCTTGGCTACCACACTCACATTTCATTTGGCAATCAGCACCATAATAGCCTTCAGGACAGGCTGCAGCAATGAAAGACACAAAGACGCATCAATAAAACAAGGAATTGCCGACTCTGCAAACACCTCCCACCACAGGCACCAGTACAAACTTGATTTTTCCAGCCTGAAAATTACCCTTCTCTCCTAGGTGTGCTGAGAAGACAGTCCAATTTGTATTTCCCATTTGTGTACAGTATGTGCTAACATGTACCATACTCACATTAAGGCCCATGGATCATTAAGCTTAGGATGAAGCTAGATTTCATCCCAAACAAAACCAAGTAGTTGAGGGCTCTGCCAGTGAAGTTTGGCCTTTGCCTGCATCAGGGTAGCAGAATCTACGACGAATACAGTTGATGTACAACCTATCTAGCTGACATTTGTCTGACAAACTGCATCAAATTATATTTATACAATAAATCACTTTCAAATTATAGATGGACAAATGATATATAGTATTCTATATTATCAATAAATTCCTGATTTTTAATGAGCTTTTGTTGTGAGCATAAGCCACCCAGTTGAATAAAAAAAAATCTGGAACTAAATGAAAGAAAATTCAGAACTGTCACAGCAGCAGACTGCAAAGTAGAATGAATTTGCATGTGAAATCTATGCTCTGCTTACACATTTTGTAGGGAACTCACTGTTATATCATTATAGCATTACTGTTAATGCTTTGTTTAACATTAACCATTAACACTTTTTAATGGTTGAAGAAGCTCAAGTACCTGTGGCAGCATGCAAAGGCTGCAAATCAACAGGTAAAGGTTTATTCCATGCTAAAAAAAAAAAAGAGACAACGTTTTTGCTCTGAACCGTTGTGTCTCTCTTCCTTTCAGCATTTAATAAACCTTTACCTTTTTTTTTGCTAGTAACAGCTGTTTTTTTAGAAACTGCATATTATGAGAACCTATGTACTGTATTTTCACAGGTCAAGTTCCTCACCCTCATTGCAGGTCAGTCCTCTCCATCCTGTGGCACAAGAGCAGCCGTAAGGATCTCTAAGGCAGAAGACCAGGGACTTACAACTACCATCTTTGCACATTTCTTTGCAAGTTCTTCCAAATCGACCTGCACCACAACCTGTAGACAAATAGATTAAATATTAATACAGCTCTACAGTTTCTTTCTCCCACTACATAAGGAGCCAGTGAAACTTCCTGGTCACTAGAAGACAAATCTCAGTCCAAAACCATTTTTCATGTCTATCCCCATCCTTGTATCATACCAGCAACCAAATAAATAGACAATTGCAATCATCTTGTTTGCTTATCATCCTATTTCTACATCAACAAACAAGAAAAGTCTAAACTTTGCTCTTGAGATACTGTGACTACAATGTAAGGCTACACCCTATTCACAATTAATTCCAAGCTCACAGCAAAATACTAATTCTACTTCTTGTCAGAATACTAAATCTCAATCAATACATTGCACGGAATTCTCAACTTGACTCCGTCCACTAACTTGAACTGAAACCCCATTAAGATCCTGGCCTCAAACACAAATCTTTACAGCAGTTAAGCCATCTACGAAATACATGCATCGCACATTTAAAAGAGTTATATGCATCATGATTGAAAAGTAAAAAGCCTTTTACCTATTTCACAAGTCTTGCCCATGAAGCCGGGAGGACAGATACATTCCCCTGTCGCGTCATGACACACGCCTCTGTTCTGACATTTTGGACAGGCATGCTGACAGTCTGGCCCCCATTTCTGAGCTTCACATTCTTGGATCGAATCACAAAAACGTAGCGTTAGTTTCTACTTTGGGATTGTTCATCTGAGAAATGCATTACTGTTAGCAGCACATTTCAACTGGTGATTCTTATGCAAGAATAAGACGGAAACCTACAATAATGGCATTCAGACAAACTCTAGATAGGAACCCTTTTTTTCTATATATTGTACAGTAAAAAAAAACACACAGACGTTAAAGATCAGTTTTTAATTCTACGTACTTGGGATACTACTGTTATACACAGTAAAATATTTGCTGTCTGCTGAGAACATTCTTTTTTTTTCTGAAACAATTTAAATTGTCTTTGTTTTCAATGATTTAATCTCTTCAGAGTCCTGTTTCCTACTTCATGCATGTTTAATTGCCTTACAGTACAGTATGTTGCTGTCTTGCAAGTACTGCAAATATAACAAAAACAGCTTAGTGGCAGGGATTTCTTATGGACGCCGTAGAAATACAGCACAGAGTTAAATTGAAAACATCTTCACCCAGTATTTCTACAGCTAAATAATTAATTTGTTGTCTGTTCTGTACAGAATGCTTTTTCCTGGAAAGGGAAGCAGTGGCCACAAAAGACACTGACATATGAAAACTGAAATTAGAGATGCACCGAGCAACCTGCAAAGTAACTAAAGAATGCAAATGATATAAACTATGGATTAAAAAGGACGTGTGCTGTACATGACTCAAAGAGAAAAGTTCAGTAGCACTAACTTCTTACTATCAGCCTGGTGATTGCAGAGGTAGAAAGGAGGCCTGCAATGAAGTTTACGCTGTAGAACCCAGAGTCCTTTGGCTCCACAAGGTTGAGGGTATGGTTGAGTGTTCCCTGCACTTCATTTTTCGGGATCGAGTGAATGAAGGTGACTGAGAAGCACAAGAAAATAGATAAAGTGAATCAGAAAGCTCATTGAAGTGTTCCATGTCTCCAGAGCTCTACCTTGATTAAAAATCCCCTTCCATGGTTTACTGATGCTCAGACAAAAGTTAAAGCTTGTACTTTCCAAGAATAACAGTAAGGGTTGTTTGATAACCCTTGCTTAATATTTTGATTATGCATTAACTCTTTCCTTTAGGTGAATTCTGTGAAAAAGGCACTATACCTTCTTGTTTTCTATGCTCTATATTTAAAGGGTATTGGTCTTCCCTGTTGAAGTAAAACTTCATTTTTTCCTCATTGGTATTAATGCTACCTTGTACATGGTGGAGATATTATGCTGTTACAATGCCATCATTTCGTTATTACCCCAATCCTGCTCCTGGTGACTCCTGTGTCTGCAGTTATTTTGCTCCATCCAGGCCCTTAATCACCAGTGCTGCTTGCTGCCAGTTATCTATCTGTTTGCTTATTCAGGCTCTTTTCTGCACACAGCCCTTGTTTTAAAGCATAACCTGCCATTAGGTTCTGTAGATTAACAGGAAGTGTATAGTCTTCTGGGGCGCTGCTCATGTGTGATGACCTGTAGGCTTGGGAGTGTAAAATATTTTATTTTTTCTTTCCGTGTTGTTAGTTTTCACATGTTCAATGTGGTGTGTTGGGTCTTAAATTGCCCCCCTGGGGATGAATAAAGTACTTTGAATTGAACTGAACTGAATTACAATTTACCATTTTTATGGATGACAGCGTCTTCTTCAACAACTTTTCTGCGAATGAAAGAAATATCGACGTCGTCACCCTTACTGGCTGTGATGGTTAAAGACCGTGGAAAGAAGGGGGCTGGAAAACAAAATTTGAATATGTAACAGAAAGTACAAAATAATTCTACCAACCGTCCTGTATTAAAAACATTCTACGCGGTCCTCATTAAATTGTCACATAGTGTAGCGTGCCTAACAAAGCACTGTCATTTTCATCATGCAGGAGAGCTTGTAAAGGCACTAGAACCTTCTTGTCTTCTATGCTCTATATTTAAAGGGTATTGATCTTCCCTGTTGAAGTAAAACTTCATTTTTTCCTCATTGGTATTAATGCTACCTTATACATGGTGGAGATATTATGCTGTTACAGTGCCATCCTTTTGTTATTACCCCAAACCTGCTCCTGGTGAGTCCTGTGTCCGCAGTTATTTTGCTCCATCCAGGCCCTTAATCACCAGTGCTGCTTCCTGCCAGTTATCTATCTGCCTGCTTATTCAGACTCTTTTCTGCACACAGCCCTTGGTTTTAAAGCATAACCTGCCATTAGGTACTGTAGATTAACAGGAAGTGTATAGTCTTCTGGGGCGCTGCTCATGTGTGATGACCTGTAGGCTTGGGAGTGTAAAATATTTTATTTTTTCTTTCCGTGTTGTTAGTTTTCACATGTTCAATGTGGTGTGTTGGGTCTTAAATTGCCCCCCTGGGGATGAATAAAGGACTTTGAATTTAACTGAATTACAATTTACCATTTTTATAGATGACAGCGTCTTCTTCAACAACTTTTCTGCGAATGAAAGAAATATCGACGTCGTCACCCTTATTGGCTGTGATGGTTAAAGACCGTGGAAAGAAGGGGGCTGGAAAACAAAATTTAAATATGTAACAGAAAGTACAAAATAATTCTACCAACCATCTTGTATTAAAATCATTCTACGCGGTCCTCATTAAATTGTCGTATACTGTAGCGTGACTAACAAAGCACTGTCATTTTCATCATGCAGGAGAGCTTGTAAAGGCACTAGAACCTGAAGTGAAACCTCAAGAGGAAGTTTGCAGACAAACACTTCTTGCAGGAAACCATATCTTACTGAAGTTCTATTTCCCATTCATCTTCTGTGTTATTGTGTTCTGACAGGGGGAAACTTCTGTCTAAAATAAACTAATACAACCAATAATGACTTCATGTCTGAACCTACATTGAACTTCCAGCTGTAGGGTATTATGATACTTCAGAGTGGAGTAAAGACAGTATGCTGTTACTGCTACAGAAACACTATTATTTGTCATTCATCAAAATTCACAGGTCTCTGCGCAGCCTCACCTGAGGAACTACATTAAGAGCTAGCCTGCTGAGTTCTCCCACCTCTTTTCTGTTTAAGGAAACATTCCCAATTATTTAAGGTTCTACATAACACTTAAAAGTCAGTACTGATTCCTTCTGTACATAGTGATGTACATAACTAAACAAAATACTGGTACTGTTACAAAATGCAAAGAAAGAACTGCTTGAGCCACAAGTGCCAATAACATTATTAACATATCATACGAAAAATAAAAACTATTTACCTTCGTTTAACATCTTGATTGTGTGCGCATTATATAAAGAGTCTTTGTTTTTTTCCCCACAGTAAAAGGCCCCAAAAGTCTTGTTTGTCTGTGTTTCCCAGGTAATTTTTGTGGCCAATTGATATCTGGTGTCTCGCGAGCCTTGTAAGACCACCTGCTGGTCTTGTGAAGTTAAGTCTCTCCCGAAGCTGGGAAGCTGGCTGTCGCTCCACTCACTGTTGACACAGACCAGTGAGGAATCCGAGTTGGTCCCAAGGGGGTTCGGGTTTATTAACGTGAAGTCCACGGCCGCCAGTGCTGTCCCTGCCATAGTAAAAAAACATGGTTGGATTATGAAGGAGAGGATCTAGATGGTAGAAGTCGGTTCTGAAGACATCCGTGCTAGATGGAGTCACATTTCAACACGTGCAAGGTAATCTAGCTGTCTGTTGTATTATTTCTTCTGTCATAATTTCACAATTCTAGGTCACAATTGAGAATGACAAAGCCTTAAAGCCAGTGTGTCTCTACATATAATTATGCTTTGGGCTTCAATTGACCTTGAACATCTTCAGCAGGTCCTATAGCTTCACAATAAAGCACAAATGTTAAAATTCTCCAATTACATTAACACTAGGTTCAGGTAAATGAGCCAGTGCTTTAGCATTATTAGCTGGGTTATTTGATTCTGAGCTTGACCCTACTTAAATGATGGCAACTGGGGCCTAGAAGTCTGCAATGCGTACATTTCTTTTATTCTACGTCATGAGCCACAGGTGAACCTCCTCTCTTCCCCAGAAATATTTGGAATCTTTAATTCATTTTGATTTCACCAAAATCTAAATGTGTCTAAAAAATAATTTTAATTTCTGAAAAACACAGGAAGGATGATTTCTTGGGTATGTTTGGAAAGAAAATCAGTAACCAAGATAACTCAACTGGTTAACGTTTCATGAGCAACTTAGCCTATGTTGATGTCAGCATGGAAAGACGTCATCTACAAAGGGCAACCGTGGCAGAAGCTCATAGTGCAAATTGTGATGTTTGTGCATTAAATCAAACAGCGAGAAAAAAACGGCAAACAACTGCGAAACAACTGACTGCAAATTTTAACCTGGAAAAAACTAAGTTATATTTGATTATTATATTTGAGTTGTATCATTACATGTTTGCAAGTTCAGTAGTGCAAGAAGCACAGAACCTAAAGTCATCAGATGAGTCATCCTTCACCATGTTCTTGACAAATAGAATCACGATGAACGCTTGGTTCCAACATGTTCCATGATGTTGTCGTCCTCATTTTTCTGGCATGGTTTGAGTTAGATGGTTTGAGTCATCTGGCATCAGATGAATCATCCTTCACCACGTTCTTGACAAATAGAATCACGATGAACGCTTGGTTCCAACATGTTCCATGATGTTGTCGTCCTCATTTTTCTGGCATGGTTTGAGTTAAATGATTCCCTTAGAAGGAAAGGTCAGTGCTAATCGCTACTTAACTGTACTGAGTGATCACCTTCACCCCATGTTGCAGTGCTTCTCTTTGTCCTGGGGCGTTGTCTTCTAGAATGAAAATACTCCCATCCACAGAGCACTGCCTGGTCACCAATGGTTTCACAAGCATAACACTGATGTTTGGTCACCAGATATGATTGAAGAACTGAGCATTTATGGGATATCCTGCATTGACTGAGACAGATTTCTCCACCTCCATCCACCCTGCTGAGTTGCTGAGGACATACGGGCCATATTGGTTACACATGGTGGCACAACACCTTATTAGGTAACTTTAGATCAGTGTTTTCCATTTTGTGTCTACTACCTATAGACGCACACAAAGAAAATTGAAGTATACAAAAAGCAATGCATAAAAACAGCTAATGTAGATCATAGGCACTACCTCTTTATATCAAAGATAAAGTGTCTGTTCAAAAGAATAAATTCACAGAAAAAATAAAAATAATAAATTCACAAATCTTCATCTATTAAATCTTATTAGATTTCATTTCAATTAATTCTTCTCTTTCTGGACTTACTGGGGTGGTGGAGTTCCAGTCACTCCACTCACAAACTGGAGAAGAAAAGTGAAGAGAGACGAGAGTCTGAAATGTTTTATGCACAGAGTCGATAATCTGAGATGCTAAGTAAAACACAATCCATACGTGCCTTTTTGCTTTTCCAGTGTGGGTTTTTAGATGTGTGCACTTGTCAGACTGATCATGATGATGTATGGCACGTTAGTCTCTGAAGGTTTAACCATGCAGGTCAGCGCTCCCCATTGCAAAACAGTGACCTCATCTGAGTTCGTTATTGATCGTTTCCATATGTTTCCCACTTGTAAAACACACTTGCATGCAAGCATTGGTATTAAGGGAGACATTAAGCATGACTTTAAATGTATTACTTAGGAATGTATCACCAAGTCCATTATAGTTTAGGACTCTTCTGGTGGGGTTAAGACACATCGTTGGTAACATACTGAAAGATCAGCCACTGAAATACATTACTGTTGAAATTCTGAACATATTCACAACATGATTCCTATTTTTTTCCCTTTCTCCGCTTAAAAATCTTAGGTTAAACTCCAAATATTAAACTCCATTTCTGAAGCAAGGCAACTACAAATACACCATTGATTCCAGTCAATAATAGGTAAACACTGTTTTAAATATGAAACAAAATATTTTAGATTAAGGTTCATTAGTACATTACAAATACTCTGAAGTGTTTATGCACAGTGGTGCGCTATGGACATTTTTGAGAAATGATTTCAATAAGTAATCAACTACTATTACTAGTTTAGAACAGAACTGTAATAGGTTACAGAATTTTCTTCCAAACCTAAATGCTCAAATGGAAGGGTAAGATCATGGTTATGGTCAATGTCAGTTAAATCTAACAGAAAAAAATGAAATATGTTTAATGCATGAGTATTCAGACCATTCTTCTTGGCCTGTTTGCTTGAGACATTGCTTGAGAATTGCTTATTGACTGCAGTTCTTAAGTATTTCCACAGATTCTCAGTAAAATACAAAGTTACAAGCCAGGCCACTGACTTTCTTAAAGACAAGAGTTTTAGGTGTGAAGCCCTACAATTTGCCAGTATTTTGAAGCATCTATGTTCCTAACAGTCTTGACAAGCTTTCCAATCCCTGCTGATGAGAATCAGAACTTACAGCATGTCATCGCCATGCATGACTCTAGGGTTGCTGTTGAAAGAGTCATGCACTATGTGTGATGTAACACTTTGCATGTAGACGAAAGGATTCAGTTTTGTCTTGTTTGACTAACAAACCTTTCGCCACATGTCTCTTAGGTGGTTTATTGCAAACCCCAAGCTGGATCTAAAATGTTTTTTTAGTTCCACACAAACCCCTTTAGTTGAGTGACCAGAATATTAATCAATGGTCGTTTTGGCCCATCTCAGTCACTGAACTCTGTAACCCTTTCAATATCGCTGTTTGCCTCATGGAGCATCTCTAACTAGTTTCCTCTAAGTAGTGTCTGGGTGCCTTCAACACCTTTGATATGTCTTCAACATACTGAGAGAGATATTAAGGACCATCATAATGTTTGATCTTCTGGACTGAACCTTTATACAGTACAACTTAATCCCTGGGTTTTGAAATTTTGAAAGCTCCTTGGTCTGATGATTCCTTAGATGAATTATTCTTGTCAGTAAAACAAATACCTAACTCAGAGACCTTACAGAGACAGGTGTATTTATGCTGAAATTAATTAAACCACTATTATTGCACACAAACATAGAAAACACAACTAAGAAAACATTAAGAAATTTGTGCCCGTACATTAATTGAGGTTTGCCACAGTAGAGGGTTTGAATACTCGTGTAATCTTGAATTTCCCAGCTTGCTTTCGTATTAACTTTATGAACATTCTTATTTTTGTTTTGCATTAAATGTGTGGCTGTGTATAAAACAAATATTGATTGCATCAAATTATTATTATTATTATTATTATTATTGTTATTATTATTGTTGTTATTATTATTGTTGTTGTTGTTGTTGTTGTTGTTGTTGTTGTTGATGTTGTTGATGTTGTTGGTAGCAGTATTAGCAGTATGTTAGAAATAAAGTGGAGGCATAAAAATAAAATATGTCAAATACAATTAAAAACTATTACACATTTCTTTACACATCCTTATTTAGATAATTTATTAATAGATCTATAGTATTGTCCGTGTGTTGTGGTATATAACAAGCATATTAATATATGCCAACATGTTAACATTTGATATGATTTTACTTGAATTGGTGATTCGTACTTTATTGCTGCAATTTCAAATAAAAGTAATGAAAATGCCACAATTTGACAATGATTGCGTTAATAACGTTATTGAAAAATCCAAGCTTGTTTTACATGTCCATGTAACTACGTAGTTACTCCCAATGCTGGCTACAGTCCAAGAAAAAGCCTAGAGATTTTGGCAGATATCTGAACCATGGAATGGGTCTTTGACTTTAAAATTAATAATATTTTTTTGGTGTATCACATTATTTAAAGATTTAATAAAAATCTTAATTAATCACTATTTTTGGCAAATTTTCCCTTTATTTTAAACTAAAACAGGTGGTATATTTCAGTGCTATTGCACAGCAAGAACCAAAGATTACATTACTTGAGATATATTGTTTTACAAAGACGACACACCCTTGCAAGAACTGACTTACTGCCACAGCTAATCTTGATATTCAATGGTATTTCCTATTTTCGATTGAAATACTAATTTTTTAAATAGTGTTAAGACACCAGCAATGTTAAAAATGACATTTGTCATGAACTAACTAGGCTGTATAACATTAATATTATTTTGCAGTAATTTGTATGCATGTTAAACACTGTTTGCTTCAGCGTTTCTTGGAAACCAGACCATTCCAAAGAGCACTAACAAAGTCGTCAAGATTAATGATGAAAATGTCTCTTATCTGAGAGTGTAAGTGCTAAATCACTTGAGTGTTTCCATTGTGTTTCTCAAACAGGGGGTCAATATGTCGTTACTTGTTTTCTAAACATGTTAAATTAGGCGCCAAGAAGGAAGTAACTGTGACTTTTGAAACTGAGCACAAAAATAACAACGAGATACCCAACTTCTGTGTCAAAAACTCAATGCACTGTTCTAAACAGAATTAAATTAGTTTACATCATGTGCCTTCTAACGCGAAAGATACAGAGATTGCTCAGACTGGTAATTCAATGTTTTTTGTAATAGAAATGTATTCGCTTTTTTCTACAGAATTATCTTTAGTTCATACAGTATGTTTGGTGATTCAGTCACTGAACACTTTCTTCATTAGTGTCCTTTCTAACCGTAATTTTATAGTATTATGAGCTTTCTGTAGGATGTCCTCACACTACAGTACATAAGGTTGTTTCCAAAAATACTGTTATTGAGACAGTACTGCCATATAATTATGAATGATTAATATTTTGATATTTTCATTAGGCATCATACTTTGTAAAAAATAATTGAATCCTCTTCTTGCATTTCATACAGGAAAACCATGATCTGCTCTACAGTTTGTGTACAGTACAGTGCAGTGCTACTCTTAAGTGATTCTCGAGTGCCATATCTTATTGTTAGTTTAAAGGAAGTCTATCACTTCTCTTGATCTCCTGGTAAATATTTTATTTTTGTAGTTTTTAAACCATGTTTTTATTTTATTGAGTTTATGGAATCATTTTTGAGTTTTCTAGAATGAGTTGTGCTTTTAGAGAACACAGGATTTTCGTCTTCTGCTGAGCTTATCGGCACCAGAATCTGTCATGACAAATAAAATCCACTTAAACAGCATGCAAAAAATCCAACTAACTACCCTGCCCCGGAAATATAAGCAAAGCGCAACTCTTTTAAAAGAATATGTGATGAAACATCAATTAAACACTTAAAAGCTATATCCTGTTCACAGATACAAGAGCCCTCTAAAGGTTCTGCATAACAAAGACCAGTATACTGTACTTGTACAATGCCCTCCAAATGTATTGAGACAGCAAAGTCACAACTACGATTCTGGCTTTACACCCAAGCAATTTGCGTTTGTGATCACGAGATTAATATGAATTGATGATGTTAGAACAGAAACATATTTTGGTTTCAGCCCAGTGACTTTAAAGTGACCGTAACTATTGGGGGACTTCCACTTAGGTTTTGGCCAGGAGCCATTTCACAACTGGCAACCCACTGAAGCTCAGCTAGTGTGAGCCTGGTCAGTACCTGGAAGGGAGACCTCCAGGGAAGAACTAAGGATGCTGCTGGAAGAGGTGTTAGTGGGGCCAGCAGGGGGCGCTCACCCTGCAGTCCATGTGGGTCCTAATGCCCCTGTATAGTGACGGGGACACTATACTGTAAAAAGGCGCTGTCCTTCGGATGAGACGTAAAACCGAGGTCCTGACTCTCTGTGGTCATTAAAAATCCCAGGGTGTTTCTTGAACAGAGTAGGGGTGTTTCCCATTGGCCTTTACCAATCATGGCTGCCTAATAATACCCATCTATGAATTGGCTTCATCACTCTGTTCTCCTCCACACTGATAGCTGGTGTGTGGTGAGTGTACTGGTGCGTTGGCTGCCGTCACATCATCCAGGTGGGGCTGGATCATCCAGGTGGGGCCACCACACTGGTGGTGGTAGAGGGGAGTCCCCATTATCTGTAAAGCTCTTTGAGTGGTGTGACCAGAAAAGTGCTATACAGTATACAGTAAGTGTAAGGAATTATTATTATTATTATTATTATTATTATTATTATTATTATTATTATTATTATTATTATTATTATTATGTCAATACTTGGTTACATACTCATTGAGCTCACCAGACTGGGTAATCATTTTAGATGGTTTGCTGCAGCCACTTAGAGTTATTAGGTATTCTTGTTCTGCCTTCAGTGTTTTCTTCAGCATGTTCAATTGGATTTAAATCAGGAGGTTGACCTGCCCAGTCTGAGGTTTTCCATTTTTATTCTCCTCCTTTATTACATTGGCCACTAAGGATTATTGTCTAAGATTATTGATTATTGTTATTATGGTGAAGCACCATCTATAAAAGATTTCCCTATACCTTGACAGAGAAAACACTTCTATAGACTTAGACATTAACTCTGCTGCTTTCCTCATTAGCATCATGAAAAAAGACCAATTACAAAGGCAACCATGCGTGCAAATCAATTAAAATACTGCATTTACTACAGAAGATCGTGTCTCTTTAAGAATGCAATACATTTAACTTATTTATTCTATAATTATATATATACTATATATATATTTCTTACTATTTAAAGGATGTCAGGTTTTGAAAACATGGCAGGGTAGCCTGTCGTAGCTTGTTGAAGGCTAGCTCCCATGACTCTTTGAGCTTCCCATTCATTTTTACAAATAATTCATTTTATTCACATACTGTATTAAGCATTTATATTTCTGGTGATTGTATTAAAGCAAACTCTGTGGAAAGGAATGTCCTTCACTGCAATTAATGCTTGAGAGTAACTGTTAATGATAGGTTTTATCATTAGTCCTTTGTGTCCATTGTACACATCAACAATATATACACACAAAGAATAAAACAATTAAAAACCTTGGTTTAAGATGATTCATCTTGAGCAAGCTGCTCACAATGCCATACCATTTACTCTTCAGCTAGATCTACTGAAAATATTGATATCTTGCCAGTTTTCCAGCTTTCAGTAAATTAAAGTAATGAGGCACAAAACCAAAGAGATCCAGAAGTATTGGTCTATCTGTTATTACTACATACTGAAGAGATTTACACATTACAAAAGGAAAAAGAGCAAGGGGCATGATTTAACTGCCTAACAACGGAAGGGTACTGGATCCTAATCTAAAAGGAAAAATACTCTATTTACAGAAATAATAAATATTGGTCAGGTTTGATGCACTTTTAAGAAATCAAAGAGTATCCTTTAGATATCTGGTCACTACAAACTTATATCAGATTTAAACTTTCTTCAAAATAATGAAAAACAATCTTATTTCAACACCTTGCCACTACCTCAGAAAGAGAATGTAACAGTGTTTTTAAAAAAAGGGAAAACTGGCTGGTGACTACTTTGATATTCGGAAAATATTAGTAATATGTGGAAAACTGGGGACAGACTGCTGTAAATCTGATTAGACTATTCAGCAGGAAAAGATAGATTAAATAACTGATCTCCTGATTACCCAGGAGGCTTTTGGGCACTGTAGCCGAACGTCAAGATACTGTTGAACAGATGCAGCTCAGACGTGAAGGCTATGAATTTTAGTAGATCTTTTCATGGCTGAGATGCAACTGAAAATCTGTGTTTTCAATGAATGCAAAGAAAGGTGAAGAATTTTTATTAGGCATGTTAATAACTCTAATTAATTGGAACAGACATGCAAGATCAAAGCACATCTCTGTTCTATTATAGAAACCTACTGCTGAATGTAATGTTCCAGGTCATAAATTTAGAGTGAGAAAGTGCTAATTTGAGCCTGGTTTGAAACAGCTGTATTATACACTTATGTGATACTGGCAGCGTTTGTAACAGCGAAAACATTTTTTCTAGGTTCATGACATGCTTTCTGTAGACATCTTGCTTTAATAGATTTTGTCTAAACTGAGGACAACTGACACCTCTTTGTCCATTTGCTGGAATTGCATGCGTTTCGCACTTTGTTAAAAAAAAAGAAATTAATGTCATACGCACGCATTTTGGACTACGTACAAAAAAAACAAACTCAATCCTCATTTCTAGTGTAATTAGTCAAGGATCAATGCAGATGTTTTACAGGGTCATTATAGACTGTTAAGAGTCAACATATTACTCTCAATCTTTAAGAGTCAACATATCTCAGTCTGTTTTGGAATATTTATGAAAGAATATTAATCCATTGAGGTGAATTTACTGAATAGCTTTGATTTTATATTGTAGATAAGTATGTGCTTTAATGATGATAACAACTGAAAATTCCAATTGAAATTCCAATATAGCTCTGTAACTTTCCTCTCTTTAATATATCTGACTGCTGTTCTTCTGCCACATTGCTATTTTTGTATTTTTGTTTTTAGCTCGCCCTTATTTTACAGTCTAGCTGTTGCATTGTTTTTCCTCACGTTGATTAAAGTGGTTCAATGTGCTCTATTTTTGTTTGCCCAAGGAGTAACATATCATAACATTAAAGTGGAGTGCGGGCTATGAACTAACCAGTACAGAGTTTGGGTGTGGGTCGGGAAGGAGGAGAGGAAGTATGGTGTTCCAGCTCCTGTTTTTTCAAAAGGAATCCCGGCATTTAATGTTACTTACATAATTAAGATCATAGGTTTTGTTTATTGCATTACTTCATGGCTTAAAAGGTTTCAATTAATACATTGCACATACTGTAGGAAGGGATGTTGGCCTTTTTACCCTCCTTGTCACAATTGTAGCTAGTAGTTCTACTACTATTTTGGTTAATGTTTAGGAAACCTGTGCAGTATAATAGTTAATGGGGAACTGGAAAGCTTTTTTTATAATTCGGGATTAGAAAGAAACAGCACTGATATGTGCATTTCAAACCACAATAAAAATACAATATACAAAGTAACTTGTAAAACCTCCAATTTACATTACAATATAGATTAAATTTCTAGGTATGCGCAGAGCCATATTCTGCGATTCAGAACGAGGTGACAAAACTTTTACTGACATGAAGCAGCCTTATTACATTGTAAAGGATAGATAGATAATACATTATTAATCCCGTAGGGAAACTGATGAATACATCTCTCCTAATCCAATACAAATATTGCTATCGACTTTTAGACGGTTTTGCTGACAAATACAACTTACTTGTTAGCTCTGCATGCAGATCACATCAGAACATTGCTGCAGTGAAATGTCTGCTGCACAACCTGTACTTTTTCGGTCATACAGTACATCGCATTAGATCAGTCATTACAGTGACTAGCGAGCAGGAAGGGCTGTTTTATGTCGCAATTCTAGCGAACTCTCACTCTCGCCCATAGTGAGACCAGGAGTTGGTGACATCAGGGTGACTTACAGTACTTTCATAAAGTTAACCATTTTGTGCTTAATCCAAAATTTGTAATTGTATCTATACTGTCAATTAACTTATTCTGTTACAGAGATTGTACCAGAGATAACCAGACTTAGAAATTGGGACTGCAGTTCCCCTTTGCAAGAGAGTAGCTACATGGTAATAAAAGTATTGCAGCAGAGTATTGAAATGTGAGGACTATAGTACAGAAAAGCCCCATCATTGCAAGTATAAACTATCTTCACAACAGTCAAAACCAAGTACTCAGCACTAATCCCCATTACAATAAAAATAATAATAATAAATATATTTATGTCCCTGTAATAAAAAGTCCCCAAAATCCCATAAATAATGCTAAATATATTAACACAGAGTTGCAACGCCATTTAATAAGGATGGAACGTGAATGAATACCACAATATCCTTGACATGAATCTGACAAAGACCTTATGGAATCATTAAGAGTCAGTAAAAAAATAAAAGCAATTCATCAAATTATTGATGGAATTTTGTTTTGGAATAAATTCACAATTTTACACGGTATATGTTTGAGTAAAATTGTTTGTTCCGTTTCATATTTTATTCTGTTTAATAGATTCTGTATGTTCTGTGGAAAAGAACACCATGACTATTGCTCTTTCTCATTAATAATTCACCAGCAATGCATGAACAGCAACAAAATATCAAGAAATTGAGATTTGTTTTAAAATATGACAATTTTCTACATTAGAATTCGATGTTAAGTTAATGCAAATCTCCTAAAACTCGATGTTAAATCTCCCTTTCATATCTTTTGGACATCACACTGCAAACAACACTGCAATCTTTCCCAACTTTAAATAGCTAATAGTTTACTATTTCCTATTCGCACAGCAAACAGAGTGCCTGAAATTAAAAGACATTTAAATTAATGTCCCTCAACAAAAAGTTCTAAAATTGTGCACAGACTTCCTACAGTAGCACTAACTTTTAGCAACCACTGAGTAGTTTTAATTATCCTCTTTTAGTTAACAGTTGATACAGGATTTTTGTCTTTCAGACAGATTAAATATTAAGGAACAAAATATGTTAAACTAAATTGTGGCATTTTAAAGTTCTTTAAATATTCCTTATTAACGTAACCAGAACTATTAACTTGTGTAAGGTAGTGTCAAAACGTCTTCAACATTTCATTCTCTTTCGTACAGTGAAAATGCATACAAGATTTCATACCGCTCCACTGGGCTGTTGTATTAGAAATCATGGGCTGCTCTTACTACAGAAGCCCCTTTTAGTGAGTGGAGGCATTTTATGATCCTAGAAAAAAATGATTAATATTTGTGAAACAAAGCACAAGAAGACTTACCTGAAATTAACAAACAAGTGAAGTAAAGGACTGCGGAGGGTAAATAATCCATTTTCCTCAGCTTAATCGATCTGAGTTGCCGGTCCCAATCCATCCTGCATAGTATTTGCTCGGGCACCAACAGCAAGGGAGGGTTGTGGCTGCCTTGTGTTGAGACCTTGATGGGGGTCAGAGGAGCTTGTCACTGCACATCTTTGCTGCTCTGAAGTGGTGAGCTTCTCTTTCACTCCTCCAGCGCTGTCCAGGCACTGGGAGTTTAAGAGTTCCTTTTTCCTGTTTCCTTTTCCATATGAGGATGGGAAAGGCAGGGTCTGAACAATTGCTTAACATTACTTGCACTCCCACTCAGTAGGTCCTGAATTTAAGCTGAAAACTCCATTACAAACTGATTAGGAGATCTTCCGCGACTGAAAACAGAACAGATCCTAACCAACAAATGCTAGATAACAACCCAAAGTTTGCAAACAAGAGTAGGCTCTTCAGCCCATCTATTTTTTTAGTAGCTAATTGCTTAGAGGGTCTCATGCGGCAATGTATTCAAAGATTGGGACCCAGAAAGTGGTTGGGCTTCAAAAACATGACTGGGTAGCTTGTTCTCCAAGTCCTAGGAACCTTTATGTAAAGAAAGTGTGGCCAGCTTTAAATGAACTTCTCCTAGCAGAGAACTTCAGAGTTTGTAGAACTTTAAAACCTCCATTTCCAAATTCTATATTATATGTTTATTGAATGTAATAAATACTTTTAGCCCAGTGATTTTAAAAACAACAATAATATAAGGCATATCAGTGCTGCACTTCCAGGAAGGAGACTCCAATATCAAAGACTCGTTCATTATCATCACTACCAATGGAAAACCTATTTCCTTCTCTCTGTCATCAGTCATATCATAGGGAACTGCTCCAGTAAGCAAACTTTGCAGATGTGTATTTTTTTTTAAAACGTGGACTATCCCAGGAAAAGTCATGGGAAGCTGACAGTGTTTGGTGTGTTTACATTCAGGATGTGTTTACATTTCAGAGCCTGTTCCAGATGAATGGCACGGACATGATGGAAATTTGGTTTACAACTGACAAATCTCCATATTTTGCTTTCAAATTGCAAAGCTAAACTTTCCAGCAGAAGCTTGGCATTGAGCAGATAATTATGATGCATGGTACTTTTTAGACGTTAAGCAAATTCAAACAAATTGCAGGATCAACAGATACGTTTGGGCAAAACAGGCCATCTTTTCATCTTTTGTGCACTACTTCTTATTAGGTTTCATTAAATGGAAAAGAGGTTTACTGTATTTTAACATTTTTATTAACTACTTTTAGACACGATAGTAAATCATATCTCAGTGTCAAGATCCTGAGCAAAACATTCCTTGCTTTACAACTATTTGGGCACTTTCCTTAATAAAACAGTAATTTTATGCATATACTGTATGTTCTTATCGATCATACAAGAACAGATACTGCAGTGCCAAAAGGATTTTTTGGGGATACTTTGATTTGTAACCAGAGGTATGCCTTCTGTTTAAGGGAGGCAGATGATTTATCTGCCTGCCTTACATTCTGTTTTACGCTGTTGAATGCCTGGAGAGTCTCACCTTGGAGGTGCTATATCTCAGACCCAGGTTCAACAGGAGGAATGATTATTAAGAGCCTTTGGAGATTTTAAAGGAAAAACACTCTGCCGCCATCATTTGATCTTAAGACAATTAACACTTATGATCTCAACAACTTCATTGAAATTCTGAACTTTAAAGTGGATATCTTTTGGAACCAGGTAATTAATCTAATCTGAAAAAGAGAATTTTAAGTTAAGGAAGGAAAGTGATATCTATTTTTACAGATGGGCTGTATACAAAGGGAGCTACAGTATCTGGGCTGTACAGTATGTGTTGAGAGGACCCATATAAAGTCCCAAGCAGCAGAAATCACAAAATACTTTCTTGCCGTCTTAATTTTTCCATCTTTTATTACAGTGTTTCCTCTGGGGGTGGCATGTTGCAGTGGGATCTATATACTGATGTAATGGCCCTTGATAGACAGACTAAGACAGGAAATCTGTCAGTGCCATGCTTCACTGGCAGAAGTGAGTGTGTGTGTTTTCTCAACTCTTCAGTGAAAGCAAAGAGGTTGGCCTCAGACGTCCCTGTAGGCCCTACCCAGAGACCGCAGGTGTTGCTGGCTCCACGCCATACTGCCCACACTGGTGAAATGGAAATGAACTGTGTAAAAGCTGGCTTTGGGTTTGCTGCCAACAACTCTTGAGATTATACCGAACCTCATTCAGAAAAAAATACTGTATATGCAACCACAGAAGTACAAACAGTATGCCATATGTAGAAATATGAAGACAAGTCTTTTGCACACATTTGCACACTAATATAAAAACAGTACATAGATTTCAAGACAGAAGGCAGTACATCTAGCCCCTTTGGTAGTTAGTACCTTGTTGATCCAAAGATCAAGGACCATTCAATGACCAGCTGATGCTTTAAAGAACCCAAGTTAACAGTTTTTATCACATCTGAATAGCTTGTTACAAATGTACTCATTTGTGCAAAGACGTGCCTCCTGTTCTTGATTTTAAAAGCATTTCCACATATTGTAGCTTCCAGGCTATGGGTAGGATACTACAAATGATGTGATTTTGCAGATATTTAAACCTGAAAACCTTTACAATAGAGAAAAAATGCTCCTGAAACATCTTTTTGAAGACTTTGATTAAACAAAGAATAAACTTGACTTTACAAATTCTAAAAAGTATTTAGCTAGTAAATGATTCCTAGAGCACACATTTTTATCATTCATTTATCTGCAGACAAGTAACGAATCCCTTAAGAACTAACAACAGTATGGCTGTTACACTGCAGAATCAAACTGCCTGACATGTAATTGAGCAGGTTATTCAGATTGATATGAGTGTCTAGATCTTATTGTGCACTACTGGCTTGGACGTTCAGCATTGCTGTCTCAACCTCTGACTGTGCAGGATGAGCTGGAGAAGGAAACAGAGGAAGAAACAAAAGGAGGGAGGGAAAAGGAAGGGGGGAAGAGAGAAAGAGGCCATAAAGAAAGAAATATGGAAACGGAGAAAGGTGGCTCGGTTGACTCAAGCAAGAGGAATCCTCTCCTGACTCTGGGGGATGATTCCAAGGCCCTGAGGTTGGGATCTTCATTTTTTTCTGATACATGCTTGGGAGTGTTCAATTCAATCAGAGCCAAATGGAAAGTGGTTTTAAGTTTCATCCAGACAGAAACAGTTTCCCTTCACAGCAATCTCCCCTGCTGGTTTACGGTGTTATGAGCAGGGCATCCACACGCAGGTGTTGTATCTGAGACAGCACACATTGGCCTGCATGTGTTCTACCCCAGGGGTCAACCACATCTGCTGTAAGTGAAATAGTACGAGTGCTACAAGCAGCTTTATGTACACCAGGAGACTTGTAAACCACTCTACCTTTATATAAATGAGGCAGTTCCTCGGTTTGAGCACACAGCTAATTGCTGGAACTTCACTGCCGTAGGTTTTTTGAAGAGCTGTGTTATAAAACGTTTTTCTATGACTGTTTAAGGAATTGATAAAATATTAGATGCATATCTCATAGTGTTTTCAAGTACTGAGGGCTTTGTTTTACATTGATTAAAAGCTATGAAGAGAAGCAATTATATTGCTTCCACAGCACAAATATAATCTTTATAATAATAAATTCATTATTGTGGCCCTTGACGTGCAGTTCTCACCTGGGTGATGAGCACCAGTAGCCCCCCACTACACACCAGGTGAGGTAGAAAAGTGAGAACATGGTACAATATGGGACTGAGAAGACATGACTGTTGTCCTCCTGGATGGGGTGCTATTCCACAGCAAGGCAATGGAGAAAGTGACATTTGCTGTAACAATAGTCACCCCCAACATGTCTTCAAGTGGTCAAGGAAACCAGAGCACCTGGAGAACATCCACACAAGTATGTGGAATGCAAGCAGTCTCCAGAGTGACAGAAGCCTAAAGCTGGAATTGTTCCCAGTACCCGGGAAGGCAGCAGTGCCACCAGAAAGACAAAGTATGTCAAGTTAACAATGTAGTTCAATGTAAAGTCCTACATTTTTAACATGAGTTTTTGTGACTGAAATAGTTATTTTCTTTTTCTAAATGTTTGTTTTTTACCTCATTGGTAAGAAGATGATCTGGTACTACTCATCAATAATCTTTGCATTTTAAAAGGACTATACTTTTCCTCTCGTTCTGTTTCTGCGGTACCTTTATTGGAAATGCTAAAGATGGTAAAGTAAAAATTGAATATTTTCTTTTTCATTCCCAGCTGGCCATCAGCCCAGTTAACATGTACTAAAAAGTTGCATGTGATGTTATTGGACGTAAATACAAATCCCAGCCCAGAGTTCCTGGGGTTCTTTCCAGCGGTGACCCAACTCTTATCCTGAGCACTGTGGCTTGTGGGAGGCTCTCTTCCCTTTGGCTAGAGGGCCGCTGAGAAATACTCAGCAACCCACTGCTCTGATAGTGCTTGGAGGAAACCAATAGCATTAAAACAATAGTTTTATCAGGCCACAAATTCCTGTCTCCATTTAACCCCTGAGCTCAGTGCTGCTGTGAAATTTAATCTGTGAAACCAAATACAAGTGCAGGAGTTGTGCACACTGCCTTTGACTCACATTCCCTATACGTAAATCATTCATTATCATGCCGTAACGTTCCTTAAAACTGCCTTAGAACTTTTTCCAGTTTTAAAGATAAAGGTTGTCATTAAGAACATAACAATGTCTATAAACAAGAAGCAATTTGAATTTGGCACATCTACCACAGAACAGCAGGTTATTTATCCGACAATCCCATTCTGATCAGTTTAAACAACATGCCTGGGAAGCTCGTTCCATACTCTCATAATCCTTTGGGTAAAAAGCACTTCCTGTTCTATATGCAACAGGAATAGGTCAGTTGTGATGTGGTAAATGCACTTCCATGCAGTTTCCACTTGTGTCCCCTTGTTTGCACTTCATGGTTTACTCTAAAGAACCTTAGTCAATTGACTTCATCAACGCCTTTGAAGATTTTGACTTTGAATGGTGGGAGGAATCTGGAGCACCCAGAGAAAATGGACACAAACACAGGGAAAATATGAAGCTCTTGCAGTCCAGGACACCAGCCAGGATCCAAAGGCTGTGAGGCAGCAGGGCTAACTGCACTGCCACCATGCCAACCGTTTAAGTCTTTCAATGTGTATTTAATTTTTTATATTGCAAGACAGTCATTTCACATTATTACAGCATCAAGTACCAGAAATGTGTTGTTTTTTTTCAGAATAAACAGGTTCACATCAGAGTTTTACCATAATCAAAAGAAACTGTTTAATGCTGCTGGAAATTGGTCTGGAGTTGGATGGGGAATCACAGTATTGTGCATAAAGAAATTTGCATTTTGGGGTGAATTGTATTTACATGCAAATATATCACTGTATGAACTATTAAAACAAGGTTGAAAAAGGTACAGAGCCAAACATGGTAAAAACCATTTTATTCCATTCATTTATTAAAAATGTATATGTACATAAAAACTTACATGAGAAGTTAGGCATAGACAATATTAGAACCATCATTAGTTATAGGCATAGGTGGGTGCTTCTGGAACATGAAATATAGTGGCCCCATCTGAAGAAACTGAAATGAGGAAAGAATTTAGTGTGCCATTGTTAAATTCCAGCGAGGAAGGAAGCCATCTCTCAGTTTCTGCTACTCTGAAGACTCTCTATGAGGATCTTATTGTATTCTGCTAGTTGTTTAGTCACATTTTTGACAACTGGACGGTAGTCACTTTCCATTCCCTTTGAGGCAATGACTGATAAGAATGGTTAAGGAAACCTGCTTTCAGCCAGACATTCACTGATTTGGAACAATTTCATATTAAACTGCCATGGTTTCCCTTGTATGGATTGTAAATATTCAATTTTGTTTCAACATGCTTAATCCCGTTACTATTCAGTAGGGTCATAGTATGGTACCCTTTTATAAAATTAAAAATACCTCCAAATTTTGGTGATCTTCAAACACTCATCATCAAGACCAGTAAAATGACATATGTAGGTTGACATATGTAAGGTTTTTACCTTTCAAAGTAAGGAAAAAAATCTCTGAAAGCCATAAAAAGGATACACTCCTTCATGACAAAGTTGTTTTGTTCGTGATGTTGCCATTTTCTTTCCAGGTTTGTTAGCTGAGAAAATGTATTTAACATTTATTGCAATAATATTACATATCACATTCAACTGATTTATTCCTTCTGACAGAAAAAAACACAAAGGGCACATGAACTAGAGAAACACAATTAACAATATTAAATACTTAAAATATCAGATTCAGAGGGAATGATTACTGTATATCTCACTTTATAATTTTGTGTTTGAAGGAAAAAACAACCTGAAAATATATCCAAAGTAAGTTGTTAGCAAAATTGTACTAAAAACAAGAAGAAGAAGCTAACCTGTTAGAAGAACCCTAACAGACAGAAATGTCGAGACCTTTATCAGATTTTGGAATGATACCTTCACTACTAATGATACAGTTTAACACGGGAATGGTTAACCTATTTGCAATCATAGGCCACTTGAACGTACTTCAACGGGCTAAAATACTAAGCATGTATATTTGTGATTTTCTATATTTATTTTATAACTAAATATGTCCCTTTAAAATACAATTAGCCAATTTAGAAACCAAAATGATTAACCTCTGGGTTTATTAGCATTATTAATTGTATTAAATGCAGTTATTATTAATATACTATGTGAATCTCTTTCTTGTTGAAAAAAATATTAAGAGTATCCTTTTTCAAATCTAGAGAACAAAACGTACAACTTTACATAAAGATCCCTCACTATACAAACATTCGATTTCCGATTTTATGCTGCAAAGACGTGTATTATTTTCTCTACAATGCAAACAGATCCATTATGATCTTGCTTAGAGATTTTTAACATAAATATGTTAAAAGTGCTTTAGGTGTTACAAAAGCCAATAATATAAAAAGGTTGCTGTAAAGCTTGCAGTGATTGAAAGACTAGCATTACCTGGAACTTAACTGTGCTGTGAATACAGTACAATAGTTTGTAATTTTTATACACTTTATCTTTTAAGTATAAATTAACTATAACTACTAATTAACTATCATAAACATACAGTATAATAGTTTATTTTGACAAATCAGTAATCAGGACAGTTTCTAGACCTCATGAATGAGCCTTAAACTTTAACATGTAAAGTAATGGGAACTTCATTTTCCTTCATTACATAGTGATTATTATAACAGTATATTCAAAAATCTCCTTTTGAGATAATAAATGTTTGAGATGATAAAATACTAGCTAAAACTTCTGTGAGGCTGAAATGTGATGGCTGCTCCACAATTTTAAAGGAAGTTGGCACACAGGTCTTGTGCTTTTCCTTTAAAGACAAACCCCTGTCAAGCTAGATCTGTGACATCATCAAAGAGGAGGAGGCCTGTGACTGGATAGACGGAGAGACCCACAGGGAGCATGTGTTTCCAAGACTGATACAGTAACATCACCAAGGGCACCTGCTTCATGTGTGGGCTAAGCAGGCTCAGACAAAGCGTGAAATGAATTCTGGCCGATGGTTCTGACCACAGCTGCCATACAGGCCAGACAAATGGGTTTAGCAGGCCAGAACCAGCCCACGAGCCAAAAGCGCGACACACCAGGTTTAGCATGTCATACAATTTATCAGACTTACTGATTTTTTTTCACAGACTAATGGGCAATAGGAAATAGCTACAATTACATCTTGCGTATACATTTTTGCAATACCACAGTTAAATGTGCAAAGTGTTAACCTCAAATATTTTTACGCTCTGTCATGAACGAGCCACTCTTTTTTACACTCTTACTGTATATTATTCCAAATTAATATTACGCTCCATTGTTGTGTGCAGCTTACCTGTGCATGAGTCTCATTCTCTTGTAGCTGAGTCTTTAGTGCTTCGTATTCAGCATTCATTCTCTGCATAACCATCTTAAAGGTGTCTCTTCTCTTTGTTAGTGTCACTCTCTCCTCCTGAAGTCTCTGTTTCAAGACAGACAATTGTTGTTCTATTACTATAAGGTTATTCTATTACTGTCTATAAATAAATTAGTGGATGTATGTGTTGCAATATGTAGAGAACTCTTTCTGTTGTTAAAATACACTTTATCCAGTTCAGGAATTCCATTTATGCTCAGATACTTATACTACATTAGCCAAACTATTACTTATAAGATATAGGCACTCTAATTAAGTGGAAATAAAAGAACAAAAGAAAACAATTTTTTAAATGTATAAGCATGTCTTTCGGAGAACTTAAGACGATTTTTAGAGACTGGTTATTTAAGAGTTACAGAACAATTTTCAAACTATTAAACTTGCGTTTCCTGGTGTCAAACATTTCAGCAAAACCTGCATCCTGTTAAAGGATAACTAAATGCTACCAGTGTCTTTAAATGTTTTCCAGGGTCAGATTTATTTGGAAATGTTCCTGCAGGTCCTTAAGCCCACTGACAGTCCCATCACTGTTTACAGCTTTTCTCAGAAAGTTCCATATGGGGTTAGGCATGGGAAAAAGGATCTTGCAGTTTCTGCTTAAGCTCCCCAGAAAAACAAGACAGCTCATAATGCATGCTCCTACCATGAAAACAAAAGCAATATGGCCTATTTATGTTTTCTGAGCTTTTCTGCCCATCAGTTATTTTCTTTTTCTTTTTGTTTTTATTTTGTATTTGTATTAAAATTCCAGATACATATAACTTTCTAAATCCATTGTATTCAAATTGTTCAAAAATGTTTGAGAATCTATCTACGACTCCATATAATAAAAAAGCTACTGTACCCACAAGCATTCTTTTAATGGTCTAGACATGATAAAGATAGACTAATAACCGTCTGAGCACAATGCTCACAAGATGAGAAGTAATGGCTGAGCTCCAGAATACATTTATTTTACTGGATTCATCATATGAGCTTCTGATTTGTTGCGTAGCTGGGTCACTGGCTTTGAGCTATTGCTTTAGTTGAGAAGTCTTTAAAAAAAAGTCTGACTGTCACCTTTTTCTTTTCCTCTCCTGCTGCTTTCAGTGCATCCAGATTGCTGTAAATGTCCAGCCCCTCAGTCATCTCCTGGATCTTCTCCTTCAGACTGCTGAGCTCCGTATTGATCTTACTTTCCAGCTGTTCTACTTTCTGAAGGTCCTGCTGCAGTCGCTGACTCTCTGGACCAGAAAAACACAGCATGTATTAAAAACACATTTTGCTGTTCCTAACACAATAATTTGAAAATCAGGCACAAATTAAAGTAAGAAAACTGCATTCTGAATTTAAAGATTCCACTTTTACTTTTACAAATGAGACTAAAACAGTAAGAACACAGCAAAAATTAAGTTTCTTCAAGAGCAAAAGAAATAAAACTGCCACTACATGGATGACAAATAAACATTATTTTTTAGACTAAAAGTATAATGGTATATCTATTTACCTGCTACTAAATTTCACAGAGGTTGGGATAGAGAGTTGTGGGTTTTCTACTATCTTTTTATTTTTGGCATGGAATTAACCTTTTATTCTACTGATTTCCACAGTAACACAACAAAATCTGTTTTTTTATTAAATTCATAAAAATCATTGTGTTCATTTTATTTCATATTTAGACGATTATGTTGTTTATTTTTAGCATTAATCTTTCTTTATTTTGTTAACAATCATACAAAATCTACTTATATTCAACAAACAGACTAATATAAGATGCAGAGGTAACACTGTCTTTTCAGCAGATATTGACATTATATTGCTTAATACTGCTTTATACTACCTGCCCTCCCCCTCACCTCTTTATTAGCACAGTGCTTCTTCCTAGACATTGAAATTGCTCCACTGCTGTAAGCGAGTGGCAGGAAGAGGATGTAACCCGGTTCCTCCTGATATGAGCTGAAGCCTCTGTTTGGAGCAGGCAGTGTGTACAGAGCAGTAAAATGTAAGACCTCTTCATCTGACAGAAAATGCTCCATCAGCGCTTCTGTGTAGTCTCTTGTGTTTCCTTCTGAGTTCGCATTCCGAGAGTCACAGACGACTCTTAAGACTTTTAAGGAAGCAGGTCACTTCATTTAAAGGCATTTAAGGGCTTGTCAACCATTTTAAAAAGGTGTGTAATCAGGATCAGTGTATCCAAATGAATACAAAAGTTTAAAAGTCAACTGTTTTGAGAATAGTTACACTGGAAAGCCAGTGGACTACTTGTACTTAGTGTTAAACTAGGACCCAACATTTTGTAGTAGAATTCTCAATTTTTGGGCTGTTGACTCCACTCGTTAAATCTGCTATTACGCTGAAACATCAAGTCAAAGAGAGACAGGTTGATAGGATATTCACAGCTCTTTTACCTAGCAATAGACATCTAACCATTAAGAGACAGCTACAGAATTTACCAAATGTCCTAATACTTTGACTACTTCAAATCAATGAAGTGCAACACTGTTTAATTGACTTGGAACTGAATATTTCCTATCCTCATTTTTAGAGCTGAGCTACTAACACTACTTTGTTATCCATCATTCAATCCATTTTGTAATAGCTTTATTCAATACAGGGTCATGGGGAAGCTGGAGCCTATCCCAGAAAACAAAGGGTGCAAGGCACTATACACCCTGGATAGGGCTCCGGTCCAGAACAAGGCACACACATACACAAGGGCCGATTTTCCAAAAAGCCAATTAACCTACTAGTAACCCTTTGGACTTTGGGACAAAACCCATGCAAACACAGGGAGAACATATAAACACCACACAGATAGCACCCCAGGAATTGAACCCAGGGCCAGCACGGCAAGGCAGTAATGATAACCAATATGCCATCGTGCCACTCAAGAACTGAAGTACTATACAATGAATTTGGTGAATTCAACATGTATAGTGGAGATCACAAAATATACTTAGTGTACAGTAGCTCAGACCATTTTGCCTGAGTATTCTGTTGCTCTTTATGTTGAAACCACAACAGAAGTTATTGATAGTCTAGAGCTTCTGAAAAATCATCTTCATTCTTTTGCTCTTTCCTCCTCCTGTTACATAAATGAAATGTGTTGTACAAAGGCAATAAGATGACAATGTCAGTGGCTGTGGAGAAAGACATGGCTGTATATCTGTAAGCACATGACCAATATCAGCTGCTTTCACAAGTTAAAGACCCATTTCACTGATGTTACATCTGTAACTTTGAACCTAAAACGAGACATAATACCTGTGGTTTACAGCCTATTCCTACAGCACCACAGCTATTTCTTACTAACCTCATCGATGAGTCTCTGAAATCTTGTCCTCTGCTTGTAAGTCTGCTGCTATCACACCTGTGCTAAAAAATGAGTCCTGGACTCCCAAGTTCTTAATAAATACTATTCCATTTCCAAATGCAACTTTTCTCAAAAATAAATAATGACGTGTAACTTCAATTGCAATCTTATTTTACATCTAATATTATTTTTGAACCTTTTCAGTTCTGGTTCAGACAAAAACGACATTACTGAAACAACTCCAGTTAATCAAGCGTACTTAATGATTTGCTGATGGCTTCCGATGGCACTTAATATTCTTTTGCTTCTTAATCTAAGAGGAATATGGGATTCTGTCAATCTCAATGTTTTACTGAAATGAATGGAAATATATCTAGGAATCACTGGGATTTCCCTTTGTTGGTCTGGTTCCTGCTTAACTATTAGGACTGTTAACTGTTAACTGTAAAACTTATCTGTTGTTGTGTCAAGATAATGCAAAGGGTTCTTTGCTGAAATGTTTACTATTTAGTATTTGGTACGCTATTTGGTACGCTTTTCTTGTCGTTTCTTGGTCAGATTATTTCTCGACACTGACCTGGATTTCAATGTTATTGTGATAGCTACATACAAATCAAAATAGATGCCTCTGCTGTGGTTTCTGTACTTTGCAGGTGTCTTTGTGATATTAAGATATGGATGCAATATAAATTTCTTAAGTTAAACTAACAGCACTAGTGGTGCTCATAGGCTCCCAACATTTGCTTTGCAAAAATGATTACAGCAGAATTTTTTAACAGCACTGAAATTCAATGTTTTATATGAGCAACCTTAGTGTTACTTTTGATTCTGCCTCTTTTACGATATGATATGAAAATAATTTATTGTCTGAAATTTGCATCCAATCAGGCATCACAATGGTAACAAATGCATAAGGTACTGAATGCATTTGCTACAGTTTATTTTAAGGGATTATTTTATCATTATAGTTCAGCACTATGATCAGATGATTCAGTCTTGTTGTACCAAACTGCAGGTACAGTACATACACTGGGCAATCGTGACTCTGCTACCTTTAGCATTGCAAACATATGGTTATAGACTTAAAATCTAAAGATTTAAAATATCTTTTTACCTACAGCTTTAATGTACAATTTAGATTTACTCTTGTTTTTACAGGATTGAGTTACTGTTTACTTTTTTATGTGCTAATGTACAACCCTGAGCGTTTAAAAATTTCTTATGAAAGTAATTATATATTATGCAAAATATTATTAGCAGTATAACAAATCTTTGTTTCCCAAGTGAGGATGTTACTTCTTGACTATTTCATACTGTATATCTTTATGTTTAAGAGATATGTATCTAAATAAGATATGAAATATGACAAAAAATGTTGATGTTTAAAATGTTAAGAAAGACAGGAAATGTGTATTTTCTCCATTCTTCTGCACAGTGCTGAGTTCTAGTCCCACTCAGCCACTGGCATAGCAGTATGAGATCAGCGCATCAAATTCATACCCACGCTAGATCTGAACTGGAGTTTCCAGAGATTAGAGAAAGGGTGGTTTTAAAGTACTTTGAAACGTAACTTTGGTATTTTCACTATACAGCAAAAGCTACTGATAATAAATAAATATGTGAAAATGAACAATACATCTTGCTTAGAATAGAATGATCAAGGAAATGTTCCTAGTGGCTTTTTCAATCGTGTTGATGAGATAAGACAAATTTAGGGTGAATATGCATTGAGAGGCTTAACACAAAGGAAGGAAATCCTTGGCACTGATTCAAAAGCCCAACAGAGATTATTTGCTAAATACACCCAGTCCAGAGGAAATAGTGCAAGCAGGCAATTAACAAGCTTCGACTGGTCAAATCTCACTCTATATGTAATGAGCCAAGTGTTTTAGTTACATGACATTGCTATTTGAAATTACTGTGCTCCACCCAGTGCTTTATTCTAAACATGTTTTTTGTTAATGTTTCGCTGAATATTGTCAGATTACATGTATATTTTGTTATAGTACTTGGAATAATCAAGGAAATGGCCTGAGAAAAAGTGAGATCACACAAAACTAATATAGATGTAATTTATCAGTTAATCTTCTGTCAAATCAAGGGAATTTAATGTGTTCAACTTTAGGTTTCAACTATGATGATTATGGAAGCACTTAATATGTAAAAAGACAAGGTCAAATGGCAATACTATGAAAAATATATTGGAATTAAAATGTATTTGTACAGTAATTAGTATTTTATTTTAACCCATATGAGTATGATATTATGAGAAGTTGTGATTTGTAAGAAATGTTTAAACTTGTGCCTGCTTTTGTGATAAAAAGTTCTATATAAATGGAAAAAATGCAATTAATCAATAAATCAGGTAATTAATGAATTAAAAAGACCAATAGAATGTCCTGCTGAGATGTTGCTGACTAGAACAGTACACGGCTAAGTTGTTACAGCAGTAAATGTTCATTCATCTACTCCCATTTGATTCTAGCATCAATTGATTGTGAGTGAGTTAGTGAGTTACACTAACTGATTTAGCCCCATCATGTTATAGTCACTGAACTGATTGACAATGTTGCCATTTAGCTAATCCAAAGTCTCCCTCTCTACTCTTTGGTTTATATAGAAGGTCAGATTTTGGGTCAGACTATAGTTCAAACACTTTTCTTTACAATAATTGTGGTGAGAAGTCTGGAAAAAGCTGACCAGTCATGATGTGATGTTGTGGAGACTGATACCTTGGCTTCTTTCAGAAACACCTGGGTGAGATACTCAGTACAACTAGCCACTATGAACCATAAGCAGTAGATGAGAAGAATGGCTACCTCTCATTTGTAATTGTTCTTAAATTCAAGTATCTTATGTATCAATTTTGCTTCAAAGAAGAATACATTCTAAAAGCTTGCATTTTGTAAGCATATACTTTCTAAATGAATTTTTCATCTTTTATGTATTGGAACAAAAAGGTTACTGTAGCCCATTGTAGTATTATGCAGCTCTTTAAATTATTTTAGATTCTTATTAACTAAGAATATGTACAGTAGTATATTGCAAATGTACATAGGTAAAAGGACAAATAAAAGATAGTTCCAGGAACATAAACCTACAAGAGACAGAAAAAGTTCAACAAAAAGAGCTATTAGATTGGTCAATAAATCCCAGAACAATATTCAGTTATTCAAAACTAACATCAAATATGTGACTCTGTGTGTTGTGTATAAAAAAAATCAGATGTACTTGTCTTTTATATCTAACCTGATGACAAGCCTTTGGCGGTGTTTTGGGATTTATGCATTTCAGTCTCCTTGAAGCTGAGGTCCTCTTGCATGTTTTTCAATTCACTGGCTGTGACAGATGAGATTTGCTTCATTCGATTCATATTCTATAACAAGTAAACAAACAAGCAAAAAATATTATATCAACAACATAACATTCTGATATATATTTTCACACTATATATATGCCATTCTAAGCCACGCATATCTAATAATATTACCATTGTTTTTAGTATTGAAATGAATCTTAAGTGAATCGAAAATGTCTCATTGTCTCAAAAAGAAACCAGGAGCATTTATTCTCCTTTAATTTATATTCTGAAAAAAATAATTCAAACCAAAGATAAGATGGCATGCTCATCAAGTAGTGCTCATCAACAAGTAAAAAATGTAAATGCTGTACCTACTAAAGAAGTTATGTATATAATCACACTCTTATCTACATATACTGTATGTTTCATTCTTTTTTACACTTTCGTCTGATGTCACTCCCAGGTATGTTATGGCAGGGCCATGCTTTTAACTGTTTATCTGTATATTTTACCTAGTAGAAAAAATATTTTATGATAGTTAAAAAAATACTAATATTTCTTTAATTGTTTTAGCTTTATATGACTTAAACAATGGGTGGCATTGTGGTTAGCACTGCTGTCTTGCAGCTCTATGGTCTTTCTAGGTTTGATTCCTCATGCTTCTACCCCTGTGGAAATTCCATGTTTTTCCCATGTGTGTGTTCTTTGGTACACTGTATCTCCCAATAATGTGCTGGATAGATTTGATTTTCTGTTCTAAATCCGTCTCTTTCTCCACGGTTCTGTGATGGGCTTGCTTTATGCAACCATGTGCTTTTGGTCCTGCCTTGCAACCTGACACTAATGGGAGATCTGGCACTGCATGTCATCAACCAGTGTGGTGACTTTGTGTACTAACGTTTGGTGTGTACTTGGTGAGAATAAACCTGTTTAATGCTTTGTAAAGATTAAACACAAAATTACATTTTTCTGTAATTTCATCAATAATAGTCTGAATAAAAAGTATATGAAGATGGGAACTGGCTACAGTTGTTTAAACCTGTGAAGCGTCGTCCAGATTCTGCATGAATTTTAGCAATAGTGCACCTTTGCTTGATGCAGGAAGCATTAGTAAGAAAACTACTTTATTGGTCTTGGTCTTCAATTTCTTGCCAAGCTGTTTTCATTTGATCTGAATGTTAAACATTCTGCTCAAACCAATGTGATCTGTGTCCATTTAAAACTGTCAACATTGCCCCTTTTAGACATTGCAAAGTGCACAAACACATTTGTCATTCACTATAGTAAGTACACTATAATCATTCCCTGGATCTTCAAGAAATGTTTGGTTTTTGCCTTCTTGTCATTGTTCAAGCTTTAATAAATGAATATTTAGGAATAAAAATAATTATAAATGATATACTGCTGGATTTTTTAATTTGGAGTATTTTCAATTTAAAAATCAAAGTCTCTATAAGAATAGATAAAGATGGAGACATTCATCATTCTCTTGGAATAAGTGACAATTAATTTATAACATTTATACCACAACATCTCTCTTCCATATGCTTTAGAAAACTAAGACTTCCCTAGCTGGGAGTATTAAAATTAAACAATATCATGCAGACTTTTCCAAATGTACTTTTTTCAGTTTGGTGATGTTTTAGAATTTGAAAAACAATACTGAAAAAATAAAGCAGGAGTTAGATATCCCTGTTGTTTAAAATGCTGCTTGATGATGTACTTGATGAGGCTTGGAGATAAAGAGGTCAGAGACCTCCGACATACAATAACATTCTTACCCTGCTCGTGTGTTCCAGCAGAGCAACAATAATGGCTTCCACTTGCTGCTTGCGTTCCACTTCCTGTGCTTTAGTCTCATCAAATGTCTCCAAAAAACCTAGAGTTTCCAATAGAGTTCAGTTATACTAATATGACAAAAGCAGTGACTGCCAACTAAAAAAAATAATACTTCAATATTTCAAACACAGTCATTTGGGAATCTTTCAGTGATTCCTCTTGGAAAAAACATATGCTTAGGATGTTAACTTTTCAGTTCCTTGAAATGGAACAAGGTTAATTGAAACTTGAAAAGTCTGTTTGCCAAAACAACAAATGTAATGCCTTTGTTTACTTTTAAAGACTTGCTTCTGCTGCATACTGTATGAATTGTCCTACTCACTGTCCATGTTTTCCTCTCTTTTCTTAAGTTCCTTGTACTTCTGGTTTCGTTCACCTGCAAAGCAATATACCATAAGTGTAACTAAACGCAAACCATAAAAGAGTACCAAATGTCCACATAAAAAGTCCTAACAATCGACTATCAGCAATTAATTAAAGCATTTTTTTCAATACACATATACACTTAAATACTGGTATTAAATTCACATAATGCTTTATGGACTGAATTTTGCTTTTCTGTAAAAAAGAAGTGCTCATACTCTATATGAGCACTGTAAAAAAGAAGTGCTCATACTCTATATTATTAACATTTGTCTCTTTAGATGCCAAACTCTGGCCAGTGTTCACTTTAATTCTGCAGTCTAATGTCATTTTTCACTCCTCTCTCTGCTTTGAATGTCTCTTTTTTACAGCATAATAAGTTGTTTTTTAAATTATTTAACCATTTCATTAATTTAACATTACACCCAATAACAGTAAAAGTAATACAAATGCAGTTTTAAAAAAAACAATAACAATTAGGTGATCACTACAAATCATAATCTTCAAGTTAACCACTGCTTGTGCTTCTCATTAATTGCAGTCTATTGTATCAAATTAATTTAAATCAGAGGTAATTTAAGCACTGGATCCTCTTGAAGTACAATTTACTTTCCAAACAATTAAATTAATCTTCCACAAAGGTAAAAGTGCTCAATCCATATGTTTAGACTTTTTCAAAAACAAAAGAATGATGTTCTTACCTTCTAAAGGTGTATGACAAAACACACAAATGAATGATAGAGATTAAAAGAAACAGGAAGAAATAAAGACATGTAATATAAGGAAATATGACAGCACAGAAAAGAAAAACATCTAACTTAATTTTCTAACCTGAAACTGCTCAAACCAGAAACAAGAAACAAAATTTGTGGTAAAGACCTTTGTATGTAGTCAGCAATAAGCTACAGAAATTTCAGCAAAATTTAGAAACAATACATCTTACTGAAAGTCATATAGCCAGAGGATTCTCAGCAAAATACACTGTCCTCTGAGTCAAAATGCCAAGAAGATGAAGAGCATATATCAAGTGTCCCATCAAACACCCACAGACTCATTTCTGCCTGCAGTTTAAATGAGGTAAAATATGAATTCATAAATCTATATTTTGAACGAAATAGCTAACTTAACATTATATAAGTATATATTTATAATTCCCACTGATGACATCATAATTGCAAACCTGACTTTTTCTCAGAAGAAAAACTTTGATACCACAGAATGCTTTAAAATATTTATGCTGCAGTCCTTGGATGGCATCCAGAATAATATCTGGTGTGTGGATTTATAATCCATTCTTCGACAAACGTCTTAAAAAAACATTGTCAATCCCCTCCCCAAAATATTATTGCGCTGATAAGATCGGAACATACTGGTCTGCCTTTGGCTGTGAGCCACCCTCTGACTTTCCTTCCTAAAGGATATGTGTCATCATATAAATCATTAGACATCAAAATGTTTAAGGAATTCTGCTCCAAGATTTCTTACTGTACCTTGATGTTCTTCCATATCATTTTCAATTTGTCGCATATCTTCATTTACTTGACTCATTTTCTCTCGTATTTCAGTTAGCCTAAAATAAACATGTAAAACAGCAAGATTGGTACAGCATACCACTTCTATGCACAATATACCATTTTAAATTAAATTACCTAAGAAACATAATTTATTTATTCCTTGCATTTGTTTAGTGTTTTTTATTCCAAAAAGCTCCTGAGGTGCTTTACATCCATACACTTCTTTCACAATGCACTGTGCAAACCCAACAATTTAACCAGTTAACGTCCACAATCTTATGAACTATGCCATGTTTAAAGACCAAGTAGTCAGCACCATAGTTTAAAATAAGGATGCAATAAGTGATAACTTTGCATGTTGCACTGATACACTTTTTAGCCAGTCTTTATTGTGTTTTTAGACAGAGGCAAACAGAAGAAAAGAAAGCACATAAAAGGAGCTCAAGCTGAAGAAGTACAGTAAATATTCAACAAACTCTTCCCATATTATGTCATGAAACATATTAAATAATATGTATTCTTACTGTCTTTCCATGCTTGCTATTTCTTGGTTATCTTCTTTAACCTGGGCGAAAAAAAAAGTTAAACAGGGAAAGAAAAAAGAAACAAAAAAAAGTGTTTTTAAGCTGCAAAATAATAATAATTTACAGAGACATCTTCTCACTTACCAATAGAAAGTTGTTTTTCTAGTCCCTGGGGCAAATGGTTACAATTTAAATAATTATTAATTCATATTTAGATAAAGATAATTACAGTAACAGCAATTTATTATTACCTCACTTTTAACATGACTAGTTAACTCCTCTTTATTTGTTTTCAGAAGATCACCCGATCTTCACATGTAGGACTGAATATTGACATTTTCTTCCTAGATATAAAAAATGTAAATGGATATATAAAATAATGATCTAACTATAATCCTTAAAGGGGATAAGAAAACACTTGCCTTTCCTGTTATGGTTTGAAATACTGCCCGAACAGCTGTCAAATCAAACGCGTAAATCACAAAATTGAAAAATGGTTTCTTTATTCAATTCCCTGTACCATTCTTATTCTTAATCTCTGTGTTCTGTAAACGAAAAGCAGACTGTTGTCCATGTTGCTCGAAGTGCTTCAGTGCGCTTCTGAATACCGAAGGCAGCCCTAGGCCGCAGTGAGTTTGCAGTGGGCTGTTTACCTGCTTCAGCAGCCGCTCCCTCTCCTCTTGAGGAGAACCCAGGCTCTTGTCCTCTGCAATCATTACATCTCTGCGCATTTCCAACTCGTGCAACTTCTCATACAGCAAGACCGCCTCCTGCTTCACCTGGGAGTTTGCTATATCCTGTGGGCACAGGACTGAGGGGCTTATTACGGGTCAGTTTGTGCTTTCATACAGCATACACGTATAAAAATGTCATTTCAATTTCTTTTCACTTTCTTGTTATATATATAATAATTCCTAGAGATATCTTTGTTGAATTTTCTGCACTAGTGCTCTTCTAAAAACAAATTGATGTGATTCTTGGTTCATTTAGCTGCTGACTACCAAACTGACTAGTTGGGCCACATGGCCTCCTCTCATATGTAAAGTTCTTCTATTCATATGGTTCTGTAAATGAACAAACTACACATTACACTATAGGGCATATGAAGAAAACATTTACAACCACCCTAAGTTTGTACTTTTTTCTCTAATAAGAAAACGACTTAAAATAATAAATTGCATAAAAAACTTTTCAAAATGTCAACTTCATTATGTGCCAACCGGATGTCTGAAATTAGTTTGTAACATTATAAGTTAACTTTTTCCTAAGATGTGGGTGACACATAGCATGATTTATTAACTTTGTTCACTGAAAACCATGTTGTTAAAAGCTCAAAAGCATTTAATGTGAGGCAATGTAGAATCATGTGAAAGGTTTCCAGATTTCTGCCAAAAGCAGGTAGTATGAAAAAATGGAGGTTAATTAACATGATCGCCTGGGTTTTTTTTCCTTCTTTTACTCCTACTGAAAAAATCTAAATTTTAGATGCATTGATGCTTTCAAAAGGATTTGGTGTCAAAATGATTTAACATGAAAAGTCTGTTATTTCTACAAGTCTGAACCCACATGGGTTCCACATTTTATTTTCGCATCTAAAGGCTATTAGCAAAACCACTAGCTCCATTGCTACTTTCAATCAGATAATGAACAAAGTCACATTTTTACTGTAGAATACAGAAGGGAAAGACTTGTTCTGCTTTTCATAAACTAATCCATATCTAAAGAGAAATGTAGGTAAGGCATCATGTGTGGGGAAAGATATTTTACACCACTATTGATGAACACACAATTGACTTTGTATTACATTAAGACACATTGTGAATTGACTACATTTGTTCAGTTTATTAGGGTGGCTTTTAACCATTAACAAAAATAAATAAGAATTATACGGTGGTGATACTGTATACTGGTGCAAGAGCACAGGTGCTAATCTGTGTCCTTCTGATTGGTTCTTAGGAGAGTAAAGTTACTAAGTAATCTCTTTAACTTGGAAATATCTGATTTAATTGCTAACATGTGACTGAATTCTTAACGTTATCTGGGACTGTACACAATTCTGACCATGTGAATGTGAAAAAGACTCTAGTGTTATTGAGACAAGAAAAATTAATAGAAAGGTGTTGGAAAGGATCATTAGAATCACTAAGAATAGCTGATCTTACTGCCAATACTGTGCTGTATACTGTATGACGACTGAAATTTGCAGAAATGCTCCTTACAGCCTTCAATTCAAATTCTCAGCTACATTTACCCCCTTTATCCTTGAGCAGTACTGCTTTTATTTTAATATGCACTAAACATTAATTCTCTCAAAAAAAGACAAACCAAAATATTTAACAAAAACCCACTTGTGAATCAAATTAAACTTTGTCATATGTCACTACATGTAACAAAAAAATTAAAAGAAGTGATCTTTTCTTAAAAATAATCATATATGGTCTCTGGACTTCATGGAAAGGTTCAAATTATGCCACATTTCTGCTGTAAGACTAGTGCCTTACTGTAACTCTTTAACTATGGCAAGCCTGTGACAATGGGTCTTCATATTTCTGTGAACTGTATTATTACATCAAACCAATGTGAGCAGCTCAAGGACTTTGATCACTATTGGGTCACCCAATTACAATGATTAATTAAATAAATGCATTAAAGAAAAAATGTATTTACAAGTTTTCACTGAATCAATTTTGAAAGTCCTTAGCCTTTGCATCTTTTAAGCAACTCTAAAATATTACAGGGTTACACCCTCAAGCACTTGACAGTATCATCAGATATCAGCATTATTAATTATTCCTTATTAGTACTGGACTTTAGACAAAGTGACTTGCATTTGTACCCATTTCTGCAGCTGAAAAATACTGTGAAATAATGTGTGTTAAGTACTTTACTCAAGGGTGCAATAGTATTCTCCACTTGGGTTTTGACCCAAGCGTTCTACGTCCTGGCCACTACCCCATACTACTACCGGCTAACATAAGGATCCAACTGAGGGTACTGTATGTAGCCTTGCTAGCTAGCATAAAGCGAAGACGTGTTCACTACAAGTCATGTTATTCCATAGTTTTTCCTTTTCTTTTTAGAAGTTTTAGATTTTTATTTTTCTCTCAACAAATCAGGGGAAAGCAGTTAAGCTTATAAGAAGGACAGTTCTGCAAATTAACCCTTAAGGGAACATTAAACTCACTGCTTCCAAAGTCTCCTTCCTTGTAATGAGTGCATCAAGTTCCTGCTGAAGGGCATCTAGTTCCTGCACAGTAAATGGTAAAGCATTTATAAATATTATGTTACATTCAAAATGTATCTAGACAGATAAAAAAAACACATTAAAGCTTCTCAGCAGAATCAGGACGGATATAAACACTAATAACTGCTATCTTTAACAAAAAATCAATTAATTAAAGTATTAATAAAATAATTATTTTGTGACAGTGAACCATTGTACTGTATACAATTGAAAATGCTTAATCATTTCATAAAGTTAATTAATGCACCTAACCACGCATGACATATATTTCAGTATGTAAAGTTACACTAATAGTTTTAGAAATAAAAGTGGAAAGGTCAGGTTTTGACTTGTGAAATTTCAGTTCAAGTAAACATTTTAACAAATTAACAAACTGTAATAACAGCTCTTTTTTTTACTTTACTCAATTACATATAGCAGACCTGCAGCAGCTCCTCATTGCTAGTTTTCATTTCTGCATACTTGGTTTGCTTCTCTAGAGACATTTTTTTAATGATATTGTCAGCAGTTTGCTTCTCCCGTTCAATTTCCTCTTCCACAGCTTGTATCATCTCTTCCTTTCTGAAATGACAACGGAGACAGTGGGTTATTTTTTTAAAGAGAATACCTTTAAAATGAAACATTGTATAAAGACTGTACAGATTAATCAGTAATAATTGTACTTAGTAGTCAGACTCGTACTAAAAGTGCTAAATAAGATCTGGGTTCACAGTCTGAACACTGTTGAGCCCAAAGCAATAGCATAGCACCAAGTTTCATTTATTAGCTTCCAATCTTCTATCATTTTCCCCCGGTGCAAAACATACATAAGAATGTAGTAATCTAAGCTAATGTGTTTAAAAAGATAAGTCAATACTGATGAAAAGACTGATGAAATTTCTGCAGACCTGTTTATACTCATTGGCTAGAACATTAATATTTTTCTTAACATTAATATTTTTCTTATTATTTATAACACTAATGTTGAAACTGTAATCCTTCTATTCATCCATTTTCATCTGCTTCAGGGTTGGGGGAGAGCTGGAGCCTATCCCTACAAGCAAAGTGCGCAAGGCAGGGACACTTTGGATGGGATGCCAGTCCATTACAGGGCACACACAGACACGCACACACTCATACACACACATAGGGGTATTCCAAGAAGCTAATTACTCTTCCAGGGGAGAACATAATAAACTCCCTGCAGAATGCACCCCAGTTCCAGAATTGAGCACAGGGCCTCAGCACTGCGAAGCAATACTGCTAACAACTGCACACCCAACACTAATACTATACTATCATACTAACCTAAAAGAACATGGGTAAAATGGGGAATACAGTACATACAGTAGATGGTAATTTTTAACAATAGCTAACTTCTATTCTGAGTCAAACAAATAAAAAATATATTACACAAATTATACAACAGCAATAGATCACAAGACACTGCACATTTTCTATTTCAACATGCTTTTCATTTTCTTTTTCTTTTGTGTTTACAGGATATATATTTTTACGCATCAACGACAGAAACATAGCACTGTAATTTCCTCCAATTGAATACTGTGTATCGAACAAAAATTTCCATATGCATTCTCCACATTAACATATTTTAAATGATAAAACAACACTTAACATGATTTTACAATAGGTCAAAAGCCCATTTCAAATAGGCTTCTTTGAAAACTCAAATGAGAGCAATAGCTTGATGAAACTGACGCATATGTGACACCTACAAAAACAGTAGTCAATCTTTAGCTACCATTTAAAAAAACTTTTTATTATCTAGTTCAAAGGTCTCTATGCAGTCACTTTCAGAGCTTGAGCATTTGAAACTTCCATGGAGAATTACAATAACAACTAAGATCCTTCATCTTTATTTATTTCCAGGTATGTAATTTAAAGAAGAAATGCTCTTTAAATCATAGGCACATCTATCAAATCAAATTCAATAATAAAAGGAATTACTTTATTTTGAAATGCCAGAAGATTTGAATTTTTAATATTTTTATTCTTAACTTTAGACTGCATATTTTTAGCGGAAGAAGTTCATGTTAGCACTGAAGTATAACATGCATTACATTTATTACAATTGGTTGCTGGGACAGTTTCTCATACCAGCTTATTTCTGTTATGGAATGTTAAGATGTGTGAGAATTATAGTTACCTAATTAGGCTTATGGAGAAAAATACTAATAAAGGCCTCTTTAGTTTAATGAAAAACTGCATTTTGGGTTTCCACCATTTATATGGTGGTCAGTCCTGCTAAATTAAGATAATAATGTTTATCCTTCTTTAAATACCTTATCCTACCTAAAATAATAAAATCAACAAGAAGACTGGTGAAATATCATTAATCGTAGGACTTACAGTATTTAAAAGAAGGAACATTCTGATGATAAATTTAAATTCAAATTTAACAATATAAAAATTAATGCCTATGTTCAACTAAATTTAATGCAGAAAACTACTAGGTTATATTTATTTTGTTAATAGAAAGGAAATAATTCTACAAAGCACATAATAACTATTCATGAACATAAGTATTATCTATTATTACTGGCTGAGTCAACAACATTGTATTGTACAGAATTTGTTGATCTGTTTGTTCTTTGTAAAAAGTAAGGCCTTCACATAATTTTCTCTAGACTTTAAACTCCAGCAGTGTTTTGCAAGCAGTTAAAACTGTGAGCTTCACACCAGCCAACTCATGTCATGTGTATATTTACTGTTGTTGCTGACAATGCTTAACCACAGAATAAGGAATATGCACAGACATGTTGGAAGATAACAAGCAACAGGAAAGCTGTTTAGAGACTTAGAGAAAGAAGCGATCCTTCAGAGTCCTTGATAAATACGTCATAATGTGGTTGGTAAATGCTTGGAATACACAAAGCGCAAAACACTTTTAACACACTGGACATCTACCATTTTGTAAGCATAAAAGAGAAAGATTTTTATTGGATAATTATAATTTGTTATTTTATATTACTCTGCTGCAGCTGTACAAGAAATAAAATTAAGACTACATATTTCAGCAAAAGGAACAACTATGGCTGCCGCCTACCTGCTGTTTGCATTGATGGGATATATGTTTGGGACTTTTGGATCTGCTGTTGGAATCGTAAGTTGCAGGGTGTACTTAACTAACTGTTTTTCAGATAAACTGGAGATTAATGGATCTCTTAAGATTAATGGATTAATCCATTGTCATATTAATGCTTAACCACATTGTGGTGCATATTAAACGTAAACCTATTGTGTTGTATATTAAACATACCATATGTATCAGAAGCTATTGTATTTTCAGTGTTTGTGATTAAGAAAGTCCAAAAAATAAAATGTATTCTCTGCAATTTTCAGTAAAATCTGAATAATCTAATTAACTAGTCTGGCAAGACACAAATGAAACAATTTGATTTACTATCTGATAAATGCTTTTCAGATATGAAGTGCCAAAAACATTAAAAGACACGGTACAGCGGAATTTATTGAGAAACAAAATAATACAAGATCCTGCAGTAAATTATTTAAACATGCCTAAGCAACTTCAAGTATTTTTTACATAAGATACAAATATATCTGATCCCTAGTACCAGTTTTTGCTATTATACAGTGAATTCATAATTTACCATTTTTAACAATTCCAGAATTACACATACTGTATATAATTTTCAAGAATAACAAGAAAATAATATATAAAGCTTTAATAATACACTTCAAATATTTTTTCTTTATTTTACAGAAAGATGACTCTAGCAATGGAACACTTACATCCATTCCTGACAAGGATTTCTGGAATATTACAAAGCTAAATGTGAGCTATAATAACATTGTCATAAAGATACAAGACATTGAAACTCTGAAAAAATATTCAAAATTAACAGAACTGTATCTCAACAATAATAATATATCAGCTTTGCCTGGCCACGTATTCGACAGCCTATCTGAGTTAAAGATCCTCAATATTGCTTACAACAGCATCAGTAGAACTGAACCAAAAGCTTTTACTGGCCTGGACAAATTACAAGAATTATACCTTTGCCATAATCAGTTAAGGTCTCTGAAGGCAGATGTTTTTGCCAATTTAACCAGCCTAAAGATTCTGTCCCTGCAAGGCAATAGACTTGAGTCTCTTGAAGAAGGCACATTCACAACCCTACAACAAGCCACTGTCAATCTGGAGGATAATCCCTGGAACTGCACTTGCAAACTCATAGGGCAACTGAGACAGCTAAAAAAACACACTGTCAAGATAGGTAAGAGACTAACTTGATTCTGATCTGCTGCTTTTCTGCCCTTTTTGTGAACCAATTAAATTTACTACATTAATAATGAAAAGGAAATAAACCTAAAACCTAAATACACAAAAACCTAATGTATTTGTGTATTTAAATAATATTCATATTTTGGTTACATTATTTACTTTTTATAATGTATATCTACAACCATTACTTGCTACAACTTCTTGCTTATTTTGTAGTGATAGTAAATCTATAAAGCATTGAGATACAATGTAACAATTTAAAAATAATATGAATTAAACGGACTGAGATGGAAATTATGTTACGTATATTTTGGTGGTCCATATTAGAGTAAGAAATCACATTCCTTAGATAAAAATATTAGAATGCCAGGTGGTTTTAAATGCAGACGTGTTTTTTGCCTCATAGACGATAACTGTAATGAAATGAAAACGGGAATTCATAATGGTACAGGTAGGAGACCAAACAATGTATAAAGGTCAATGTATAACCAGTATACCAGTATAACTATTGTAAGAAGGCATTAGATCAGACAAAATGGAGATCTTTGTTTGAACCATATTCCCCAGAATGATGTGGCTGCTGCTCAACATGAAGCATGCTTTGAGTCATATACAAAAATGTTAGACAGGCTTGATTGCCTATAATCATGCAAGAATGCATGGTTATAGGCAATACATCGAAGCAAGAGTGACCGTGAAAGAGGAGTGATTATTGGGGTGTATTTGGCAGCAAAGTCAGTGATCAAGACAGCTTCAAGAGCAACAGTGTCTAAGGTAACATCAGCATGGAACTCTGAGGGAAAGACATCATCAGCATGGTGATGTGAGTATTAAGTCAAAGAACAAGAAAAGAAAGTGAGCAACTGCACATCAATTGACTACAAATTCTAACCTGCAGTGAAAAGAGCCTGTTTCATCGAAAACAGTCAGCAAGGAACTCCACAGAGTAGAACATTAGTCTGTTTGCAGTGTACAAAACATTCATCACACCTGCTAATGCAAGCTTGCAAGTCCACTGTCGCAAAGAGCATAGTGCACTCCAAAGGGCAGCATCAATTACTAATAGTGTGGTAGTGATGAACAGACACCACCTACTGGCAATATTGCTAACAACATTCTTTCCACCAATAATTCAATAATTGTTTTTCAGAAATGAGCATTACCAAATCAAACAGAATTCTATCATAAAATCTAAGTCTTTAAGTCTGTTCTTGGTTCCATAATGAATCTTTATTAACCTTTTCTAAAAAGCCTATCTGCTGCAAGTCACAAACATCATTATAACAATATAAGAATAATCAAACACAAAATCAGGAAATTATGGGAACTTATTTGCATTTGCTCTAATGAAGAACATGGACAAAGCCTACTTTTAAAATAAACCACATGGAACATCATATCGAATACAATATTCTCTCTAGTCATTTTGCATCACTTCAAACATTCATCTACAGCACTTAATACTGATCTTTTATAACTTTTGACAGTATACTGAAATTTGAAATCAATAAATAATTACCATATTAAGCTTAAACTGTTTATTTGAATAATTACAGATCATGTGCACAGTTTAAAGTTTAAATTCCACCACAAAAAATGCCTGTGTGTACAAAATGATGGACTATCTAGCATTTGTACAAAACCTCTGAGACAAGATCTGTTTATAAAGATGCATGGATGATTGTTAGACCCTTTGGTGAAGCCAAATGATCAGAAACAGTTCGATCAGATACTAATTAAGATGAAGGGTAAAGGCATCTCCCTCAACAGTGGGTTTGATTATGTTCAAAACTACCACTGTGTTGTATAAAGTTATGGTTCTTCCTCTGTTCTTTTCTTATTTCAGAAAACCAGAACTCAACCACATGTGTAAACCCAAAAGAACTTGCAGGAATGAGAATTGGAATTCTCCTGGAGAACAACACTTTGTGTTCAGTCAACAAGTCCACTGAAATAAAAACAACTCCATTCCCAAACACCCCGCTCAGATCAGGCACCAGTGTGCACCCATCACCTTTTTCTTCGCTATATGCCACCACTGGGAGCAACAAGAAACCATCAGGTACTGTACCCTTAAGATAACACATCACTTTAAAAAGTCATAAACCTATAACAAGTTTCAAAACTATTTGAGAGGCTACTACAGCCCACCAAAATTCATAAGACTTGTTATAAAGACTCACAGCTTTCACCAGTTTCCACTCTTAATGGTTCCCAGAGAAATTCTGTTGCTTCTACATAATGTTTGAATGACACTGTTGCTGAAAACAATGTCCTGTTTTTAGGAATTGGTAGAGTGGTGTTTCCTTCTTAAAGTTATGATTTTACAATGCTCCACAGACCTCTGCAACCATTAGCTGGAAATATTAGCTAGAAGTGGCAAAACTGTTACACCCTATTGTAGATTGAGTTTTTGAGTATTTGCATTTGTTTGTATTACTTAAATCTATACTGAAAAGCATACACACTAGTGTAAAAGGTTTTTGATGAAAAAAAAGAGTATATCAGTTTATTGTCACAAACTGTATACCTAAATGTCAGTTAGATTGTTCAAGCTAACTTCATTTATTGTTTTCGGATTTTTAGTATGATCAATTTTGCTCATAAGAGAACATATTTTCAATTTATCTGAGCACTAACGCAAACTCATTGGTGGGTTAGTGATTCATAGGTCAGTAGCAGTGTGTGGTATATAGAAATAAAAGTTTTTTTTCTTGCTTCTGCTATATGGGGACAGACCATCCACCTGTTGGAAACAGCTGGCACTTTCTCCTGGGTGTGGTGTTGATAGCTCTGAGCACGTCAGTGGTCATAGTGTGTGCTGTGAAGTCTCCCTCATGGTACAAGCTGTTCTTCAACTACCGGCACCAGAGACTGCGGGAGGAAGACCCTGAGCTCTTCAACACAAGTCACTATTCTCATTTCGGCATGGACACAGCACAGCTGACCACCAATACACAAGACTCAAAAACTGCAGCTGATGACGAAGATGGATTCATTGAGGATGGGTATATAGAAACAGCTGATTTTGAAGAAAGTGCAAATACATGAATGACATTTAATTAAATAAGGTGGTCTGAGAAATATTTCTAAAGTCATAAGTCAATTAAATCCAATGACACATGCATTTATGTAAGACAGCAACAGTTATTTTGCTTATATTGGTAATGCATTATATGAAAGTATAGTATCTGCTTCTGCAACCTTCAAATAGATCTAAACAATTGCCTTTATGTAGATTATCTGTTCATTCTGGTTTCAAGGACATAATCCATTGCTTTTAAGGGAATCATTTATAAGTAATGAAGCTTGTCTACTGTTGGTTTCTGCTTTAACAAAATAATAACTGTTCGGCTGTTTATGATACTTTCAAAATAAAGTTTAAAAAAAACCTTTATAGTATTCACATTCGGAAGTGAATACCATTAGTTGATGGCCTAAGCAAGTAGCAAATGGACTAAAAAAAGTAATAATATTAAATACAGAATTATTGTTCAGTTTACAGTTTTTACTACTGGTTTTGTCCACAATGTCATTTTGATATTGAGTATCCTGTACTGACTTTTGACATGTCTCTTACCCTACAAATGGGAAAGGTTTAAAGTTATTTTATTCAATTTTTTAAAAATTAACATGTTGATGGCTGACATTTTTATCAATGTAAATTTAATGTATAAAGTATGGACATGTTTCGCTGTCAGGGAAGTTTGTAGTTAAATCAGGGAACTATTTTTATTTTTGAATGTGAAATGTACAAATTAAATTTACTAAATATTTCAACTCAATTTTGTCAGCCTGTACCTTTATACAACAAAATGATCAAATCTTTTATGCTAGTTAATAAATTAAGAGATTCTTAATATATATGTTTAACAATACAATTAAATGAGAAGTATCTCATTCCCAAAGCATTCCCTTTTACTTTCAACAGCAAAGGCAGCAGAACAGCTGTTCCTCACATGTCAGCTTAATATACAAGCAAACTGCATTAGTTTTAAATATCAGAGCTAAATATCCAGGGCATCTGTATCTTGAGTAGCTGAAGCCATGGATTAAAACATGTTGGCTAAAATTAGGTGATCTAAAAATTCTGCTCCATCATACTTGCTTAAATATATATCTTCATATAATCTAGTTAGAGTGGTGAATGTCACTGGTCTGTCCAAAGTCACAAGCTAAATATGAGTGGACAAGAGTACACGTCATTTTATTTTTTTGCAGTAATTACATTAGATGTTACAAACTTGACTTACATGCAAGAGAAACCACATAAAGAATAATTACTTCCTATATTACTCTACTGCTTGAAAGGCAGGCACGGTAGTAAAATGATAAAGTGAAACCTTGTACCAGCAGTCTAAAAATATGCTTTACAGTTATATTTTAGTATATATAGTATATATACAATACTTACTCACGTCTCTCTGTGAAGATGACATCAATACTTTGGGCTTCTCGATCATTTTGTCCTCTAAGCTGTAAAAAAAATAATTTGAGTTAAAATGAGTTTTCTATTTTATGCATTGATATATTTATGCTTGTTTAAAATATGTACTGGAATGTTAAATAAACCTGGTTATTTTCTTGCCTCACTTTTATGTCAAGTTTATAGACTTTTATTAATTTTACAGATTCCTAGTATTTACGAAGTGCTTGACACCACTGTTTCTGGAGTCCTACTACACAGCATATCACGTACAGAAATTGCTTCAGCAACTGAATCAAAGGGGGGACCTTAGGGATGCCAGATTGTGCAAGTTCATTGTGAAATTTAGGAAGTACAGTGGGATTGATACTCCTACTTTTATAAATGGCAATATGGGATCTTTGGATGGCACTTCCTATAAATTACAAGGTTACTATGCAAATTGCATTTACATACCATATTAAAGTCATTTATCACTTCATCCATCTCAGTGTTGGTGTTTAGTTTGTCCACAAGCTAAAAGTTGACAGAAATACAAAACAATTAATCAGTTATGATAATGTTGCTTGAAGCTACAACCTTGTTAGTGTAAAAACAGAAAAACATAATAACAGATTGTTTTCATGATTCCACAATATATAGAGATTTATATATATATGATAAAGATTGTTTTATTTCTTTAAAAAATATTGATCATTCAGTTACTCAATGTAAAGTTTACATTACATGTAATTATATTAACTTAGTTTCTAGTGAAAGAAGAGCAGCACTGATCAGTAGAGAGCACTGATATAAAATTAGTTTACTATTATAATATATACATTAACACATTACAACACACATAAGCAACCCTGAGAATTAATATAAAATATCCTGACCAGAAAACTGCAATATTGCTGTCCTCACTAATGTGTAATCATGCTAATTCTGAAGAAGCATAAATTGTTCGAATGTAGTCACTTTCTAAACCATCATTAAATTGTTAACATTTATTTTAAATGCATAGAATTATCTCCAGAAACTACTTAACATATTAGCAACTGAGCGTGTAGCACATAAACAGATACCTGATGCAGGTGTAGAAAATCCTCAATGTAACTGAATAAGCCAAATCAATGGCCTTCTTAAGTGAAACACAAACCAGAAGACACAAAGAGAAACTAAGGGGGAGTGCATTTAAAACTGAAAAAGGAGGCATTTGTACATTAAGGTTTGAGGAAGTCAAAGATTATACCTTCCCTTCTTTCGGGAAATACCTTGAGGATAATTAGATATTAGCACTCAAAGAAGCTGTAAGGGCAAAAAAGCCTCCTCTCATTTTTAAACCTTTTATTTTCTTTTCTCGTATGGCCTGAGTGAGTGGCCAATCTGAGTGATCTCACAATAAGATTGGAATGGTATAATTTCGGGAATCTGGACTAAAGAAAATCACGGACTGACTACTGTATGTATCACGATCACATAGAGATTGGCAAAGTAAAAAGACAAATGATAAAAATTATTCTGCTTTAAGGAAAAGCTAAGATGACAAAAACCATTGTAACCAGCAGTTACCATGTTATAATCTGCCAGTTGTCCTTGCATATCCTTAATTTCAGAGGCAAGAGCTTCAGCTCTGTAAAGAAAGTTTCAATAATTAGTGATTTCGATTCAATATTTCAAAAGAATTGAATATGCTCTCTTACACAAACTAATGGATGTCCCATAGGGTTTAAAGGTACACTCAGCAAAAGTAAATGAGATATTTTTGAAAAGAAAATACTCTTACTTGTTCTCTCATCATCCCTTACTCTTTGAGATTAACACCCATTAAAAATATTTGAAACTGCTGAATTCATGTTGCTTTTAACATGATGAACTTGGCAATGTTTTACAAAACATTTTTTGAATAAATTTTGAAATAATTAAATTAAGAGGTTTCCCACTAATAACAATGCACAAGAGAAAGTAGTGGAAAGTTGTTTGCTTTAAGAACAGAATTTGAGTTTGAAGCAGAAAAATTAAAGAAGAGTCAACATGCACAGTGCAGTGATAATGATTAATCAAAGGAATTAATCAGAGAGTCAGGGAAATGCCAACCACAAACATCAGTGTGTCTAATGCTTTGAAATAAAAAAACCTTGATCTGTGTTTTAAGAGGATCCAGATTACACGATGTGGTACAAACCTTTTTTCATATGACAGATAGACAGAATTCTCCTGATTGAAAGTGTCTATTTCCTTTTGCAGTTTACCAGTCTCAGTTGTAAGTTCATTTATTTTACTCCTGTCAGGACACAAAATAAAACAAATCGTTTTCCAAGCATTTTTTGTGAAGGAACATTATTTATAAAATGTAATAGCACTCCATTTTTGTATACCTGAGAAGTCCAAGATAATATGATTTGTCTAAGATTTGCCTCTGTGGTCCTAAAAATGAAAAACATTTTAAAAATTAATCAACAACACATTCAGTCCGGACTGCACATTGTATTTAAAGCCTTTGTATTTGTTCAAATATATAAATGCACTACAGAAACTTGGACTTGGGGATGGATTTTCAATGTGATGTACTACAGTTATACATTCAAGGTTTATCTGTTACACCTGGAAGGAAATACACCAGGATACAGTATGTCAGCTATGTAGAACAACAGTTGTATCAAGCAGAAAGACATTTAACTCAACTTAATCTGTGGATATCAGTTTACAAAGGGCAGTTGTAAAGAATGCTGGGGAATCAGCCTTCCGCTTAATATATCAGTGTTCTTGTTGCTGACATGATATGAAGGTAATATCAAAATTGAGGGTATCAAACACTTCATCCCGAGTTTTTAAATGAAGAAGAAATCAAAACCTTTTTGTATTCGTCAGAGTTGTGATTTTTTTTAAGTTACTAGCCGGCCAGCATAGGATAAGAAGGTACCTTTCATCCCAGTCTTCATGCCACTCAGGCCTTGCTGGGTGACTGGCCGGTCCGCTACTTTGATAGGAGCAGAAAGCAAGCCTGGGTTTACTATAGGGCCTCCACGGGTCCCTGGGCGTCCAGTTCCAGGGGGGACCTGTAACATGTTCATGAAGTTCACTTAAGGATGCAATATACTGCATAAAAACACCGTGCATAGCTGCGTCCCTACCAACAAGAGCATCATCTAACTATTTACTAAATGGCCAAGTTTAATTGTCCAGATAAGTCTAATACCTACTCTGTTACCTATGTGACCTACCCTAATTAGGACCTTTATTATGCATTTTTATGCGAGGCAGATGTGCATTTCTTAATTACCAAAAACAAATCAAATGACAAAACCAAGGCTTGTCAACTTTTACAGAACAATTAAAAATGAGTGTAGAAAACTGCACTTAACATTACCAATAAATAGATTATCACCTAGCTTTGCTAAATTTTAAACTTTGTGTTACAATCTGAAACGAAGACGACATCCTCATTTTAAACAGTGACTTTTTTCTCTTTCACTTTGAGGTGTGATCATTCCACTATTTTCCATGACATTTTTCCACGACACATGAACGATATTGAAGCTGAAGAGTAAGCATTCCCGGTACCAAATGTCGTTGTCTTCAAACACACTGCCAATGTTCTGCAGAGACAATGTGGTGTCATGGCTGCGACCAGCGGTGGGGAGATCTGATTTCTCACCCCAGTCCCCACTCGGATGGCTGTCGCTGGGGGTCTGACTGCAGTAGGTGGTCTTCCAGGGCCCGGCGCTGGCCCACCCCGACTCATCGGGCGCCCTGAAGGTGGCCTCTGAGTTGCCATGTTTGACTTCCAACAGCTGCAGGAAGAGATGAGGCCACAGACCGTGACGACACGCATATACAGAAGTGTGATGATATGACATTGGCCTGCTACTTATTAATACAAGTTTACTGTACACTTATATTAACAAGTTCAGCAGCCAGAATCCTGACCAGGTCTAGTGCAAGTGATCACATTACTCCTATCCTGGAGTCCTTGCACTGGCTTCCTGTCAAGTTTCGTGCCGACTTCAAAATCCTCATGCTCACCTATCAGACTCTGCATGGCTTGGCACCTCAGTCCCTGTCTGAGCTATTTTCTCTCTACTCCCAACCTCACAACCTTCTTCTGACTCTGGTCTCCTAACTGTCCCCCCAAGCCTGTCTTCACTCTAGGGATGACAGGGACTTCTCCTGTTAAGCCCCTAAACTCTGGAACTCTCTCCACAAGGATCTCAGAGAGTCATCTTTTCTCAACTCCTTCAAATCCAGACTCAAAAACTTCTTCTTTAGAAGAGCATTTACTGAACTGGTTCTGTTCTTTATTTACACCTCTGCTCCTACTGTATTCAGTACAAACATCTACTGTCTCCTCTAACTGTATATTGTCATCCTGCTTATCTTGTGTATTTTTTTATTGTTGTTGTCATTTTGTAAGCCGCTTTGAGAAGGCTTTTAAAGGCGCTATATAAAATAAAGTTTTTATTATTATTTTATTAAATTATTTAATAATATTACTTGGTTTCTCTTTAGTTATGTACATAACAATTAACGTCACAAAGAGACGCACCTATTACTCCTTTTTCCCAAAAATTCGAGTTAGTTTCATTCGCCATGTGTTTCATGACTATCGAGTTTAATTGATAGAAGTTAAAATGTCTATAAACATGCGAGGTTAATTGAAACACAGAACATTCTGTCTTCAATTTATATGAAATAGACGCACAAAGACAAATCACTAGAATTCATAACAAAAAAGTCTGTACAATGTGTAGGTACATTTGAAGACACTTTGTAGAAACCCGCATGCAAAAACAATATTTCTTCTCAGCCTGTGAAAAGCACAAAACAGTTGAGTTTAGTTTAGCCCTTAATGCGTGGTGACAGATAGATTATACCATAGCAACACAACTGTAACGTTATCCTCTTAGGTCTGGTTGTAAAAATTGATTTAAGATTTCTAGGGAATTAAGAAAAGCAGCAAAGCTTAAATGCTTCGAAGCGAAGCATTTTAAAAGTGCATAGGAAAAAGTAAAATACCTATTTGTTTCTGTAAATCGTCTTGATGTAATCGTTGATCAGCCTTTTCTGCGAACACTTCCTCCGTAACCCAGCAACCAGAGATCCTGTATCGCGAGAGCTAGTAATCCCGTTTCCTGTCAAAATGCTCCCTCTAGTGTTGAAATCTTCCTGCGCATGGATGGTACAGTAAATATGGAATTAGAGTTTTGCAGTGATGCTATGCAGCAAAGATTTCTGCAGTCAGTTTCTAGTGATGCAGGAGGGGGCAATTTTAGGAGGTATAAACGAATGAACAGGGCAACAGGTAGGTGTGACTCGTGTCTTTCCTTTTTGGCATACGACGGAGAATATCACTGTTTTTCATAGTTTAGCTTTGCTGTCAATGATTGTTAATATTAAAAACAAACCAAAATGATAATTTTTTAACAAATTACTCCGATCTAGAAAGCGGGATTAGTAAAGATGTAGTATATTTAAAGAATACCAAGCTACACACTACAGGTATACTTTTAATATGAGAACATCTGTTACTATATAGAGTTAATTCCCTTGTGCAATATATACAGTATCCCCAATGTTAGCCTGTTCAATAACAGAGAGTCAATGAAAACTTGAATTACTTTTGACTCCTTATTTTTATCAATACAGTGTGTATATATAAATGATGTCAGTCTCCAGCCTGGTCCAGAAATGCAACATAGTGTTTAGTTTTCATTCGGACTTGCGTTCTTAATCATTTAATTGAACCAAAACAGTGGTTTTGCTAATCACGTTTGACACAATCTTTGGCACAGATATAAAACCTAAATGATTTGGTGTCTCCATTGTTGGAGACAGAGTACCAGGAACTTGACACTTCGAGTTCCGTTCAGCACTGACAATATTTTAGATTAGCTTGGTACTTCATAATTTGTAGTTGTGTTCGATAACCCTGTCTCAGGTTCTGGTTTGAATTATTCTCTTTTCTCGGTATCCGGTTGATCCGTCTAATTCTTATCTGAAATCCCTGAGGAGGTCTGATTAAACACATTATGTCAACCAAGATGTACAGTACGTTACGCAAACGAGAGCTCAGTACTGCACCGAAAGGCAGAAAATAATCGGATTTCCAGGACCAAGGATGAAGACTCCAGACTGTCGGGATATTTGTTATTTTACTTAAACACCACAGGAAGGCGCCCGTCCTCGTTTTTACAGTTCCATGAAGCGGTGCTAAAATGTCACAACCCTGTTTTTACTTTAATGTGAACAAACCTGTGAATGTAGATTTTTATTTTACGTTCAACTGTGATTATATTTATCAGATTAATTTAAAACCACAACAGTGTGCTTCTTCTATCTGTAGCTAATGAGAAGCTGTGTGTTATTAAACCGATAGCATAATACGACGCATGATTTCTTTGTACAATCCGTCATATATTCAATCTTTCTCCTACTTCTCAATCAGATTAAGCACAAACTTAAAATGATAAGTAGCTATGTATTTTCTAACTTTCCTGTAAAATATCGTTCCCAACATTATAAAAATAATGTAGCAGATGTATAAATGTATGCATTATGGCTGGTTTTAATACTCCTTTCAGTTTTCTTTAAAATGTTACAGGTTTAAACGCCAGTATAGACATAGGTTTAATGTAGTTTTAAAGGGAAATAAATTAATTTGGAGTTTTGCTTTTGAATATCAATTAATTTCAGTAAAAGTAAGGTAAGTGAACCCACCCAACTCATTTTGACCACAAATGCTAACGGGTTAAATCTGTAGGCAATGTGAGGGTCTTAACGGTAAACATTTATGATTGAATAAAATATCGCTCATGGTAAAACAATTTTTTAAGACTTTATTGCAGTATGTCTACCTATGATAGTCGACCAGAGTCTGATCGGTGCTTATAAATATCAATAAGCCGTACGAGTACGCCTCAGAGTTTGACGTGAGGGGAGAGGAGCAGAAAAATTCACTGCGCATGTCCATGGAGCTCCGCCTTGTTCAGCACAGATAACATCGTCTTCATCACTGAGAAACTTGTCCCCTTCATAAACTGTATCGCGATCTTTCTCTTTGGTACTCACCCATCCTCAGTATGGACTCCCAAAAAGTAAGTAACGTCCTGTGTTGCGTTGGTTTCGATGTCAGATTGCGGTTTTGGGCATTGGAAAATGCAGCATCAGTAAGTTGCACCGTTACTAAATTCTACTCAATGCAAAACCTAGCCGGCCACCATCTGTGGGAACCAGATTCTATCCTTTGGATACATTTCTATGTATTTGTCTGTCACCGTATTGCATTTTTAGTAAGGTATACGAGATGGGCTGCTGTTCCGCTTTATATAGCTGCTAAGGAATACCTAATTTGCATTGTCTCTCAATAACATTGCATTGTGATTTAGTGTGGTGGATTGAATGAGAGAAAATCGTTTTAAGATTCTTAGATTTTGTTTATGATTTTTTTTCTCCTTGCTGCTAGTTTTGCTTCCCTGCTTTGTTATTGTCTTATCTTACGTTATTACGAAGAACCGAGACAAGCAAGCTGATATCTGGCCTGTCGATTGATACTGTATCAAGTGCAACACTATATACTACTAGTAACTAACTGTAGTTACATTCAAGTCAATATTTACAACTTTGACTACAATATGCAAAAGATTAGTTAAATGCCTCTGTGAACGCCAGGAATTGGGAATTGTCTCATTAAGATGTGCTGTTCGATCAGTCGTAGGCTACGTTGTAGCCATTGGATTCAGTGAATTACTGTAGCATCAGACAGATGGGTGTCTTGTTTCCTGTCAGTGCAATACTGTGTATAACGTGAAATAATTTCAGTAATGACTTCACCTCCGGTAATGACTATGGAGCTAAGGTGAAAGTTGCTGGGATAGTGGCATAATGCATGAGGCAGCATTTCTTTTTGATAGGGCACTCAGTGTAAGTAATGCCTAGCAGGTGCACGGCCCAAAGACAAAGTTAGCTTCAATTAAGATGAAATAGTGGGAGCAGATGCCGTTTTTTTTTAATTTACGTTAAAAATATTCTGTGGGACCAGTAATGGTCATTTAGCTGCTTTCGGTTCACAAACGAGGTCTTGGACCGCAAAAGTTGTTTTGATTTTCCTCTTTTTTTTTTCTCCCGGCAGCGCATGTGATCCGGTGACATACTGTACTGGAGGTGTCATGGTGTGTTACGCATTTATTATTGCCGATATAGCAAAGGCTCTACGTTTAATCCACGACAGAATAGGATTGTCTGTTGCATGAGTCATCCCATTATGGAAGGGTGGGGTTTATTATAATTTAGGGGCTTAGCTACAGCCAAGTTAACCGACGCATTTTGTCCAGCCCCTGCCTGGTTTGGGGGGCAGGGGGGTGATTAGGTGGTCTTATCAATGCATTTCAAGAAGTTTCACATTCGCAATTAAAATAGGGAAAAGAACATTTAACACTAGGAGAGTAAGTACAGGATACAGTATCTCAAAGTTGGGAAAGTGCGCAATGGAAGACAGTAAGTCAGTGGCGAGAAATACCAAAGAAACGAAGTGTTAAATATTTCTCATGTAACTTGGTGCATTTCAAATATTTATATATGCTACACCGGAGCTGGGAGGGGCTGTTCTTCCTGACGCAGCAAACAAAAGGGATAAATGAAATGCTTTTGAAAGCACAGGGAGTTGAAAGTGCGCTATGAAAGGACTGTGATACTTTGTCAAGAATGGGAGGAGGGGTTTGGAATCCTACAGGACTTTGGAATTTTTTCTTTTCTCTTCACAGTATTGTTTTTTCTTCCTGTAGGGGAAAAAAACTACTTAAAACGTGTTGGCAGTCTACCTTTGGAATTTCTTTCCATGCTCTTCTCTGATTCTTTATCACCCTGCCTGTATTTCTGGAGTTCCAGTGTCCCACAAGTTATTTGTCTTGGTTGAGTCATGGATGTTAAAGATGTTGCCATGGAGTAGTATATTGTAGAGCAGTTTGCAATTTGAAAACTACTTGATTAAATTCTGCAAAAGTCTCTTGCAGACAGCTATTAAAACGTTGATACCATTTCAAATGGTAAAAATTATTGCAGGAGAAATATTTTTTCCTAACTAGAAATACTGGAGCGTCTTTAAAGGTGTTATCTGCAGTGTCAGGACCTCATGTGCTACCCTGTGATCCTTCCCACGTTTTGACATTTTCATGTCACATTTGAGGTGTTGTAATTGAATGAAGGCTTGGATATTTACAGTTCTATTTCTTCTCAAAACCTATCCCTTTATTTTCTTTGATTGCACTGTAGTTAGTTTGTTTTCAGGGAGGTTTTGTTCCATTTCAAAACCAATCAGATTTTTTGTTGAGCTACAGGTATAGGATTTTTAACCCGACAGATGGGAATCTCATTCCCCACTCCACTCAATCCACTGTCACCATTTCGGGAGGAAATGCAGATGGGGGGGAGCCAAATTGAGGCCTACAGCTTATTCTTACCTGTTTATCTAGTTAATTTTCTAAATCACGTGTACAGGAGTGTGCTTCGTCATTGATGACTTGGTTCTCAATTAACATTGAACATTAATGAAACATGTTCAGTTCTCTTGTACACTAACAGTGTAACTAACGGTCACTTCAGCTTTACATTTGCCAGTCTTATTAGTGTTATTATGGTGCCATCCCAGGCTGGAGAGAATGTGGTATTAATAGAACTGGGCTTCAAGCCAGTAATCTTGAGTGTGTGTTACTCCTGTCTTCTTGAGCAGTGTCTTATGTACAGTGCACTACCTCACTTTGGGCATAAAGTACGAAATACTGGACTTGTGTTCGTTAAATATATGTTTTCGGTACTTTTCTCTTTTTAAACTGTTTATTTGAGATCATGTTATGCAAATCTAAAGATAACTGTAGTTCTAGATTCAGGTTCACTACAGAGACAGTTTCTCATTGTGTGCAGGGCTGCTCTAATATTTTTGCAGTGTGATGAAAACATTTTTGCATAACAGTGTGTGATTATAGCAGTCCTAGGAACTATAGAAATCTTGTAAATGTAAAGTCTGGAAATCCATTTTGGCCCCCTCATTTTTAACTTTTTGTTTAGAACCATTTTTTAATATATTTTGAAGTTTTGAGTTCTAGATGTGCTGGAGTAATACCTGTTGCAAACAAAGATCGATGAATCAAAAGAGAGAGGAAGAAAGCCACTTTCATTCACGTACAAGGCAGTGATAGTTTGGAAGTGAGGCATTTGAGTCTTCCTGGTTGAACATTTACTATACAAATTAAATGCAGATGTCCTTCCAAATGAGGACATTTGAGATGTGTTATTCACATGAACTTAAATTCCATAAAGCAATGAGAAACACATCCTCTTATCCTAATCAAAGGAAGCTCATTCAGCAACAGATTTTCCTGTAAGCAACAGCATTGCTTACGTCCAGTGTAATCTGAGGAGTTTTCCCTTGATGCCATTTCTTTAGGAATGGCAGTCTGCTTTGTCATCCCATTACTCTGAATGAAGATTTGATCTTCTAGTGAGTTGGTATGTATCTGTAGCAGCAGACAGTGCTGTATCTGAGGATTTATATTAAAGCTTGAATTTCTGTACGAAATTACAGTTATAATACTAAATATTTTAGTAAGAATATTTTAATGTCACCACTTTTGATGTAACCATCTGAGTGGTTAAAGAATAGGAATGTACTGTATATTCCAAAAAAGGTGTCTTCAAATAAATAAAAGGGGGGATTTCTGTAGGGTTATAATTTATGGTCTTTATCAACAGGTTGTAATCTGTTAATATTTTTATTTTGCTGAAAAATACATTTAATCTTGTGCGAAACGTTACAGTAGTAACTTCATTGGTCAGAGTAATCCCACTTTAATTTTATTCCTTACTCATTACATTTCCTTTCTTTTCTGCAGCCTAGGTGAGGTACACCTTTGTAATATTGTAGGAAGAAATTCCTTCAAAGACTTTCTGAAGCTTGTTTTAAGGAAATAGACGGGGAGCGTTCAAGTATTTCTTGTTGTAGAAATTGTAAAAAGAATCTACTGATTAATTTCCTTACTATGTATTTTGATATTGTAGCAGGTGCTCAGAAGAAGTCTCTATTTAATTTGAATAACATTTATTTCTTGCATAGAATATATACAGTACCATGAGAAATAAAATAAGAGCCGGACGTACAGTAGAGAATTTAAATTGAATACGTGACGCACATAAAGCCAGTAAAAATTGAAATAGCGCTGAAGCCCAGGCGACATGAGCTGCCTCTTTAATTGATATCTTTGAATGGATTTATTACAAGCTTCTCTGCTCAGTTATGTCACCAACGACTGTTGACTCTGTTGCAGCAGGGGGAATCCACAGTGAAAACAAAACCCAATTTGAGAAACTGGCAATACTAGAACTGTAATCAGAATGGGATGTGATGGAACAGAGGTGAAATGTCAAGCAACACTGTTTTATAATCAATTTATTTTATTCCTTCATGTTTAAAATCCTATTGCAGACATTGCACTGGGGGCAGCATTCATGGTGCAGTGGTAGACGTTGCTGTCTCGCCGTGCTGGGGCCTTGGGTTCAGATCCTGGGGTAGTCTGTGTGGGTCTCTGTGGAGTTTGCATGTTCTTCGTAAGTTTCCATGGGTTTCCTCTTCCTGCGCTGGTTTTCTCCCACCGTCCAACAACGTACTGGTGGGTCAACTGGCTTGCAGGGATAGGCACCAGCACCCCCCGTGATCCAGTATTGGATAAAAAGGTTAGAAAAGGGATGGCCGGATATTGCATTAAGCACATTAACAGTATTTACCTGAAGTAAATAACCTCATGTTCTTCAGATGTCCTAATAAAGGCATAAGGAGAGTTTGCTTGTAAATGAAGTGACAGCACAGTTAGTCGGCCCTTCTGAAGGCCAGGAAGAAGTTAGTCAGCACCTGTCCTGATGAAGAGCAGTGCCGCTCCACTGCGCAGTGATGCAGGGGCAGAGGTGTCCGCCTTCTCAGCGTGGCAGCAGTAGTTGGCACACGCAGACCGTTGCAGGCCTACTGCAGCAGGCGATGCGACAACATGGCCATCGTAATGAATTACCAAGTTAAAGAATTGTATTGTATTGTATATTTCCTCTGCTTGTCTGCTGGTTCGCTGGCAGCTTGGTTTTGTGCTTGTGAAAGATTGCTGGCTGCGCGGCGCTGGAGGACGAGCTCCCTTTGCCCCCTCACAAGCAGGGATCAAGTTCGTGATGCTGCCTTGTCACTGTGCCTCCATCTCTTACTGCAGCTGAAGTGAGCGAGAAAGCGCTTTCATTGCTGTACCCACCCTCCACCACTGCATTTGTGCTAAAATATCTAACACATCTGGGACTGTGTCATGATCCTTTGTCATTTTTTTGTTTTCCAAAATGCACTGCAATAACAGCATTCCTGAAACAAAATATACAGCGCTGTTTGAAAGTGCTGCTGTAGTAAAGTCAGGCCTGTTTTTTGCTTGACAATCTAACACTTTTTCGTTAACATAATACACTATACTATGCATTTTGGTTTGGGTGATTTATATATCTGATGATAAAAAACAGACTTTAATTTCAGTAGCGATTTCAAGTGACTATAAGTATCAGTTTAAGTGTCCATATTTAGTTGCATATCCCTCTGAAGCAATAACAGCATGAAGGCTGTGGTCCACACTCTTATTGTAATCATTTAAGATGCTTTGCCTGTGCTGCAGCCTCTTTCAGTTCTTAATGACTAATTTATTTGGCTGACTCTTTTATCCAAAGCGGCTTGCATTTGCGCCGACCTCTCCAGCTGAGTATTTCACTGGAGCAACCCGAGGGCAGAGTCTTTTTCTGAGGTATAAGGAGTGTCTCATCGTGTTAATGAACGCACCAAGTTCCTAGTTAGGAGTCAGAACCCTGACCACTGCGCCACACTACTGAGTTATTTCTAGGGTGTTCCATCCTCAGTTTTTCTTTAATGTTCAAAATGCATATCATTTTATTTAAATATGGAAACTGACCTTTAATGTCTTGGTTGCGTTGGCCATGTTAACGTGTTCCCTTGTACGTAAACAGACAAAATATTTCTGCAAACTTCAGAATGCATTCCGCTGCTGCCGTTGTTATTTCTATCAACAATACAAAAGATTGACTTTCCTGTCTTTAGCCTACAGTATATACGTCTGCTGTCTCCGTTTTCTGTAAACAGTTGATTTTGGTTGAATTTCACCTCTGCACTCTGGAGGTTGTTGGGGATTATCAAGATGTCCCTTCATAGCTCTGATGCTATTTCTTTTAATCAACTGTAAATCAGCCAGCCTGATTTTTCAGCTAATTGACAATTTCATTTCTATTATTGAGCAAAGAACCTAGAAGGGAATTGATGTTGCTAAGTTACAATAGGTAGCAGTTATACTTTCCATGAGAAATCATTCTTTGAGTTTATAATGAAAATCCATGTTCAACCTTCGCTGCCCCAATACTTTTAGGAAAGCCCGGTCATACAGTATACATCACTGTGCTTTACGAGTTAAAGTGTAATAAATACCCATCCATCACTCCATAATTGAATTAAAATGTTTAACTTTGTATCGGAAAAACAAATTACAAACAAACTGAAATATCACATCTCAGAAAGTTCTGTTTCTTGCGTATGTCGCAAGAACAAAATTGATCATTAGTGCCACACGCCCATTTATCCTGTTTTCCTTTTTTCATCACCCTTAACTGGGAGGTTTAATGAGGAACAGGCCATCTGTCATGGCAGGCTACAGATTTAAGAGGTGCAGGCCCATTGTGTTCAGTACAGGCTGGGCAATCCGCAAGTCCCCGAGGCACAGTCAAAAGGCGGGGCCTACAGATGGCTTTTTTGCCAATTACTGTATGTCTTGAGTTCATACCCTGGCACTGCTACACTTTAATGAAACCGTCAAAAGAAAGCAAGGTATGGCCTAGCAGATTCACAGATCTTAACACCTGGAGGTTTCTGAAGGATCTTGTTTGTTTTCAGAATTTTTCCCTTTTCATTTTTCCCAGCAGCGTGTTACATATTAACTGTTATCCCTGCTTAATTGACTTCAGTCACTTTTGTAAAGTATACGTGACCTCCGTACTGCTATTGGGTTACTGCAGCAGAAGCACATTGTGCATTGCAGTATGGAGCTTTAAATAGGAGTTTACATACCGTACCTATTGGCCTTAATAACGGAATTACACCCTTTTAGAGCAGCCTGATTTTTGAGAGCAAAAAAGTGCAAAGTCGTTGCATTTGACACTCGGTGCCACGTCGGTGCTCATGTGAAAGGATTAAGTAAAGAACACGAGCTCTAAAGTGCAGGTGTGTTATATGATGTGACAGTCATCCTTTATTGAAAGATTCCTGCTGATGAGTGAGACAATTGATTTTGGTAAACTGAAACACATATTACAGAAAAGGGCTGTTCCTTTAATTCATCTTGTGTGAGTCTCAGACTTACAAAACAAAACGTTATTTTATTGAAGAAATCCTGGATTTCTGTTCAGTTTTACAGGTTTAGACGTTTTTCAAACTTCATTGAAATGCTTAAATACCGGAATGATAAAGCTCTGTCAGTGTCGCATATTAATCATTAAGTTCGTAAAGGGTCCATTATGTAAAATGCTTCATAAACTTGAAGAACTCTGAGGTTTGTCATAGTAATCCCTGCTGGTTTGTGATTCCGAGGATCTGCAGTTACCAGCAAGGAAACGCTGTAAAACAAGCTGCATTGCTGGCAGAAAAGAGCTCCTTGTGGGGATGCTCTTCTTATACTTGTCAGTGCCAGTGATGAAAAGCAGATCTCTTACAGGACAGTATTTTTAGCCTTCCTTCGTTCAGTTAGTGTTCGTCTTCAGAATGGTTACAGTACTTCATCTGCGTGTGTTTTTCAATTGTTCTTCCTTTAAAGCCAGTTCACTGTGATGTGATAAGTAGACTTTCCAGATGGTATGCAGGAAAGTACTGTACTAACACAAAGGTGTCCATTGTATTTACATGAGATTTTGCATGGACTCCACTGACCTGCAGGCCCAAGGACATTGACAGAACCTTGACAATGAAAATAAAGGATAGGTACATCAGCAGTTAGTCAGGGTAGAGTATTATGTCGCAAAGTAATTTCTGAGTTTTAAAAAACGTGATAACCAACTTTGCATGTAATAAATTTCACTGGTTATGAACAGGTGGCCCATGGGTCAGTGTGCAGTTTTTACATTTTTAAAAGATCCACTCAGCTTTCTCTCTGATAAAGGTAAGAGGCTGTGGGGATTAATGCTGCTGTGAATGTATACTGTATATAAAGTTTGTACTTTGTTTTTACAATTTTGTTTGAGAAATTTTAAACAAAAGCATTTCAGAATTGTTTTGGAAGGAGGCATTCTAAAAATGCCTGTTTACCTTTTTTTGCTTTTCTACTAATTGTGTTAATGTGCTGGAGAAAAAAAAAGTGTTCTATGCATTTATTGTATTAGGAGTTTGTTTTAGACAAAGTACAAAAGTGAGAACATCAGATTTCCACACATGACCCAAACTCCCTACAGAGCTCAGAACAAAGGGTGGCGTCTGTTTTATTTCTGTCATGCTGTTTTGTGAGTTCTGTAGCATATTTGTGATTTAAAATATAAATACGTAATGTACTGTTGCCTAAGCACTACAGGGGAAAGAGGGTATCCTTAGGGATGCTCCTAATTGTTGGTCTAGACAAGGAGCTGTGCTCCATATTCTGTGATGTCACTGCTTCACACTCAGAGCTGCTGCAGACTGGTGGATGTCATGACTGAGCACATCTCTAGGCCTAGGCCAGCCTCTAAAAAGAGCTCCAGAGAAGGCACTGCATGTACACTGTAGGCCCTGAAAACAGAAAACATGAATATATTGCTGCATAAAAATAGCCATGGTGGACAAAAAGCTCAGTTTTCACCCACGAAGACTGAATTAGATTTTCTAATAAGCCATAGGACACAGTTTACATTATGTTGGCAGAACTGGATGTCATTGAAAATCTACTGGATATCAAATAATCCAGTTGGTCTTTATTACCTCTTTATTATCTCCTGTATTATTCTCTTACTTGGGGAGCGCTCTTCTAAGAAACCTTTTTTTCTAACGTTTCTTCCTGACAAATTCTTAAATGGTAAATGTGAACAGACACTTCATCTCAAATTTTTGTAAGGTTTATTACCAAGAATAAGGTAAAGGAAGAAATTAGTTGACATCTTTTTTTATTGTTCTTGAGGCCACTTTTCCATCGACCTTGCTGTCATTGTGATACTGCAGTTTTAGAAAAGGGCTTCGTTCCTCATGCTCATTATTCCCAACAGCATCTCACATAAACAAAACACATCATCACTGGGTGGCTTGTGAGCCCTAACAAACCTCAGAAAGATCCTGTACAAAAAACTCCCTATACAGAATGCACAGGCCACAATGACAAGCCACACAGCAGCCTATATGAAATCTGTGAGTGCTATATATAAGTGTAAATGGAAAATAAAAAAATATTCAACTCTTTGGACCTTTCCACAATTAATTGTGTTACTATATGGAATCCTAATGTATTATGAGGATGTACAGGGAAGTAATTGTGAAATGTACATGTTTGTGTGCCCCACAAGGGGAGGGTTTAGAATGACAATCACGGAGGAGACTGGAATTGAAGAAATGTATGAATGTACAGTATGTGTACCCCGGAAGGACACAGTTAAGTTAGAAAACCATTGTATTTTAAGAGACCGTCTGTTCTGGAGTGAAAGAACAGGGTCGTCTGTGAAATCTGCTGTGTGAGAGTTCAAATTGAGATTTTATGAATTTGTTAGTGGGTCAGCGTGAGAAATTAATAAAGCGCACCTCCTGTCTTACTGACCCTGACGAGATGGTGTCTGTGAGCATGTGACAGGCGTGTCGGTCACTGTGCACCCACCTGGGTGACTCTCTGAAAGTGACGACCGGCCCTGTTGCTGCACAGTAGAGAGTATTATGTTTCCCTCAACAATACATTGACCTCCCAGTGCCCTTCAGCTTTAGTTGTGTGCCCCAAACCTTAGAAATGTTTATTTGAAACGTAGTGAAAATAAGAAGCCTAGAATTGTCCTTGTCATACTGTGTGCTGTCATGATGACCTGCAGTAGGCAAATGTTTGATAGGCGCACACAGTAACCTCCAGTTATCCTCTGACATCAGATTGTGAGTCAAACAAGACAACAGAGATGGAAGGTTTCTACTGTACTGGTGAGGCACTGTATATACTGTACATTTGAGTGCAATGCTTTTGGCTTTTGGAGCACATGACTAATAAGATGCAATATTGTAATTTAAATGAGAAAGGACAGCTGTCAGTTCCCAAGGCTTTAGAATGATGTTTCTAAAGATTTGTTCTTTTTTTTTCTAAAGATTTGTTTTCAGCCTTTTTTTAATGCAACTTTAATAAAAGTTGCAGATTTAAATTATAACACCTAATTCTGGTAGGCCAAAATAGTTTTATGTCATAGGGATTCTTTTCACAGTGAAAGGGTGAGGGACTGAATTTGAGTCTCCAGGCTGTGTGAATCACATACATTCTTAGTTACTTAGCACACAACTGCCAAGCATTTTCATGTGTGATATTCATTGTATCAAAATATCAAACAATCCAATTTTCAGGATAATATTGAGTGCAAAGTAGTGGAAAGATTTTCCAAAATATATTTCAAAATGTTTGTGTACCTTTAATTGAAAATGAAGCAGTGGAAATTTGAAAAAACACATTTGGGTAAAAAGGCACAGATATCAAAACTTTGACTACCACAGATCGTCAATTTAAAGCCTGTTGCATGCTGGTAACTTGTTTTTGCTGAAGTACTGCAGTAATTTGGTTGGACTCCATAATTGGCATATTTATACATTAGGAACAAGTAATAGGTTTATTTCATAATGAAAAGAGAATAAAGAAAACACAACGTTTCTTCCGTGGAGCCTTCTTCAGGTATATTTACACAGTGGTTTTCATGTCACAGATGTCAGTCTCTCCAGCTACCAGTTTAGGTTATTTATAAGACTCAACACAGGTCAATCAAGGCTAAAAATAAATTTTGTCTTACAATGATAATTTATTGCATAATTTTATTTCTACATGTTTCACTGTACATTTCTTGGGTTTGGTTTGGCACTTGTGAGATGTCCAGTTATGTTGTCTGTATTGTTGTTTGTGATGCACTTACTAAATGTCCAGCAAAAATAACTTTGCACAAGTGAGACTACATGTGAAAGACATTAATAGACCAAATATTAATATAAGCAGCAAACAAAAATAGTTTTTAGCAAGAGCAAAATGTAAGACAGGAAAGTCTATAAATATAAATAACAAGGAAATTCATTTTTAAAATTCAGATTGTCCATACTGACAAATTCCACTTTTATATCAGTTGTATTAGGTCTAAGTTGATCTTAGACCTTAGATATCTTTTTTTTTTTTTAAGTCTAGAATTGTGAATAAATGCCTTCAGGGCTGCTTACCAGGTTGCAGTTAGATATATTTTAAATATGGATTCGTTTGTTGGTGGGTATCTTCCAAAAGTAAAAGGAGTGCACTCCCACATTTGCGAGCTATATGTTTAAGTAAGACCCAAGCAATTTCTTCCTTTCCCTTGCAGTGGTATAGTTTACAGTCTGTCTTCAGTGGTCATCATCAGCTACTGGGATGTGAGACTGAGCTTTTGACTTCCTGCTGACTTACTTCCTGCCTGAACATGGCTCTTCCAGCCAACTGCTTTGTAATGTAATTGAATGTTTCTTCGATTTCAACTTGGTAACTGTTGGAATAATTGTAACAGACTCCTGAAACACGCAGGAATGGAAGTAGTAAAGAAAGTTAAAAGCTTCAAGCATAGTGTTACATAGTGTTACATTAAATGTCTGTTTATGTGTAGTACAGGCCTTACATACAGTATCTCTTTCTCATATACTGTACATGTAATTTCTGTAAACTGCAATACTGCGAAAACTATTTAGAAAGCCTTTATCCCTTGAGAGCCATATGTATTTATAACTACTTTTAATTACTGAAATATCAATATGTATGATAAAAATGTGTTCTACATCTCAAAATCATTGTCTAGTAATGTTTTACAGTGCATTGAACTAATAGCTCAGAACATGGCTTTTTAGGTGAAATTAGTTTTTGGAATTAGAATCTCAGTATTACTTTTGTGCTTTTTGCGGCTTGATGTCTTGGATGCTTAAAAAGCCTGACACCAAAAGATTCTTTATTTTTAGTCTCACTCTTGCTCTTCGTGGAATTAAAAATCTCCCAGAGCCAGTCAGCACACAGTCTTGTCTTTGAGAGAACACCCGCAAAAACATTGGGCAAACATTCTGACTCTATGCAACTCACAGCTCAACCCAAGACCATAGAGCTGTTAGGCAACAGTGCTAACAGGCAGCATGTTGCCCTAACTATTCAAATACTGTTACTATTATTTGATTTCTTACAATATATGTGGAGTGGGAAGATAAAACTTTAAAAAACCCTCACCTTAGTAAGCCAGTCTGTTTCCTTTTCACCTTAACAGTGCCCTCTTTTTAATTTGAACTAACACCATTGATGTTTGTTAAGTGTTGGTTAGGGAGGAGTTCATTATGGTGATACTGCATGTGTTTACTGTAATATCCAACAGCTAGTAAAAGTCACACTGTAGTTTCTAAGTTTTGGATGATATACAGTGTGTAATGGAACAAGTAATAGGTTTATACCATGCTGAAAAGAGATAAGAGAGAAAACACAGCGTTTCGGCTGTGAAGCCCTCTTCAGGTGTGGGCATTCTACAGTGTGTAATGTTCATGCTAAAGGCTAAAGTCTGTCAAGGAGATGTTTGTAGTAGATTGTAACTGTAAACTTTAAATCATTAAAGTTCCTTACCATTCACTTCTGCACTAGTTATCAAACTCTCAGCATTCCGTCAATTCAGAAAACTGTTGTATTTAAAATATAAAGTTAGAGAGAGGGTGTCTTTATCCCCGGGGGGAGCACGTTGTTTTACAGCAGCAGTGTTGGTGTACAGACGGACAGAAAAAAAAATCCCACGGGAACAACAATATACAGTACATACTTACATGGAACTATGTACTGTATACTGTTGAGTAACGATATGGCTACAGGTATGAATGAGAACTTGAATCTGTTAGTTTCTGAGTTATCTGCATTCTGATGGCAGTAACTGGATTTTGTTAAACAAGGGGTGTGAAGGATCATCACAGATGGATTTTGCTTTATGCAAAACACGTGAATGATGAATGGAGGAGAGGGCTGGGCTGGAAGAACAGCGCCAATGACCTTCTGACATATCTTTACGAGGCTGCCCAGTTTGTTCTTGCCTCTCAGATTCAGGTTGCCAAACCAGCAGGTCAGTGTAAAACTTAGAACAGCTCCAAGGAAGGACCGGATTGAACAAACAAAATCAATAATGAATCATCAACATTAAATACTTCCGCTTCCTTAAGAAAAAAAAAAGTGGTCTGTTAACAGAAGAGGGTCTCATTGCATTGGGTTAATTTAGATTTAGACTTTTTGGGATATTGAAAGACATTTGGAGTGACCTTAAATCAACACCGAAATGTATTTTTGTTTTTGCTGATTAATTGGTAGTTGAGAGGTTCAGCAAAACTAAAAATGCAGCATCATTCTTTTCTCAGTTTATGACCTAGGAGCATTCTACAACTTTAGCATGCTAGAAGGTCCATATACATAATGTGTGGAGATCTGTTTTCCCATTGAATTTTATCAGTGTCTTTTACCTGACCTTAGTTGACAAAGTTGTTGAGGGTTAAGGTTTCTTTTCAAAAATATTTCAAACCATCTGGTCGATCATTGAACAACTTCCTGTGCATTGGCAATGGGATATTCAGGCAGTTTCCCTTATGGCCTTGTGATTTTGCATATGTAACCCACCAGGAGAAAACATTTAAAGCTCATAAGGAAGAGAAAATGTTGATAACTTTGTGACCGGGGTTGCCTGTTTTAGGTTAACTCCCCTAACCAGACTTATTTATTGTTGTTGTTTTACAGGAGGCCCTACAAAGGATAATCACCACACTGGCCAACAAAAATGAAGAGCTCCATAATTTCATTGACACCGTGAGCCACACACTCAAAGGCGTGCAGGTAGGAAGTTTCTTTCTGCCTGCTTTGAGTATACAGTACATTTATTGTCACAACAGGACAACTTTTAAACCCATTTTAGATGGAGCCAATACCCGCTGGAAAGCCTTCAAGATCAAAATACAAAGTAGCTATGACTTCAGGAAAGATTTAACTCTGAAAATAAAAAATGTCAGATCTTATTGTTGTACGACATATGTTGTACACAGCAAAATAAAAACAACATTTACCACATATTACAAATATTTGGTCTGTTATGGAACTACAACAAAACTGTAAAATCATTATTTTTTATACTTAACTGGCTTTGTCAAAACCGAGGAATTCTGAAATGGCAGAAGTTTGTGAAGTCATCTAAAAGTTGATAAAAGGGAAAGAAAACACTTTTCTTTCAGTTAGACATCTTTGTAAGTGAAGAAATTACCTTTTACATGCACTGTCATGTGCCGTTACTTTTACAGTATCCGTGTACTGTTTATTTGCTGAGTTATAATGATGTCAGTGTTAATACTTAGACACAAATCCTCTTAAAGGTATTATATAATTGACTTTCTTCCCAGACATTACTACACTGCCAAGAAAGAACTATGTAGACAGGAATCCTGTTTTGAAACAGTACATAGTGTTAGTAAAAGATATTTGAAAATAAGCAAGCTTGAGTTCAGAAATCTCTAGTTGAATGTTGCTCTTTCTGAATCGGGGTTAAAAATCAAGATTTTTTTCACATACAGTTTGGGAGTTCTAACAACCTCTTTCTTTCCACTCAATATTTTCAGTTTTTAAATTGTTTTTGTGCTTTTCTTCTTACTTAAATAGTGTGACTATAATAGTATCTGAACATTTTTTAGATTTAACAGTTTCAAAAGAAAATTAGCTCATAAATGATCATTTTAAATGTTTTCAAATATGCAATTGAATACATATTCTTCCAATGAAGCACTAGCAATGTGGCAAGTTCAGTTTTAGAAGGTTAAACTGATCTAAATATCTACTACCTACAGAATAACTCTTCAAAAGTGATTTCAGACCTCGAAGAAGAGTTTGATAGTCTGTATTCTGTATTGGATGAGATGAAGGAGAGTATGACCAACACAATCAAACAGGAACAGGCAAGGAAAACACAAGAACTTCAGGTATGGTTTTCTGTTGCTGTTGGCGCTTTTCCAGAAAAACCTGTGAAAAACCTGGGAGACTCCTGCAGCAAGCAGAGTTGGAAAGACAGGTATTTGAGTAAACAAGCTCTAATGTGCTTACAAATGTATCTGCTAGATGTAACCTTTGATGCCTTAATCTTTTTAAACAAATGGTTTAAAAATTTAAAAGATGAAGCACTGAAGGGGGTTAAATCACATAACTATACTTGGAAGAAAAAATGGTAGAAGAGACACTAACATGGCATTTAGGAAAAACTTTACTTGCTCCATTAAACAACACAACTGGGTTGGCTAAATTGACTTTATTTGCTTTCATTTTGAGTAATATTTGTGGAATTTCTAAAGAGCCCTGAAAAGCATGCTTACAACCATGTTTTGTTAAGATTTTACTAAAATAGAGATAAAAGAACCAAAGAAGGATAAGTACATATTTTTGGTAAGATGTCTTCATGTGCATATACATTAGTTTGCAATTGAAAAGTAAACTAAAAGGTGTTCCATAGATCTGAACCCCAGAACAAAACAGATTTCTCAATTTTCATGTTAAATTTAAATGCTAGTTATGCTTTAATTGCTTTCTTATGGCAGCTGACAGCCCTGCCCTGTGTACAAAGTCCAGTGAACAGGAGCAGTAAAATTAGAATTTCAGGCAGATAAGAGATATTCATGTTTTTTTCAGTGGATGATTGGCATTATGTTGCATTTCAAACACACACAATGTGGGTCCTGGTTTTGTACCCCTTTGCCCAAAAAGGTCACGTTTCTCCTGGAACAGGAGGCCAGTGCTGATGGTTCCACTGTTACAGAAACGTTGGCATTCAGGAACTGTCCCCTTAGCTAACAGTAAGCCAGCTGGAATCACCAGACTAGCAAGTTAGCAGCCAAAGTTATCCATTAAATAGCTACAGTACACCGAGACCATGAAATTTACTTAATCCCTTTTCTGAGCTGAAAGGGAAACATCTCTTTCAGGAGATACACATTTGTCTTAGCTTCCTAATTGCAACATGCTCAGCCGCTAAAATTAAAAGGATGTTACATGCATCAAAGTGTAGTCTTTGCCGTTCTCTTACCTGAACTGTATGTGCAGTACTTTCCAACTCTCAGTACACTGTTAGCCATTTCATATCTAGTATGTTATCCCCAGTCAAAAGATGAATATGTATCAAGATAGTTTTAAATATGCTGTACTGTATATACAGTATATCTTGTCTGACATATTGTAGATTTCTCCATTACTCAATTGTCAAAGTTTAAAAGCCACCTAACAGAAATGCTCAGTCTATGACCCTGATGCCTGCTTTTTGTCAAATTCCCCTTACAGAATCAGGCTTTTTACCTAAAGTGCATGACACAGACCCAGTGATTCAAAGAGTCTTTGCTACCTGACACATTGTCCCAGTCTGTTTATATAGAAGAATTGAACTTCCAGCCCTTTAGGAAGGACAATGAAAATAACAAAAACTGTGGATCTCAAGCCAGACCACTGTGACTCAGCATAGATGCCTGGCAAGTATCCAGATCTGCAACTAAGAGAGAGGTTCAGCTTTGTCACACAGTAGGTCTTGCCTACATGGTGACTGGCTGACTAAAAGCTGTGAAGTGCAGGTTAGTTCAGTGTAACAGAACTGACCCAGTGGGAGAGTTTTAACAAAGCCACATCATTTGTTTAATGTCAAAGGAAGGTCTGGCAATATCCAGTTCACTTTTGCTAGAGCAACAGTATTTGCTGTAATCGAGCGTCTTAAATTGAAAAAGAAAAGCATTGATGTTCCTTCTAATCGCAGAACATAACTTTTACCTTCAGTAATAAAAATGTTATTTTTTGTCCTTTCCCTAATGATGTGTGTCTTTACTGCATTTTGTTATTTTGCTTCTTCTTTTCTTCTCCTCAAGTTTACTTTTGATAGTTTTAAACAAGGAGTTTGGATTAAAATCTGTTGGTACTTTTTATTGTCTAGTATTGTTTGTAATCGTAGAATTGGATTTCTAAGTGTTTTCTACATTAGTGTTCTGTTCTGGAGAGACCACTGTCATGTTGATATAATGTTCAACATTGCTGTTTTGGGTATATTCTTTTTAATAATAAAATATTAGGCTGTACCTTTGCTCATTGCTCCAAGTTACAAAAAAGTCAACAAACCTTTAAAAGGTTATGTCACCATTTGAATTGTAGTTCCGTTTTTGAGTATGGTTCACGTGGTCTTTGCACTCTTAAAAGTGAAGTTATATTGGTCTTTTAAAAAAAGTGGTTCTTGGTTAATAGAGATCATTTGTCATGTGTCACTTCTGTGAAATGACCTGTGTGTGATTTGTCTTTTTGCTAGAATCAGCTCACCCAAAGTACCAGTGCTTTGGAAAGCTCAGAAGAGCTGCTGGAGTTCGCCAACACAGCTCTGGACATCAAAGATTCTGAGGAGTTTGCAAAGGTAGACGCTCAACGTTCTGCAGAGCTTGAGTAAAACCACCAGATTGGAAAGAAGAAAGTTGTGATTTATGGTTGCGATGTGATGTGGTACACTTAGATCAGAGATTGCTTGCATCAGATAATGTTCAAATTTTATATCAAATCACCTATTCTATGTAATAATATTGGAAAGTAAGCTGGCACACCATGAGTGAGTAAGAAATTATAGAAGCCCTTGGTTTTGAGGAAATCCACAAGCCGCATTATGTTGTACACTAGATTTTGATTGGAGGTCAGATTAGTCCACAACACTTCTAGAAACATGACCATATAGCTGACTGATTGACCTGTGAGCGGCATGTACTGAGCTATCGTAAGACGTTTTGATGAGTAGTGTTAAGCTTTAGACATTAGGAAGACTTTCCTTGAGCTTGTCATCAGTAAACTTCCCCAGAAATAATAAAGAGATTTCACTAATTAAAGGTCATTCTGTTTTATTCATGAGGGTACACGTGTTTTTGTGAATTTATACTGTGAACCAGTTGGCTTCAGAAAATTTGAATGCACTTTTTTATTCAAATTAACAACAAATCTCAGTGAACACACATACTGCTCTTCTTGTTATATGCAACATACAGTAAATGGAATGTGTTTGCTTTAGTGTTTGTTTTTCAACCATATGTCTTATATTGTCTCAAGCCTTGTCTATATATAAAGGCTTGTTTTATTACCATTATAGATGTTTACATATGGTATTACTATAGTCTGATGTAGTAAATCACAGATCAAGTATAGATTAGGATAGCTGGTGGCTGTTATTAAATCTGGAGTTTGAAATCTGGAACTATTTCACACAAAAATAGATCCTCCCAGACCTCTGTCTGATGTACAAATATCAAAACTCATCTTGGTTCAGATTATGTAAACAGGTTAGCTACGTGTTAGATGAGATTACAAATGAATCCCTAAATGTAGCCTATTCCAGGGCTTTTTTTCCATTTGTCAAGAATATACGTAGTGCAGACTTTTTGTATTGATTCACTTGGTTGTAACTATTAACACGTACTCAACTAATCTCTTCTTTTGTGCCCACTGTTCTCAGTAATATATCATAATAAAACCTTACAATATATTAACATTTTAATCAGCTAAATGAAGATTAATGTTTTTTCCATCCTTTTCTTTCAATGGCTTTCTTTCCAGAACCTGTAAATGTTTGAAGATCAGTTTCCCATAATCAGACTGCAAACCCAGAAAGGATAGAATCAATGCTATTGGAGGGCTACTGAATTCATTTAAGTTTCCAAAACTCATGTGTGGTTTCAAACTCAGTAATGACTGCATAAATTAGAATAATTAAATTGAAACAGCAAATATCTGTAGTGTGCTTGTCTACTTTGTATAGGGGCTAATTTGTCATTCAGAAATTCCCAGAAGGTTATTCATGTCATATTAATTGAGTAAAAGTACAGTACCCCAAGTAACCTCCTCAATGTCTGTTCTGGTTGCTTTGCACAGTAACGCATGATGCCCTCATTTGAATGTGCATGGCTCTACTAATGAACTTTCTCTTTTCTTCTCCTCCTGTTCTTCCACAAAGGCTGCCAAACAGATCAAGGATAGGTATGGTACACTTTTCACTTCTTCTGGACTGGGCTTGCTTGCTGTTCACTGTAGTAACACTGTGCAACTGCTCTCACACTAAATAGAGATAAATGTCCACAGGATAAAGTTGGACTTTTTCCAAAGAACAGGTAACTTTGAATGGCATAAGCTGTCTTATGTGCATTATGATATTTACTTTAATTATAAATAACATTAGCAATTGATATTTAAAGAATAAAAGTCTAACCTAACCAAATTCTGCGTGAAATATTAATGCTACACTGTGGTCCCAGAAGTACAAAGGATTCAGCAGCTTTAGGATATATTTTGCAGAAAGGCGGCACAGAGCCAAAATGATTAGCATTGTTGCCTTGCAGTCCTAGGGCCCTGGGTTCAGTTCCTGTGGTGCTGTGTGCATGGAGTTTGTATGTTCTCCCTGTGTTCAAGCATGTGTCCTCCAGGTGCTATGGTTCCATCCCACAGTTCAAAGTCATAGTGGTATGTTAATTGGCTTCTGGGAAAATCGACCCTGGTTTGAGTGTGTGAGCATGTTTGTCTGTGTGTGCCCGGCAGCGGACTGGCATCCTGTCCAGGGTGTACCGGAATAGGTTCTGGCTCCCCTGTGACCCTGTATTGGATAAAGCAGTTAGAAAATGGATGGATGGACACAACCTCTACCTCTTCGGAAGAATAAGGGCTCACATGTTTTAAGGAAATACAATTAGCCCTTTTGTTAACAGCACACAAAATGTCAGGCTATCAAGCATGTTGTCAGAAATACAGAGACAATTTCCTGCTTCCTCCCTCCTCAGGCTAATCAGCCTTGCAGGTCTGTCCTATCTACCAAGGGAGTAGCAGCCCAGCGTGGTAGAGGGAGAAAGAGTATTATTGTCTGCAAACCAAACAGAAAATGAGCTCCCACTGCTTCTGATTCTCAGTATTTTAAACATGAGTAAGGACATCCCTGTATGTTCATACAGTTATGCTTCTTCTTTTGCCCCCACCATTCACACAATCTCTTGTCTGTTCCTGGAAGTACTCCTAAAGACTCTGGAACACACTTTATCTTGATGTTTTGTTCACATGTCACATCTCACTGAGGAACCCCTGACAGTCAAAGCAACATCTGCGCAAACTGTAACACAAAGCACAATCTTTTGCAGTATTCTGAATCTGTGTATTAGGATTTCTGGACGTCATGTTAAATTTCTTGAAACGAGACCTTATTTCCTTAAAGTAGGACACTTACATGTGTCTTTGAGGTCTTAATAAGCAGCTCATGTTCAGTTTGGTCATAGAATTTACAGGGATTTTACTGCCTTTAGTGATCTTTTTTTTTCCTGCTGTTTGGATGCGATTATCTGCGCGACTAGATTACTGTCTGTGCTTATTGACTGTTCTCCTTACTTGTTAAAGGCGTATTGGAGCACATTGCCAGTATGTGCGCAAGCGTAGAGACGTTGAGCTGGGCTGTGCCTTTTTACCCAGTGATTATTCAATTATACTGATGTACTGTCCTGCAGAGTCCTTTCAACTGCTGTCTTTGTCATCTGGCTCAGTTTGCATGGCAAATACTACTCAAAATGGAAACAACAAAGAGTCACATAGAATAATGATTCCAATAATAGGATTGAGAACACGAAACCAACTGGGAAAAGGGAAAACAATGCAGTCTTCTAAAAGGATATCCACTTATTCAGTTGTGGGTGACTCCTGTTACCTAGGATTAATGCAGCGATGGCGCTGGAGGATTTCGTTAGTCCCTCCTGCTGCTCTCTAAACTCCATTTGCATTCACTCATGTTGAGGTTTTTTAAGGGAAAGAAGTTGTGAGCTGCTTCTTTTGCATTAGGTTTTTTCATTTGTGTTTATTAATGAGCTGTGGGTATTCAACAGCCAAAGGGGCAGAGAGAAAGAGAATGTTTTATCTTTTAAAATATCCTGTTTTCTATAAATGCTTTTAGCGTGTATCATGAGCAGCCTTGCTGTAACAAGTGACCTTTAACGAAGGATGCCTAGGAGCAGTGAGAATTAAAGGTCTGGTGTTGGTTGCAGAGTGACGATGGCTCCGGCTTTCCGTTTGACAATGAAGCCCAAAGCCACCGATAACATGACGCATCTAATGGCGGACTTCTCCCAGGAAAGACGGATCATCCAGGGCCTCAGGTTCCTGCCAGGTAAAACGCAGCCTCTCGTACCCAGGTGCTCCACATGCTGCTCAATAACAGACCTGGCAGAAAAACGCTCTGAATTCCGGCGAATTAAATGTTGTTGGAGATGTTTGTGCACGACAGGCCTCAAAAGAGGAGTATCGAACAAAATTCGTCCCATTCAACAGTATATTAAACAGAATAAATCGGACATCTCAGTGGCAAAGCTTGAAATCATTTTACATGAGTAGTGTTCTTGGAGTTGACCAGAACAGTGGCAAATATGTACCAGATTTACCTTGTGTACCATGTCCATTTATTGTAACATATAGAACAGTGGGTGTTGCAACCCACACAGTTTCCTTCATAGCTCTTCTGTACTCTCCAACAGCTCATGACATGTATTCTACAAGCTTTCAGACTATTTATCTCCCCTCTTTCTCAGAGATAACCCTCATTTTGAAGTTGTGGTGAAGGTAAAGATGTGTGAAAAGACCGCATGCCAATTATCGATAACGACCAATTATCTTACGATTAAGAATGAATTTTTTGAGGGGAAGACCAAGCAGCTTTACTAGAACAGCTACTACTACTGTCCGTTAACATGAGGATGGGGATGTTTTACAAAGGCTTGCTGTTTTTTTAACTTTTCTTTTGTGTTACTGTAAAAGCACAGAATATTTTTATTCTTTCTTTTTATAAAAAACAGGTGCTATTTGTATTTGCAGGATACTTGAATAATTGCAAATTTTGTGCTTTTATCGGGAACAAACAGTTGCTTTCTAATTCATTTAATCGCAGAGCTGTCTGTTTAAAGTCTTTTTTCCCCCTCTTATTTTGTACAGAATTCTCCCTGGAACAAATACATTTTTACGTAGTTTTGTAATTGGATTCAAAGTTCATTCATGTAGAAGAGATTTTACATTTGTTTATATTTAGTACAGTGAATGTCATAGCTTGTTACAGTCCAGTTGTAAAGTAGGTGCTTGTGAGCGAAGGCACTGAAGGCCCTGGGCTGACTCTGCTCAAGAGCTTTGCGGCAATCTGGAGAAACTGCGGCTGCCCTTCTAACATTACAGTTCTCAGCTGCAGCAAAACGTGACTCTTAATGCCAGCTAATACCTAAACAGATTTGGCATTTTTCTCTCGCTCGTATATGAAGCTTCTTTTAAACAACAATGGTAGGGGTATCGACCAGGACTCGTTATGGAAGCTCTTGATGAGAGAAGCACCATTTTTGTTGTTCACAAATTGTACAGGAGATTTATATTCTTAATAACCAATGAGAAGCTTTTATTCTCTCATTTGATAATAAAAAAAAGCTTTGTGTTTATTTGCCTCACAACGAAATGAGTAATTCCAGTTTTAGGAACACTGGCTTACCTGTGGAAGTGGTGGTTTTCTAATTTTGCCACAGTCATCTGCTCGTCATCTGCTCGTCCCACGTGGGACTATTTCTCCTCTGCCAGGGGCACACCATTTGCTTTTACAATGAGCACAGCAGATGCCTTAAAGGTTTTGGTTTAAAAATAAATTGTCTATATTGTATGCCACTGTGATAATGAAATGCGTGTTAGTTGCATGAAATGAGGCGTTGGTTGTTGATAGAGGACACTTATTTTGTTATGTTGGTAGATTCGGATCGTTCCATGTCATGTGTTTAAGGAACGGGTATAAAGGAGCAGTTACTTTCATGACTGTCGAGTTAATGCAGTTCAATCCTCCCTGCCTCTTTCCTCCCTATACTGTGCTTTCATACTGTTGGAAGCCTTCCAGTTCTTGCCATTCTGGATTGAGGTGAAGGGAGCCTGCCTTCTGTTTTAGACAGCTTTGACACACACTTGTGGATTCTCATTGTAGAGGCACATTGGCAACTGACAGTGCCCTAACACAGAAGAGAACAAAAATATGGCATAGAGCAATCTGCTCTTGACAGCTGATGTAAGCCACAAATCCTGCAGAGAACAGAGGCTCAGGACAGCATCACTCCCTTCTAACAGAAAAATAACGAGCTTTTACTTCATCCTTTGTTTCCTCTTTCTTCTGTAAAGCTACTTGTTTAATGGAGCATTATGGATTTGCAAATCGTACTGAATCATCATCTTTTATTTTGATGCGTGCAAACTTTTTCAGGCACTATAGATGAAGCTCTCCTTACTTTGCAGGATAAGAAGGCAGTTTGCTCAGCATTAGGAGTGTGGCTCTCCTAGATAGATACTTCCGTGAGGGAAATTTCAGTGCAACAGCAGGCAGGCACAGTCAACACAGTACAGTGTAAAATAATAATACAATAACACAACAATCCAATACAGTAAGCAGTCAATGAGAAGTGCAATAAAAATGGAGTATGGAGAATTGCACACAGTACAGAAGATACAAAACAAACCAGAATGTACAGTACACAAGAATATATATTGCATATATTGCACACCAGTTGTAAACAGAAAACCAGCTACAGTTCAGCTCTTAGGTTAGGAACTGCTACTTTAGACACAGGACATTGGAAATTTGGAATGAGAGGTTGGAATGAAATAAAGTTCATTCTGAGATATTATCGTTTGCCAATTACAATTTGTATCATTTGCCAAAGGTTTTTCAGATGTATTTCGCAAGCCTAGATAGTTGTTAGGGAAGGAATTCTTGAAGAAAACTGCTTTGTTTTTCCTGCTAAACCTGTGTTCATTACTCACAGAAGTAAGGTTTCAAAATCAAACTGAGCAAGATGAGCCCAATGGCACCTCTTGGCTTGTACAGTTTTATTGTAGATCTTCTCAGGGTGAGTCAGGCAGTTCTTTTGTCTAGTATCTGTTCTCTGGAAGCATTGGTCTTTGTCAGCTTACACCCAACTGTCAGCAAAGCTACAAACCTTTGGATGTTGCCTCAGTTTGAATGCTTTGGAGATTGAAATGTGATCTTGTTATTTTCTGTGGGTTATTTGTCTGGCATTATCATAGTGCAGCTAAGTTGCAGAACAATATAAAACAAACTTGTTAGATTGTATTTTTGTTTATTGTACAGGTAACAGCATTCTTTTGATATTCCCTTTTGATATTTATTTAGGCCAATCGCGGGGGCATTTATTTCTTAAGGAAGAAGTGGAAAATAAGGGAAAGTTCCTGAAGATCGAGAACATAAATTAAAATGTGAACTTGGGATTTCAATATAAAATACCTGCCGCTATTTAAATTAAGAAAAGTGAGTCAGTCCATGTTGATAAGTTTTGCATCGAATCAACTGGCCATGATCCACTTTTGATGTAGAGTTTATTCCTCTACCATTCATTTCTTTCTCTCACCATGTATCTGATTGGGCTGTGCTTTCTCTTGTAGCATACGCCTCTACCAGTAATTCCCTCTGGTCCCCCAATGTCTTTGTGATGTATTCAGGGGGCCTCCTGTTCTATAAATCTGTCTGAAAAGAGCGCCTATTCAGGCTTCTTCCAGGCATTAAACAAAACTTCTTTTTTGTGTGCTTGCTGAGGGTGAATGAAACTAGCTGACTCTCTCCCTGTTTAACACTGCACATTGCAGAGGTTTCATCTCCATGGAAATAACACAGGCTCTCCCTGGGCCCAGAACTACCATTTTCAGCTGCCTACAGTATACGATGATCGACTCATTTTTCAGAAAACGGTGAAAAATGAAATTTCCCTAGATTCTAAATTTAAGGATACAATTCCTTATCGTTTAATTCATATAAGGTTTAAAAAAATATGTATACTGTTGAACTGACAATGATAGTCTTACATAAAATAACTACTTAATTCTGGTAGTAACCAGATCACTGGGACTAAAATGATCACTCCTGTGCCTTTGATAATTTTACATTTATATCAATGGCCTTTTGGTAGAAATCTGAATTCACGTGACAGATTTCAGTAGGTGAAGAACTTTTGAATTTTTCGGGCCTGAATTTAGTCAGGATTCTACTCCAGCATGTGGAAGTCAACAGAAAATTATTTTTAACAAAGGAAACTATTCCTTATGAAAGTGTCACATTGTATACCAAAACTGAAAAGCTTTCATGAATCTCATCTGCATACAGATGGATATGACCTTATTTAATCAGGAATATGTTTGCATATTGACTTGTATTTTGTGGAAACCCTTTGGTTACCATGTCTCCTTAGTTTGCCTAGTACTGATAAAACAGATTGTATTCAGCAATGTCGAAGCATAGTAATTAAAGCATTCTCACTTCACAGTTCATCACCAATATTCATGAGAACACAGACGTTAATATTACGAGAAGCAAGAATAACATTGACTAGATGGATTCTATGTACTTAAAATTAGACTTTTTTCTGTGATCTGGCTTTACAGTCCTCAGGCAGCTCCTAAAAGTTGCCTGAGTAGAAAACCTGAGTTGTAGAATACCCATCTGGACTCTCGGGAGGTTTGTGTTTTGCTCCAGCTGCATGGCTGTCGATCTCATCAATGGCTGCCCCTGATGGCCTTTACTGTTCACCTGTCTGATAGAATGATGTCACACTCCCAAGGCAGTAATGCAGCTTGTCAGAAAAATCTCTTTCTGGAGGGATTCACAACTATTGGCAAGCCTGCTATCTTAAAATAAAATGGGTAGTAGGAAAAATGCCACATACACGTCTAAACCTTTCTTTGTGTTGAATCAAACTGGCAGTAACTTTCCGAAGGCACATGTCCATACACATTCAGCTAAACGCGATGGATTTTGAAAGGGCATGGTTAATTAAATGAAAGGGAATCTTTTCAGTTTTGTATTAAACACTTGATCTTTGTTGCTTTGCAATGATCTGAAAAGCTGCAATCAGTACGCAATTTTAGTTCCCTATTCCCAGTTCTTTACATTCAAGAGCATTTTCAGGGTTAGAGGAGTGGAGAAACGCTCGTCACAAATTCATATCTATTAGCCTCTCCAGTGATGAAGTATTTAAAACTTTCGTTTTCAGTTCTGTTCTCATTTTCCATGCTGATTTTTTTTTCTGCCACTACCAGAAGTCGAATGGATCTGTTTTGAATGTGCCAGAATACCTGGGAAATGGTGCATAAAATAAGCTTTCTGGCCTTTTTAAATATTCTTTGACATCTATACATTCACAAACAGTGCTTCTTTTGGTCTATATAGTTATGGTAAGTAATGAATCGGTGCTTTGTCTCATTGAAAATTAATAAAAATGTTGCCTGTAATCCCTTAGGTCCTGTTTCACTGCATATCACTCCTTCTTCAGGCATACAGTAGGTTGCATTAATCCAACAAAGATTTCAGTACCATCCTTTTTCCTGTTACAGTTCCAAGAGCTCCTGAGATTGATGTTGCAGACTGTGTGGTTGCTGACAACTCGGTCACAGTATGCTGGCGAATGCCGGAGGAGGACAACAAGATCGATCACTACATTTTGGAATACAGGAAGACCAACCATGAAGGGCTTCCCCGAGTCAAAGATGAGCGATGCTGGGAGGTACTGGACAACATCAGAAGCACAGAGTATTCATTAACAGGTAACCGAACCTCTTTGCTAAGCATACTCCAAACACAGTATTTACAGTATTAAACAGTAATAAGAGTATTTTATGGCATTTGATATCTCAGCTCTCCCCTTTAATGTCTGACTGATTTGTTGAGGGAGAGAGCTGTTATTTTGCAGGATGGCACATTGTGGACTGTTCCCTTCAGTTAACCTTTTTTGATTTTTGATGTTTTTTCAAATCATGTCTCTTTTTCTAGAAACTGAATCAGAGTGCAGTGCCTCTTGCTGAACTGTCATAAATATAAAAAATGGCATTATCCTTGTCAAATTGAAGACATTCATAAATTCAGTGTGTACAGTGCATTTAAATGTAAAATCATTTTAGGGAAATCTCGCAGTTTCTTGTTTGATTTACAGTGTAGTCACGATTAAGTTATGAAATGTAAAAAAAAACAAATAGCAAAGCTCTCAGTTTTGTTCCAGAAGGAAATGGCCATTAACATGCGTTTTCTTTCAGGTTTAAAGTTTGACTCCAAGTACATGAACTTCCGAGTGCGAGCCTGCAACAAAGCAGCAGCTGGAGATCACTCTGACCCTGTCACACTGGAGACCAGGGGTAGGGCCTGTCACAGTGCTGTTGTTCATCACTGTACATCCATACTGATTCATGGAATATTTTGTCTTGTTGTGCTGCTGACTCCTGCCAGTAACAATGAAGTATACAGTAGGTATACCCTGGACTAATTAAGATTGACTCTTTTGCCACTGATTACTGTGCTACAGGTTTTAACTGTTTCCCTCAGACAGTCACCCTATTGGGAGGCAGGTCATACTAGATCCTTTCATGAGATGAGTCTGGGATTATTCCACTGGGAGACACTGCACAGGTACAGTAAGGAGGAGACAGGATCCCACCTCTGGTAGCTGTAGGGTTGCAAGAAGGCTCAGTGCAGCACAGTGAAGGCTTGAAATCAGTTTTTTAATTTGTTATGAAAAAGACCATAACAAACAGGAGCACAAAAACTGCGTTTGCCTATGAACTCTGCACCCATACATTTACTACCATCTTTTATACAGTTTAGACTATCTTAGTTATCATAAATGCTGCGCTTAGAAGAGATCCTCGCATGTGCATCAGAACTTATATACAGATTTTATACATAGTACAACTCTTATCCCTGCCTTCCACTAACTCCGAAGTGTCATCTACAACAAATGTCTTTCTCCTGCTTCAACATGCAAAGAGCTCATTTCGAATAGACACTTTCGCATACGCTTTGGTCAAACTCTACACAACTGTCTCCACAGGAGGAACTTGTGGTGCAGAGCAGCAGTGAATAATGTTCATCTAAAGCCAATGATGAAAACAAATGGGACTCTTTGTATGGTTCCGAGCCACCAACCACTTACTACTCTTACACTCTTTGTACACTCTCACACTTCATCTCATTCCTTATTTCTTCAATTCTCTTGTTTTGTTTTGCTTCCAAATGAATTTTGAGGGCCTTGGGCTCTTGTCACATTTTGTCTGGTGTTCCACGTCACACACCTTAACGTGGCCCCTCTCTGAAGATGCCCTTTTTTTCTTCTCTTTTCAAACAGCTTTTAACTTCAGCTTAGACTCTACCTGCTCACACCTCAACCTGAAGGTGGAAGACAGCTGTGTAGAGTGGGATCCAGCAGGAGGCAAAGGCCAAGAAAGCAAAATAAAGGGCAAGGAGAACAAGGGCAGGTGATTATTTTTATTTACTCTTTTATTTAACCTAGTAAGTGACCTGAGGAAAAAAAATAATAATTTGCAATGATGTCCTGGAGGATGTAGGATGTCCTACACATTTATGCAAATGGCGTTTTACTGGAACAGTGTGAGCATAATATTCTGCACACTGCAACAGCTGAGGTTTGAACCCACAAGCCCTACTGTATGTCCAGAGCCTCGAGACCTAACCTATACAGCTTCATCAGGCCTGCTGAGCTCTGGGCATGTCAGCACCCCATAGTATTTTGTTAAAAGTAGTTTTTGGGAAATTGAAAGCTAGACGGCACTCCTGTGGTGTTTCAGGACTGCTGTTTAAACTTTAGTTCCATTAATTTCCATGTGTGCTAATGTTAACAATGAGATTTAAACCCCGTCAGTTTGAGTTTAAGCTAAGGCCATGTCCATTCTAAACATTTAAATTTGACCACTTATCTTTACACTTGGTAAAGAGTGCTGAGAGGGATGTGCACTTATAACATTGTTACTGGAAAACCAGACTTGGTACCACCTGGAAGCAGTTCCAAAATCAAGCCAGTCATATCTGTTTGCCCTGTCTGTCAAAAGTGAGTTTGCTTTAACTCAGTGACTCTTTATTCTGTGTTATTCCAAGTGAATTTGATAGCATGTTCAGCACAAGACCACAGCAAATACTCAGAAAAGGATCTATATACTACAGTTTGTAATTCTGAGGCATATAAATGGAGAAATTTAAATATGCTCCAGTTGAGAGGAGATCATTCATCACATCTTGGTGGTTTGTACCTAAATGATCTATTAAGCCATTTCTTAAAGGATACTGTGGTAAAATTCTGAGGAAAATCACACAGATTGTAGTCCTAAATATATAGTGAATCCAGTGGTATTTGTACTAAATTGCCATATGCAAACTACAACATTAAAACAACTTAGGGGTAGCTCCTGTCTGTTTCTGTCCATAAAGCCCAATTAACAAAGATATGATAATTCACTAGGTGCACTTGGAGCAACAAGAATCGGAACATTCTTGAAATAGTTTAATTGGTGTGGACAGGATCTAAGAGTCTCATTCCCAAACTGGAATTAGAAACATGTAAGCCAAACCTGAGAGACGCATAATGAAGCGTTCTATTCACAAAACCAAAAGAATATACAAAAGACTGCAAACAGGTTACAAGGAGGAGGCCTCCCAACCCATCTCGCCAGTTTGGTTGATAATAGCAACTAGATCAGTGACTCTCACCCAGCTGTTTGCCTTGTTCCAAAGCCCTTGTGAACAGGTCCTCAACGTCTGAGTTTCCAATGCACCTCTGGTTTGGAAATCCTCTGTTTTGTGTTTTACTGCTGATTGTGAAGAAGTCCATTGAGTTGGGAAACAAAAGCTTAAGGAGCAGTGATTAAAGGGTTCAGATAAATAACCAACACCTTGGTTGGAACAAAAATCAACACTGGGGACAGGAGGACCCACATAGTAAAATCCTGCTACAGTCATTTCTCTGCGTTAAAGTAATATGAATACAATTGTTTTATGAGAACTTATGAGAAGAAGGCTTAAAGGGGAACTGCAGTCCGAATTTCTTGGTTATTAAATCTTGGTAACAGATTAATTCATTGACAATATAAAACAAACTACAAATTTCAAATTGAGCACAAAATCGTGAACTTTTTGATAGCACTGCATAGTCACCATGGTCTGGCCACGAGCAAGAGAGAGAGTTCCCACGAATTGCGACCTGAAGCAGCCCTTCCTGCTCACTAGTCACTGTAATGACTAATGTAATATGATGCATGAGTGATGTAAGTGTAGGTCATGCAGCAGAGTTAATAAGTAATAAGTTCCATTTATCAGCACATACAAAATACATAAAATACATCATGGAAAATTTTGTATTGAATATAAAAAAATATGTATTGAAAACCATCTCGAAGTCAAGAGCAATATTTCTGTTGGATTAAGAGATATGCTAAAATTATATTCACAAGCCTGCTTCTTTACAATGTAATTGGGCCGCTTCACGTCACCAGAAGTTTTGTTGCCTCATTCTGAATCACCGAACATGGTGCTGCACATACCTAGAAATTTAATTTATTTTGGGATGTAAGTTGAAGGTCTTACAAATTACTGTGTACATTTTACTTTTATTGTGGTTTGAAATGCACTCATCAGTGCTGCTTTTTCTAACCCCAAAATATAAAAATAGAAGAATTGCAGTTCCCCTTTAACTCCTCCTGAAATGAGATGTGACTTTCATCTGGCTTGTCTGTGGCACATTCCCAGTATATTGGGTCATAGCTCTTTATTAATGCATCAGCTCTTACTTGCTTACCCAGTCCGATAAAAACAATGTCTCCAAGGTCTCGTTGGGATCACTTTCTGTTAGTGAGTAAAGTTTCTTTCCTGTGTGGAAGGACACTTGAGCCTTGTATGTTTTATTAAACATGCGCTTTCCTGGTTTTACCTTCCAATGACACACCAGTTACAACTGATAAAGCATATGGATGGGCTGAAATTAGATCTCATTACTTGTGCTTTTTGAATGCCAGACTTCCAAGAACCTTCCGAACAACTTAAATGTAGACCTTAGATTGCCTTCAGTATTCCATAGAGGTCTTTTGGCCATAAGGAATATTCATGCTGAGTACCTTGGAACTAAGTTGCTAAGGCAAAAGAACAGAACTGGCAAGTCTGTGTGCAACACTGCCTCGCTAGAAATTAGCGAGTTTTGGTGGTAAAGACAGGTGCCGTAATGCAATAGACAGTAGTCTTTCTTAGAGTACTTCCCCATCCATGCCTTAACCCTTTTTGTGCAAAACCTTTGAATTGCTCATTAACCCACTGCTTATCCATGTTTTTTCCTCCCAACCAACAGCGGCCATGTTACCAATCTGAAGAACACGTCAAGGTGATTCTGTGCCTCCTAGCTATAGGATTTAGTTTAGTCGACAGCTCTAGCAAGAAGCACTTAACCACAGCTCGTACATTAACAAAGGTCTCTTAGCAGTCATCCAAGCTTGTTTTTATCTAGTCTTTCTCAGGCTTCTGAAAGTGCATTTACCATTCCTGTTTTAACACATTATTTTACCATGTACTCTTTTCTCTCTATTTATCATTTGAAATATTACAAGAAATAAGCTCTTTGCCAGACATTGAACATCTACAACAGATGTTTGACAAAAATGTTCACATTTCTCTTGGAAGTGTTCGATTTAAACCATGCTGAAAAAGACTGGGTAAAAAGGTTTGAATTGTGCAGTGTGGAAGGACTGCTTAGTGGTACGTTCATTTATTGATGGAGTGCAGTGTATGGAGAAATAACACTTCATGCTTCAAATCCTTTGTACATCAGAAGGACCTCAAATAAATAACTGTGAATTGAAGAGCCATACTTGAAATCTTTTTTAAAAGTAATCACAACAGGCTGCTGGGAGCCAGTCAAGGCACTTCCATCTATAAATGGCCAATACTATAATTTACTTTCTTTTTTACTTTAGTATGCTTTCTTCTTTTTCTTCCTTCCTTTCCAAAAGAAATGGTGATAAATGGTTTCCTAAATTAACAGACAATGCTTGGGTGAATCTCCACCAATAGATATTATCGTATAAACATTTTCTGTTGCTTTGGATTTTTTTCATGCTTGCAAACAATGCTTCATGTGGTGAGTAAAAATGTTATTTTTGTGACATTATTTTTCACAGTTTTAACTAAATCTACACCATACAAATCGCATGATTCTAGTTCTTATCACTAATATGAGTAGGGCAAACTATCAGATTTCTTATAAACACAAGGACAAATAGCTATGTTCTGCATTTGTTGTTTTGGGTATAAAGTGAAAGATTGCTAAAGAGTCTAGAAGTTGTTTTAAGGAGTAGGGGGACTAAAATTAAGATGAGTGTTTCCCACATTTTAAGTTTAAGTTAATTTTAAGTTAATTTAATTTTGTATCCTGATTTTCCAATTTCATGTGCCATTTTCTCATCACCTCCTTACTGCTGTCTGTACATCTATTGTAAGAGGCTTTTCCTCAGTGGAAGAGAGGTTTGTTCCCTTTGACAGAAGACAAAATATGCTGCAGCATGCAGAATCACCAAAACACTATTATTAATACTACTACACCCGATGAATCAAAAAGGAGAATAAAAGACCTTCTTTCCTCTTGGTCAAAAGCACATTCAAAATATATACATGTACAGTAGAGGTCACATTTCACCTCATGTAGTGTTCTCTGTGGCACTGGTGCAGCTTGAAGAAGGTGCAGTACAGTGTACAGCTTTGGATATTTATGTACTGTTAAGTAGTTAGATGTCATTATGTACTGCTAGATAAATAGATGTCATTGGTTTCCAGATTTAGTAAATGCCTTTGTGCAATTGAAATGGAAGGGGTGGGAACAATGAGGGGTCTCTCTGGGAAAACTGCTCCGCCAGCTCTTGCCCATTGGAATATCCTATGACGTATGGTGTCCTAGGGTACCCAGCTGTTCCGTATATTCCTTGCCAATTTGAAGTATGCAGCAAATGGGCTCTTGTGAGAGCACAGAGGATTTGGCCGCACCTCTCACATCAGTACAGCTGACACTCAAAAACTGCTGCTGCTGCAACTTCCAAATATCTTAGTAATGTTGCCACTGGACATGAAAGCCATGCGTAATACAGGGGTTTTTAAAAAGAGACATGTTGTTTGGCTATTCACTCTTTATTTCGTAGAGCACCTTCTCAGATCACTTTACAGTGAATTGTTACAATACATAAACCTCCTGGAGAGGATTTTGAAAATGTCACTCATTGTGTGTGTGTGTCAATTACCTGTGGCTGCATAGCTTCAGGATTATGAAACAGACTACTGAACTGCGAACTGCTTACTTGCAAAATGCGACTAATTTGCCTGGTTTTCCATACTGGAACTAAAAGAACTACAATAAAAATGATTGTTCAGTTGTTGTGAGTTTTTTTTTTCAGTATTAGTAACATTTAACAGGCTTTGAGCTTGAATTGCAAATCATTACCATGTTGTGCAAAACACAATTTTTATTGGAATTGGTGGTCACCATTCTTCTTAATATTTTTTTTCTGCGATGCTACTAAGATCACAGAAAAATTCATCTATATGTGTATCTCCATACACAGTGTTGCCATTTCTTTTTTTCTTTGATCTTAACCATTTTTCTAACTGACACACACAACACTATGTCCTTATGAAATTCACGTAACAATTAGTGGACAGGCACAAAAGGAGGACTGGCTCATTGTGTCACATTAACAGTTTGTTTAAACCTTATTTTGTAAATTGCTGCATTGTATACTGTACCATAGTTTTGTCAAAGTCTGTAAAAACAAGAAAGTAAAGTAAAATAACTGAGAACAGATTGTGGCCCATCTGCATACCTATTTTGTGTGCATTTATTCCACTTATTAAAAAAGAAAATAGTCAATAGAGTTTTAACAAATAATTTTGACTTGCAGCCAATTTGAATTTTATACACAAATTGAAACGAATTTTCTTCCATAATCAAACTTTGCCACTCGGCAACTGTAATTAATTACCTTAGTGAAAGGCATTGTGCCAATTTGTTCAGAGAATTATATGTAAAGCTGCTACATCAGCACAGTCGAGACTGTAGAGCACATGGCACCCTCCTGGATGGAACACTATTCCATCACAGAGTTTACCCAGCAATGCTGGTCCCCACTTATACAGCTGGGTGGACTGGACCTACTGGGGTACAACAGGAACCTGAACCCTCAATCTGGCAGCTATGAGCCCAAAGCCTACCCACTACACTATGCTACCCCCGATCAATGATAGGATGTAACGAAATAGCTATTAATGACTGTTTTATTCATTAGGGTTCCAAAGTTACCACATACTGTACATCAGTACAGTAAATCAATTATAATACAAATTAGACTTAGTTATTGATTCATGTGCACTGAACTTTGCCACTACATACAGTAGCATGTTGCCTTTGGCAAAGAACAGCGAGCAGCTGTTGCTGAAAAATATTCTAGTATTTCATACTGTTTCTTTCTTCCACATTTCTCCTTAGAAGTGGTACCCCATCTCCCAAACGGACATCAACGACACGGCCGCCACCAGTCCGAGGAAGCAGAGATCGTTTTACTGGGGAATCGTACACCGTTTTGGGTAAATGGACAAAAACACCCGGTCACAAAAGGGCTCTGCTTTTAGACAACAAAATGACTCTTCAGCAAAATCTTTAATGAGGATATACAGTAGTAATCTGTACATTGCACAAATTGAATAAATTACTTGCTGTTGTTGGGTGTGTCCTATTCAGGTTAGTTCAGTGTGTCCCAGTCCTAGTCCTTTTGACCCCATTGTCTTCAGGTTTCCCTTTCAGGTGGACTCTCAGTTGCTTCATTGAAATAATAATGTGAGCGATGAGACCTTTTGAACTGTTTTATGCTCTTGACTTTTTACATTTGCTTATGAATATTTATACAGTAAGTCTATTTCAAAAAGAACTCAAATTGTTATTTAAATAAGATGTTCAGTTACACAACTGAGAGCACTGCTGGGACAGAAATGAGCAGACCTTGAGAGTGATGAGGGCCTGTGCTAAGCTATTCCTGTTCTAAAGCAAGAACGAGTATGGTTGAGATGAAACTAGGTTATTTTGTGTGTTCTATGCAGGTGACAGCAGTATAGAGTCTGGACAGCACTACTGGGAAGTGAAAGCTCAAAAGGACTGCAAGTCCTACAGTGTGGGTGTTGCCTACAGAAACCTGGGGAAGTTTGACCAGCTAGGCAAGACCAACACGTCTTGGTGTATCCATGTCAACAACTGGCTGCAGGCGACCTTTGCAGCCAAGCACAACAACAAGGCCAAGAGCCTGGAGGTGGCGGTGCCAGACCGAATTGGAGTCTACTGCGATTTTGATGGAGGTAATGCGACTGGTGGGATGGGGTTGTCAGCAACTCTAAAATGGGGGCTTGCGGGTTCAGTTCCCAGATCGCATACTGCTTTTGTCCCCTATAGCAAGGTGCTACACTCAAACGGCTACACCAGATGCCCACCACTATAAATTGCTACCTGCCAAGTCAGCCTTGTAAGTGAGAATTCTCTCTCAATTAGCTTAGTTGCTTAAAAATAAACATTTTACTTGAATAATTTTCTTCCAGTGATGTATCCTCCAGAACTACTTACCTAAGTACCCTAATTTTAAGATAATAGTCAGGCTGGACTTGGAGGTCAGTTATGCCCTTATGTAACTAATGCAAGAACCAATAATTAGATTTCATGTAGTTTTCTAGCAACTTGAATGTGGAGTACCTTATGTAACTAAATATTTTGTTTTTTGTGTAACTTATGTAGGTACTGCATTAAGATTTCTGTATTTTGTGTGTCAACTTGCTTATTTTTAAATATAATTGTGCAACGGACATTTTCAAGCTTAGTCATAAAAGCCTTGACTCACTGCTCATGTAGTATGGGCAATGAAAGAAAAAAGAAACAACTGATGAGCTAATCCATCTCACTCTCAAGCAGAAACATCCAGTCTTGTCCTCTGCGCTGTAGGCATATACAATTATTTTGCCATTTACTGATGACTGTGGATGTTTTCACCATTACATTATCACTCTCCGATCCATTCAGAGATAATTTAGCTGTATGTTGCATACATGGACAGTTGTGGGGGAAAAAACCACAGCAAGAAACCAGAACCATCATTTATTTGTTTTTACTATTTTAATTTCTGTTTGAATACAAAACAGAAATTCTGAAAGTAGAAAATAGCACTGAAAATTCAAGGTCATTAATTGCAATTTATAACAAAAGTACGCAGGCTCTTCCAATCTTTTAAGGGTAGCACTTCCTTGATTAACACAACCTAGAAGAGAGAAGCTAAGACCTTTACTACCTAAATGACAGCATGGGCCTTTGGTTTGTATTACACATCAGTAAAACGATTAAGGCTCCAGGTGATTTAAACTCCTTGAATCCAAGGAAAGCCATCAGATACCCTGATATTGAATTGCAGCCATTGTGTTCATTCTGTGTATCAGTCACTGTGCTTTACAGAATGTTGTTTTATATTTTGTATACATCCTAGTGCTCTGTGAGAGTTAGATAAGATAAGGTAAGATCACTTTATTAGCCCTATACAATTTCTTACATTAGGAATTCATCTTTTCACATACCCCAGCTTGCTCTCCATGAGACACAGACACACAGACAGGGAGAGAGCCTGTGGTCAGAGCGCTGGGTCAGCCATTGTACAGCACCCCTGGAGTAGCTGGGGTTAAGGGCCTTGCTCAGGGGACAAACGGAGTAGGATTCCTCTGCCGGCTGTGGGATTTGAACCAGCAACTTTCCAGCTACAGGCGCAGATCGTGAACCACAGAGCCACCGCTCTGCCCCTTAGTTATCCACGAATGGGTCATGATAACATCCATCCGTTTTCTAACCTCCTCTCCCAACTCACGGGGGATTCGCAGGGAACCGGAGCCTGTCCTGATAAGCAGCAGGCACAAGGGAGGGAGTCATGATAGCCATTTCCTAAATATTAATTATTGAAAACACACTTTTGTTTTTGCTTCGTTTGAAATGAAAAGTAGACAGGAAAATATAGCTCAGAATATAGATGTAATTAACATATATTTGGTGTAAACTTGTTACTTGTTCATCCTTCTTTTTAAAGATTCTTACTTTGAGCCAGATGAACTGGATTTTGTTGACTTAATCTGTACAATAAAGAAACAGACTTCCAAACTTCCTGGAAATATTATGGTAATGTTTATTGTTGGGGTGTGGACACACTTGTGTCAGTCACATGTACTTTTTTCCAGATGAGCAGATACCCTTCCTTTCGCTTTTGAGATGCTTATCTTGAATAATCTGGACATTGTTTCCCCATGGGATCAATTAATTGATTGTTGTACTAAAGGTTTTATTCATGTATGTTTGTATGTACTGTATTGGGTTTTTTTTTGCATAGAATGCAAGTCCCAAAAGAGACAGCACTGCAATTTTCGTTCCCCATATACAGTATTACTATAGTACTTACTGTAAATCTTTTTTTTTTTTAGTTTTGATACTTATGGGAGCTTACACCAGCAGTGTTTCTTTTAAGCAGAAATGTATGTGATATAGTTGCAGACAGTCACTTCCTTCAGGCTATAACTGTGGTGATCACATGCAGCACTATGATAAGACATTGTACTTTGACACCATGATTAACAAAGGACTTTATTCAGTGTTACTTGGCTAATCCACATACAGAACTGCAAAGACTGTTATGATGCACACACATTCTTAAAGTGATGTTGATGGTACTTCATGTGGATCTTATAATATTCCTTGTTTCTCTAGGTCAGCTCTCCTTCTACAATGCAGATAGTAAGCAGTTACTTCACACATTCAAAACAAAGTTCACCCAGTCCATTGTACCAGCCTTCATGGTAAGTGCAGCAGATCTTGATCTGTTCTTGGTAAATTCGACCAATGTATTTTTGTTTCTACTTCAAAAATATTACCATGGACTTGAGATCTCTCTCCTAGCTCCATAGCGCCCTCTGTAGGACACATTCTGGCCCTTCTGCTTAAGAGGGGAGATCTCGGTAAAGGCACCCATACAGTAGCTACTGTAAGAACTGCAGGTGGTTAACAGTGGATCTGTCTCTACCAATGTAACAAAGTACAGCAGCAACTAACATTTTGTTCCCAGCATGTAGATTAAGGACAGAATCAAACTTAAAAGTGGTGAAAAAAATCAAGAGGGAATAGTTTGTGTACAAAGAAAACCTTTGAGAGCTCTTTCAGGTGATTTGATACAGTAGATCATAAGAATGAATGGTTACAAACAGGAGGCCATCTAGCCCATTAGGTAGTTCCTAGCTAAATGATCCAAGGACCACGTCCTGCTGTTTCTTGAAAGAAACCAGGGTTTAGGCTTCAGCAACATGGCTGCGTAGCTTGTTCCACTCTCCATCAACCCTTTGGGTAAAGACCTGCATCCTGTTCTCAGTTTTAATTGTTTATGAAAGTTTATGAAAGCTCATTGAACATACAGCGCAGTCCGTAGGTATTTAGACAGTGAGACAATTTTTGTTGTTTTGGCTCTGTACACACATTGGATTTGAAATGAAACAATGACTATGAGGTTAAAGCACAGAATGTCACCTTTAATTCAAGGGTATTTACGTTTCTTCCTTGGTGAAAAGAGAAGAAAAGAAGCCCAACGTTTTGGCTGTGGAGCCTTCACCCCGAAGAAGGCTCCACAGCCGAAACGTTCCTGTTTTTCTCTTTTCCGCGAGTAAAGAGCGTGTTTTGAGGAACAGAACAGCGGGGAAGGAGGAACCAATAACAGTAAATTTTGTCCAATCCTTCACTATGAATGAAGTCGTTCTTTCACATCCGTCGTGTCTGTGAGTCTGTGGGTTCCTCATGTGAGCCGTCTCCTCGCAGGTGTGGTGCGGCGGGCTCACGGTGTCCACGGGCCTGCAGGTCCCGAGCGCAGTGAAGTGCTTTCAGAAGGCCGAGAACGGGCTGGGCGGCTCCGCCAGCAGCCTCAACAGTGTGCCCCAGTAGCCAGAGCAGCCGGAGAGTCTGTCTCTTCCTACGCGAGTGTGCTCTTCCCGATGGCTCCCGAAGAGAAGACCCACGATGAATGAACCCAGGGAGGCCCTGAGGACTGGCCCAGATCTGCTGCTGTCGAGGCCCGGCTGCCTTCGCTTCCATCTCACTGAAACCTATTAGGAGACTTTTATTTGTTTTGGAATTTTACTGGGAATGCTAGAGACATAATCAGGGAACAGTTGAGTGCACCTCTTTGTTCCTGCTTAGTTTGAACACTGATTTTAAGCCTAAATGATCAGGTGCATTCTGGAATAAGATAAGCCTGTTCAGTTGCAATGTCCACTGTGAGAACTGACACATGGTGAAGTCTGAGGATTTTTAGAATTTTTTTGGGTGTATGAATATAGGTGAGTATGTGTGTGTGTGTGTGTGTGTGTTTGTTTGAGAGTGTGACTCCTTTTGTAACGAGACTAGGAATCTTTCTTTCCTGGTCGTGTACTGAACACAATTTTAGCACACCACGTAAATAATTACCTGCATTACTGGCTGAGCTGCATTGCAGTCTTTATATGTGAACTGGAAAAATGTAATCAAAATGATGGAAAAATGCTTTACTTCTGTATTTGAGATTTATATATTGTGCTGCTCTTATGCACTTCTTTCTTAAAGTCTTTACTTTCCTCTGCCTCAATTATGTAGCTGAAGGAGACTATACCTCCTCAGAGTGCATGTGGGCTATAAAATTTGATACTGATGGGTTTTCCACAGTCGCTGTAATCGTGGGTCATGGATTATAAACAGTCTCTCAGATCCTTCCTGTTCCTCTATGATTTTCACACGATCCTGTATTTGAAGTTCAGCAGAAAGTATACCTAGGTTGACTCCTTCAATCATAGGCTCTAGTTACCAAACTGATTCTTAAATATCTAAGGTTCTAAAGCAGTATCCTCTGTGTGAAAATATTTTATAATTCCTGTACTTTTTCAGATATTAGTTCAAGAGGACCCAAAAGAACATTATAATTCCATACTGGTCTTTTTTTGCAGAAAAAAAGACCTACAGTACGTAGGTAATGATTATGATTTTGCTATCTGCTGCCCCCTGGTGTGAACGCACAAGAACTGCAATAGAAATACTGCTTACAGGAGATCAACAAAAGTGAAAATAAAGCTCTCGGTAACAAAGTGATCTCCCGTCCTTTCTTTCTGCTGTAGAGTTTATACAGTTGAGCTTTTTCACAGACTAACATGCAAGAAAGTAAAGGTATTAATATAAAATGACCAATAAACCTAAGTGGTTTCAAGAAATGGAGGTTCTTTCTCAGAGTCCCTTTTCTGTTGAATTCTGAAAAAATCACCTGAAGAAATTCGGAGGTTCCCCATAACCATGTCGAAATACCTACTACTCTAGATAAACAAAGAAATGTATCTACAACTCTTAAAGGCAGAGCTGAGTCTTTCAGTGCACTAAAGCATAATGCAAGGAAAAATGTGAAGCTTTGAACATGAGCCAAAAAAACAACTGTTAACCTTTAAGCTGGGATTATCAAGTCAGCATGTTTAAAATAAACCTTTAAACATGCACGAGTGATCGACTCACTTCATTATACAGTATACATTTATAATGATGTTGTAATAGGCACGTTTTAACAGATGGCCTAAGTATTCTGATGATGAGAATGGTAATCTTCAATATTGCTTGGGGGCAGGGACTCCACTGGTCACTTCTCAAAACCTCTTCCTCAATGTTTACACGTGTTGGTGGAGTTGTTTTCTTCCCTCTCACTTCAGGAAATGAATACTTGTAACACTGTGCAAGAATGTTTAAATCCAATGAAGACCTGAGTAGAATTTTTTTTTCAATTCTTATTCTTAACGCTGTACAGTGATCTATTGTATAAATAAAGTTCAAGTTTCTGTTTTAGTTTGAAATTTTAATGCTTGCGTTGTGTTTTTTTTAAATGTAGAAAATGCAGACCTTTGTTTCTTTTAATCAAATTAGTGCTGCATATTTTGCATTGTTTAAAGTAGAAATTTCCCATAAACTTCCAAAACCTGACTAGAAAAAGGCACTGAAGCAAGATTTCTAAGTCTTCTGAGTTCCCATCAACCCTTGTCCACTCTTGCAGTGACTTGTGCTCCTACCCTCTGCACTCTGAATACTGGTACTCATCCCCGAGTACTGGTACTTGCACACGGCCTTGAATACTGGTACTCATCCCTGCGATGAACCGGAACAATCTGCAGAGTAAGATAATACTATCCATCTGAATTTCTGAGGTTGAGTGTAGCTGTATGATGAAATCTTTTCTGCCTGACGCTTCGTGCTAAATCCAGATAAATATGCCCGTTTATATTGTCCATTGTTGCACAAAAGAAAAAGAAAAGAAAGGACATTGGTGTAAGCCAGTTTGTCAGCTTACCACATACATGAGAATCTGCTAGTATTTAATCCCTCTGTCTATCCATTTTCGAATTGCTTTATCCAATATAGGGTCGTGGAGGAGCTGTAGCTTATCCAGGCAAGCAATGGACACAAGGCAGGATACTCCCTGGACAGGAGGCCAGTCCATCACAGGGCAAACAGACAAACACACAATTACACCAGGGCCAGCTTTCTCAGAAGCCAGTTATCCTAACAGTATGTCTTTGGACTGTGGGAGGAAACCCATACAAACATGGAGAGAACATACAAGCTCCATGCAGGTAGCACCCTAGATATTGAACTCACATACACAGCTGTGTGAGGCAGAAATGTACTAACCACTGTACTATCATGTCATGTATATGTTTATATAAAAAATATATATGAAATGATGACATGACTTTATCCATTGTATCCAATGCACACATGAACCATCCTGCTATTGTGACCCAAATCAAAGCACACATGGGCCTGTTACTTTTCTGTCCCAACACCCACAGCAGATCGAAATCTGGTTCTGGAAAACCTGTCTGCTGGGATTTGTTCTAGTACAGCTCCCAATCTTCAGAGCTTATTGCTCTATAACTGATAAGCTTTCTGGCTGAGATGTTTCAAAAACCCTGAGTGAATTTTCTCCTGACATCAGTACTTGGAACACTATGCAGTCTCTTTAACTTGCTAATTAAGAATGTGCTCCCTTATTTCAAGCTAAACAGCTCTTGACAGATGAAGTGATGATGAACAGACAGGAATGGGAATTATATTTGCTCTCACAATGATGTTTTTTTCTGCTCAGTTGCATTTGGTTTTACTTCAGGTGGCACACTGGAACAAAGACAGCCCTGAAACTCACTAATTACCACAGGGTTCATACCATTTCCTAAAAAAATAAAATAAAAAAAATGACCTCAAATAGAAAATTGTTATGAATTGGCACTGGTGTTTAAGGATCCAGTTGGACTCCTCCAAAAAAGGAACAGACTCTACTGGTACACTAGGACTGAGAACTATTGCTTTAGATAATATTCTTTGCAATCACCATAGACATGCACAAAAAAGGACTGACGGCCCATTTCAACGAATAGGTAACATCTTACTTGAAGAACCTTTTTATTTTTAATGAAATTCTTTATGCTAACGGAAAAAATCTTCAATGTGTATTCCAATTCTAATGCACAAGAAGGCGATTTAAAACACTTCTGGGCGGCATATTAATTAAAAGAAGATGCACAGCTAATTTGGCAAGGGCGAAAAGAGAAAAAAAAACAATACAGAAATTCCGCTTTTACTTTATCTTCCAGCTGGGGAAAATTATTTTCTGTCTTCGCTCGTCCACCCAGAAAACGGGTTTATCTCGTTTGTCACTAATGGCGTTCCGTAGCGTGTAGCCGGGGTGAGCTGCGGATGGTTGGTTCAATGGGAATGTACAATCTCTGCACTGGATGGGTTAGTATGTTGTTTTGTTGTACCTTTATCTATATTTCAGAGCTATAGAGGCGGACTTGTAACCAATGTTTTATGCTTGAAATGTCTGTTTCTTAATATTTCACGTCATGTAGTTACAAATCACATAAACAGTTGTTACAAATGGGTGTGTTCGTCTTGAAAGGTAAATGATACAGTTGATATACTGTATTTTGTGTTGGTTTGCAATGTCATAACAGTATGTACCTAGCCAGTAGATTCAAGAATCGACTCTAAGGGAAAATGTCTGGACTTCTTATATTATCTTGGAATTATTAAATTTGGTCTCCTGTTTTAACGGTGCTTTAGTAATGTCGTTTTCTCTCACTACGTGCCTTATTTTATAAAAGAGTTTTGTTTGTACTGTTGTTGTACTGCGGTTCTGTTTTATCAACACTAGGATTCTAAAGTAAACGATGTGAATTGAATAATATTCCTGGTTCCAGTTCATTTTTTAAAATTGACCGTATGTTGTGAAACCTTGTTTTACACATTTTCTGCCCCATCAGAATGTATTTATCTGTACGTGTACAGTACGTTAAGAGGTAATTTTGAAAACTGCTGCATTGTACCGTTTCCTTCATTTTTCCAGTTTCGAAGATTTTGCTTTATAATTCAAAATGTTTATCGAAGATATAAATAAGATATGCAATTTAACAGTTCACAATACATACTTTTCATCTGATTTCCATATTTTTTTTTAAAAGTTATAAACACTCTCGTCTACCCAGGAACAACATTACTAATATTCGTCAATAATATTTGGTGTGTCCCTCTTTCTCCAAAATGGTTTGTCTTGGTTATAATGATCTATTGGTGGCCTCTTCACCCCAGTTATCACTGGTAATTTATAGTTCTTCTACATATTTATTATTGTGTCGTACAGAAGGAAAACTATAATTGCTGCTGTTTGGTAAATTCCTTTGATTAATTCTGAATGTTCTTGCAAAACTAATAGTACACAAACAACACAAGTAACCATTTTAATTGTTTACAAATCGTTTGTATGAAATTTTGCCTCACATGTGTTCCAAGAAGGCTTTTTTTTTCAGTTTCCAAAGCAAAGCCTTGAAACTTTGCATTTCGTTCAAATGGTCCCGTACTGGGGATATAACCTTACAGTCAATTGAAAATCTTGAAAGGCAGTTCAAATCCTGTCTTGGAACTCGCTTTTATATAGTAGCATTTCAGTCCGAGTTACTCTATTAATGTGTGTATTTTTGTCACTGGGGTTTGCCTTTGTCTTGTACAGTACCCCGAAATGAAGTTATTTAAGACGTTATATAAAAAAATGATCAGGTTGTTTTCAAACGGTTTCAGGGCTATGGGAAAAAAATGTAGTTGAAGAAATGACCAATGGGTGGCAGTCTTTCTTTTAGTTTGAAAATCGGATAGAAACAAAGACTGGAAAAATTGAGCTGTGCATGTTTTCATACTTTAATCGACATATATAGCTTGAATCACTTGTAAGATCTGAGACAAATTCCACAGTGTTCACAGTAGTGGTAATTTAAGGGAAAACTCAGAAATCCGAGGTCTATTTTTATTTTTCACACAGCGTCAGAGTAATGCAAACCATATGGGAAGATGATAAAATTCCAGTCAGCTCATCCACGGTCCCTAACTGAGGGAGAAAGCGAAGAAGACTAATGCCTAGGATCAACAAGTCTGTGGTTCTGGCCCTGCTCACTGTGACCAGCTCAGTGTTCCTGTTGTTCCAGCTGTACTACTACAAACTGTATTTGTCAAAGGTATGCAGTGAACAGATGTTAGCTTGTGTGTTGTAATGGTTGTTATTGCTGATAATGTTGTATTATTTATTAATACAAAGACGTGACACAGCATTACAAACGTCAGATTTCAAGCACCTTTGGACCGTTGTGAAACTGGAAACTGAAAATTTCTGGTCTACAGTTCATAAAATAAAGAACTATTAACTTTTTTGGCGTAACGAATAACGGTGTGTGATAAAATGTTTCTTTCAGTCTTTGTCTTCTTGCCCAGGGCCCAGTCGTTCGCTCTTTACTCTCCACTGTGAGTGACCTTATTAAAAAAGAATTGTTCAATGGGACTTTAAAATATTCTTTAGAGTTGAGGTAGTGAGGAAACAGTCTAAGCAGAATTACGGATGAAAGGGTACAAACAAAAGAAGGCCATCTTATCTGTTTTTCTTGTTTGGCTGCTAGTAGCTGGTTGATCCAAGGATCTCATCCAGCAATTTCTAGAAAGAACCCAGGGTGACATCTGTATTGTGGGAGTATGGAACAGGTGCCTCATGGTCTCAGTTTCAAATGCACTTGCTGTACTATGTTACATATTCATGTGAATTTGTAGTATATAGTCAGGAGGTAAGAAATGTATATTATGATTTTTTTCCAGCTCAGACATGCACCTTTAAATAGGTCTATATACAATGTCTATTTCTACATTGCTGTATATAGAGAAAGAAAAAAAGAGATATGGACTTATGAGTAAATAGTACCAAATTTTGAGAAACATGTCTGTCTATGCTGGACTCTATTGATTAATCACTGAAGACCTCTGCTATAACTCACCAAATGAAGCTCTACCTTACAGTTTCTGTGCTAGACATGGTCTGCAGTTTCAAATACTAGAGCTTCTCATCTGATCTGCACTGATGAGTTCCTTTTTCTAGAAGGCAGAGAGCAGCAATGCCAGGGCTTAGTCCAGCTCAAACCTTGTCAGTGCAGTGGGCGGCTCTTTCTAAACTAGATAGCCAAAGTGGTTTTTCTAGAATGTTACGCGGGTCTGATATTAGATTTCGGAATCCTCAAAGGTATTGACAAAATGAATCAAATGGATTTCTCCAGAATGAACAGTAAAGTATGAACCATAGGACAAATATGGGAACTACATGAAAGTGCAATTAAAACCGAGAACCGGAGACACTTACTTACCCATTGTTATAAATGTTAGGGAAGTATGGAACAAGCTACCCAGCCACATGGTTGAATCCAATATCCAGGCTTCTTTCAAGAAACAGCTGGATGAGATCCTCAATCAATTAACTGCTAACTCCAGATGGGCTAGATGGGCCAATAGGCCTCCTTTCCTTCGTAACCTTTAAGTTGTTGTGTTTTGACTGCGTTGGCTACCTTTGGTTTCCTATCAAACATTGTTACTGAATTCTCATTGACTTGCTGTTTTATTTTAGAATGGGTCGCATTACTTCAAAGTTAAGGACGGTCTGCCCGCCAGTGATGCTCAGTGGGTAAGTACCACATGCAGTGCAAACGCACCTCCCTCTTTCACGTCTTCTTTTTGAGGGTGGCTCATGGGCACGTGTCCTGGGTTCAATTCAGGCATCTGTATGTGTGGTGTTCTCCCTTGGTCTGTGTAGGTTTTTCGACTGCTGTATCAGTTTCCTCCTAGCAAGCTGAACACACTTGAACGGCTAATCTAAGATGCCACTTTCTCGGTGGCCCTGGCGTCCAGTCCTGGGGGAGAGAATTCATACACTCTGTCAGGCCTACCGTTTGTCTCACAGCTCTGATATGATATTTCTATAGCTATGAGCCACACCTGGACCACCCGCTTTCTGACAATGGATAGATGTATTTTCTCCTTGAAAGACAAAAGGCCAAAAATCAGGCATTGGTTTCGAGCCTAACAGCAATAGGTGGCTGAAACATAAAAATGTCTCTGTGAGTCAGTGCATTTTATATCATGACAAATTGGAAGTGAATGATCACTGTTGAGAAATTCAAAAGGTAAGCATTTAGAACTGAAAATGCTGTTAAAGGTATAAATGACTTACATATGTCTTTGTAAACCCCCCAATTGAATCCCATAATAGGACTAATGGGGAACCTGGCAGAGTACTGGGAAACTCCTTTAATTTCAGATACCAGATTCATCCATCCATCTATTTTCTGACTGCTTCATCCAATTCAGGGTTGCGAGGGAGCCGGACCCTATCCCAGGTACACCATGGGTACACCATGGGCAAGGCGCCCCCTGTGGGTGAGGTTAATCTTGCACGCTACCTATAGTGTTATTCGTTTGACCTGAGGAGCAAAACAACAGGATTGCCTTGCTCTATGCCTGTGTTTGCAGGTACTGTATTCATATAAACACTTAGCAGCAGTGACTTTTCTTGGTGCATTTTGTGGGCAAATAACATCAAAAACTGATGAAAAGAAAACAGAGATAAGTCAAATAGCACATTCGTCTATCATTCCGCATTTGAGCTTTGCGTTCTCTACTGCCTCTAGCACGTCACCAAGAAGTTTATGGAGCTGGTGGCCAAGCACAACTTACCCGTGTACCTGATCGACCCCGTAGTCCTGGGTCTGCTCTCTCAGGACGCACACCCCCTGAAGGACAGTCTTTCCAAGGGCAAGGACTGCAGATACATCTGCACCCAGAGAGAATTCATCACGTTTGCACTCTTGGCCAAATTCTGGAAGAATGATGTAAGTAATGAAGGATGCAGGTGTGTGAAAACACCGCATTAGTAAAGTGTTCACCTTGAACTTTCATTCAGGCTTGAAGGGAACACTGAAAGTGCACACGCAATGCAAACATCTCTTGCCACCTTCTTAAATGCTATTGTTTCCCAGTGATGATTTCGCTGCCTTGGTGCAAGGTGCATCTTAAATTGAGATGCTGTTACACCTCATGGCTTTCTTCAGCAAAACCGAGTGTTATACTGTATTCCGATTATTTAATAGTCCAGATTAAACCATAATATGATTTTTTATTACAATATATATTTCTGTTTCACCGTGTTCTGCTGTCTTTGATGACGATGGCAGTGGCCTGAGCAGGGCTGTCGGCTCCCCACCCCGCACTCCCCGGGCCTCTGTGTGTGCAGAGGTAGCGGCCGGGAGAGTTCAGTGACGCTGCCCCCTGTTGGTGTTCAGGCACGCCTGGCCCAAGCGGCTGCGGAGGCCGGGCTGGAGTTCCTGGAGGTGCGCGGGAAGGACCCCCGTCTGGCCGGCCCGGACGACCTGTCCGGCATGGAGATCCCGCTGCACCTGCTCTTCCGCCTGCGCGCGCACGCCGTCCACCTGCTGGTCTTCTACGAGAGGAGCGGCGGCTACCTTTGGCACGGGCCCCTGCGCCTCAGGCCCGGGGCCGACAGGAAGTTCGTGCCCTTCCGCAAGCTCGATTTTGGCCGCCATGCTGGGGCCTTCGACAGGTGAGGCGTCCGAAATGTTCTTTTGAAGAATGAGCTGGGGGGGGGGGACATCCCAATTTGTGAAGCATCGGAACTCTCGTTTTCCCAATCGGTCTTTGCAGTTTGTGATCTGTTTTTGTTTTTCTCAGTGGCAGCTTAAATATCTATTAATTCTAAATGAATATAGATATTATTAATATAATATTAATAAGCACTCATACCCCGGTATCCAAACCTAATTCATTCCTGAAAATGTGTTTGTGATCAGGAAATCAGAAATATAAATTCCATTATTTTTTATGGGGAAAGTTCTACCTGCCTGCAGTGAGCTTGTTTAGGAAAATCCCTAAAATACTGTTGACATGAAGGTATTATTCTCTTGAAATGTGGAATATATTAGTTCCTTTCTTTGTTTTTCTTTCTTCACTTATTTCCAGTCTGTTTTTTTTTTAAGTAAGGACTTCTTGAATCACCCCAGTAACAGTTGCATAAACTTCTCAATGTCAGTCACCATCGACAGATGGTTCAATTGTTGAGGTCATTCAATTGATCAGGTGATCATTGAAAAAGCAGGAATGCGAGGCTTTGAATGGTCAACCTTTCTTATGTTATGATCAACAATGATCATGATCTATGAATCAAACTGACACCAAGACCGTTCAATATCCAAAATACATACTTAATTTCTCTAGAAATGTCCATTCATAATTATTCTGCGATGTTTCGTTGGATATTTTCATATAGTTTGGTTTTCTTGCAACAGAACAGAGCTGCTGCTGACCTCTGTGGATGGTTTAAACATCCGCATTCCAAAGAACATCTCCCGCTTCCTGAATGAGGTCAGTCACGCCAGGTTTCTGGAGTGCAGATACAAGGAGGCTCGAGCTTTCTATCAGGTTTGTCTTCTCATTTTGAACCATCAAATGCTCTTGAATAAGTTTCAGCATATGTGTAACATACATGTAATAATCTTTGTTGTCTTTCTATTTCGATATTCTTGGTAAAGGAACGTAAGCAATTAACATTCCCTTTTATGGAGCACGCCACACGCTGGGGGGACGAGGGCTGTAGGGTGGGCTATAGAGAGGGATGGATGGCTTTAGGCCAGGGGTAGGTAATCCTGGTTTTGGTGGGTCTGTGTGTTTGTGGGTTGTGAAGTTCAGTTCTTGACAAGCTCTCAGAGCTCATTATTGGCTGAATAGGACGAGTTTTACGGCTTATCCCAGCTGTTCAGGAATTGGTGCTTTGGAAAGAAGATCTGCAGACCCACTGACCCTCCAGGGCCAGAATTGTCCACCCCCTGCTGTAGGCTGCAATCTTATACAGTACATGTTCACCACACAATTTCTGCATGCCCAGAACCTGCAGTGTCCTACTGCTTCCAGGTCTTCCTGAAGATGAGCCTTGTTTGTGAGCAGTGAGTCCGGGCGAAGTGCCCACTCTTGCCTGAACCACACTCCTCAGAATGCTGTGGGGGATGAGCTTGTGCCCTCAGTCTCCTGACTGGTTGGCGTAAGACAGTTGGTGATCTTTGCCAAAGCAGGAGCCTGAGGTTTCAAATGGTCAGTCATTATCTGCCATCTGAGGACGGAGGGCAGAACCTTTTCTATACAAGAGAGCAATTTCCTGGCTTGACAGTGTTTCCAGAGCTGAGGGAGGAGGACACCTCTTCCCTCATCCATGTGTGCCCGCGATGAGGGGAGCTCCTCCTCGCCCACCTCTGGTCAAGACAGGACAATGCTCTAGTTTCACCTCCGGGGTCTCCTGACTTGTAGCATCCTGACCTTTTCCTGCTCTTGCTTCCTCTGGAGGGTGAGGCCTGAACCTTGCCTCCATCCTGAAATGGCTGGGCAAACCTCAAATTTATTTATTTACTAAGTAATAAATGAGCCAGATTACCTATTCCTCTTGTTTTTAGCTCTTCTTATGTTATTTGCTATGACACTTTTTGGCCAGATGATGGCAGTCATGTTGTGATTTACATCTGCTTTGCACACTTATCTGTGATTGATTAGAACCGATTAAAGAAATACAAAACAAGAAAAGGTCGACACTAAATAGTTAAAACAGTATTTTTCCTTTGTATGGATTTTTGCTACCTGCTCGTAATACTACAATACTACATTAACGATAATCTTCCCGGTATCTTCTGAGTATAAATACTGAACAAATTACAGATCTGTAAAAAATTACAGAATCATACAATATAAGTTCTCCAAAATTCCAGTCTTCTTAGCCTTAACTCTTAGCCTACTCCCTGATTTTTTGTTCTGTTTATGTTTATGTTGTAGAAAAGAGGCGCCCTGTAACAGACAGCAGTATCGTTACTGACAGTATTGTGTTCAGTTGTATTGTTCACTGTAAGAAAATTGATTTATTGTACAGTAGATGAGGTTCAGAATATCTGACCCAGGGGAGGCTCAGGGAGTGATTGTTCACACAGCTGCCTCACAGTTTTTTTTCCCCCACTTACTCCAGCTTCCTCCTGTTCAGCACACATGCTGTCTAGGTTTTTTGGTGTTTCTAAATTGTTCCCGTTTGCGCTGCAGTAGGCTGGCTTTGTACTCTGTACTTCCAGAATGGGCTCCAGCGTGCTGTAACCCTTCCCAGGAATGGATGGATGGATGTCATTCTTTGGCCTGCTGTTACATGAACTTGTCTTGCCCTGTTTGCTCCTCAGCTGTACCCTGATGATACTTCCCAGGAAGCCATGGATTTCAGACAGAAGGCTAAGAGTTTACTTCACCTGGCAGCCAGGACCCTCAACGCCCTTGGCGTGACCTTCTGGTTAAGCAGCGGCACTTGTTTGGGTGAGGACTGACGTTTCTAAGAGCTTTTCCATCTGCTTGTTTTTATACATGTAACGTTTAAATAGAGGTTGGCCCATTCTTGAATTCTTCTTGAATACTTACATGAGGTTCAGTAAGTACAGAGTGTTAACTGAAGGCAGAAAAACTGGAAATACTAAGCTTTGTGAAGCTAACTATAAAAACAATTGAGGCTCTTGGTGTCGACACATTATTTGAATCTTCTAGACAATGTAGAGCAACAAAAAAGGAAATAGTGTTTGGGTATATAGTCAAATTTATTAAATGTAAACCGAAATAGGTTTCCAAATTAAATTTGTGTAGTGCACTGCATGTTAAATGATGTTAAATCTTGGCCTCCACAATACAAAAAAAGATCTTGATGCTGTGGAATCAGTGCTGAGAGGAGTATCCAGGTGCAAGTATATTCCCAGACTCGAGGTGTCCTAACAGACTGAAATAACTGAATCTTTTTTCTCTTGAACAAAGAAGACTACACGTTTTTTCAAAGTTTATTATAATAATCCTTACACTTATGTAGCACTTTTCTGGACACTCCACTCAAAGCACTTTACAGGTAATGGGGACTCCCCTCCACCACCACCAATGTGTAGCCCCACCTGGATGATACAATGGCAGCAATGGTGCGCCAGAACGCTCACCACACATCAGCTATCAGTGGGGAGGAGAACAGTGATGAAGCCAGTTCATAGATTTGGCCTCGACACTAGGGTTAAAACCCCTAGTCTTTTCGAGAAACGCCCTGGGGTTTTTAATGACCACTAAGATACAGGACCTCAATTTATGTCTTATCTGAAGGACGGCACCTTTTTTATAGTATAGTGTCCCCGTCACTAGTCTAGTGCATTAGGACCCACACAGACTCTGGCTCCCTACTGGTCCCTCTAACATCTCTTCCAGCAGCAATCTTAGCTTTGCCAGGAGGTCTCCACTCTAGTCTGTTACTCTAAACAGACACGTATTTCTGTATTAATAACACAGTGTTGCCCTTTCCAGGTTGGTTTCGACAGTGCAATATCATTCCTTACAGTAAGGATGTTGACGTGGGCATCTGGATAAAGGACTACCGGCCTGACATCATTCCAGCTTTTCAGAAGGCCGGCCTTCCGCTCAAACATAAATTTGGAAAGGTAAATTCTGAATCTTCTTTTATACCTGTGGTTTGTGATGTTCTCACTTTTTGCTAGGGTGGCACAGGGGGACCATTGTACAAAAAAACATTCCCCGAGCTCTGGTTTTTGAAAGTCCAGGAGTCCATTTCCTGGCTTTATTTTTAAAATATTAATCAAAAACAAAAAGGGTAACAAAGACTTTATAATCACATTCAAAGGTTTTAGAGAGACTAAAGAGTGCTTCAGCTACTCTGTAACGGGTTTTACTATGAAAGTACTCCACACTGCCATTTCCTCACCCACTCAGACCAGCTGTCTGATTACCACCCTAAAATCACCATCTCCCATTTGCACACACGTAAACTACTAGTCATTTTATGTTTATGATGCGCGTTTTGGCGACCTCTACTGGTCGACCCACTGTGAATATAGACCTTTCTTGAGGCATCCTGCCACATTGGCTGAGTGAAGCGTTATTACTTTGGACTGCTTGTGATCAATCAAGGAGTGGTTCTTCTGTTGTTTGCCACATGCAGTTAGATAATCCTACAGTATACTACTTGTGATTTATTACTAATAATGCTGCTTTAATTGGAATCAAGCACAATTGTCCTCGTGCACCTTCATACCTGCTTCACTTGTGAAGTTCCCGAAACATGAACTTACAGTATGAGAAGAAAAACTCTTATTCACACATGCTTGACGGAGCAAGGCATACAGTATGTGAACGTATGTGAATGGAATTTTTTCATGTCAGATTTAATCAATAATCAAACACACAGGTGTGCCACACCTGAACTGAACTGTAAATACAACACCACGTGTGCAGGCCTTTGCAAACAAAGAGTTAAAAAAAATCCTTACACTTACATAGCACTTTACTGGCTGTGGAGACTCTCCTCCACCACCACCAATGTGCAGCCCCACCTGGAAAATGCAACAGCTGCCGAAGTGCACCAGTACACTCACTCACCACACATCGGCTATCAGTGGGGAGGAGAACAGAGTGATGAAGCCAATTATTAGGATTATTAGGAGACCATGATTGGTACAGACCAGGGAGAAATTTGACCAGGATACTAGGGTTAACACCTCCAGATTTTTCGAGAAACTTCCTGGGATTTTTAATAACCACAGAGAGTCAGGACCTCGATTTTATGTCTCATCAGAGGAAGGCGCCTTTTTGCAGTATAGTTTTCCCAATTTTTGAATAACTCTATGTACTTTTTTTTATTTGAACACCAGTTAGGGATAACTAACATCTCACACATTGACATTACACAGCAAAAAAGGCATTCATGGTCTAACCAGAGGTGATAGGCAATGAACTACTAGCACTGAGCAGGTCACTCAGAAAAGGGTGCCCGTGACAGTAAATATGTAAATATCATCACATTGGAGCTGTACGTGCTCCAGTCTGGCTTTCACTGGGCGGCGGTGTGTGTTAATGTAACACTTGTTGCAGGTTGAAGACAGCCTGGAGCTGTCCTTCCAGGGTCAAGACGTCAAGCTCGATATCTTCTTCTTCTACGAGGACAGTGATATTGTGTGGAACGGTGGCACCCAGGCCAAGAGTGGCAAGAAGTTTAAGTGAGTGTCTCCGTTTTTCTCCATCTTGTCCAGTTCATCAAAGTTTTATTCCTGCAGCGTTGTTTGCTCGGTACACATTATTGTATGCCAAACAGATTGGTCTGAAGTAAGATTCGTTTCATATTTCAAGGTCTGGAGTAATAAGCTCTTAATAAAAAAAATCATTAGCAAGTAATAAATATGCGGAAGAGTGGAGTGACTTCTCACTTGACAGGGAGGTTCTGTCTTGGCAGGTATGTTTTCCCAAAGTTTAGCCTCTGCTGGACGGAGTTGGTTGAGCTGAAGGTGCAGGTTCCGTGTGAAACACTGGAATACATTGAAGCCAATTATGGGAAGAGCTGGAATATTCCCGTGAAGACCTGGGACTGGAAGAGCTCCCCCTCCAACGTGCAGGAGAATGGACAGTGGCCAGTGGCGGAATGGGATGAGGTTATTCAGGTCTACTGAGCTGAACCAGGCATGGAAATGACAAACGGTGATCTATTGTTACTTGAAACTCTATTTTTAACATATGCTGCATTAACTGAACATTATTAATGTCCATAGATTAGGTGTAAATTCCAATCTGAGTCTTCTTACTTACATTTAATATTATCTATCCAGCATAATGTCATAAAAAGAAAACCTTCCTTTTATGTTTGTTAGTGAAGTGCTCCGGACTGTCCATGTTGCAAGCTCCCTCAGTCTGCTGTAGAAATTCATGTTCATTTCCTTGAGAGTTATTATGTTCGAAGGTTGTGTTAATTTAGCAAAGTGGCACTACTGCTAGTGTGCTACACAGTAGTCCATTGCCTCTGTGTTTAATGCACCTTACCATTCCACACTGAAGACTTTTTATCATCTGAACCACACTTTGTGCTGTCACAGTACTAGCTGATCCTGATTGTCTTGTCAAAAATAATGTAGTTTCTCTAATTGGAGTAAATAGCTATTTTTCATGCAACCATCCTTCACCTATAAAGCTGGCATCCAAGAACAATCTTTATTTTCAGTTTTAGATATCAAGACAAATAGACCAGAACACCGTTCTTGCTTCAGGTTTATATAAAAAACTCTCAGTGACAGCAACAGTGCATGGTATACCGTATGTAGGCAGCCATGTCTCACTATAGAAACTGCTATTTTAGGGATATTTAAGAAATATAGGTATTGGACTAGATACTGTTTTGCTTATGCTTTTAACATATTTGGATTTGGTTTTAAGACAAAAACAACTGCTGTGAAAAGTCTTTAATAGTAGGGAGATGTGAAACTCATTCAGGACTATATCAAGTCATTTTTTTCAGGTTGTAAATGTGCTGTTAGTTTGTTTTATTTATTTAAATCACTGCATTATCTTCTCTCCCGTTTCTTCTTTCATATGACTTTGAAAATTATTTTATAGTAATCTTTTCTGTTTTCAGTTTTATTGCATTGAAAATTTCTTTTTTTATCCAATTAAAGAAATAGGTATCTTGGTGCAAAGCTCACCAGGAAAGTTTGCTTATAGCTCACAAACCTTAATGCATGCAGTAGTTTGCAGATTCATGAGAGTAAATTCACCAGCTAAAAAACTGACCGGTTGTTAAGAAAAAAATATACATAGTCTAAGTTGAAGAATTTAAATATGCTACACAAATGGTTAGAGTAATAAAAGCAAACTATAACTTTGTCACAAATGTTAGAATGCATTGACCTTTCTCAAATTTTTTGTAATATCAGCTATAGAAAACAGAGGAACTTGTGGGTATGAACTAAAATGTTTTCGACATTTCGAAAATGTAGAATTCCACATAAGGTAAACAATTGCAAATTGATTGAAAAGGGTTTAGAAGTGTTAGTGTAAACTACATGAAATAATAAAATTTTCTATAAGACGTTCTATAATATTTTTTTAGCAAAACTGAATTTATGGCAAGCCTAGAGGTGCTGATGTCCAGTTTCAGCCCAGTGGACCCAGCACACAAGATCATGCGTAACACAGCCCCCGGGTTCCTAACCAGTACCAGCTCTGGTTACCCCTGCGTTTAATGAGATGGATGGAAATTGCAGCTCTGCAGTCTTGGAGGCAGACTGTTCACTAAAACATCTGTAAGGTGACATTCAGGGGAAAAAAGCTGCAAGGTGATGTAAGTGTTAGTGGTTCTTCCTGATGGGGAAATCACCGTGAACTCCTGAACCGTGGTCAGCATGAACCCCAAGTCCAGGTCCGTGCCAGGGTGCAGTAGCTTGTCCAGCTCCTCTCAGAGGATTTGACTCGTGGTCCATCGCAATGGTGGTCCCCACTTCCACAGTACATCTGGGAGTACTGGAGCGAGGGGGAAACATGGTACATGGCTTCTCCAGCAGCATCGGCAGGAGGGACTCGAAGAACACGCTCCGTGTGCATCTGTAATTCTGTTAGCAGTTCCATAATTCTGAGGGTTACAATTTACTGAACCTGAACAGCTATATTAAAGCTTCACCTGGTTCTCGAAACATGTCCATTACACTGTTAAATCTTGGGTAAGTTATTACAGTACTTTATATTGTACTACATGTGTACTAAAGGTCATTAAATGCTTTAAAATGCAATGTAATTAATGTAACTCATTTCTTCCCAGATTAAGTACAAGAGAGATTTTATATATTTAATGCACTATCATATTAGCCAGAATTGATAGCCAAATTTGTAATTATTCTATAAAACTACCTAATATTTATGGTCTTATTGTTCCTTTAGAAGTAAACTTTTTTATATTTCTGCTCATAAAGTCAGTACTGTAATTTATGGTAACTTAAACCATATAAGTGTCTTGTGTATATATAGTTTACAAAGACTTTAATGTTAAGCAAACTATCATAGTATTTTTGTTTGTCGTTTTTACAGTGCTTTATGAAAATTCCCTAATGTATAGTTTGATGTAACTGTGAAAAACAATCTTAGCACTAACTTCATGGCGGTGATAAGGATGGACAGAATCTTAACATTATTTCAATACAGTATACTGTCAGCATCTATTGTTGCAATTGTATCATATTTATGAACATATTAATAAACCAGATCCATCAACATTTTGTTTTCATGATTGTTCTCTCTTAACAGTTGTTGCAGTGTTTGATTTTGGATGCCAAATGATGCAAAAAACAGATTTAAGCTTAGCCATGATTGTTTTCACCTCCAATATTCACCTCTATACTTCTTCATCAGTCTGTTATGGTTTGATCTTAAAAGTCCTCGTAAGGTAACAGCACAATATACTGTTAAAATACAGCTACAATCAGAAAGTAATCCCTAAAACGACAACACTCTTCAATCCAAATAGATATTCTGCAGGCAGTGATGTGCAGAAAACAAAGGGGAAAGAGATTTGTACGTATATTCTTGTATCAAAGCACTAAGTGATCAATTGCCATATTACTCAAGCATACAGCAGGAACCAACAAATATTTCAGTTTAAAATATTTCTGGTAAACTGCTGTCTACTGATAATCAGTATTGTCTTAAGGTTCTGTCTTTTTTTATTATAATTGGGATTGTTTCGGCACCATGATAGATATCATCAAGTACAGCATATACAAAACAAGACATTTCAGACATTAGACTAATTGTGGCATGTAATACTCTTAATACTTCTTTATATTCTTAACCAACTTTCTCTGCCCTTGATCCTGTGGATCACTTTATACTGTAGATGCCTATTTGATATTGATGTCTCGTGATATTTCTAGAGACAAAGATGCCACACATACATTCAGTTTTGTGACAAAATTAGCAAATGATGAATCTATATATGAACCTATGATACAAGATAAGAATATGCTGTAACCATAAGTGAGAGGATTTGGGCTATCTTGCCCGTTTATATGAATCACTCTTCCTGTTTTCTGCTTCGCTCTTCCTGATGAGGATCCGCTTGAATGAAAATGTGATGCGTCTTCAGCAATCATTTTCTTGAAATCCACGTGGATGGATTATAATACTGTGTTAAACCATTGACCTGATTTTGAGCTGATTATGCAGCTATAGACAACATGGACTTTCTTTCATCCTCTACACTGTTTTCCAAGGGCTGCTGAGCTGTCGCTAGAAAATCATTTCCCGAGCATTCAGAAACATCAGGTGGGATCCAAAGCCATTACTGTACCAGCTAGGCAAAGCCTCTTGCCAGTGAAAGCTACAATGATTCTCAATCAGGCGCATAAAAAGCTTAGCTGGAAGAAGGAGAAGAGCCCGGCAGTTTTCCTTATCAGACACATGGTAAACCACCTCGCTCACAGTTTTGATTTCTTAGAACACTATTTCTATATGACAAGTGCAGCTGACCCGCTCTCTTTCTGAGATCCCAGGCGCTTGTAGGCTCCAAGACATACGATGACACTCCCTAGACAGCAGAGCACTCTGCCAAGCCGAAGGACCACTCCTCTGCTGCCGCAGAGTTATACACAGTCTAGCTTTCAGTGAGAGGGTGACGTCACTTCTGTAACGGGCTCATGCATGAGCCCTCTTACTCTCTCCCCATCTAAATTCTCCCTACTCTCCTCCGCAGCAACCTCAGCCATTGACAGACAACAGCCTGAGAAATGAGATTTGTGTGGTTGCTCTCCCTGCCCCTGCCAGGATTCAATTCCTGTCACTCATGGGCTACAAGCCACACAGCGCCACACCCAGGACAGGGGTTAACTGCACTGTGCCAAAAGACTGGTGGTCAGTCTGTTGTACACTGTCTAGCTTTCAAGGGGCTGAAGCTTCTCCTGTCTCTCCTGTCACTCCTGTTATATCTGCATGGGGGAAAGACTGACTCTACACAATGGTGTCTGAGGTATGTTAAATTTCTACATGTGAGTACAGGGAAATTAATGAGAAAGATTATATATTTTAAAAAATAAATGGTGTTATTCAACAGACGTTTTTGAGGAGATCGAATTCTAATGTCTTGCTTTCTCTCCCCTGTATTTAAATACTCCCTGGCTGCACACAACACTGCACACATCTTTCCTAAAGCCTCACCATTGCAGCGGCTCCCTGGCTCATTCCTTGTAAATGAGAGGAGTTGGGACAGCATTGGCCACCGTAGGTCTTTTCCTCAGCTAGCTGAGCTATCCATTAATGTTTATCTGCATGGATTATTTAAAGCAAGGCAACATTAGATGTTTAGAAATCTGAATTTGAATTTAAAAAGTGGTGTCTTTCTCCAATTATACAATTCAAAGTCTGTTACATGTTCCTTAAGAGGTTTGGATTTAATTTTGACTGTATTAGTCTATGTACAGCACAATGTACAACTCAGCACAGGCAGGGTGATGCTCTTTCTTGTTATATGAAAACACAAGAGTCAAAAGGTCAATTTGCCTGGTGAACAGAAGCCAGGCAGGTGGACAGCACCATTCACCGCATTCAGATAATGTTTCCTTTCAGAACATTTACTGCTATGTTTACAAGTAATTAGAGCAACTTGCAAAGTAAAGCACATTTACATCAAGCCATAAACTAGGTACAGTGTTTGTGTTTGGATTAAGCTGTGACAGCCCCATAAATGAGTGTGACTTGAGACAGAGGTGAGTATAACATTGAGCCCTGCCGTTATAAAGAACATCACAGGGACCTTGTTAAAGCAAAGGCCAAATCTAATTAATGAAATGTCTGTCCTAGGTTACATTGAGATGAATAGTTAATGCAAAAAGAGGGAAAAATCGAGTCCTGTGTGATACATATCTCTTTAAGAAAAACAAACCCATTTCAATTAAAATGTTTTGGAGGTTCTATACCTATAAAAAAATATAGCAGGCAGACACATGAAGGGGTGATTGAAACAAGTGCAGTCTGTAATTTATAATGCGTTATTCATGGCAGAAGGTCCAGAGTGCTGTACATGTACAGTAAAAGCAAATAGAAAACATATTAACGATATAAATGAAGTCACCATTACTTATTTGGAAATCTAGCGAGGACAAGTAGTCAGTTTATAAGAAAATGGGTTGAGGGAGTCTGGATCAATTAGTTACTACTGTATGTCCCAAACGGGTAAGAGCTCCCACAAAAAATGGGCCACACGGTCTTCACATGTTCGTAACCTCTCTTATACTTTTATGTATTTGTAAAAGATGTTTTTAAACATCCAGCACACCTACATTTTAGAAATATTTATCACAACTTTCAAAAACCAAAGATAAAGTGGGACAGCAACACTACTGTACACTAGGCAGGCAGCTTAAACTTAGGGGTTTTATCCAGTGACACTTACATTTTTTACATAAGTAAATGTTCTGCTTTGTAAAAGTGTATCGAAATATTCCGGACTTAGAGTAAACTATGCATTGTGAATTCCACAAAAATAGATTTGCCGCTGCAATTACAGATTTACATCAAAATGAAATTAAGAATCTTAACTTAAATTGTGTCACTGTAGTAAAATCCATAAAATGCCATGACCTGCATAGTACAATACTATTGCAAACTGATAAAATATTTTGAATAATTATGATAAAGTTCTAATGTATAAATCACATTTCATTACATTGAAGTGTGGATTAATGTAGCAAGGGAATTAATAACATGAAAATACAGTGGAATAGGAAATACTGTATAGGAATTACAATGTAGGATTTATTAACTTGGTTAACCCATAATACATTCACCTCAGGAAACCGTTATATAGTATTTTAACAAGACAAGAAAGATTTTTCATTGTAACAGTGGATTGGTAAGAAATATGTCAGGCAGTTGAATTTAGGCCTATAGACATTAAGGAAACTAAATACGTTTTCCAAACAACGAAACATTGCCCACATAAATACACAGCAATTTCTTTCCAAAGCGCTGAGATGGAGTCCCGGTAGTTTCTTTTGGATTAGGGGCAGTGTGATGTGTGCAATAAAAAAAATCAATTAATTTAAATACCCCCAAAATACTTAAACTGAATCAATTGTGTCAATGTTTATTTGTGAACATGTATATGCATACATATATTTTAAATCCCCCTGAAATGGTGTATTAATTCAACATTTTATAATACAAATGTCTTTTTTTGACAGTGGGTGTTGCATTGTGGCTGAACTGATAAGGCTTCTCCGTACATGCTTAAAAGGTAATCTTTCATTAACAGAACACTCCCGCTATCGAGCTCTTGCAGAGCGTCGGAAACGCTTATCTTCACAAGCCAGCATGCTGGAGTGAGCTCTCGCAGGAATAAGGCAAAACAAAGCGAGCCCACAGGCGCCGATTCCTGGCAGAATCCGGACTCAGAACCGTAAATAACTCCCAACTTTCATTTCTGATCACTGCGTAACACCACATGACTCAGTGCTATAGAAACAGCCGGGACAAAATAGCCACCTTCTGTTGGAAGGAAACAAAACAAAAAAAGGCATTGAAACACGGTCTAGTCAAACTCCACATTTCAACACAGTGTAAACACGGGCTTAATGGGTCCATGATTACCCCTGCTCAGACATCATTTTTTAGGTGTGTAAAAAAAGAGATTTACTGTGAGAACGGACAGTTGTACAAATCTAGCCTGTAGGTCCTTTTTTACACAACAAAGGTCAGAGCCGTTTATACCTCTTAACGTCTGACTTTACCCAGGACGGTTTATTGAATAGAATTATTCATAGGCTGCATGAGAATAAGATTTTGTTTGTTCTTGATTTTGGAAAAATGTTGATGAAACGGACCAAATTTGTTTTGTTCAACACTCGAAAGCTCTGCAAGAGGACTTTTTCATGAATTTGTCTGGCAGATGCTTTTTTCCCAGGAATGACTCACCAATTTACACAGCTGGATATTTTTTCCGAAGCACTTTTTGTGAAGTACTTTGCTGAAGAGAACAGCCGTGTCTCAGCGGGTTTTTAAACAGGTCTGGAGCCCCTTCAACTAGGCCCATGTAGGAAATAACAGTGTAAAATTAAACACCCACAAGGCTCTCTTGAAACCACGCCACAGTTAAAAAAAACCTAGTTCATTTAAAAGAGGCACAAAACAAAATATTTGTTCCGTAATTTGAAATAATGCCTTTGCAGTAAACAACGTGTAATATCATGCTCACTTTATGTTTTTCAGCTTCAGCGGGGCAGCAGAAGTTGTGGGAAATCATAAACAGAAGAAAGACGTTTAAAATGTGATGCTAAGGCTTAGTGAATCACTGCACAGGCTATCCGGAGCGTGTGTGCCTCCCCAGTCAAGGAATATTCTTGGGATGAGGTGTGAGGGAAGCAATCGGACTGCAGGGAGTGGGAGTGTGTGTGTGTGTGTGTGTGTGTGTGTGGGAGGTGGGGGGGTTAGAGCACCCCGATGTGAGATCAGGCCTTTTCAGAAACCGATGACCCGTTGGATAAGACTAACTGGCCTGACTTTCATTTTCCATCATCTTGAGCGTAACTCCGATGGATCAATTAAATGCACTGGAGGCATTGTGTGGTGGGCTGCCGAGTATTCAGGCCCGAGAGGAGAGGTGACTAGCAGTGCAGGTGCAGCCTCTTGGAAGTGTAGCAGGCGCAGTGAATAGCTGGAATTCAGATCAGGCCCAGTGTGGCCGTTTTTCAGGGACTCAAAATAATCCCCCCAAATCGGATTATGTAAATCACTACTCAACACAGAGGGGGATTCTATGGAAGGCTGCGTCTTTGAAAAAACACTTGAAGGGTGGAAAAAAGTAACAACTGCCTAAACTAGACATTGTTTTTTTTTCCTCCTGCAGGGCCGGGTACAGAGCACAGCGGCAGACAGCGCAGCGAAGGGCGATAATATCCTGGGGTCCTAGTGCTAATATTATGAAGAGGTGGCTTACATGCCAGCTTGTGACCCCCAACATCATATAACTTTCCCCGTTCTCTAATTTATGTGAGCCCCTCAAAAGGCTAAACAGGATTATCCCACAGAGAACAATACCTGCATTGTTCACACGTCGATCCAGGTTTGGTATTTTTACCTTTTGTGGCTGATCACTCGGTCACGTTGAAATTATTTTGGACACTTCCCCCTGTTAACTTGGCGACAACTTAGGTGGGAAGAGACACCGGCAATATGTCCAAGAAATAGAAAGAGCAATGTTTGAGTCCGAAAAAAAAAAAGGGACATTCAAATCCAGAGTTAATCACTCGACGCTCAATGGAAACCTCTTTGGAGAAAGGTTTAGATGACCTGTTATTATGGTCATCTGGATTAGTAACAATTTAAAAACTTTGAAAGAATGAATGAATCCATACAGAAGGGTAGATGTTATAAAAGAGGACATTCATGCTATAGAAATCGGTGACAGAAGAGCAAGTCTAATCCAACTACTAACAGAAATACATTTTTAGAGCAATTTGGACTGAGTGAAGGAACTATTACTAGATAGGTTCCCCTGAACAAATGCTGAACTGACTACTTAATCATTTAACTGGAGAGACTGTTAATAGCATTTTACAGTTTGATTTTAAGGTAAGAAGATATGGGATGAATACAAGCCGGTTATTAAGGGCTGTACTATATTTTCTTTATATTATTTTTTGCAATTTGTCAAAAGTTAACAATTTCATTAGTGCTGTGCTTTGTACCAAAGAGAATTTAACCCATTCTATCCTATATATCATGGTCATTATTTCCTTGGATTTGTTATTGAACAGAAAATAAATAACAGAATTTGTTATTTCAGAACTGACTATAAACAGCTGGCGAGTTATGCCTCTTTCTGTCTCTACGGTTTGGGGAGACAGCTACATCTGCATCTTGATATTGCAGGAAGTTCTTATGTCCCCCAATTAAACATGATTGTTTCAGCAAATCAGACAAGATTTTTGTTTTTAAAAAGGATTACATCAAACAGAAAACAATTCAGAAGAGGTTTACATTATTCAAAGAAAGCCTTTCCTTTGCTACAATCCATATAAATGGTTTTAGGAAAAAATGTAGGTGCATGAACAGATCAACTGCTTACTAGCTGAAATTAGAAAAATAATATAATATGGTAAATCAGCATGCTGATTATGGTAATTCATGTTTCCATCTTACTTGTGAGGCTAAGCAAAACTATCATTTTACCATTTATTTCTATATGTTCTTTTTCGTTTAGTATCTTGAAATGAATATCATGTGTAGCATATTCAATTCATCAGTGCAATTAGATATCTATCTTTTGTGAAAAGTGTCCATGATTTTCAATTACAGTGCTCCTGAGCCACAATTTACATTAAATCTACAGAAATTATATTCTAAATGATTTGCCTACTACATTCCCTTATGAGTTCAGATGATTAGTTTATAAAATAGTTGGGACTCTTGTTTGGCTGTTAACCAGAATAGAGTCAGGAAAGTCACTGCATTTATCAAATTTGAGAGATCTACCAGGACTGATGGTGAAGAAGTAAGTACTGCTCCAAGATGAGTCTTGTATTCTTGAAAAAGATGAAATGAAGGAAAAACTTTATAGCAAAAAAAAGCACAATTAATATCAGACTCACAAATTCTGCATGCGTGACAGCATTCAATACTGATTGAAAATTCATGTTATTTTTCACGTACTGCATCTCTGATTCATATTAAGGAAACTAAAAGTACTATATGTATATAAAATTATATAATAAAATGTTGTACTGTATAAGTTTAGTAAATTAATTGTATGCAATATAATAGTTTTATAGCACACATTTTATAATGAATAATATTGCATTACCAGTGCTTATGGAAATATCATTTTCTGTGATTTCATCAAGGGCTTAGTGAGCTCTTTCAGTTTGCAGCACTCTCTGGCAAAAGCAGATTTCCAAATCAGATCATTTGGGGATTTCATCACTTCCTTGTAGATTATATCACAGATCAGTTAAAAATATTGAGGCATCACCGCCTTGATGTTTTCTTTGGGGACGTCCAAAAGCTCCAAATGAAAGCACGAATCTGGCTTTTATTTCCTACGTTTGTTTTTTTCTCAGATTTCGAGTATTCCATTCCCATTACTGACAGCTGCTATTGTTCGCTCCATGTTCCCGCTTTAAGTGGTATTTTAGGGATAATCGTGAGGAATCGTGCCGGTGAGTAAGTCCGGAACTGGAAAATAGCAGAGAAAGAAGCAGCAGGTGAAACAGTTACAGTGGAGAGCTGTAAAGTAATCACAGATATGTCAAAGGGATGTAAAGGCCACCTCGAAGGAAATGCAAGGTCTTGATTAATAATTATTATGCTGCACAGGACAACCAGGTGATGGCATATACTGAACAATGGGACGGACTTGCTATAAATTATCAGGGACAAACCCCAACGCCCCCCCACAGACACACACACCCGCCTACAGTTAGCGTCTCAGAGCGCTTGAGTGCGATCAGAGAGCAAGAGGATCTGTGTCTAATAGGAGCTGCAGAGCTGCTGAGTGCACACTGCCTAATGACTCAAGGAATTACCCTGTGCAAAGAAAGAAGTTCTGCTCATCCTCCAGCACTTGCAGGTGAGAGATTGGTGTTTTTCTGGCATCTAGTAAAGTATGTGTATTGTGTACTGAGGTGTCTGGTTTTGCTGGGGTTTTTTTTTTGTATTTGATAGGCAAAATAAATACATTCTAAAAGGGAATTATGTGATTTAGATATATGCAGTTGTGTGCTCATTGAATTTTTAAACATGTTTAAGTTGATCTAATTAACATCACATTAGTAAATGTGGCTAAAATCAATTTTATAAATGACATGGTGGTTATCACAGGGTTGTTCAGGTTCGACACTATTGCAGAAGATACGTATAGGTGGTAAAAAAATGTAAAGGCATTGCCCTGTTAACTGCAATCATTATTAAATTACTTTATGTTTGAGCAAAGAGATATTATTCTTCATTAACTATTAGTAGTTAGATAGCTTTTTTAAATAATGGTCTTAATGTTCAAAGCTTTGGCAAGACAAGTTCATGTAGTGCATACCATTAAAGCATTATTATATCTAGATAATTCTAATAAATATTCTAGTAATTCTAGTAAATATTTAATCAGTTTAATTTTAGTATATGAATCTTATTTTGTCATATGAATTTTCCAGTCAAAATAGGATTCTTTGTAGATTTCCCTAAACATTGTAGGCAAAAAAACATTGTCTCTTCTACTGCAATACTGGAATGCACACTTCTTATATGAAGTTATTTTTTAATAGGTAAGATTTTCCTTCCAATGTGCTTTTCGTTGTTGCTTAATTTCTTTGTATTGACTCTCCAGATTTATATCTGTTGCAAACATATTTCTCTTAACATTCACATTTCACTTCTAGAGACCTGCAGAATGCATGCAGACCTGAGATGTTAAACTGAGGACATAGTGACTCAGTCATTTAAAAGCCATTGCACAGTAAATAAGAATAGGAATATAAAACCTAGCACCCTGGTCAGCAGAGACCTTTGGTGGGCAGTGGCTCAAAAGGGGCACTTTCCAGGGCAGGATTTGTTCCATTAGAGTATCCTGGACCCGAATCAGTTTCTGTGTTTTTTCATTTTACAGGAAGTAAAATTGTGACTTCAGAGGCATTGTAATATTCACAACGTTGGCAAAAAAAATGGTTGTCCATAATTGCTGATTATGTTTTATTAACAGACAAGATATTACACCCTCTCTACTGAGCATATACTTTATTTTCCTGATATAACACATCTTAACAAGAGGACAAAGCAAATAAAAATATTACCATCTAATTACATGCAACACCAAATGCAATCTCTTTCTATCTTAAGAGGAAGAACTTACATGAGCGCACATCAAATCAAAGATTTTTTTTCCCCAAAAAGTGTCTATTGCGGGATAAATATTCAGGAAGCCGCTAGAAATTATATCCAAAAATGATCATGAAATTATTACTCATATACCCTGTATATTGTTTGTAAATAGGGTACTGGCAGCTTTGATATTCATCAAAACTTAAGTCGTACAACATTTACCGATGTAATTATTCTTGTGAGGCAAGACTCCTCTGTTATTGAGGCGTACGTAGAATGTACCCTAAGGAACTGGCCTTTTTGATAACCATTTACCTGTTCGTCTGCCGCTAGTTGGGACCCAGTTATGAAGCGATGTACTCCCTTTAGCTGCCTCCCAAAATTCTTTTTTTTCTTCGTCTTTTTTCTGAAGGCATGCTCTCCTGTTTCTGTGACTGAACCACATATATACTGTACAACAAGGAATATGCATGTTAGCTGTTTATATCAAATACCAAAAGATTGGCTTGTCTACTAAGTTAACGAAATGTTCTTAAGGAATTCTCAGTCTAGCTAGCTAAATAGCCATGCAGACAATAACGTGGCGAGTTCGTCGTTTTGCAAACTTAGAATAGGTGAATATACAGTAGTATTTCCTAAACACAAAGTGCTCAATACGACACCCTTGGTGTGTTACTTTTGTACAGTCCTTCTGAAAAATCTGTGTATCTTCTCACCGTTCAAAAATGTTTAACATGAACCACACAGGTGCAGTAGCCTAAGTTGCTTTTCGCTGCTTTTTTACAACGAACAGGAGGCAGGCGCTTGTGCTCGGATGAGATCAATTGGGTGCAACATTTCTTTTCCCCTATCGGGAGATCCGTACTAAATACAGAAGCAGAATCGTCAAGAGGCAAAAAAAAAATAGCACTTGGGCCAATGAGGGCAAAGGGGAATCTGTCCTGCCTAAGTTGTTCTCTCAATTTAATTAGTGAAGCAATTTCTCACTTCTCCAGCTGATACCCTGTGCGGTGGTAATGCATAATGGCTGCTGCACAGAGGTTTTCTCATAAGAAAGGTTATAAACAAGAAGAGAACATTGGGCACATCTAGCCACTTGGGTAGTTAGTAAGCGCATTGATCTCATCTAGCCATTTCTTGAAAATAGCTAGGACTTCACAATATAGCTGGGCAGCTTGTTCCAGACTCTCACAAACCCTTCTAAACTCTCCTGTATTTGGGAAGCTTTTGGATTGTTATTGTTAGTATTGTGATGATGACAAAGCTTTTTTGAAAGTCTCCTGAAATCCTGTGTCTGTGTAGTTCATCTCTTACTTGGAAAGTAAAAACATTGGAGAAAATAACGTTTCGGAATAAATATTTTGCTGCTTCTCCTTCCTGCTTGTCAGCGTGGAATTAAATTATGCTTGTTCCTTTGCAACTCACTTCCTGATATATGTTACTCAGTGCTGGTTTCGATTGCATGTCCTAGTTTCATTACTAAATGAACATGTTTTTTCCGTGAACTCGTTGTATATGAGGAATAATATTTTTTGTGAGTGGTATGCTGGTTAGCACGATGCCTCCAGCTCCAGAGTCTACAGAGCTCTTGAGTTCAATTCCAGCTTGTGATACCTGTCTGTGAGGACCCTGCGTGTTCTCTCTAGCCAGCTCACAGTCACATAGGTTTTTGCCAGGTGTTCCGGCTTCCTGCACCCTCTCAGATGCATGCTGGCATTTCCTCCACAGGAGATTTTGAGGGGATTTCACACTTGGAGGGTTTGTGTCCAGTGCAATTACTAGTGTGACCACAGAGAAAATAAACCCTCATGAGCACAATGAACTGAGCGGCTCTCTTCTCATACGAGGACAGATACTCACTGGATTTTATATGATCTCTAAATATGTCGATTTCAAATATAATACAATTAATACAAATGGATTTATAGTGTGTAAAAGTGAACAGTGTGTAAATATAAGTATTGTCCTAGGCAGACCACACACACAATACAATGATACATGGGTTCACATGCGGTAGGAACAACAAAAAAGTGTGTGTAGAATACAAAAGCAAAAACATAACTGGCTTTAGTTTGCATTTGTGTGTGTGTGTGGAGAGGGAGGTGGAAAATTAAAGCTGCTGTGAATTTTCTTTGTGTGCTACCTGGAAAAATACTTGAAAACATCTCCTATCTGTACCCTAAGCATGTCCTCACTTCCATAAAGGTTCATTTCTGTACAGAAGCGCTGTGAATGTGATTGTACTGTACATGGGAATTGCTGTGATCTAGTATGTGCCCATCCATTGTTTTAAACATTCGTGGGTAACAAGAACAAGACAGTGTGTGACTCCAAACAGGTACATTCATTTTTCTGCAAAAAAAAAAGCTTAAACAACAAGTGCTTGCCATGAAAAAATCTATTTTTTTATAAATATCAAAGGAAATCAGCTCCCAGCAGGTTCTGTCTTCGCTGCTGACTCCTGGTCATATTCAATTAAATATATTGAGCATGATATAATAAATCATGGTCAAACATCTCCTGACCGTGTTAGTGATAAATCTCGGTCTTGTCTGCTATTGATCCATCCTGTCAGCATACTGTTCTTCATCACTCGCCAGCCATTTCTGTTCTGCAATGGCCGGTAACATCGTGTCCCTTTCTCTGATTGCAGCCCTTAGCCACCATGACCAGGAAGGTGTTCACCAACACTCGGGAGAGGTGGAGGCAGCAGAACGTGAACAGCGCTTTCGCTGAGCTGAGGAAGCTCATTCCCACGCACCCCCCGGAAAAGAAACTGAGCAAGAACGAAATCCTGCGCCTGGCCATGAAATATATCAACTTCCTGGTGCAGCTGCTGGATAGCCAGAGCGGCCAGCCCGTGGCTGCCTCCCCCAGCTCTCTCCTGCACTTCCTCAGGGGCAACGTTGAGCGCCTGCACTCCTCCAAGCAGTGGAGCAACGTCAGTGACACGGAGGCGCCGTCCCCGGGCTCCAGCTGTGACAGCTCTGAGACCTGGTAGCTCAAGGGATCATGGTCCCCTGAAACCTAAGACTGCTGTGCTGCTTGACGTCTGAAGGCTGCTGGTTTTCCACTCCAGTTTAAGAAAGCTTGATGTGCTTCTGAAGGCTTCCCACTCACCCCATGACAAGCGATGGTTCATATTTTTTGCTTATTAGGTGATTCTTCAGTTTTGGTTTGGTAGTCCTAGCTGGGTAGCTTACTGTTCTCCATCAAGCCACACCATAGGAAACGTGATAAAAGAAGAGTTGGTGACACAAAGAGACTTATGGGAAGCCCCTTTTTTTGCTGACATTGACATTACTTTAGCTGTATCTGCATGGATGTCGCTTGGATGTTTTCTGCAAATGTATACTCTCTGGTTTAGAAGATTTTAAGTAACAGACAAAAATGTTTGGGCATCTGCAGTACATTCTTAAAGATCTTTGCTGAAATGGCCGTGATGTAAATTAGATTTATAATAACGGAAAGCATGAAAATTTTCCAAATTTCTGACAAATACTAATGGATATTTTAAAGAAAATGCACTGGATTTACAGTATATTTCATCCAGAATCTCATCAAATTGACAACAGGATAAAGAATAAAGAAGAACGTTGGATTCATCTCAGTAAAATGGTATCACTTTCTAAGCCTTGAATATTCCGAGGTATTGGAACAGTCTTGTGTATCTTACATTATATAGGGAGGGTATCAAATTATGAATTATGTTTATTAAATAAGAAGAATAAAATCATTATTGTTAACTGATAGAGAGATTTAGGGGAGGACACTAAAGACGTTTAGGGGAAGAAAACAATTACAAGCAATTTTTACTTACAGAAATGTCCATTTAATTTGCTGTGTTGTAAAACAAAACACATCACTATAGCCAAAGAATGTAGCAATCCTTTACAATCGTGTTGGAATGCAGCATACAGTACATTTGCTTTCTCCATGTAAATGTGGTATTATTATATTATTTATTGTGATTTATTTATTAATTTTCTACGTAATGTGTTTAATAAAATATGTTGTGACAAAGTTGTGTTTGGCTACTTTTCCTACACTGAAGAATTGTTTAAATTCCCTTCATTCAATATTACAAAGCTGCTCGTTGCTGGTGAGGGTCAAAGCCATCTGGTGCACATCATGGAAGGTCAGGGCACAAAATATCCTTAAACAAGATGCTACTACATTACAGGTCACACACACTCACGCACATGCAAACACACACACATAAAGATTTTACACAGTTCAGAGATATAAACCTAAGCAGTGGCTCTTTGGAAAGAAACCAGAGCACCTGGAGTGGACCCATAGGAGGGCTAGGATAACACGCACACTTCACACAAACTAGATCTGAACCCAGGGCCAGAGCTGTGAGGCAGCAGTACTGACCTCTATATCACCATGCTGCTCCAGTTGTTGGATTCATTATAAAAATAGATCTCAGTGGTAGGAGCTTGGATCTAGCTCCAACACTGAAGAGGTAACAAGTGTAGCAGATTTACTTTCATTTTGTGCTACTCCTGCACAACCGTCCCTCACTGACATTTCAAAATATTGCATATTGTCTAGATATTATGCAAAAATAATGAAATTGTCAAAAATCAAATCATAATAAATATCAGAAAAAATAACTTCCATTGAACTGTCCTGAAGGTTGTCAGTAGGATATATTAGAAAAGATCACTAAAGCATACTGTATCTGTGGATGCTAAATCAGCCCAGACCACAACTTCACGGATCTTCAGTTTTAACTTTAACAGATCGGGTTGTCCGGTCGTTTATAACAGGGGCTTGGGAATAATAACCTCTAATACATTTGTCCCCGTTCATTAGGGTCTATCCTATCCACTGGAAGGATAGCTGGGGTTGCTAAATGCCCACTGCAAGCTCTGTGGCTCAAAGCAGTGGACACAAGCCTGACCCCCGCAGCCTTTCCAAGTGAAAGGAAGAATGAAAAGTGAAAGCACAGCTTAACTCATGACCTCTGTGTCACAGGGCACCCAAGAGTCATGTCCGCAAATCCCATCCACCCTGGTCTCTGAAAAGAAACAGATGCTTGCAGAGGTGAAGTCAGTCTTCCTTCACACCTGGACTCCTCCAACAACAAAATAGATCAGTAACACAAGAAAGTGTGGAAATAAAGGCCATTCAGCCCATTTAGTTTTGTGTTTTCTTTTTTAGGAATTGTAAATTTGTCTCAGTGAAACATTCATCAACACAACTGTGTTACAAATACACCTTTACACTGTCCAGTGCCATGTAGACATCCACGCAACGTCTCTTCACAAGTTAATTGTATGGGTTAATCCCATACTGACCAAGTTAGTTGTTTCCATATGTTACTGGATTTCACCCATTTTTTTTCTTCATTTTTGGAGGACTGCTTCAAAAGCTTTTTTGTTTATTTAGGAAACATGAACAACTTGCCATTTTAGGTTTTCTGCAATGAACATATTGCCTGTAGAAACTCTGCTGAATGAATGAATTGCTGTGCTAGAGGGCCTAGAGAATAATGATCATTAAGGTATGAACAACACTAACATTGGTAGAGGTTTTAAATTATGAATTCGCCTGAAGGTGTGTGATTCCACCTCTGTACATTCATTTGTCTTTAAATAGCTGTGAAATGGGATTGAGTGAGATAGATTACATTCTAAAGAGTGTCTATTACAAAGCCCATCTGTTTGGAAAAGCCTGGGTTGTTGGCCATCAGCAGAAGATTTATCCAACTGAATGTCTTCGTTTTGTCTCACAGGTGTTTGTTAAGGGTGTGGATTGATATTAGCTACCGGGTTTCTACTCCTTAAGAAGTTTTACAATGTGTTTATCAAGGACGTCTCACATAATCTGTCTACCTAAGAAATGTAAATTTCCATTTCAGTTATTTCTTTATTAGGGGTCTGTGTAGTTTCTTACCAGATGTAAAGGTCAGAAGTTAGATTTTGTAAAACAGGTTGTCCAGTCACCTTTCATTCAGTCGTTGTCTGTAATAGCCATGACTGACACAGTAAAAGATCTTACGTGCAGAGTATTGTTTAATCTTGCTCTTTCAATCCAACAGCATGCCTGTTTCGTGAGCTTTAGAATAAACAGTGGAATCCGATCTGCTTTAGCAACACAATTAAACCTGCAAATGGTGACAAAACGGACTTGCGTCCAGCTGAACACACTCACAGGACAGCCTGACCTGTGGGAATTAGCAGATGCTCCTTTGCCTTCATTCATTGTTAGGTGCATTCATCGAAAAATAACTATAGCCCTACAGTAATGTGTTGATTGAACATATTACTGCAAATTACTTTATTAAAAAAAAAACAGTTTTATGATGACAAATTAATTCTATGTATTTTTAATTTTTGAATTTTTGTATTTTTCTTGTGCTGCTATTCCCCAGTTTTCTTGCTTTTCAGTAGAAGGGGAAAATTCCTGAGAGCATCTGATACAATATTGAAAAAATATTAACTGGAATCAAAATGAAAGAATCGAATTCAGTATTATAAAGCCAACATTGAACGAGTCTTCCTCATGCCTATTTATTTTAATAATAAATTGAATGCATATACACAATATGCTGTTTAAAGGCACAAACGTAAGTAGACAGTACAAATGCATCACTATTATTAAGCAAATATGTACCTTAATATTTTTAAATCACTGGCACTCCAATCTCTTTCTAATCAAGCAAGTAAGATACATGCCAGTACTTTGCCGATTCAAAATCGCATTGCATCACTGTTACACTAATTGGAGCCATCTCATGCGAGTTTTGTTTTGGAAAGCGCATAAAAAAATAATTGATAAAACCGCGGTGCGAAATAGAGTATAATAAACGCGGTTTGCTTGTGCGTCTGGGGTTTCGTACGGAAGGCAAATCTGTATTCTGCCCTCCTCTCCATCCGCGTATATTTTTTGATAGGCCATTCTCTTCAGAGTACGAGGGTAATCTTATGCTGAGAGCAAATTTCCTTATCAACGTCTCGCACACTGTCTGAATCTGTTATCACAATTGCCCAGATGACGGGGCTGCAGCGTCTCTCTCCAGGCTGAGTACGCATGAAAAGACTTTTCTAAACTGGCTGCAAATGCCATAGCCCTGAGCTCTTTATCCTGCTAAACCAATTCAGTTTATGCGTGTTTGGATTTCTCCCCTTCTCTTCCCTCGCTCTCCTCCCAAGTTTTATCTGAAGCGGGCAGAGGAGAGAGGCTGTGTCTAGGCGCAGGTGCGTGCTTGTCCGGGACGCCGAGACGCAATTGTTGGTGGACAGCACCCTCTCTTGTGAAGCACTTTTTTATTAGGCTGCAATCCCGCTTTATAATCAGATTATGCAAATTTATACTTCAGAAAGCAAAACACTGTAACACACACCAAGAGAGTGTTAAAAAGGAAGAAAGGTAAGGAGGGAAGATTTGGTACCAGGAAGCCACTATTAATTTAAAAATGTACCCCATCTTTCTGCTGCATAGTGGCCTCTCACTAGGAATATACGAATTTTGTTGAATCACTTCTAATTGTATTGTATTGTTGTGTATATAATTGTATACCGTTGTTCTATCAGTACTTATGGTTTTTAGTTATGAAAAACAAATTGGTGGATTCCCCGTTTCTCCGGAAAATTTCTAATTTCTCAGCCACTGATTCAACTTTTTAAAAAGTGCGTCTTACTGCGCGAACACACGGTCACTTTCCTTTTCAGTTCCTTTTTAGTTTCTTTGGTCGGACGTTATTTGAATACATTCTAACAAGCTGTTACTACTTTCAATATATTTTCTTCGTAAGAAATAATGCAGAACAACAGCGGAGCTGTCCTGTGTTTCTCATATAAATTAATTGAAGATATTTTTATATTTGTCATGTATATGTTTGAGGAATCGAGCATTTTTTGCTGGTAAGGAAGCAGAAATGACCAAGACGCAGAAGCTGGGGCTGGGTATTGTAGGGCACAAGGGCACTAAACCGTCACAAACTCTTCGGAGCTCAGAGCTGGCTTGCTGGGTGTTTTTCGTGTTTGAATAGACATTGTTTTTCAGAGGCCTCCAAGATTCTCCACTGGGTGAAATTACAAAAGAAATCTACAATGTTAATGAGGAGACTCGATGTCACAGTGATGATTTGGGTGCCCTCGTGGTAGGGGGTTACATTTCCCAGGAAAAGACCTGAACAATACTGCTGCTCTCGAATAGCTTGGCAGCCAGTTAGCATTCTTTTAGGTCTGACCTTAAAAGCTCCCCGTGGCTTTCCACTGAAATCAGCTGCTTCATTTAGCTGATTAATCATTTTAATATGCAAAGGACAATTCATTTTCTTTGTTATTACTTATCAGCGCTACGGGCTACAGTGCTGTAGTACAGCACAGTCGGTTGGCGGCCGCGTGTTTCCTTCAGCAAGTACTGTACAGCTTTTAACAGCTGAGACACAGAAACCCATTTATGTAAGAAATTAGGAGGGCAAACGAACAGTGTGAAGGGCGGGAACGTGTCCGACACATCCTCATCATTTGTGATCTTACTGCAGAAATGGCATTATCGAACAAATAAAAGCTTTACATAGTTCAAGCTAAACATCTCTTCTATGATACTATCCTTATATATAATATATATATAATATTATATAATATATGTCCATTTATAATGTACACAGCCTAATGTATATTATTATATAATATATATCATAATATATATCATTGATAGTGTAAATGGCTCTTCAGTAGAGGGTATGGGCGGCGGGACTGCACGCCGGACTGAATGCCCGTTTGTTGATGGGCGCACGTACTCACTGATAATTTAGTGAGTTTAGAGATGCCAATTAACTTTGGCAACAATTGGCAACACGCTTTTTAAAGGGTAAGAGGAGGGTGAGAACAAACCCACATGAACATAATGGAACATGCAAAACTCCAAACAGAAAACGCACGAATCCCCAGCTGAACCCAGGACCTAGGAGCTGTTAGGGATTCAGCACTGAGTCGCCACACACTTCCCAAAATTACTTTGATAAACACGTATTTAAAACAGTAATACATTTTCCCCAATATATTTTCTAAGCATACACATTTATCTTTTAAGTTGGTATATTGTGTGTATTTGTTCTCTTAAAATATACTTTATTTCAAAAAGCACCATCTCGCTATAACAACCTTCTCGCAATCACAATTCTGTGTATTCCAAGATTGCCCGTTACTTTTCTGTTACTCCTCCATCGAGAACGGTGGCACTGCTCAGGAGAGAAATCCCCTTACTTTTCTACTGCGTTAGCTGATCTTGAGAGCTTTGTGATAATGGTCTGACTGTCCTACTATCACAGATTTATCAGTTCAATTTAACTATATACAGTAGGCTGTGTACAGCTGTACTTGTCACTAAATAAACGTAACCATTTAGTGGTTACGTTTCATTTAGAGAAGGTGGACATGAAAAGCTGTTGACAGAAGCTCCGTGAAGTTGCCCCCCCTACAGACAGCACAAACGATGAAACCCACCGCATTCGTTAGTGCTACGTTTGTGCCGGTTTGTGCCGTTGAAAGTAGCGTTTGCCCTGCTTTAATTCCCGAGGTATAGCGCCTTGTTTTTCCGGTGATCAAGTGACCATGCACTGTGACAGACCTCCAGTGAACCCGTCTGCCGAGTTCAAGCGCTCTGTTACAGTATAGCTCGTACCCTTAACATTTTAAAGACAATCAATATCCATAAACATATAAGTCTCATTAGATGTGAATAATACTAATACATGACGCATAGCAACAAGTTAACCATCTTTGTCATAAGCTTGTGGTTGTAATGTACAGTATGTAAAATCACCGTGATTGTAAGATCTATGGTTTTTATTTTCTAAGGCACGTTTTCCTTTTATTTCCCTACAGTGACACGCTGTTTCCAAACGCGTAACTGTGGGATACCATCGCAACAAGACCTCCGCAGCATGTCATAATCGGGACCCCATGTATATCGCATGTATATCGCGGCAGTGTATATCATGCCTTGCTTCCATGCCATGCTGGCACAGCTGTCACAACAGAAGTCTCGTGTCAGGACATGATATACCCAGACAGGACGTCGCGATATATGGACTTTGTGTTGCGACATGGGGCGGGGCGTTTTGGCGGGGTATGTCATATCGCGATATATAGGCTTCATGTCGTGACATGGACATGACAAATGTTTGTTATATCGCGATATACAGGCTTCATGTCGCGACATGGACACGAGACATTTTTGTCATATCGCGATATATGGACTCCATGTCGCGACATGAAGCCCGTATATCGCGATATGACATACCTCCGCCAAAATGCCCCGCCCCATGTCGCGACATGGACATGACAATATTTTGTCATATCGCGATATATGGACTCCATGTCGCGACATGGGGCAGGGCATTTTGGCACGGTATGTCTTGTCGCGATATACAGGCTTCATGTCGTGACATGGGCATGACAATTTTTTGTCATATCACGATATATTGACTGATATATTGAAGTCGCGACAGTGGCGCCATGAAAGTTATGTGCCAGTCGCAGTGGGTATCGGGATGTGATCATGATGCGCGCACTCCTATTGTGACATTCTATCGGAGTCGTGAACGCGCTATGGATGCCAAGACATTCTTTGTCTGCTAATCAGTTTTTACCTCAATGCCACTTCTCTTATAATGATTAGTAATTTGAAACCAATGGGTGTGTTATTGTATATCCAGTTTACTCATACAGCACACACAGTTAACCGGGGTTACAGTATTTGGACCAAGAAGAACATCCATCCCCTGTGTATCTACATGTTCTCGGAACTTCCGCTGTGGCGCTTTACCCAATCAGAGTGTCGATTCTCACTCTTCACCCAATCGCTACCCGAACTGTTCGGGGGTTTAGCCAACCACGGGTCTGATAGCTGTTCCATCCTGCAGCGCTAGGTGGATCGGCTTGTTCACTGTCAATGAGAATCTATTTTTAAAATGCTTTATTTATTTGCAAAATAACTACATCGGCTTATTTTTTTAACGTCTTTATTGATTCACAATGTCCCGTACTCTTCGAAATACATTTTTTTATTTGCAATATAACTGTCTCCGCTGCTTTCTGTAATGAATATATGGTATTTGAACAATTTTAATCGTATATTTAAGGTAGGGGAAATACCTTCTGCTTTGTACTTCAAAAATGAATAGAAAGTAAACCCTATGATCATTACATTATTATGCTCGTGCTTTCAATTTTGTTTTTATTGTTAAATTATATCGATCTTGAAACTAATACCTAAAAATGTGAATATGGGCTCTTGTGTTGTACCAGCAGTAATTTGGAAAGTGGTGTCTGTTCACCAATGAAAGGAGTACACAAGCAATACATTTTCGAGAACATGGTTAAAAATTAAAAGAAAACACCTAACCCAATGAACTAGCATAGTAACTCCTCCCTAAATGTAAGACTGTTTATTCGCGTAATGGCTGCAAAGTCCGGGGTCAACTGATCAAAAGATCACAACTGAAAGATCTGGTGGTCGTGACTTTGCTGTTATGTACGTCACAGAATGACGTCACAGTCAGGAAAGAAGACGCTATATTGAAATAAATTGAAATATCCACCCCACCCGAACAGACAGACTCGGGAAAAAAATTGCCCCCATTGTTTTCATCACAATCAGGAGTTGAGTAGCGAGTTTGGTGGTACCTGTAAACTTCCTTGCACATAGTCGCGTGATTACCCGAAAAAAAGGCGCTATATCTCGGAAACGAAAGTAGCACAAACGCTACTTTCAACGGCACAAACGTAGCACTAACGAATGAGGTGGGTTTCATCGTTTGTGCTGTCTGTAGGGGGGCCAACTTCACGGAGCTGTTGACAGAGAGTGACCGCAATTCCCGAGCCTGTTGGGACAATATTGGCAGAGGGCTCCTGGGATATAGTGGGCTTTGACTAGCCAGGGTCCGTTTGCATACTGCTCACTCTTCCAAATGATCCAATTATTCCAATACAGCCAACTTGAGGGATTGAAGATTTTGAGTAGTGCGTAAAGCCAAATTCACGTAAATTACATTTTACCACATAACCCGTATAAAAATCCCTACTGACCTATGTACTGTAAGTATAAAAACAGTGAATAAAAGTAAATAACATAACTCTATAGGCTCACTAAGTAGCTCCCGTAGGTGTGCTGGATGAATTTGTAAAAGAATAAAGCATTCTGTCAATATTTTTTATTTTCCTTAACAGACCACGTAAAGCTACGGGCGTGTAAGTTACACTATATGAATTTATAGGTGAGATGGAATAAAAACCTGAAAACACATTGGACGTCCAGGAGGTATAGACTAAGCGGATTTTTTAAATGTCTTAAGCTTTTCCAGGTGTTTTAGATGTATACATTTTCTAAGACTTAAAGATTAAACAGACGTTCTTCACTGAAGTTAGGAAGGATAACGACAGACAAGCCAATCTCACCCAGATGTTTTACAGTATTCACAATCATTTCTTTTGTCATATACTGTATACACCTCTGCACACACTCCTTCACGCAATTTTTCGCATTCTGCGCACGGTACGCGCTTTCTCTCCAGGACAGAGAAAACAAGGCAGAACGAAAAAGAAAAATACACTTCTCTCTTCTCATTTACCTGTCATTTTTATGACATTACAGTTATTTCTAGGTAGTGCTAGGAACAACAGACAGGAGAAAAAAGGGAATGCGACGAACTCCCCCGCTTTGGTGGCGACAGCATTATGAATGACTGGCGGAAAGAACTGGTGGTGTTGAACCGCGTTCTCTCTTGGCGCTCCGTCCGAGCAGCAGGGACAAGTAACGCCCTCTGTCGGTCCAGGTGCTCTGGCTTCTGTGGGAGAAGAACAGTGTTAGGCTCGACCTCCGGGTGCTGGGCACAAGCGAGCCGTTGCATAAAGGCCAGTGTGCCAGCCCATGAAACCCCCCAGCTACTCTGCTTCGGCTCTTTCTGGGCAGCAGTCGTTCGTGGTTCCATCTACGACCCGAGGTGAAACACTGCTTTCTAACACCAATGCAACTGGGACTCCCGTTTCGGCAGCGTTGTGAACAACAGGCCGAGACGGCTTCCAGGATTACTGACGTTTTTTTCGCTATTTTCATTACAGCCTGGCGTAATGGTCAAGATGGTCTGGTAAAAGCTAAGAAGACGGAGAGAAAGCAGACACAGAGGAGGAAAAAGCGAACGGTGATTGTGTTTCGTGGATTACGTTTTTGCCTAGCGATTTGGATTCGCTCTCTCTCTCCTAGAGTTTACACTATCCCCGGTGTCCAATTCGGCCCTAGATTCCCCTCCTCTTGGCCCCTGCTGCTCCTGATGCCAGCTCCTCGGCCCCGGAGCCAAGCGTCTGTCTGGTGACCTACCCCTGGCCCAGTCAGCAGGTGTCAACAACTTTTCACGTCCACCTTCTCTGTTAATATAATGTGGTGATGTTAATTTACTTAGTGACAAGTACAGCTGTACAGTACACAGCCTACTGTATATACTTCAACTGAGCTGATAAATCTGTGGCAGTAGGACAGTCAGACCATTATCACAAAGCTCTCAAGATCAGCTACTGCAGTAGAAAAGTAAGGGGATTTCTCTCCTGAGCAGTTCTCACTGAAGGAGTAACAGAATAGTAACGGGCAATCTTTGAATACACAGAATATAGTCAGCTTGCAGTTGCAATAAAGCAGCTGGTATACCTAAATCCAATCACAGTAAGTACTGAAAAAGTCCAGCAGGACAGCATAATGATTGGCATAGCCAGACAGATTCACCAATACTAGCTGAGGTTTTTCGGGCTAATTATAAAAAAAATACTATTTAAAATAAATTACCCTGCTAAAAATGAAAGTTTCAGTTCAATGCTGTAAGTAGTCAAATAAAGAAGGTGAGTGTCTGCAAGTGGAGACTTTTCGCTGGAGCACTGGTTGAAAGGCAGGATCGAGAACTAAGCTCCTAATGGATCCTTTTGGAAATCAACCTATGGATCAACCACTTCGAGTATCATTACGTTAGTAGAGGGGCTCGCATGTTCCAATGAACAATCACGCCTTTGTACTTAAGAGCCTAGTGTTACTGGTCTGCTTTATCGAACAGGTGGGATGTGAGGACCAAAATCAGAAATGATCTGCCCAAGACTGTGATAGTTCCAAAAAATACCAAGATGCACTGGAATGCACATTTCCCAGATGGCAAGACTTTCTTATTGAAAATGATTTTGCAATATTGGAACAGAATAATGTAAATTCCAGGTATTTCTGCACAATTACATTTCCTTGATAAACCCCCTATCAAAGCATTGCTGTTTTAATGGATAAATCCACAAGATTTGAAAACCACATATGAGCCACTTGGATTAACAGGTTACCTTACATAATCTCAGATCAAATGTTCCCAATTTAAATTTATGTAAAGACAACAAGATGCATAATAACTCACTGCTGGTTGGGCTGTCAGGTTCTGGTAACCTCTGAAAGCTGTTGGCCAGCTTCCAAGTCAAGACAGAGGACTTACTGTACGTTGTCACCAAATTGGAGGGTGTTTTTTCCAACCTCCTGCAGTCAGGTGGGAGTGGGGAGTGGAGATTAACTGTGAAACTGTAATGGTGTTTGCGTAATACGTTTACCTAGGTGATCTCTGTGTGTCAGAGGTATTGGCTTGTGTCCCAGACAAGACAGAGGGCATGCAGTGAGCCTGCACGTGCCTGTTCTGCCTGACCTTTACCAGCACCTCTGCAAAGAACACACCATGACTTTGCTTTCTCCATTGAGTAACGAGGTTGAAAGCAAAAATGACGGAGAGCAGTTGAACCCCTTCCCAGTGAAGACAGAGGGCTTACAGGGACTTGCTCTCTCTGAGAGTGGGAGCGTGGCAGCACTGTAATTCCTCAGTCATGCTGATAAAGCCTTTTGAATTTGAGTGAGATGATGGTGGGCTGGTGTTTGCTGCAGCACTGTAAGAGACAGGATGAAGCAGTAGAAGGGTTCACTGAATGCCTGGAAGTGTGGGGATGAATGATGTTGTCAGAGTAGGAGTTTGGACCAGGTTGAGACCAATCCACCTCCTGGACCTCCGGTGTGTTTTCTGGTTTTGATTCCATCTCACCTCTAAATTCATATAGTGTAACTTACACGCTCGTAGCTTTACATGGTCGGCTATGGAAAATAAAAAATATTGACAGAATGCTTTATTCTCTTAAAAATTCATCTAGCACACCTACGGGAGCTACTTAGTGAGCCTATACAGCTGTCTTATTTGCTTTTATTCAGTGTTTTTATACTTACATAGGTCAGTAGGAATTTTTTATGGTAAAATTTCATTTACGGGAATTTGGCTATACGCACTACTCAAAATCTTCAATCCCTCAAGTTGGCTGTATTGGAATAATTGGATCATTTGGCAGAGTGAGCAGTATGCAAACGGACCCTGGCTAGTTAAAGCCCACTATATCCCAGAATCCCAATATTGTCCGACAGGCTTGGAAATTGCAGTCACTCTCTGTTAGTAAAATGACCAACAATATGATCTTTGAAGAGTGTGTGTAGATCCTGCTGTTTTATCAATCTCGAGATACAGTATTTACACTGAGATTTGCCAACAAAGAGATTTATTCCACACTTATATTACAGATTAATCTAAATTATCTTAAGCATTGGATTGCTAGGTAAAACATCCATCCTTCTGTCAAATGACATGACATGACTTTGCCTGTGAAATCTGTGATATTAGGTCTGTTATGCAACAACAGGCAAATGTAATATTTCCCCCTTATGCTACACTACAGTAAGTTCCTTTTAACATATTGTTACAAATAAGGTTATGAAAATGGTGACTATCAGAAATAGGCTTAGCAGATTAATCAATAACTAAAACAGATAACCATAAACTACAAATTAAGATAAAGATTAAAATAAAGATTTTTTGCGAAGAATATACCTGAGAGGTTTATACACTTAGAGGTGCCTAATTTCTTTTTTCTCTGCCACAGCTTTGGTGTATAGAGTAATAAGTCAAACCCACAGTGGGTTTATTAACAACACATATTTATTAACAGAGACAATACACACACCAAACAACACACAACATAAACATATAACATACAAGTTACACTATTTACAATTGTACAAACTAGGCATTCTACAGGTCTATGTCTTGACCACCCAGAAAAAAACCCCGATTGTTACCAAGAATTCAAATCCCCTATAGCACCTACAGTATAAAGGCCAACAAAAGAGAAATCTGTCTTCTAAACTAAACAGGATATGACCTATGCTAAAATCTCTGTGTATATATAAATCTAGATGCTAAAAAGTGAATGGGAAACCTGTCTCTCTCTTCTAAAGATGCATCCTCTCTCTTTTTTTCTGCTCTCTCTGTCCCTGCCTGGTTTATGCTGTGTTCCTGGACTGTTGATTGATGCTTAATCATTGACCCAGATCTTAATTAACCATTTGAAGCCACACAATTCCTTTGATCAATGTAGCTCAAACCCAGCCCATCTATGTGAACAGCATAGCTCCTTTCTTGATTTGAAGCTCCTAAGAGCTTCAAATGTTGACACAAGCTAGGTGTTAACCATTCCTAAAGACACTGCAATAGTCACTTATAATAGCTGTAACATTATACTGTATATATATACGTTTATGTCATTATATTCATATTAATATAAATTAAAAGAATGTGCGTTCACACAATCTTTTTGGTTAAAAACTAAGTATTATCTTCTTGTGCAAATTAATGAGACCAGAGATACAGGTCATTCTCATGTTCAAGACAGAGAAAGTTAAAGCAAACAGTTTAGCACTAAAGGAATGTCATGGGGTGTTCTGTACAGATGATAAAGGTCTGTTTGAACAGGCATGTTATACCCTCTGTCTTACTTGGGACACCGGCCAATACCTCTCACACACAGAGATCACCTCTATAAATGTATTACCGTATCACCTGCTGACTCTTCACAAGGGTGCCCTTTTCTGCAGTGTTTGAATATTCTCCCTGCATCTGCGAGTTTCCTTCTGTGATGAGTGCTGTCTGGATTCAATTCCTGTCGCCTGTGGGCTTCAAGCTTGCACAGCGCCACTTCCCAGACAGCGGATAACTTTTCCACACCAAAAGCCCAGGTCCCCGGGCACGGCAGAGTTTCGCACGGTCTAGATTTCAGAGGGGCTGACGTGACTCCTGTCACTATAACAGGCATGAGCCCTGTTATATCTGTGACAGGGAAAAACTGATTTTCCACAGTGGTATTTGAGGTATGTTAAATTTCTACATGTGAGTGTAGGGAAATAATAAAATAATAAAACTACCTTTACATACTGTATGTCATACAGTGTTTATTTAATAGAAGTTTAGGAGGGGGCATTTTCTGGCACTGCTTCAATGCATGGGCACTGTTACATTTCCACAGTCTTGCCACAAGATGTGATGTGCTCTTAATTGGCTCTTTTCCATTCCTCCTAGGGAAGTATGAGTGGAAGAAGGGGACCGAGCCTTGAATAGACTTCTGTCTCATCCCCGATGAAATCCTAGCCTTGCATCCTGTGCCTTTTGAGTGACCCTCCAAGGATTTCTGTGGGAAAACGTCAAACGAAATCAAGTTTTCATACTCTCGTTCAGCTTCTCATAAAGCGTGGGGCTACATGATATACAGGGGGCTGCATAAAAAACAGTTGGTGGTCGGTGTTTGCATACAATAATGATAATAATAATTGAATTACATGAAATAACGATATACTGGTTAATGTATTGGTAAGGTACTGTAAAAAGATTAAATATTCAGTGGTATTTTCACATCCTTGTGATATGCAGATAAACCTGCACATTTTAAAAAGAAGCTTACACAAGGGCAAACATTTTCCCACAGTAGGATTGTAGCCCATCACTATTCTTTGGGCACAGGCATGGTTTTTGTTAGAAAAAACCATGCAAAAAAGCAAAAAAATAACAGTGGTGGAGATCAGTTACGTAAAGCTGATTTACATAAACTTGTATAATAATATTCCACTCAGAAGTTCCCTCATCTTTGGTTTTATCATGAAAAGCCGATACAACATGTACTGTAGGAGTGCCCAAAATCTCAGCTTATGCCAATTAGACATAGTCACCAGTATATAGCTGTTCTGAAGTAGAGTGCTACTTGTCAGTGTCAATGTCCTGAGTGCCCTTGGTGACACAGTTGACAAGGACATGCACACTGGAAAAGCTATTTTAATATTGTGGTGTTATTTTACCCATGCGTGAGTTTCTGCAAAACTGGGCAGGGCATAGGGAAATTCTGACCTGCTCCTAATTACTGACATTGGCATATTATAATAGCCAAGGGTAAGTTTCACATTTTGCTAAAGAGATAAGGAAAACCAAGCATCAAATGAGATTTTGCATGAAACTGCTATTATTGTAAAGGTATTTGCTCAAAGCTATCTTTTCTCCTGGTGGTAAAACTTAATAAATCCTGTGGTATGTGCTGTACACAAGCACTGAACAACCCTGAGCCCCGTCAAAATAATCTTGTTCAAAGTCAACAACAAACTATCTCCCAAAACTGACTGCAGTAAGGCCAAACAAAGCACATTTGTTTTCTGTTTTATGCTATGAAACATTTCTGTTGATAACATTTAAAAAATGTTTTCAAATATTTCATTTTGGAAAACAATCTCAAGTTTTCTTCCAATGTTTAATTATTTCCATAGCTATCTACCTAGATACTTCTACACAATGTATGGCCAAAGGCCATTGATATGTGAGACCCAGTCTGTCCCTGTAGGCGTTCCGATGAATTGCGTAATAAGATTGGGTAATGTGAACATTGGCAGATTGCCCTTGGCATTCCACTGGCTGTCTGGAACTTGTTATTAACAGCAGCTCTCCAGGAGTTTCCCGCATTTGCAATCATGACTCCATCTAGGAAAGTTGTGTGTCTGCTTCTTCTGCAGCTGTTTGCAGCACACACTGCATGGAGTGGCAAGATCCTTGTCTGGCCTGGAGAATACAGCCACTGGCTCAACATCAAGACAATCGTGAACGAGCTGGTGGATAGGGGCCACACCGTCACAGTCCTCATTCACACGGGCACGCAGTTTATCAACTACAACCAAACCGCCCGCTATCACTTTGAGGTATTCCAGGTTCCCTTCACGAAGGAGAGTGCGGCGGAGGTCTTGGACAAGATGCTGGAGTACTGGATGTATGACTTGCCAAACGATTCCTTCTTTCAGGGCTTTCTAAAAATCACTGGCATGATCGACGCAATGATGAACCAGCAAAAGGACATGTGTAGAACTTTTTTTGGGGACAAACACCTGTTGAAAAAACTGAAACAATTCCAGTATGATGTTCTCCTCTCCGATCCAATCTATTTGTGTAGTGAGCTCTTAGCAGAGGTTCTGGGGATACCGTTCATCTACACACTAAGGTTCTCCTTCGGTAATACGATCGAAAGGCAGTGTGGACAGATACCAGCGCCCCCCTCTTTTGTTCCAAGTGTTGGCACACAGTACACCGATAGCATGACCTTTGTGGAGAGACTCAAAAATGTTCTCTTTTATAAATTTCAAGACTTCATATTTTACACCTTTACAGCTTCAAAATGGGACAGGTTTTACTCCGAAATTACAGGTAAGTCTGGAAAAGATCTGATATTATTGCTGATAAATTTGGGTTCATGTCCTTGAACTCGGGGGGGGGGGGGTCTTCTTGTTTCTTTGTATGCTGTTGTTTCTTGAGTAAGGGAGGTGATTGTGTTGCAATAACACAACAGCATTCAAGGGAATAAAAGGGTCATGTGGTCAGTTGGATTGAAAAGTAATCATGCGCAACATGTTTGCTTTTTGTTATACCATCATTGATATCTGTTAATATGTATATCTGGTCTCACAACAGAGTATTCTTGTGCAGCAGTCCAGTTTAATTAGAAGACTGAAAGCAACCGTTGTGCTCATGAAGTCACATAAATATAGTGCAGGTACAGACCAGGTACAGTGCATCATACACCTGGAATCTTACAGGTTTAAAGACTCATAATTGTCCCAGTTAGAAATACTGTGAAATATTATAACAATGTCACAGTGGCTCCATACACATAAGTATCAAACTAGCAAGTTAATATTTAACCATAAAGCTATTGGATAGAGTCACTCACCATGGTCTCAACCATGGATATCTAACCCAGGTAGTGAAGAAACACTGTGGCTGTCTTGTTAAGTCACCACCATTCAGAGGGCTGTTTAACAACAGACACTTTAACTTCTTAGAGCTGATCTGGAACACAATCCTTGCAAAGTCACCGATGCTCCAGGACCTAGATTAGACACTCATGGTCTAAACCCTGCTGCAGCAACCTCATTCATCCCATCACGTCCAGTCTGCTGTGACACAGTTAAAACCTACAGGAACAGAGTGAACCCCCTATCTTCCCTCCACTGCTTTATACTGCAGATTGACAGTGTTTTCAGCAAACACCACCACACCATCACCACACTCAGTCATGCAAGCCCAGGCTTCACTGTGCCAACAGCTCCCCCAGATCTCTTGACTGCAATTGAAGACATGCAGTACAGGACTCTTGTCCTTACATGCATTTTACTTGGGAGCTGCACACAATTATGATCTGAGATTACGATATGTATGTAGCTTGCTAATTGCAATTGTGTTGTGCTGCCTGCTGCAGTAGGTTTACACAGTAGAACTGTAATTACATGATACTGCATTAAGGGAAGTAATTGCACAGAAATACTGGGAATCCTCATAATACTATCCATACAATGCAAAATGAGTTTAAAAAAGCAAAGCGTTCTGTCTATTTTTTATACATAAAATCACTTTTTTCAGCCCCGTGTACGAAAACATCACAAACGAGGTGTTATAGTATTTGAAAAATAAGGGGTAAACCCTTAGTTGATGGAATATTTAACAGGTTGTGCTTTCATTATTTTACTAAAACATATTATTCTGTTATCTATTTAAAATGGACCGTTAAAGTATGCATACTGCTGTGCCTGACAGCCCTCTGTCTCGCTTTCTTCCAAAAACATGCAAAGTAAATGTCTCCCCCTTGTGCTTTCACTGCAGAAAGCATCCAGTAATGCAGTTTTAGTAGATAGCGTACATGTGATAAAAATGAAAAGGCTGGAGAAACAAATCATCCTGGGATCCTTATCAGAGAAGTCAATTAATAGTGTGTTCTTAACATAGGTGTAGGCAAAGTCCTGTCTGAATAGGTGAATTATTACCCTCCATCATCCCTGGAACTCCGGCCAGTATCACTCTGTGGGAGGCAAGTGATTCCATACAGGAATTTCTATTTTGTCAGGAATCACTGCCCTCTCAGCCTCTAACACACAGGGGTCACCTGGACAATACTATTTACCCGATGAACACAAGACCTTCATGTCTTCTAACTGGCTGATATTGCTTACGTTCTTGCATTGTGTCACTGTAAATTGAAGTGTCTCACTGAGATTTCCAGGAGTTTGAAGAACGAGTGTATGATTACAGCTTCTAATCTTTTTAACCTTTCAACATACAGTATAATCTATAGATAAAGTGCATGTCTTATTTACATTTGTAGTGACTGCATGCAGTGAATATGCAAAGCGGAGGTGGAGTTATTTCTAAAGAATGTACACAGTTTAATTATTTGGAAAATATTCAATGTTCAGTGGCACCTTCACATCCCTGTGTTGTTCACATCAAGCTCCATTTTTTTTAAAAGAAAAAAACACATGGCAGGCTTAGCAGTTACCGTATATCACATCTCCGGGCAAACTACTGCCCGCCAGCCAGTTTTAACCGGCCCTTTAGGTAAAAAATAAATTAGTCAATATTCGCCATATTCCAAACTGTGCATCGCGTCACCTAGGGGAGGCGCCATTGTCGGTCAGGGGCGTCTCAGGCATCGCCAGTCAAAAGTTTTATTACGAGCAAAACCTGCTGTTCGAGCAATGTCCGAGTCGTGCGCTACCTAGCTAGATTGTGTCATATGACACTAGGCAAGAGAGTCGGCAGTCTGTGAGCAGCGTACCAGTTAACCACGGCTTCGGTGTTTCCTATTTCTAAGAGTGGTCATTTTGTTTTTTGTTATACGATCTCAGTTGAGAGGTTTTTAAATATGAGTTAAAAACGTGAAAGACATGGAGCCTAGTTCTAAAGAGAAACGGAAACGCAAATACACAAAGTATGACGACAAGTTTCTTGAATTTCGGTTTTACATGCACAGTTGTGGACACTGAAGAACGTCCTCGGTGTGTTGTCTGCCTTAAACTTTAAGTTAAATTTTGTAATTTGTCATATTTATCAGTAAAGTGTTTGAATAATAATAATTGCTTACATTTACAGTATATAGCGCTTTTCTGGACACTCCACTCAAAGCGCTTTACAGGTAATGGGGATCCCCTCCACCACCACCAATGTGCAGCCCCACCTGGATGATGTACTGTAACAGCAGCCACAGTGCGCCAGAACGCTCACCACACATCAGCTATCAGTGGGGAGGAGAGCAGAGTAATGAAGCCAGTTCATATTTGGATGCTACAATATACTAATTAAGAGAACAATTGATTCAGGTCATTAAGACTCCAAGATGGCATGAAAATCAGAAGACAAAACAGACCAGAAATACACATCAGTTTCCTTAAAGTCTGATTGATTTTGATATCCCGTGGCAATACCTAAGCGTGCTCTGTGTGAATTGTCTGCAAAGCCAATATATGGGGACTGTTCTATATCCTTATCTGATTCATGTCAGTCTAATGCTTTTTTAAATCACATAAGTCTGATAGCAAAAACTCTCTATCTTTGGCATATGTGTAATGTGTAATAAGGGATATGTGTCTTATTGTCACATCATTGCAATTGAGAAATGGAAACGTGTTAAGGCAGGTTCCTACTAGTTAATTGCATAGTCATGGGTCCATCTCTACAGGCTTCTTCCTATTTAACCACCCAGGTGACAGAAGAGAAGAGATCCTAGGTACTACCCAGCTGAGGTTAGGCTGTCCTGAGTCCTTGCCTGGAATACTGTCACAGAACAAAACATGAAGCATTTTTCTCAAACTGGCCCTGATCTGCTGGACAATCTGCTAAAGCACCATCCAAACTCTGTTAATACTTGGCCCTTGTATTTAATGTGCTGTTTTAAGCGCTTGGTGTTTTGTTGTTGGTAGAAGGATTTGAAAGACAAATCAAAATGCTTTGAGCTAATCGCTGAACAGCAGGGTATCTTTTGAATCTACCTTCTGAAAGAGCTGCACTCCAATCTCTGTGACGTCATGTTTCTGCCTACAGTGATTCAAACAGAGAGACTTCGCTCTGCTTAGGGAGTGGTACTGTGCTGTTTCTGCAGCCTTTCCCCCTGTGATTGTAATCTGGTGTCCAATTTCACAAACCTGAAAGTCTGCCTGGGAGATGTGAGGAGTGGCTTGGCTCCTCTTTGAAAGCAGTTCACAGCCAGGAATTAAAGCTCTCCTCAACATGAGTCCTGCCGGGCTGTTCCTCCTCGTTTTCCTTCTCCTGTTCTGTGGGAGACAGCCAGTGCTGACCGGAAATGTTCTGATCTGGCCTGGAGAACACAGCCACTGGACGAACATGAAATGCATTTTAAACGAGCTTATGGACAGGAACCACAACGTAACAGTTTTACTGAGTTCTGCATCACCTTCCATCAACCATACAGAAAACTACCATTTTGAAGTTTTTGAAGTACCATTTTCGAAGACGGAGTTAGCAGGGATTTTAGAGGAGTTTTTTTACTTTTCGATGTACGAATCTACCTCAGCTTCCTTCGTACGGGTATTTCTGAAGACCAGGGAACTATTGGGGAAAATGTTGATTCTACAGAGGCAACAGTGCAACGCCATACTAAGGAACAAACTCCTGCTTGACAAGCTGAGGAAGTCTCAGTATGAAGTTGTTATCTCGGATCCAATGAATGCTTGTGGCGAACTTGTAGCGGACAGTCTCAATCTGCCTTTCATCTTCTCACTGAGGCTGTCATTTGCTTATACATTGGAGAGGCTTTGCGGACAGATGCCTGCACCACGCTCCTTTGTTCCAGCAGTGCCCCTTCAGTACACTGACAAGATGAGCTTCACGCAGAGAATCAAGAATCTCCTGTTTTACCTTGCTCACGATGTTATATTTTATGTGTGGACGTTTAGTAACTGGAATCAATACTACAGTGAAATTACAGGTAAGGTTCTCCTTAAAGTTGAGGTCAATGCATTACTGGCCCTTAATCTGTCGTAGCTGAAATTTCCGGCGCTGTGAAATTGTCTCTGGTGACAAAGCACATACAGTATATTTATGAATTCAATATTTTATTAGGCATAACCTTATTGTTTAATAAAATATTTATTTGATAATGTGGCTACTTCCTTTAAATCTTCAGCTATCTTGTTTTTAAGGTGATCCTGATAGATGTGTAATTTATAGTACAGAATGTAGCCTTTTAGATCAACTGTGTGTATAGATGGAACACCCATCCAGGCTGTACCCTGCCTGAAGAACAAGTTATGTTATTGACAATAGACATCTAACAATGTGTCAATTAGATTTGATTGGTAATCGTGATGGACTACTAGAGTGTATGCGTGTCTGTGTCTGTTTGTAAAGGAACAGGTAATAGGTTTATTCCATGCTGAAAAAAAAGAAAAAGAAAACACAATGTTTCGGCCGTGTAGCCTTCTTCAGGTGTGAGGTGTGTCTTCAGCTCCTTTGCAGCCTACGCATGCTGACACAGCTACCCAACAGTGTCTGTTTGTGTCTGTCTACCGCCCGATAGACTGGCGTTCTGTCAGGTTATATCCTGCCCTGCTCCTGTTGCTTGCTGGGATAGGCTCCTGCTTCCCGGTAGCCCTGAATTTGACGAGGCAGTTAGGACAATGATGGATGTGAGGGCTTAGCTACTACAGCGCCTAATATCAGTTCAGTTCAGTTTATTTGTCATATGCACAAGTGCAGTAAGCAAAGTCCTGTCTGAATAGGTGAATTATTACCCTCCATCATCCCTGGAATTCCGGCCAGTATCACTCTGTGGGAGGCAAGTGATTCCATACAGGAATCTCTATTTTGTCAGGAGACACTGCCCTCTCAGCCTCTAACACACAGGGGTCACCTGGACAATACTATTTACCCGATAAACACAAGACCTTCATGTCTTCTAACTGGCTGATATTGCTGACGTTCTTGCATTGTGTCACTGTAAATTGAAGTGTCTCACTGAGATTTCCAGGAGTTTGAAGAACGAGTGTATGATTACAGTTTCTAATCTTTTTAACCTTTCAACATACAGTATAATCTATAGATAAAGTGCATGCCTTATTAACATTTGTAGTGACTGCATGCAGTGAATATGCAAAGCGGAGGTGGAGTTATTTCTAAAGAATGTACACAGTTTAATTATTTGGAAAATATTCAATGTTCAGTGGCACCTCCACAGGACCTCGATTTTACATCTCATCCAAAGGACAGCACCTGTCCCCATCACTATACTGGGGCATTAGGACCCACATGGACTGCAGGGTGAGCACCCCCTGCTGGCCCCACTAACACCTCTCCCAGCAGCAACCTTAGTTTTTCCCAGGAGGTCTCCCATCCAGGTACTAACCAGGCTCACACCTGCTTAGCTTCAGTGGGTTGCCAGTTGTGAGTTACAGGGTGATATGGCTGCTAGCATGAAGCTCTATTTCCATGAAGCTCCAAACATCAAGCTCCATTTTTTTTAAAAAAGAAACAAAACACAAGGCAGGCTTAGCAGTTACCGTATATCACATCTGCCGTCAAACTACTGCCCGCCAGCCAGTTTTAACCGGCCCTTGAGGTAAAAAATTAATTAGTCAATATTCGCCAGATTCCACTTTTGTTTGGTGCCGTTTTTCTTACATTTAATTATTCTTGTCGTTAGATGGCGCACGAACGTTTTACCACAGTGATTCCGAACTGTGCATCGCGCCATCTAGGGTAGGCGCCATTGTCGGTCAGGGGCGTCTCAAGCATCGCCAGTCAAAAGTTTTATTACGAGCAAAAGCCGCTGTTCGAGCAATGTACGAGTCGTGCGCTACCTAGCTATATTGTGTCATAAGACACTAGGCAAGAGAGTCGGCAGTCTGTGAGCAGCGTACCAGTTAACCACGGCTTCGGTGTTTCCTATTTCTATGAGTGGTCATTTTGTGAGTTTTTTGTTATACGATCGCAATTGAGAGGTTTTTAAATATGAGTTAAAAACGTGAAAGACATGGAGCCTAGTTCTAAAGAGAAATGGAAACGCAAATACAGAAAGTATGACGACAAGTTTCTTGAATTTCGGTTTTACATGCACAGTTTTGGACACTGAAGAACGTCCTCGGTGTGTTGTCTGCCTTAAACTTTAAGTTAAAGTTAACTTTAAGTTAAAGTGTTGGCTGCTGAGAGCATGCTCCCCAATAAATTGAGACGTCATTTGGAAACTGTTCTCAATAGTTTGATAAGTAAGCCTCGTGAGTGTTTTTCGCGCACGTTTTATGAATGAACAGAAAGCTGCTTTTTCTAACCACACTACAGTCCCCAGCAAAGTTATTTTTTTATCATACAAATTAGCGTATCGAGTAGCACCATGCAAAAAAAATCTCATACTATTGGAGTACCAAAGGAATAAGCAACAGGGCTCTGTGAATTCTGCTTCCCTTTGCAATATCCTGCCTTTGTGAATCAAAGTTCAGATCAAGAGTCTGTTAAGAAGGAGATGCACGTTGCCATTTCAAAAATAATTGAAATTTTAAGGATAGGGATATAAGCTTTATTTTGTGGCATTCAGGATGCAGAGAGAGAGAGATTTAACTGCAGGTTACTTTATATTTAGTTTGAAGGCAGCTCATCTCTTGTGTGGCCTCTGTACGCATATTAAGAGTTTAGATCTTAGTAGCAGTCTGGGGTTTTCTAGGTGACCAGAATGTTAGGCCTTTGAAAATACTGTATATAAAGTAACATGTTTTGTTGTGTGTTGTGTCATTGTTTTAAAATTTCTGTCCAGCCCCATTTGTTACAATTTAATGTAATCTAGTGTGTTGTATCATTTTGTATCTTGTGTTGTGTAGTTTATTGTAATAAATATTTGTTTTAGCCAAGTGTGTCCTCTCCACAAAAAATTCACATGCCTCTAGTTAAACCAGCCGCTCAGGTGCATGATTAGAAATCACTTACAAGTCGAGGGTTATGAATAATTATTTCACTGACTGACAAAACTCGGTCAAACACTGATTTTCACCAGTTTCGTAATCTCCAAAATGTAACCGTTGCTATCCTCCACTCATTAACCAGGTGTCAAAGTAGTAAAATAAATATAACAAATATTATAATACCTACATTATAATTATTATAATAAAATAATTGGTCTTATAGTATTGAATAATCTTTTGCTTCTGTAGTGTATTAAGCTGCTGCTAATTTTGTAATTTGTCATATTTATCAGTAAAATGTTTGAATAATAATAATTGCTTACATTTACAGTATATAGCGCTTTTCTGGACTCTCCACTCAAAGCACTTTACAGGTAATGGGGATCCCCTCCACCACCACCAGTGTGCAGCCCCACCTGGATGATGTAACAGCAGCCATAGTGCACCAGAACGCTCACCACACATCAGCTATCAGTGGGGAGGAGAACAGAGTAATGAAGCCAGTTCATATTTGGATGCTACAATATACTCATTAAGAGAACAATTGATTCAGGTCATTAAGACTCCAAGATGGCATGAAAATCAGAAGACAAAACAGACCAGAAATACACATCAGTTTCCTTAAAGTCTGATTGATTTTGATATCCCGTGGCAATACCTAAGCGTGCTCTGTGTGAATTGTCTGCAAAGCCATGGCAGAGTATATGGGGACTGTTCTATACCCTTATCAGATTCATGTCAGTCTAATGCTTTTTTAAATCACATAAGTTTGATAGCAAAAACTCTCTATCTTTGGCTTATGTTTAATGTGTAATAAGGGATATGTGTCTTATTGTCACATCATTGCAATTGAGAAATGGAAACGTGTTAAGGCAGGTTCCTACTAGTTAATTGCATAGTCATGGGTCCATCTCTACAGGCTTCTTCCTATTTAACCACCCAGGTGACAGAAGAGAAGAGATCCTAGGTACTACCCAGCTGAGGTTAGGCTGTCCTGAGTCCTTGCCTGGAATACTGTCACAGAACAAAACATTAAGCATTTTTCTCAAACTGGCCCTCATCTGCTGGACAATCTGCTAAAACACCATCCAAACTCTGTTAATTCTTGGCCCTTGTATTTAATGTGCTGTTTTAAGCGCTTGGTGTTTATATCAGAATCTACCTTCTGAAAGAGCTGCACTCAAATCTCTGTGACATCATGTTTCTGCCTACAGTGATTCAAACAGAGAGACTTCGCTCTGCTTAGGGAGTGGTACTGTGCTGTTTCTGCAGCCTTTCCCCCTGTGAAAATAATCTGGTGTCCAATTTCACAAACCTGAAAGTCTGCCTGGGAGATGTGAGGAGTGGCTTGGCTCCTCTTTGAAAGCAGTTCACAGCCAGGAATTAAAGCTCTCCTCAACATGATTCCTGCTAGGTTGTTCCTCCTCGTTTTCCTTTTGTTCTGTGGGAGACAGCCAGTGCTGACCGGAAATGTTCTGATCTGGCCTGGAGAACACAGCCACTGGATGAACATGAAATACATTTTAAACGAGCTTATGGACAGGAACCACAGCGTAACAGTTTTACTGAGTTCTGCATCACCTTCCATCAACCATACAGAAAACTACCATTTTGAAGTTTTTGAAGTACTGTACCATTTTCGAAGACTGAGATATCAGGGGTTTTAGAGGATATTTTATACTTCACGATGTATGAATCTACCTCTGCTTCCTTCGTACAAATATTTCTGAAGACCAGGGAACTAGTGGGAAAAATGTTGACTCTACAGAGGCAACAGTGCAACGCTATACTTGAGAACAAATTCCTGCTCGACAAGCTGAGGAAGTCTCAGTATGAAGTTCTTATCTTGGATACAGTGAATGCTTGTGGCGAACTTGTAGCGGACAGTCTCAATCTGCCTTTCATCCTCTCACTGAGGCTGTCATTTGCTTATACATTGGAGAGACATTGCGGACAGATGCCCGCACCACCCTCCTATGTTCCAGCAGCGCCCATTCAGTACACTGACAAGATGAGCTTCACGCAGAGACTCAAGAATCTCCTGTTTTACCTTGCTCACGATGTTATATTTTATGTGTGGACGTTTAGTAACTGGAATCAATACTACAGTGAAATTACAGGTTAGGCTCTCCTTAAAGTTGAGGTCAATGCATTACTGGCCCTTAATCTGTCGTAGCTGAGTAGCTCCTGTCTCTTTCTGGCATGAAATTTCCGGCGCTGTGAAATTGTCTCTGGTGACAAAGCATATATAGTATATTTATGAATTCAATATTTTATTAGGCATAACCTTATTGTTTAATAAAATATATTTTTTAATATGGCTACTTCCTTTAAATCCTCAGCTATCTTGTTTTTAAGGTGATCCTGATAGATGTGTAATTTATAGTACAGAATGTAACCTTTTAGATCAACTGTGTGTATAGATGGAACACCCATCCAGGCTGTACCCTGCCTGAAGAACAAGTTATGTTATTGACAATAGACATCTAACAATGTGTCAATTAGATTTGATTGGTAATCATGATGGACTACTAGAGTGTATGCGTGTTAATGTCTACCATGCGATGGACTGGCGTTCTGTCAGGTTATATCCTGCCCTGCTCCTGTTGCTTGCTGGGATAGGCCCCTGCTCCCCGGTAGCCCTGAATTGGACGAGGCAGTTAGGACAATGATGGATGTGAGGGATTAGCTACTACAGCGCCTAATATCGGTTCAGTTCGGTTTATTTGTCATGTGCACAAGTGCAGTGAAATGCTTATTTGCATGTATGCGCCAATACAAAGACATTAAAACAATCACCAAAAACATCCACACAGAACAGCAGCAGCAGCTGTTAAATAACATACATCTTAAAAAAAAGGTCAGATAAGCGGTGTGAGGGAGGAAAAAAGTGTTTTGCTTTAAAGAATGATGTGAAGTAAAGAAAGCTAAATAACCAGAGAGCAGTACAGAGGTGCATTTTTTAGCATTGCTGCCTTTCAGCACTGGAGCCTCGGGTTCAATTCCTGGACTGCTTTCTGTCTGGAGTTTTTATGTTCTCCTCGTGTTTATGTCTGTTTCCTCCAGGCAATCCAGTTTCCTCCCACAGTCCAAACACATGCTGGTAGATTAATCGGTTTCTGGGAAAATTGGTCCTGGTATGAGTGTGTTCCTGTTTGTGCTGTGTGTGTGCGCCCAGTGATGGACTGGTGTCCTGTCCAGGGTGTATCCTGGCTTATGCCCCATTGCTTGCTGGGTTAGGCTTCACCTCCCCAGGAGACCCTGTATTGGAGAAGCTGATTAGAAAATTGATGGAGAAATAGCAAGATTTGTTTCTTATCATGCGAACTACAGTAAACTACATTAACAACAATCACAACTGCTGTGATAAAAAACACTGAGTGAATTATAGATGTTCTTGGTATATATTGAGAGGTATTAAGAAAGGAACAAAAGCTATCTGGAACACTTGTTACATTTTAATGCATCTCAGTTTGTATATTGTAGCTGTTGATTGAACAATTTTGCATCAGTTTAACTAATTACAATAGATACATATACAGTACATATAACAGCAATGCAAAATGAGCTAGACTGTTAAATTTGCTTACTCTATAATGCAATGAAGTAGCAGAGTCTGAACCATGTCCGGAACCTCGAGACCCAACCAGTGCTAAATCAAAGTGGTTTTGCTTCTGCTTTTTCAAGGCAAATAAATAGCACAATGCTTCTTATGACTGTACTCCCTGCATAAACAGGGGCTTAACAGTGGGATACAGATACCAGGAATACTGCTTTGCACATTTTAAAAAACGTTCAGCCTGCCTGTAGTGCATACTTAATACAGTTGGGGAGCTCTGCTACTCAAGTAGGTAGGATTTGTTCTCTCAAGAGTTCTCAAGAGTTCAATAAAGCCTGCCTCCACTTCTTGAAAACAAAGTTTTTTTTACAACAGGGCTCGACTCCTAACACTGGTTGCAAAGTAGCAATACGTCTCTGTTTTTCACATTGAAAACCTTTTGCTCTAACATTTCCTTGCTTTATTTGCTCCAGTTATGCATTCATGAAGGGTCGTGTTCTACAAAGTAAAGTGTATTTGCCTCAACTGCAGCAAAATAACAAAAATAGGGGGGAGAATTATCAGTTCAGCAATCAAAACCATGTCAACTTGCCGTGATCTCAGAAACTGACCAGGTCACTACACAGGTGAGAGACATCTGAGGTGATGCAATCAGCAGTCAGAAACTGCACTGGAACAACAGCATCTGGAGTTCCTACATGTGGTGATTAAGAGCCTGGTTGGAACAAAAACCAGCAGGTTTGAACAAATGTCCTCCGGAACCACTGATACTGTGTTCGAAAGTATCCAGTGTACATTCCCGTTTTGAGTGAAACGCACTGTAAAGGTAATGAACTTGTGGTAGTTAGTTTGTGGATGCAAGAGGCTGATGTTTGTGAAGTTTGTAATTGTGCCAACTCCATTTCACCAAACATGAGGCAAACACTAAGTCAAAGGGGTACCTACAGTATGGCAGTGTGCTTCATGAATGGGCTATTGGGGCAATATGGCCACCTGTACAACAGGGATAGACAAAGCACCAATTGTATAATGTAATTGAATGGAATGTGGGAACTTTTCACACGGGTTTTAATTCTATAAAAGGGCGTGCCAGCAAGAAAGAGAAGGAAGTAGAGGGCATGGGAAAGAAACAAGAGACGTGGGGAGGCGAAGACGCTATTTGAGTGAGCAGAGTTTAAGGTCTCTGGGTTAGAGCTGGTTATTTCTGCAAATCTCTTATTTGGAATTAAACTGGATTCTGAAGAGCATTCATATGTAATGATCCCTTGAGCAACATTTCTGCAGGCAGGGACCATTCATGTACCCCACAGCTGAGAGACTGTGAGAGGATAGGCAAACTAAGGTAACCATGGCATTACAGTTCTAATTCCACTGATTGTGTCTACACGTCTGGGGAAAAAAGATTTTCTATGCATAAATATTTTGGGGGCCTTTTAGAATGGCATGTACTGTATTACTTTATCTTTCAACCTGTAACCAGAAGCCCTATGTAATATCGATTACGATTATACTTGCATGCGCTCCACTAAAGAATTGTCTTGAACATACAGGTATGGATTAGCAAGAGTTACCAAATCAGTGTGCGCATTCCAAACTCCATTATAAGTTCAATTGTTAACATTTTGGCACAAAACAGCCTTAGTCAAAATATAGGTGATCTTGTTTAACCTTGATATGTCCAAGTAGAAATATTGCCAGAGTTTAATAAAGTATTAAATAAAGGTAGTCTTCTGTTTTCATGTACTACAGTATATAAAGTATATCTCTTTCCATCTTTCTGTGCACATATTTAAATTTCTTACAAAATACCAAAAAGCAGAGAAAGCTTAACTGAACTAATTAAACTCAATTTTTTTTAGAAAAGTGGCATATCTATGAAGAAGATAAGGATTGTTTGCTAGAAATGTAAAGTTCAAGTCTCGAAGTTAATCATTAATATTCTCTCTGTAGGTAACAGAGCTGTCTGAATCTGGCTCTGAGGTATTTGCCGCCATGAAGCCAAAGCAGTACGTAAAAGTTTGTTTTTTTCTGCAGCTCTTCAATGTGGGGATCTCCGAGTGTGGTAATGTTTTAATATGGCCCACAGAGGGTAGTCACTGGATTAATCTGAAGCCAGTGTTAGGAACTCTTTCAGACAGAGGACACAATATCACAGTGCTGGTGTACAGAGGTTCTCTGTTCATGGGCAACAACAGGTCCTCCTCATTCCACTATGAATTATTTGATGTGCCATTTTCCAACGAAACAGTGCACTATATGCTCGAAGACTTTCTAAACTTCTGGTTGTACGAAATGGAACATATGAGCTACTGGGCGATTTACAACAAAATCAGACACATCTTGAAAAAAGACAAGGAACTCTTTCTTCAGATTTGTGATGGGGTACTGAGGTCTACGCGTGTAATGGAGAAACTGAGGAAGATCGACTTTGACCTTATGTTCGCAGATCCAATTTATCCCTGCAGCGAACTTGTGGCCGAGAAGCTCGGCATTCCCTTCGTATACACACTGAGATTTTCTATAGCCAATTCCATGGAGAGACTCTGTGGACAAATACCGGCTCCCCCTTCCTATGTGCCTGCAGCCATGGCGAAATTTACCGATCAGATGGACTTCACAGACAGACTGAAAAATATGCTGTTCTATTGGTCTCAAGATATTTTGGCACTGAGTATGTCGTCAGAACTGGATTCATATTATAGTGAAATCTTAGGTAAGGCTTATACTATGTGTTATGTGTTTTGTAGGTACACAGTACCTATGTGTTTAGAAGTTAGGGACATCGCAAAGTAATGGTTAATGATGTACTGTAGACTCTCTTTTAAAGGCTGGTGGGTTCAAGTCACTCCTGCTACATGCATGAGTGAATTACATCACTTTCATTTCTCTGGAAGTGGCACAGTGGTTAGCATTTTTACTTTGTAGCATTGGGGCCCTGGGTTCAGTTGTGAACCTCTGGCATCCGCTGTGTGGAGTTTGTATGTTCTTTCTGTTTTCACGTGGGATGTTGTTTTACGATAAAAAGGGGGGGGGGGGTGCACTTGTGTATACTGTGTCTAAACACTGTGTATACATATGTGGCAGGAGGTCTTTGCTTGTACTTCCATTTGCTTCCCTGTTCTTTTCTGATTGCATTTCTGCTTTGATTGCTTGCATATGTATCCATATACCCCCTTTGTCTGCTTCATTACTATAAAGCCTGTATAATAACACAGTATAATTTCACATCAAGACATTGACATCTTGGTGTCAAGCCCTAAGAGGGGAAAGCTGAGGATTCTTAATATTTTTTAGTGTTAGCTTAAGAGGATAATCCCTTACCCTTATACTGTATAGTGCTTTTCTGGACACTCCACTCAAAGCGCTTTACAGGATATGGGGATTCCTCTCAACCACCAGTGTATAACCCCCACCTGGATGATGTACTAGTATACTCACCACGCATCAGCTATCAGTTGGGAGGAGAACAGAGTAATAAATTCAGTTCATAGACTGGGACTATTAGGAGGCCATGATTGTTAAAGGCCAATGGGAAATATGGCCAGGACACCAGGGTAACAACCTTACCCTTTTCAAAAAACACTATACTGTAGTGAGCGCCGTCTTTCAGATGAGATGTTAAACCGAGGTCCTGATTCTGAGTGGTCATTAAAGATCCCCGGGCATTTCTCAAAAAGACTAGGGAGTTATCCTGGTGTATGAGCCAAATTTCCCCACTCAGCCTTTACAGTGGCTTCCAAATTGTCCCCATGTATGATTGGCTTGCACTTGCCCTGTGATGGACTGGCGCCCTGTCCAGGGTGTACCCTGCCTTGCGCTCGTTGCTTGCTGGGTAGGCTCCGGCTTCCTGCGACACCGTTACAGTACAAAGCGGTTTGGCAATTGACATGACATGATAATCTGGTTTCAAACATTTTCCAGTGGTCACAGTGAAAGTATGCACTGTATTGTATAATGTCATATTGTTGTACTTTCCATGAAACAAGTTAAAGTATTTGTTATACAGTAATTGTTACACAGTACACAAATTCACCTCACTAAAAACATACAGTGTACACCATCCCCGAAATCACAAGAATATTCAACAGATAAGCCACAGTAAACATTTTGATGTGATTCTTAGGCTTTTTGAAAATCTGGTGAGCCCTTCAAATACAGTAGTTCACTGATTATTTGTCTCTACAGTGGGAAAGGGGTCAGTGGATAATCAATGTTCTCCTATATTTCAGTTTATTTTATTCATTAGTTTGGACCCAAGCCAAAGTATCCTTTTGAATAAAATGGACAGTTTCTTTATAGGATTTTTTTTAAGCAGTTCTCTTGTTTTCACAGGAATTTGTCACTCCAATCCCGAGAGCCAGAAAATATGGTGGCTCTGAAGTGCAAAGGACACTAGTAAAAGGAAGGGCGTACTGGAAAATGGAGTGTGCACTAAAAAATAGGAGCGCATAGTAGGATAAGACGAGAAAGTATGAAATTGAATTACCATTCTTTTTCTAGTGTGGGCTTCTGTTTCTAGTCTGTGCTCCTTTTCCTAGTGTGCTTAGCACTTCGATGCCACTGTGTGAAAATGTCCAAGTGACTCAAAAATGTGGCTTGAAACACTGATATAAGATACAGAACATACTGTATGCTGTGTACCTGCTGGAAACAAAACTCTGAACAACTTTAAATGTACAGTACTTGTATGTTTTAAGGCAGGCTGTCTGATTTTACTCTCGTTTCTGACAAAAGGGAGGCCCACGACATTCTGTGAAACCATGGGGAAAGCTGACATCTGGCTGATCCGTACTTATTGGGACTTTGAGTATCCAAGACCCTTTCTTCCCAACTTCCAGTTTGTAGGAGGACTCCATTGCAAACCAGCCAAGCCCCTGCCAGAGGTAATATCTTTATCATGTCACCTTCATTGTTTTGTTTTAAATGGTATGAAATGTAGGGGTTGTGAAAAAGGGCTATAAATATAGCAAAAAGGATTGTGGGGGTATGAAGAAGGTACACTACCATACTGTTCAAGTCCATAACATGGCTTCCTTCAAAATCAAATGTTTTCAAGTTGAATATGGTGACAAAACTGACCCATGGAATTATAGACCAATAGGTCTGAATTCTATTATTGCAAGATTATAGAAGTAAAACTCATCTTGTGATCATCTACATGGAAATATCCTTCTTAGGGAATAGTCAAGAATGTTTGGATTTAGAATTGCTCAATAAACAGAGACTACAGATAAGGGGGTAAATACTAAAATTGTGGTGACATAATTAGCGGAGTACAACAGGGATCTGTACTAGGACCACTGCTTTTCGTGATTCATATCAGTGATTAATTCTGGTAGAATAAGTAAAGTAGCCACGTTTTCAGGCGATTCCATATCAGAAGTATTAGTGATTGGTACAGAAGCAGCAGGTGAAAGTTAAAAATATTTATTTAAAATATAAGGCAGGGAAAACATCTAGCATCTTCTGATATACTGTATATATTATATAGAAATGTTAACTATTTATACTGTATATCAGTCTGATTTATTGTTTGCCGTTAATACAGAACATGGAAGAGTTTGTGCAGAGCTCAGGAGAGGATGGTATTGTGGTATTCTCTCTTGGATCGATGGTAAAAAATCTCACCAGAGAAAAGGCAAATATTATTGCTTCTGCTCTTGGACAAATACCACAGAAGGTTAGTCATTATTTAAACTCTCATGTTAGAAATAATAAGTCTCCAAAGTACAAATGGCTCTCATGCAATTGTTTGGAGCAAAACAACTTAGATTTTCATATTTAGTTTAAATCACTACTGTATATTTATTTTATTTATGTGTGTGAATTAATTTGTTAGGGAGAATGCATTTTGGGTAAACTTTCATTAAGTAACTTACCCACTTTCTGAATAGATAAAAATATATTAACTTTACTAATTACACTTTACAAGATCTAAAATTTCTGGGCATTCAGTTATCAGTGATAATAAAGCAAACATTTGTCTAATTTGTTCAGAACAATATTAAGGTCGAAAGGAATTCTCATTTAATGGCTTTGAACTCCACTCAATATTTATTTTGATCGACTTCTAATTTTGCATTTAAACTTTGGCTAAATTGTTATTATCACTTGATTAATCATGCAAAATGTACTCATTTGTGTTTTTTATTATGCATTGATGTGTGAAGTGAATTCCTGATGAGCATGTTTTTTACCAGTTTAAATAAAGCAAATGTTTGTTTTATAACTGATAAAGGCTAATTCAATACTAATTACAACAGAACTTAATACACTGACATGTGTTAGCAATACAGTCAATACCTTACTAATACCATTTGAGTAAGTATTGATCAATGTATTTGGCAATAAAATGGTGCATTCAGTATGTACTGTAAACTGAGAACAGTCTTAGACTCGTTCACCTAATTTATGTATAGTAACTGGACCAACCGATAGGTTGATCAAAGTTTTGTTGCTAATACAGCTTTTTGCAGTGATCCCATTAGAACCGTCTGTTGATAACTCAGTCCTTGAGTCTTTTATGAAAGTTGCTCAAAACCATATAAAGTAAAAAGTTCAAAAGCAAACGTTGGGGCTCTAGGCTCTATTGCAAGGAGTCTTTCAACGTGCTGTAATCAGCTCCTCAGCACTAGTCAGTCATACAAGGAATTTGGTCACATTTACTCTGTCAAAACATGGTGGGTTTTCCCATGAGTGTTTTTTGATTGATAGGTTCTATGGAGGTACAGTGGTGAGAAGCCAGATACCTTGAGTCCAAACACCAGAGTTTATGACTGGATTCCTCAGAATGACCTTCTAGGTAAGGTGCTGGAATTGCAATGTTTCATTTTCTCTTGTAATCTGTGGCAAAACAGCACAGATTTGATTTTTCTTGTGTTGTCTTTTGAATGCAGTGAACTGTTTGTCTGTTTGTTATGTACGCTGGCTATTTATTGCATGTTGAAGTTGTCTCTTCCAATGGCCTATGAGAAACAACCTCTCATGTTTGAATTTTTTTGTGTTCTAAAGGGCTTTGAGATGAAAAATCACAAAAATACAAGGATCATCATTATTTTGTGTTTGAATTTCTCTTTAAAGGTTTTGATGAGATACATTTAACTATGGCAATTCTTTGCTTCTCGGAGTTGGGGCCCTGGATTCAATTCCAGGTGCTCTCTTTGGGGTTTGTATGTTCTCCCCATGTTGGCATGGGTTTCCTCTGGGTGATCCAGTTTCCTCTCACAGCCTGAAGACATTCTGTCAGGTTAATTGGCTTTTGGAAAAACTAGCCCTGGAGCGAGTGTATGTGTCTGTGTCTGTGTGCCGTGCAATAGACTGGTGTCCCCACCAGGGTGTATCCTGCCTTGCACCCATTGCTTGCTGTGATAGGCTCCTGCTCTCCAGTGACCCTGTATTGGATAAAGCTTGTCCTAACACTACTCTGATAGGGACTGTGCCTATTCTTGCAGAATGTTTCCAGCTTGTGCTTCCTGCGGGGCTACTGAATTTTAAAAAGCTGTTGCTTGTGCTATACTCACAGGACACCCAAAGACCAAGGTTTTCATCACCCATGGGGGGACCAACGGAATATACGAAGCCATATACCATGGAGTTCCTATGGTGGGCATCCCTCTGTTTGGTGACCAGCCCGACAACATGATGCACATGAAAACCAAGGGAGCAGCTGTTGTCGTCGATTTCAACAACATGGAATCCAAAGACCTTGTGGATGCCCTCAGCACAGTGCTAAATGACACGTCGTAAGTCACATTTTAGTTTCACTGTCACCTTTGTAAGACGAACCAGAGCTGAAATGTTACTCACTCAGCAAGACTAATAAACCATTCCGAAAACACAATTAATGTGCGTCAGCTTACCTAAATTAAACACCCGAATCAAGTTGTCATTTAAATTGTTCGTAGACAACCCTGCCTCTTAAAAGGCAACTGGAAAGACTTATTAAAAAGGGTTAATTAAAGCCAGGGATGCTGCAAAATGAGAGATTGTTTTCCTGTTTTAGTTTTTTAAGCCTCTCTAAGGCTATAAAAATATACTGCATAATACTGTAAGTGTTTAACTAGCCAGAACCCGAGTCTAACCCTGTGCTTTTCCGAGCCAGGTTTCTGTAACTGCTTCCTCAACAAAAACCTCCTCTGTATTGTGTCAATGTCGGGAAACGTTAATCATCACATTGTTCTTATCCTTCATCACCAGGTACAGAGAAAACGCCATGAGGCTTTCGAGAATCCACCACGATCAGCCGATGACGCCGCTGGAGAGGGCCGTGTTCTGGATCGAGTTCGTCATGCGCCACAAAGGGGCCAAGCACCTGAGAGTGCAGGCTCACAATCTGGCCTGGTACCAGTACCACAGCCTGGATGTCATCGCCGTGCTGCTGGCTGCTACGGCAGCAGTGGTGTTCGTCCTCATCAAAAGCTGCGGCTTCTGTTTCCGGCGATGCTGCAGGAGGGCAAAAGCAAAACCCAAGAAGGAATAAGTCCTGGTCACTGAGTGCTTCATTTCACTTTCGGATCCAATCCGGGATTTTTTTTCCAGTAATCGGTGAAACCGCGATTTCAAATAATCTTTATATAAGGGGTCAATCAGTGCTAAGATGCCAAAAGTTTGGAGTTCGTAATGAGGTTCAATACGTTCGAGTGGGGACTGCATCTGTGTGCAAAAGAACAAGTATGGGTTAATTTTACACTGAAAAATACAAACACAATGTTTCAGCTGCAAAGTTTTCTTCAGATGTGAGGTGGTCGTCCTTCCACCCGAAGCGGCTCAACAGTCTAGACGCTATGTTTCTCCTTTCTACCAACCAGGTTCAATGTGTACATGTTTACGACACTTTGTGCTTTGATCTTTTGGTGTGGCACCTCTGGTATTCTCTGGAGAGATTTCAGAGATGATTTTTTTTTATTTCAAGTCGGTCTTAAACTCTGCATGGAGTCCCAGCCTCTTCTACAGTACCTATGGCTATGAGACTGACCCTCGCCAAGCTGGGATCAGAGATCACCAATTCAGTGGCGAAACCAGTCTTGTGCAGGCAGAGTGGGGAAGAGACTGTTTCAGGCTCACCAAAACAGATTAGTGCCCTCAGCTTTACAGTGGGCGTGCTATTCTCAGGGGGAGGTACTGTAGCTGAGGCCTGAGAAAGAAGAGAAAGAAAACAAGTGAATCAGCTAAGATTTCCTAGCTAAGGTGCAGGCCTGGATGGGAAAGGGTAGTATCATATGGATCAGTCCAGTCCAAGGGGTGTGGAATACTACAAAACCTAAATACTCAATAAACCTGCCTAATTCTTGAGTGTTGTTATTCCCCCTGATAGCACTTGAAAGAAAAATCATCTGTAAATTATAATATATCACATACTGTAGGCAAGAAAAAGGCTAGGGAAACAAGCATAGAAAAACTGACTTACAAACTACTATATTTTAAAACTGGGAACTATTAACAATGTGCCAGTTGAGGTCAGGTAGAATCCAACCAGTCTCCGTGTTTACATCCATTATTATGGGTAACCCAATGCATAAGTTGCAATAGATAAATGTAATGAACTGTAGTGTAGATGTTCCTCATAAATGTGATGTTTAAATATGCACAATTATGGTGCAAGTCATTTTGACTAAATGAACAGAAAGCTGCAGCACATTGCTTCAGCTTTTCAAATTTATTACACTACATAGTATGCCTTTAGAATTCCAAACATGATTAAGTGTGTAATTGTCATTATTCCAAATAGATGTTCTGAATGATATGTGTATGTGCAGCATACAGTATCTTTATTTCTGGTGTTAACATGTAGACAGCTATTCTGAATACTACTCTCATTGATATTGCCCTGTAGGACGTTGGTTAATTTTGAATGTCACTAAAAAATAGTGTTAATTTATGTTTCTGATGTGAGTTAAATTAACTTTTTTCTCCTGTTTATTTCCACCTGTTTATTATGCAATTTTTTTGTATTTTGTGGATAAACTGCACAATCTTTTACACTTTTGTTTATATCCACATTCTCGTGCTGTCTACATGTGGAAAGGAATGCTGAGAGCTGATATGTTAAATATGGTATTCATTTGGTTGATTGGTATGATTTAAAATAATAACCATATTAAATAAATTTGTATATATTGATTTATGTAGTTTCAGAAATATTATTGAATTATTATTGTTGTTTTTTATATACATACAACAAATAACTTTTGTAATTTGTCTGTATTGATAAACTATATCTTGAGATTAAACCTGAATTTTGAAAGCAATGCTTATATTAATAGATGAAGAGGTTGTTTTCAATAATTAAGAATCAAACATCAAAGTCAGGGTAAACTTGAATAACTGAATTCACAAAGAGCAGCGATAGGCTTTAAAATTAAAGTAATTATCTAACTACTCTCTAGATCCTATTACTACTGAAATGTTATGGGGTGATAGCATGTTTAACCAACACAAATGCAACTGGAGAGGATTAGGACTGAAAAGGCAAAAAACACTGTGAACAGGCTTCAGCACAGAAGAAATGTGGTCAAGATGGAGTAGGAAATTTGTGTTGAGATGCATGTGCAATAAAAGTAAAGTAAAAAAGCATTTCTGTGCTGAATTGTCTTTGCATTGAGTAGCAATAAATGCTCAATAATATTTATCACATTTCTCATTTATTAGTTGTATTTTAGTACTTCAGATGTCTCTATTATTTTGGCCACAGTTGCATACACTTGTCTTTTAAAGTAAGTCTACCCATCCAACATCAGAAAGTCCATTCTTGGTAAGGGCTGTGACAACCTAGAGCCCGTCCCATTTGCACAGGGGTAGAAGATGGGACAGGATAGCAGTCCATGACAGGACACACGCATTAAAAAACACGGAGACAGTTTAGACACCCTTTTAACCTTGCCAACATGCCAGGGAAAACCGGAGCACCTGAAAAACATGGACACAGGGGGAACATGCAAACTCCACACCAAGGACTGCACATCTAGAACCAAACCCAAGACCCAAGGGCCTATGAGACAGCGGTGCTAAATGTCAGTGCCATCAGTACTACTGTACATATTTCCTCCAAATGCCTTCACACTGATGATGTGTTCATTTTCTTACGGAAACATTTATGATGGGGGCAACAAATTAAAAGGAAATCAAAATAGCAGTCTGAAAAACGGAATCATTTCGTTTCATGAAAAATGTATTTCTAAATGAATTTAATGTAGTTTTTGAGAAGTTCTATTGAGTGATTGCTGGAAAAGACTGAGACTGGTGAAAAGACTGAGAAGAGTTTTCTTGCAAGCAAAACTCAGAGTATTTGCACTTCACATAAGCTTGAGATTACATTGACCATTCATACTGATTTTGCATCTGACTAAAATTTGAATATAATAGGGGCAAGGTGTATGCGTACTGAATTATAATTTTAAAATGTTTGGAGAACGAGAAATGAGGTAACAGTTCAATTTTTCATACTGCAAAACTGTTTCACTCGATTCTGAGAATGTTTGTTTCTCAGTAGACCTCAGTTCTGTTGCTGAGATAATTATATTAGCTCTGCCCTGAAGTCAAATGGTAGAACCTACCCATTCTCAATTCCTGCCAAATTCCTTCTCAGAATTGCTTCCTTTGTGAAAATTAAAGTGTTTTTCTCTTTTCTTCCCTCAGACATATTTTATCTGGCATTGTAAGCGGCTTCTTCTAAATCTTCTAAACTTCTCAAGTTTGTAAAGCTTTGTGTTCTCTCACTCATTGTATCAACTCTATTTCTATTTATTAACGTGTTTAGTGTACGTAATCTTTCAGTTTAACTTTTTTTTTGGACTATGGTGTTTACCATAAACCTGCTGGCAAATGTCTGAGTTTGTTTGTTGTCTTTGGTGTATTTTGTCTACAGTATGTACAGTTCTCTTTACTTTGAGCACAGCAAAGAAATCAGAAGTCACTTCTCTTTCTAGTTTAAGATTTGCCCCCTTCACAAATAGTCACAGTGGATCAGAGCAAGGTCTAGGTCTCCAAAAAAGCAGCATCACACCTAACCGGGTTTAACTGATCCTGAATTGAGTTGGACAAGTTTCTTCAAGTCTATGTAAAGCCTTTTAAAATACATCTAAATATATCATATTATTTTACAATATTCATTTCATTGTTATGCCTGCGGCAACAAACAATTACTGAGGTTCTACAGCAAACAGAAGAGATCACAACCTGCGCACTAATCTGCGCATGCAAGATGCAGTTCGCCATTTTTGAAAGATGAAGCTTTGAACCCCACAGCCCACGAATGATACTTCCGGGTTTTAGAACGCTGAAGCTGTTTGTGAGGAGTAAGCCTGCAAAAAGCTTTGTGACGTATTGGCGGAGGGAATTGTGGGTAATCGCATTGTATCAGAGAGGCAGGGAGGTTGGGCGCCATTTTGACAGAGGTGGGTTAGAGGCTGCGGAATGCGGGAGGGTAAAACTGTATTTCTTTAACATATTTTAGATCTATAAACGAGGCAGTTATAAGAAAAGGCAAGACGAATCCACTGCAGATAAACGCCAGGCAGAGAAAGGGCCGGAGGATGGCGGTCGACAGGCGAGATGAGAAAGGTAAACTGCGATATTTTCATTTTTGGGGAAGGGTTGTTTACGGGTAAGTGAAAGACTGCTGGCGTGGAGTGCATTTCTTTTTTTATTTGGGTGCAGCGACGTCTGTAATTTATGTTAAATCCTACGTTGTGAAACGCGTGGTTATCGTGATATGTGTCCTCCTGCCACAGGCGGGGTATGTAGAGGAGCCTTTATCCTCCTAATCGATCGACTGTATCGGTGTCGTTTGTCAGCTATCTGCTTTGATTTTCAAACCAAGCCCCTGGTTATACACTCACTTAGGCCCCCTAAATAACGTTATCCATTCCAATATGCGGTTTAATGCGCACCACAAAATTGAAGTTTGTGGTTTCGGACGTGTTTTCTTCATCGACGTTTTTTCTTTCTCTGCAAATGCTGGAAGGAAGCACGGATGGTTGTTGTAAACCTTAGATGTTCTTGTTTCCGTGGAGTTAATACGATATTGTAACGCAGAAAGACTGGGCTGGGAGATGCGACTACCCCACCCCGGGTATCCTGTACAAATCTGAGCCTCTGAGCAAAAATGGAGGCGAAAGGCTTATCGTGTAGGCACCTCTCCGTCCTTGTTTACAGATTGGATCTTTGTGGATTCTGACCGGCTCCCTGATCGAGATCTCGAGTGCCAGATTTCCTCCTGATAAAAGGTGTCCCCTAGGCAAAAGGTGTACTTATATTTTTCTTTGATCTGGGACTTTTCTTGCTAGTGGTGCGCAGTGCAGGGGCTACCGTGTTCAGATCCTCCAGTTTCTGCGTTACTGGGCGATCGCTGGGAAACTGCACGGAGTGAGCACTTTAAAAACGTGACAGGGTATGCATAACGGGAGCTGACTGCTTCTGGTGCTGAATTTGAGTGCCCTGTCAGCATAGGAAGGCTGCTGATCAAGCAAGATGATTTTCAGATGGAGCAGCCATCAGTTCGGTTTCGCTTTGGACTTGCTAGTGAGTGGTTCTGAAGCGACATGGTTTTCATTTTGTATCTGAAGGGCGGTGTTCAATTTAATCTTCGGTCTGTGAGCTTCCCGCTGATAAACTGGCAGAGATGTAGTCTGTTGGTTGGCACTGATATATTGTGTAATGGTCTTATTTTAACTATGAAGTACAGGAGGACAGAAGTGTAACATGCTCGAGGTAGCCAATGTTCTTAAAACATAATCTTTAACTATAGCATTAATCTGAGCTATTATTTGTGTGCAAGAGTTGATGCTGTATTTAAGGTGGGGTTATGGACTTTTAGAGTTCCATAAATTCATCACTGTATTTCCCACAATGAAATGGAAAACCTCAAGTCAGTTGGAGTAAGAAATAGAGGGGCCAGGCATGATGAACAGCAAAACATCTGGGGGGGTCAAGCCACAGACTGCAGCCTCCAGTGTCCCAGCACCAGGTATACAGCCCATAATAATGCCATCATTGAGCAGCATTGCATTCTCAAAATCAGTTTTATTACTCTAAGGAGTGGTATAATGCCTGCCTTCTTTTCCCGCCTGCACCCTAGAACATTGCGTCAATGAGGCGTGTTCCCAGAGTAGAGCTGAATTCTTTGACATTATAAGATTGTCTGCTTCAGAATTGCATTGTCACTCTTTCGCCATGCAAAATATTTAACTTTAGCTTCAGGCTTTGAACTGATGTTAGTGTACACGACAAGTCGAGTCTCGGACGTGGCATGTAATACCATCTGCCCCTAATCAAAAAGCTTTTTACTCTTATCGAGCCGTGAGAATATCTCAGAAGTATAAGGATCAAGGCAGTTAACCTAACCAACATGCCTGGAGAAAGGTGGGGACCACCCAGGACCCTCGGAGAACCATGCAGTAGCAGGGAGGACGTGCTGATCTCACACAGTGTTTTCATACAAAGTTGAAAGCTTTAACCATCATGTCACTCGTGATTAAAGAAACACACTTCTGTAAGGAAGTAATTAGGCAAAATATCAAACATTGTACACTGTTACAGAAGAGGGGTATGTAACCTTATGGTGTGGAAGTTAACCTGCAGGTGCTGCATCACGGACTGTCTGCAGCTTCGAAGGTCACACCCAGAACATCAGTTACAGTGCAGCTAGCTGGTTTTTTATATTGTTCCTGCGCAGGGATGTTTTTAATGCAGCGCTACCATGAGCATTTTTCAGCTGGGGTGTCCTTTACGATTTTGTATTTTTATTTTTGGTACTTTTTGTAGGCAAATAAAACGGGTAACCTTTAAAAGCCTGGAGTGGTTCTGTTCCTTTTTAAAGGAATTGAACCTTTGGTAATGTAGACTTTGTTTTACGATTCTGTGTATATATAGTTACCCTTTCTAAAAAACAAGCAACATTTATGCAATAGCAGCACGGTTTCTGTTATACCTTTCAATTAGGACCAGCTTTCATCACTTTAGTGGAAGCCTCTGTAAAAGGGAACTTCAACGCTATTTAATAATTTGGGGGCTAGAACGAATCAGCATTGATGTGTGCACTTCAAGCCATAATGAAAGCAAAATGTACACAGTAACATGTACAACTTCCAATTTACATCACGAAATTGACCACATTTTCAGGCATGTGCATCACCATATTGCCATCATTGTCTGCGATTCAGAATGAGGTACCAAAACTTCAGGTGACTTTTAATCGAATAGAAATACTTTGAACTTTCCAGACAAATACTACTTGTTCTAAAGTGCATTTAGAGTTAACATTGCTGTTGTGAAATGTCTGCTACACAACCTATACTTATGCGCTTGGACATCCCAATACATTAGCCATGACAATGACTATTGAGCAGGATGGTTCGATTCACATCATAATTCTCTCAAATTTGCGCTCTCATCTGTGGAGAGACCAGCGGTTTACAACAAATAGCAACCATATAGTACTTTCACAAAGTTCACAATTTATGCTTAATTCAGAATTTGTGAAATTTTCCGATCCTCTCAATTAATTTATGTTGTTACCGAGATTTAATAACCAGTCTGAGAAACTGAGGGACTGAAGTTCCCTTTTAAAGGTATAACTTTGAAGCAATAAATATGATTTGTATTTTTTCATGTCCTTTGGACCTTAAATCTGAAGGAATGTCTTTCTGAACTCATGGGACGTGATACTTTTCAGATGGTGAACTCAACGTCCTGGACGATATCCTGACTGAGGCACCTGACCAGGACGACGAGTTGTACAACCCTGAAAGTGAGCATGACATCAACGAGAAAAAAGGTGGGGATCTTAGGACAGGTTTGCTGTGGTTATGGAGTTTAATGAACTAGAGACAGTGCCCATTCCTTAAACCTTTGCATGCTTGCAAATGTAACTGAATGACTATATTCCAGGGCGGAGCAGTGGCTCTGTGGCTAAGGATCTGTGCCTGTGGCTGGAAGGTTGCAGGTTCAAATCCCGCAGCCGGCAGAGGAATCCTACTCTGTTGGGCCCCTGAGCACGGCCCTTAACCCCAACTGCTCCAGGGGTGCTGTACAATGGCTGACCCTGCGCTCTGACCCCCAGCTTCTCTCCCTGTCTGTGTGTCTCATGGAGAGCAAGCTGGGGTATGCGAAAAGACGAATTCCTAATGCAAGATATTGTATAGGGCTAATAAAGTGGTTATGTTATATGATGTGGAAGAACAGCACAGTTCATGTCAGTCTAGAACCTTGAAGCACGGTATCCGACAGAGGTTAACGCCGGTCTCCTTTACACACTTAAGTTTTTATTGCAGGATCGAAACGGAAGAACGACCGGGGTGACAACAGCGAGAGCAAAAGGCTGCGCTCTTCTGGACACTCCACCAGGCAGACAGTCAAGAGGTCTTCGACGGCCACCGTCACCGGCGGCAAGAAGCCAGTGAACCTCAGGGGGCGCCACTCCTCAGACTACAAGGCTGAGGAGTATCACTATGACAGGAACAAGGATTCAGGAGACAGGAGAAACCATGTGGTGAGAGGAAGCAGCTCCAGGGACATCCATAAAGTTCACCACGACAAGTCCATGGGCAGGAGGAGGGAGTCGGACAGACGGCCCAAGCCACTGATGCCTGAAGTGTCAGAGGTAAAGTCCTGGCCTTTCTGTGGAGAAAGACGTGAACTGCACGTCGGAATTGAATATCTGAACAGCTTGCGAGTCTTGCTTAAAGTTACACAAGTCTTTTCCGGTCATACATGAGTGCAAATAGACCTCATATCTTTGTGGTCCTTCTGGGATATGTTTTACCGTTTGGATATTTTTCTTGAGATATTGCTTCATATGTAGATTTTAGTTTGCTTTTATGTTCATTAGAGCTCACCCATCTTTTGACCCGGGTTCAGACCATAAATAGTATGTATTGTTGATTTTTATTGTATTTCACAGTCTCTCGCAAGTCCCTGTCAAGGCAAAAATAAAAAAAAATTAGCTTGTTTTAAATCTTGTAACCCTGAATTTCAGGGTTTGTGGAGTTTACATAAAATGTGCCCTTAAGAACTTTTTGCCCTGTGAGCAAACCATAATTGAGATGTTCTGTTATTTATCAGGCTTTAAAAGTCATCTTGGCTCCTGGTTCTTAATTTTGGCTGTTTTAAAATTGCGTTTTTTGTGTTTTCTGAAGTTAAGGAACTGGCTGGACATCTTTCCAGTTCTGTTATTCGGATATGGAAGAATATTTAGGGCAAGTAGTACATTGTGTTGAGCTGGGTTCGCTGTATTTCATGCATATAAAGCAAACGTCGTGTAAATAAGGCATTATCTAGACGCTGCCATGTTTTGAGAGTTTTATCATTTATTTTCAGAGAGAAAATTGCTTATTTTTTTCCTTAAAAGCAGAAGTTGAGGCGCACCAGCGAGGGGAGCGTGGGCCGGTTGAGTCGCTCCTCCAAGGAAGAGGGCAACTCCGAGGACTACGGCTCGGAGCAGGAGACCGGCAGCTCGGGGGCGTCCTCTGAGGGGAACCACTCGGAGCTGGAGGAGGAGGGCATGGAAGACGAGGAAGAGGAGGGAGAGAAGGACGCGGAGGAGGAGGATGAAGAGGAGGAAGAAGAGGAGGAGGAGGATGAGGAAGAAGGAGAGGAGCAGGAGGAGGAGGAGGAGGAATACGAGCTGGAAGAAGGGGACCAGCGGGAGGGCAACGAACAGAACGACTATGACACCCGCAGCGAGGCCAGCGACTCCCAGTCTGAGTCTGTCTCCTTCTCCGAGGCAGAGTCCGTGCGCTCTGGCTCAGGGTCCGAGGCCTCAGGTAACTCATATTTCTGTTAATGTTCTTATTCTTTTCCCTCAGTAATCTGCCAGACTCTGTACATTTTGAATGAGTGTTCATTTCATTGGCAATAGGTACTTTGTAAAACTTAAACTCAGCAGCTTTTATTTCTTATCCTGTCCTCCCCCTCTTCTTTTTTTTTAAGAACTAAATTTGTTCACTGACTTATACACAGCTGATTCATACTAAATAGGCCTGAACCCTGTCTGTGAGACCAGTCGTCTTTTAATTCTTAGTGCCTTTTGGTCATTGTTTTGGTCAATGTCTGTCAATCTCCCCGACTTTAGACATTTCCCATGTGCTCTGATGCTGAACAGTAATCTGCTGTCAATGTAAATGTTGAGAATCTTTCGTGATTACATAACTGACCAGTCTGTTCATTGTAATCATGGGCTGACTTGCTACTTTGGTGTTTCAAAAAGAAGTAGGCAAATACAGTAAAGAAAGTTAAGTCCTTTTAAAACAATAAGTTTGAGTGCTCTAGAGCAGTCCTTTACCATTGTAAAGGGACACTCTAACATAAGAGACATGTTTTCCAATTTACTGTTCAGATAAGGACAAAAAAGAGAAGAGGCGGGCTAGAAGGATTTCTCCAATCGTTTTTGATAGAAGTGGAAGCTCAGCTTCAGAATCATATGCAGGTATTAAAGATCCCCAACCAGTTTTAACCAGTTTTCTGCATTTTCTAAGGAGACGTTTAGGTTCACATTTATCATTTTATCACAATTGTAGTTTATTTACTGCTTTTGAGTGTAAACTAACCTGCTTTTGTGTTTTCCGAAGACCAGTTGCTCCTGGTCCAAGTATGTACTGTGTACTTGATATTGTATTATCATTTCACACATCATTTTTAGTCTGTTTACCTGTGGGATACAAGTTTGTGTAAGGTGTAAATCTTACATAGATTTTCTACCAAGTTTTTCTACCAAGAACGATTTTCTATTGGTTTTTCTACTAAGGTTTTATATCTTAGTGAACTGGCTAAGCCAATATGGTAGATGTTTTCAAAATGACAATGAGGTGAAACTAAGTAGAACATGTGGAATGCTTTATTTTTACCAGATCACTTTATCAATGGAAAAGCAGGTCAGATTACATCTAATACAAAAGAAAGTGCATGTGACATCTTTGTTTCTGGCAAAAACCTTCCTATTTAGTTTCATTAGTGATGTCTGGTCTTGTAGATTTTCCCTTAGCTCTTGAATATGATATTGTAAAGGGTGATATTCACTGAAAAGTGTTAGTTTAAAATGAATTTATTATGAAATTATGAAGAGATTAAGAGTAGACCATAGGCATATGCTTGTGTCTGCTCATACCATCTACTGGTTTGGCAGTTTCACTGGCTGCCTCGTAATGTGATTGTCTTACATTCCTGTTGATCTTTTGTATTTATTTAAACCAAAAAATCCACACAGATTCCTTAAAATTCACAGCATCGTCCTGTCAGCAGAGTGTTTTTAGTTACTCTAAGGCATTTTATGCTTCAGTGAAGTAGTTTTATTCAGTTCTCATTGTAGTCCTGCAAAAAAATCTGCTGCTTTCAAATATGCGTTCTGCTCTCGTTTCACATACAATGTTTTCATTACATAGGGTCTGAGAAGAAACATGAAAAACTTCCTTCCTCTGTTCGAGCTGTTCGTAAAGGTGGGTAATGTAGAATTCATAGTGACTGTGCTCCGGTTGTTGACTGTTACGTTTTTCCAGAGTAGGTAAACACTTCATTTACAGATTCTAGGCACATACAGATAGTGGACAAAAATAGGGAAACTGGATATATAATGGACGGTTTTCATCTGTGTATTTTTAATTAAGTGGGTACCATTCCAGCATGATTATGGTCATGTATGAACATTCTGGATGGGCCTGGTTGCGTATAATAATGGCTTACATGACTTCCTATGAGACCGCTATGACTTTGAAAGAGAGGTGCGTTTTGGACTAATTTGACAGGAACTTCAGTGACCAAGACAGCTTGCTGATGTTTCACAAGAAACAGTGTCTAAGGGATAACTGTTTCAGAAAGACCGCATCAGTACACATCCGGGGTTGTGATACCCATGCATTATTTCAATGGGCAAGGCAAAACAGGCAAGCAGCTGCAGATCAATTGACTATCAATTCCCACCTGGGGCAGAGCGGTTTAATGTCAGAACTTCACAGAATGGGAAACCATGGTCAGGTTGCAGTACACAGTTGCAATTTGAGTGGTTAAAAGAGCACAGGAAATGCATTACTGAGCAGCTTAGAAATGCCACATGGTCAGATAAATCATCCATGCTCTCCACAAAAATTTCAGTCTAAAGAACTCTATAGCCCCGAGTCCTTTAACTGTTTAAACTGGGAAGGGTTTTGTGGGTGCATTTTCCTGCTGTAGTTTTGATGCACTTGTTCCTTAGGTCAGTGCTAATAGGTACTTAAAGGAACAGAGTGATCATCTTCACTGCATGTTGCAATATTTATTTTTTTGCTGGGAGGGGTCATGCATTACATGACAATGCCCCAAAGAGCACATGTGATCATCCAGTGCCTGCTTTATGAGCATGACATTATCAGATGTCACCAGATTTTACCCCAGTTTTTGGCAACTTCCTTATAATTGTAGAATTGTAAAGATTTTGTGATATTTTTTCCATGTCATTTGTTCATTCTGGGATTTTTTTAAGCTTTCAGAAGAAATTGGTGTGAATTTCATATCTTAAGTCTCTTTAAAGAGACTGGTGTATGCGGATATCATAATCACAGTTCTAAATTATTGTATAACTTTTTTAATTTAGCGTTTTCCTGTACATAAATAAATTAAGTTGTGGAGGTCAATTGGTTGTGCACGTTGTAGAAAGTCTTTGCTTTATTACCATTGCTACCAATGGGAGATGCAACTGCTAAGGTTTGAAAATAGAATGCATAGTGAAAGAACCCAGTGATAAAATATGGTATATATTAGATTTGTAATGTGTAATGTAGACATTTCATGTTTTTTAGAAAAAACATGAAAAGCTATATACATTCTATGAAATTAGAACCTGTTGATTTTTTGTAAATTTCATTCCCTTGACATGCGTTTGTGGTCACAGTATGTCAGTATTTGAAACGCATGCAACTCGTGTACTTTGTGATACCAGCAGAGTTCTGATGCGGTAGTGGGATTCTTTAGTAGGCAGGTCTCAGGCGGCAGACCTGCAAGCATTGAGTAAAAAATTGAACTCTTTATTCCAAGTACACAAATACAAAATCTTAAACCCTAACTCCTCCTGACCTCTAACTCTCCATTTGGTCCTCTCTATAAATAGCTGGCAACTAATTTGCTTCCATCATCAATCTAACTCGATCTCTAAATGTCCACTGGGTAGTCGGTTGCTTCTTTGCTTTTCACTTGAATGCAGAGCATCACTGAGAGCCTGCTGTCTTGTCTCTGCTTCCTGGTTGAGCTTACTCTGTTTGGGCAGGTAATTACTCACTGCATTCAGGGGTGTTTGGTTCTGGAAAGATATGCCATCTTGTCTATACCCACAGCCTCTCGCATCTCTGTACTGTTTTACATCCAGTTAGTGTCTTACCAAGTTGTTCTTATTGACCAAAATATAGCCTTGAATGACATTTTTTTCGAGCCAGCTTTTCTTAGAATTGCTCCATATTTTAGGTAACGTTACTGGCCTTTCTTAAAATCAACAATTTCGTGAATGAATGACTCAAATACAATGGTCTCTCATCCAAAATGTTTTTGTAGTTAGGGCACTTGGATGCATTTTTAGTTGCTGCAATCATTCATACAGGAACTTTTTCATAGTTAAAAGCTTTAGAGAAACTGTATGACAGGCTTTCAGAGGTCAAAACACTTCAAGGTAAGCTTTCATGATTTGTATGCAGTTGGAATGAGTTTGAAATGTAGTTTAACCATTTTAATAGAGTGTTAAAAATTCTTGCTCTGGAATGGTTTGAAATGTTAAGCTTTGCATAACCACAAAGAATAAAGAAGGATTATTTATTTTAAGTATGTTACTTCTTTATTTGCATAAAATAAAAAATCTAAAAAAAGTGAACTTGACGTTTAAAGTTCTTTCAGCGTTAAAAATTTGTTGACAATCTTGTAAAGTGGATTTTACAAATTTCTTGTTATCCTAAAGATGTTATTGACAATTTACATTACCGAATGATTAATAAAACTATACCTTTTCACGACAGTTTCATTTCTGGACCGTTCGAATTCAGTGGTTTCTTCTCCATGGAGTCCCATGGATTTAATAGTTCACTAAGATACCATAATTAAATTAGATATTGCCTTTTCTCTAAACCAGCCCTTTAGTGGCAACTGTATATGTATCAGAGAAGGAAAATACCTTCTCCCCTATTCTTGACTTATTTGTGCTTTCTTTTAAAGCAGTTTTATCACAAATGGAGTTCCAGTGTATGTTAATGCTTTTTTCTTTGTTGTAGATCAGACGAGTAAGTTGAAGTACATCCTGCGGGATGCAAGGTTTTTTCTTATTAAAAGCAACAACCATGAAAATGTTTCACTAGCCAAAGCGAAGGTATGTATTTTATGTGGTTTGAAATAGTTTCCCTTCTTTGTTTCCAGACAGGAGATGAGTCAAGCTATCACATTTGTCACTTCTCTCAAGAACCTACTGGCGGCATTTTAATCAGCAGTAAATGTTCTAGTTGAAAATGTGCTATACTGAGCACCTTTTAGCAAATAATGAAATGATTTGTTAGAAGAAGAAATTGTCAAAGAAGGTACATTGGTACAGTTACCAAGATACAGTTCTGAAGAAGAAATTGTCAAAGAAGGTACATTGCACAGTTCTGTACTTTGTGAAATCAATTTCTTATTTTCCTATAGGGATTCCATTGAAGAAATGAGTATAAAAACTAGCAGTGAGGTGTGAACTCTGCTATAATATCCAGAGTTTTCACTTCAAATCGACTTTAAATTAGTTTGTGTGTAATTGGTGTCTTTCTGTTTGTTTTTTTTCTGTAAATCTATGAACATTTGGAGTTTTCATTATAGTAAGCTGATGCTTTAAGTTATATAGTACCTGATGGTGTGGTTCTGGCAGTTTGCTTCAAATGTTTTTTAAGTTGTCAGGCACTTGTACATAAAACTAGATCCTCCTTACCTGGGGGTACAGATGGCTGTGAAAGAAATGGGAGGGATTTGTACTGCTGTTCAGTGATGGAACTTTTCTTCCCCTTGCTACAGATGTCTGTCTGTGTATTCTTTAACTGTGTCCTTCAACTTGTACGACAGGGAAGGATTTTTGCTTTGTAGCTGCACAAGTTAGGACATTTCTGCATGGTAATTTATATCACTCACAGCCTTTTGTTATGTCGCTGTAGGGTGTGTGGTCCACACTTCCAGTCAATGAGAAGAAGCTGAATGCTGCATTCAGATCAGCCAGAAGTGTGATCTTAATCTTCTCAGTGAGAGAGAGTGGGAAATTTCAAGGTACGGCACTGTAACAAATTCAGCCCTTTCAGTCAAAATACCTACTTGTTTGTGTCCGTTTCATGTATTCACGCATGAGCGTTCATTGCTGTTCTGGTGTGTGTAGGTTTTGCCAGGCTGTCATCTGAATCTCACCATGGAGGGTCTCCCATACACTGGGTTTTACCAGCCGGAATGAATGCTAAAATGCTCGGAGGGGTGTTCAGAATCGACTGGATCTGCAGGTAATACAACATACACAATTTAAAATGCATCATAGAAGCTTTCATTACATTGTTGTGTAAATGCAGACCCTCGCCCCCCAGTTAATTCAGTTTGACGGAATTAGAAAAGATTACAAGAATAAAACGACGAGGTTCTGCATTACTCTTCAGTAATAATCAAGGAACGCAAATCGAGGGATAGAAATTGGGAGGAACTTTTTCGCAGAGCTTATTTCTGTAAAAATAGTATTTTGCCAAGTTTGATAACTTTTCCATGTCATGTACAATTCTTTTAAATCTGTTTGAAAAAAGTCTGTAACATGTTGAAATGTGCCCTGGATTTTAGTTTTATACCTATGAAAGTTTCCTTTTGCGCATTGTTTAGTAAGAGGGAGGGGGAAAAGCATTTATTTTTGTCAATTTTTTTTCTTACAGACGAGAGCTACCCTTTACAAAAACGGCACACCTCTCAAATCCCTGGAATGAACATAAACCAGTGAAGATAGGACGGGATGGACAGGTGCTTTTTACCTTTTCTTCCTTTTAACTTTTGTCCATGCATAACCAAAATGATAGTCATGTCCACTAATGTTTTTGAGCTTTTGATAATAGGTTTTTAACATATTGTAAAGTATATATATAGAATGGTATAAAATATAAAAGCGATTTAAAATACTTTTGCAGTGTTATACGTAACATATTCTGACAGATTCATAGTAGTCTTTTAAGTTAGGAATACACAAGCAGTCATAAATGTAATGAATGAAAGATTGCACTAAGAAAACCCATTGAGTTAAATACAGCAAGTGCTTCTAAAGTTTAATGTCCATGTTAAGCAGGTTGACTAATGTGAGTTTTTAATCCTAAGCCTCTTAATTGGTCGTCCAGCTGACAGATTTGTGCAGTGTTGCAAGGTGTTTATCTCACTTACCTTTAACTCTTATTGTTGTAAATGCTACTAATTTCAGTTTGTCATGCTTGTCATGCCCTGATTACAGTACCATCCTCTAGGTAGATATGTCATTTGTACCATCCCCCATAAAACTGCGTTGCACACATATGACCACATCACAGTTTTGCCCTAGATGTACAAAGCCTCGGAAATGTACAAACAGTCCACCACAGGTATTCAAGTTATCCTTTGGTGTTCTTCTGTACTTCTGTCTTTGAGTGCCTGTCTCAAGCTGTTGATGTATGGTACAGTTTGATCAGTCCATTGCTACCTTGTTTTAATGAGTTGGGAATAGCCTTTCTCACCCAGCGAAGTGCTCAACGAAATGTTTTTTTTACAATAAAAAAAACGTCACTAGTTTCCTGACCTCATAAGGTCTAGTAACCTTTCCAAACCACCTGTAAGTATTGTTGTCTACCTGTGATCAGATACAAATCTAATACCAATTTCATTTTTAGTTTCTGTTTTAGTTAGGTGGGCTGAATACCCTCTTCTCATTTGTGACCTGCAGATTCTCACAAAGTTTAAAGGTCTTACATTGGTGGATGGGAGACAAATGAGCGGTTTAAGTATTTACGTGATCAGTATCTGTGTTTATTCATATTGTAAACTGAGCTTCGTGTAACAGTTTGAATGTGTAGATGCTGCTTTGCTGCTCCTCAGGTGCTTTCCCTGGAGTAGTTAGAATGTGAAAACCAGTGTAGGACAGCAGCTCGTTACAACTGACTAGGTGATGAGCAGTCAGGAAGGTAATGCACATGAAGTTGCAGTTTTTTCCTCTGAGATGGAGTAGTTAGTAATCCTTACCTATTACCTATTGATCAATCGGACTCTTGTCGGATTAGGTGCGGTATCTTAAGTTTGAACTGTTGTCTTTTCTGTCCCCTTTAATTGATTTGTTTTTGTTTTCCCCCCCTTCGTCCGTGGAAAGGAAATCGAGCCGGAATGCGGAACCCAGCTGTGCCTGCTTTTTCCACCTGATGAAAGTATTGACTTGTATCAGGTTATTCATAAAATGCGTCACAAGAGGAGGATGCACTCGCAGCCGCGCTCGAGAGGACGTCCTCCGCGTCGAGAGCCAGGCCGTGATCTGGGAAGGTTAGAAACGTTCTTTGGACCCGCTAGTAAGCGCTTGTGTTGGAGTTACGTGACGGAGTTCTTGAGATTCACCAGCCCCAGTTCTTTCAACACTGCGAAGAGAAAGAAAACGAAATCCTCAAATCAAGCTGCACGGACGTTTTGTGGCTTCATTGAGGATTACATGCCAGTTTTTTTTTTAAGCCGAAAAAAGTTGCAGAATGGAAGTGCCTTTCTCACATGCGTAACATCCCGACACCCTAATGAAACTAGGTGCAATCTTATCAGTTCTTTATTTTGGTTAGGAGGTGGGAGTAAAATGCATGCCTTTTGTTTTGGTAGATTTTTGCAAAAGATCATTTGTCCAAAATCTAGAACAGCTGTTTTAAATTTGTTTCCAAAGCCTTTTCTTTCAGGTGTATCCCTGGGGATAAACATAATCAGATATGGGACTTTTTAAAAAGAAGCCATAATTATTAAGCAGAAGATGACGCCTCGATTTGAGGGGGGAAAAAATGCTGATAAAAATGCTTTCAAGAGGAGCATTTTTGCGGGACTTTCCACAGCACAGTAATGTGTTGAATAAGTATAGATACATGTGTATGTAGCCACAGAAAGAGCACGCGTCCTTCTGCCACGCTGCGGGAGAGTGCTAGGCCAGTTTGGAAAAGGGAGTCGTTGGCCTTTGGGAGACCCGGCAACAAACCAGTGGCGGGCTGTTGCTGTGTCTGTAAACAGTCTTTCCTGGTACTTGTCGCAGTGCCTGTGGACTCAAGTGTTTTCAGAGATCATCTTAAAAGAGCACTGCTTTATTTGAACTGTGTATGTGTACCACGCTCTCTTGAGTGGGGAAAAAAAAGTTCTAACGTGCTCAAGCAGACCTGTAAAAAAAAAAATTAAATGTAAAGTACAAGAAACGGAGATCTATGGCCCATGAACTGACATATCCGGTGCTCCTTACAGTGTTTTTTTTTACCCCACTTGCAAGCATGAAAGGAAATGTATTGGTTTACACTGCTCACTGCTCAAAAGGACTGTGGATGTGTATTTTGTGATGATGCTAAAGCCCTTGATAGAAGTTTTCCCCTGTGGAAAAGCATCCTGTGGTAGGTAGGAATACCCCAAGGAGTAACCCCAATTCCTTACCTAAAAGGACTTTGCTCAAGTAAGGTAGGAGGCAATCTGGCAGTACCCCCATTTCCTTAAAAGGCTTAAATGGACTGAGAACCCAAGAGAAGTTATACACCAAGGGGGTTCACATTGCTGTGTAGAAAAAGAGAAAAGACGGAACCCCATTAATATTTTTGTTTGATTGCAATGGACTGCAAAGTGTCAGTGCTACCCAAATGGCACCCCTTCTCTGCCTTGCCAGGTCCTCCTTTTAATGTTTGTGGCTTTAGACCCTAAAAGATAAGCTGGACTGCTTTTATGAACTTTTACTATCATAATTATTGCCATCGTTAACAGTCACAAAACTACAAGAAAAGCGGTATGTTACTACTTTAACCAGCTTCTTTCAATTTCCTGTAGTTTGTTTATTTCTGGGTTTTGGACAATCTGTAGATTTTTAGTTTAAAATCTTTCAATTATAAAGTAAGTAATGTAGTAAGAAAATATCACCATTGCCTGTAAAATTTGCAAATTGCACTCAGGATTTTTAATATACAAGTAAGTTTTCAATGTTGATTAATGTAAAGAGACTTAGTAATGTTATTGTTTTAATTATATTTTAAAGATGTTTTAAATGGGTATTAATCATTAGAGATATTCAATGCAGGGTTATTTTGGTAGGAAAAGCTTGATATTATAAATTTTGCTGTGAAAAGGCTTTCATGAGGACTTTTCATTGTGTTATATAAGTCATCTGCAGTAGGTTCACAATTTCTTTTCAGAATTTATAATTCTGAATTATAAAAATAATTTAGAATTGTGAATTATTTTTTAACAGGATCTAGAATATGCAGTTTATTACATGCATTAAACTAAATGAGATTTCAGAAATTTTGTGCAAATGGTTTCACATGTGAAACAGCAGCAGAAGGGAAGTTAAACAGTATTCGTTTCCTGATCATTACCTTAAAAAAGAGCCTAATGCCTTAAGACCTGATTGGAAAACATTTTTCCTGGTTCCCCCTTTTATTTCTTGGGAAATTGTGCCTGGGTGCAGAAATGCATTATATGTGATCAGTAAACATTTTTTTATTCTTAAATCATTGCACTGACATTAATTTGCCTATTGTTGCTGCACATTGAAACCATTACTGTGTTTACAAAAATATTACATGAATTTCTGGTATTTAAAAAAGTCCTCATGTTTTAAGACCAAAGGCAGATTTACACATACTCTTTTTGGGAGATGAATGAAACAAAAGCAGAGACTCCCATTGATGTTCAACACACTGTTAAGAATGTCAAGGTTATTTTCCTGCATCTTTCATTTAAGCCATTCATAGTGGAGCAGCAAATTTGCAGAGGTTTTATGTTAATTAACATTTTATGTTAATAGCTGGATTAACGAAAACAGTGGCAAGAAGACTAGAATGGAAGAACGATAATCACACTGCTTGCTTGTCATATAGTATTCCCCTTATATGATGTATGAGCATTTTCTGTTTTTTTAAGTGTACTGTGAATATGAAGTGCCTATTATTAATTGGCAGAAATTAATCATTCTTTATCAACCAGCTTGGTAGAAGCCATTTTTTCTCCTTTTCTAAAAACAAATCTTCAACTGTAAAAAGTTTTATTTGCTTAGGAAATGCCTATGTTATACATAGTTGTATAGAAATAATTGATGATATGTAGCCACTAGGCAGAGCACGGACAGTTAAAATGTCAAGTCATGAGTGTAGAGATTAATTTGCTTTTTTTCGTGGGTAAACGACAGATGGAAGTGCTCAGTACTTTGTCATCTCGGTACACTTTGGAAAGTAATCCCATCTGAATTTTTTTTAAATGGATTATATACTAAAATTCAAGAATTTATGCATACCTAATTAGGTTTGGTTCACCCCAGTGCTTATCTCAGTGTATCTTCACCTTGTATTTTGCTTTGCCTGATCTCCCTTAATTAATATGTTTAAATTTGCCTTGTCTGCATATGGTTAGTAGGTATTACAGTTCAGATTTTCCAGATTGTCCTTCTTTAATACAGTTAACCTCTGTCAGGATCAATAGCTGTTATACAGATGTTGTAAAGTTGTCTGTGTATTGTTCAAGTTGTTGTTAATTATTTACCTAATTCGTGTAGGCGTCGACCGGAGGAATATGACATGCACAGCAGAAAAAGACCAAGGATTGACTATCCACCAGAATTTCCACAGAGACCAGGTCATTATAAAAAACTTAATTAACGGGGACATTTCCAAAAACATGACTTTAGACACTGTGGTTCTTTTCAGTCCAGTTTAGAACGGTTTAATTTGGTATTTTCTCTTTTAATTGAAAAAGGGGTCCTCTCAAATCTTTTTCATTTTTGAATGCTTTGTGACAATTTCCTAAGGTTCCAGTGAAATTTCTCGATGTTGCAGAGTGTATTTTGTGATGCAATGGATTGTAGGAGCAGTTGAGGTGAGTATGGTAATCAGAAAACATTTTATGTTGCCATCTAAAATTCTTGGGTTCAGAACTGCATTAGTATGCAAGCTGCAAAGGAGCAAATAGAAGTACTTTGAAAATTAAGAACTATTTCAGCTTAAGGATCATTGTCTTCAGACGAGAAACACTGGAAGAAGGTCCCACAGTCGAAACAACTTGAAAATGATCAACTTGAAACATCTGAAGAATGCTGTACAGCTAAAGTTTTCTTCTTTTCAATTTGGAGTTTACTTTGCTCATCTTACATTGTTGGTGTTGAGTATAATTTTCAAAACCTGCCACCCTGCACCACAATCTGATTTCTCTCAACTATAAACTTACGTATTTTTGAGAGATATAGTGTACTTCTGGCCATATTGTTTAGAGAGTGAGTTGCCCGGTCTATAAATAAATTGCTGTATTTCATTTTTCATTCATTTGAAAATTCTTTTCAGTCTTTTGAGCAAGACCTTTGATTCATTTTAATTCAGAGGAATTTTAAATATGGGAACTCAAACTTGGGTAATTAATTTCTGCAATATTTTTTGAATATTTCTCACACTAAAGCGGCTGTATTTCAAGTCTGAATTACTCGGACAAGTTGTAGATTTTTGGCTAACCCATGAAGATTAGTACCGTTTGTCTTCTGAGTTGTCAAGAAGCTGTAGGGAAGAGTTGTTTACCCAGCTGTCACATGTCAGGTGTGGTTAGCCAACTTTTTGAGTAACATTTGCCCCCCCCTGGTGGCCGTAACAGGAATTCAGACTTTGGGTCTTCATTCAGGTGTTTAGGACACTTATTTTTTCTGCTCTTAAATATTTTTTGGCATAAGGGCATTTAGATACACTTTCATTTTTTTTTTTCTCAGCTTAAGGAAAATACTATGTTGAATCTTACAGTGTTAAGGAACCTTTGAAATGAGTATTGAAGAATTTGGAAATGATGCACTTTCTGGTTTTTCCCACTTTCAGTCCTTTTTGGAGAACAGATCTTCACCTATTTTAAAATATAGTTATGTCATTAAATTGTGTAGAAGTTTCTAGCAACTGTTGTCAGATTTAGTTGTACTAAGTAATACATTATACTTTTATAATATTACTATTAGTTCGCTCAGACAGTCTTGGAACTAAAACCGTGACTGCTCAGAATCTTTTATTGGTCTTTCATCCTAAATACTAAGTCAGTGAAGCAAAATTACTTTCCTATTCACATGTAGTGTAGGGTGTATTTTATCTTGAATTTTACATAATCATATAATTACAATTGGAGTTTTTTTGGCTCACATATGCTAGTATGAGAAAATATGATGGAGTCATGTATGTGAATAGTTTAACCAGAGCCCTGAATATTTAAATTGACCTAAAACTGGATCAATTTGAGGAAAGTGGCAGGAAATAAGGGTTTTTGCTCTTATTGGTATCAAACTCCGGCATAACCCATTCATTTGTTGTTTGAGTAGGTTTCATGAAAGATCCTCAAAATCAGCCTTTGGACAGGCAGGTTGTTGATAAGTTGTATCTTAAATGTTTTTTCTTCTTTTCTTCCCCTTTATCAAATGTATAGATCCACTTTTAACAAGTAACTTCATTCCTAACAGACGGTTTTCTGGAGTTCGACGGGATGTGTTTCTCAATGGGGTGAGTTTTGTACTACCAACAGCTTTCTTAACTGTGAAATAAGTCTTAGGTGGAATGTAAATTAAATGTGATTAAAAATATGAAATCCTGAATAATGAAATGTTTAATTCACCCTTAAAAATGTTATTTTAATTACTGCTTTACCTATGAAGCCTTAAAAGGAAAATGTCTTGAAGAACAGTGCTGGTGTTTGTTGGCCGCTTAGTGTTTAAACTGCTTAACAGGAAAGGAACCCAAGAGAAGCAGTTGTAATTAGCAAATTCAAACTAAATTGTCCAGGCTATAAGGATGATTGTGGCTATTTTAATTTTAGAATTGCAAGATTTTTTTTCTCACATCCATCTGATTTGGACATGCCAGTTGTTTTCACCTTTTGGCTCACAGCTACAAGCCATCTTGACTGCAGACAGGAAAAAAAATGGGCAACCTTGAGGCCCAGTGCAGATAAGAGAGGAGGTTCAGCCCACATCAATCACCACTCATCCAGTAGTAGAGCTTGCTCATTTGCAGGGAACTGTAGCCAAGCTCATATCACCCACCCTGAATGGCTCAAAGCCAATTGTGTGGTTCCATGTGGGGAAATGTAGGGACAAGACCAAGGATTGTGCAGTTCAGCCCCAGCGTAGGGGCACCTATGAGGTTTGAACCACATTGAGAGGCCCGGGCGAACATTTATGTTCTTTTAAAATCAAATCATATGGAAGAAGGTGAAATCTAACTAATCTGCTTCTCATAATCTTAGGGAAGGAACATTATGATCAGATCAGTTTTAGGCTTCACCTTCCAGATGCATTTACTGCCTGGAGTGCTGTGTGGCACCTATTGAAGTTCCCCATTAACGAGCAAGCCTTTGCTTTTCACAAGTAATGAAGTCCAGCATCTGAATTAGGGGCAAACTCATTTATCTTAACTCTTTGTTATCGAGATCACCTATATCCTTTTGATCTTTATTGAACTCTCATTCTGATATGTTCTGTAGAGCCACAGTTCCAGAAGGCTTTGAATTTGCCTCCGTGACCCAGGATGAAGTGTGGGGACTGAAAAATGTAGTTATTTGGTCCTTAAAAGGTTTCTTGTTTTACAGTCTTACAATGATTATATGAGGGAATTTCACCATAACATTGGGCCACCTCCACCCTGGCAGGGAATGGTAAGAATAATTTACTTGTCACCCAAAATGAACAATCTATTCGTAGATTTTTAAGCTTTTCAATTTGCCGCATCCCACAATTATTTATGTGAATTTTATCACCTCTGTCATTTCCATACCTATTGAAAATAAACTTTGTAACTTTTTTCATGATGTCCTGTGTTTTTGCAGTTCCTAAAGTATGTATGCAAACACAGAGTTGCTCTGGACAGTGTCCGGGGATACATTTGTCTCTTGTTATGTTAACACATTTCCTGGAGGGTCTAGCCTATTTTGGGTTTTGTTCAAACCTGAGTGGTCAAAACAGTAACATTTTCTTAATTAGACCTGGGCTTTGTAAGGTCTTTACAGTTGATTACTCAAAGCATTTACATGAGTTGTCTATGAAACACCTTGGTGGTGCCAGGCGAGGATTACAATTATGCAGTTCAGAAGAGTTTGGTTAGAACCAAAATCAGAGGCCAATAGGCACTCCAGGAATTTAGTTGACACCCCTGCTTTGTTTCTATCTAATCATTCTTGTAAACATTATGTATACTGAAATTGTGGTATACAGTATCCAGGAATCTAAAATTTAACCTTGTAAATGGCAAAGTGTGCAGTCATTTGGTTGAGGACCTAGATCTCTGTTTTTCCTTCGCTAGGCACCTTATCCTGGAATGGAGCAGCCCCCTCATCACCCTTACTACCAGCATCACCCCCCTCCTCCTCAGACTCATCCTCCTTACTCCGGACACCACCCGGTGCCGCACGATGCCCGATACAGAGATAAACGCATTGTACGTTCGTTTACTTCGAGTCTGGTAACATTCCAAATCGTTAAATCATCTTCGAACGTGACTACATTTTTTTTTTTGCAAGACTTTTGATTGACCAATTTTTTTTTACCAGACTCAGTTCTTCATTTCTCTAACTTCTTTTTCATGATTTTGTCGAATCACGTTCGGTTTAGTATTTGTGTGCTCAGCCTATCTGAGCCCTTATAAGTAATAGGTTTTAATTACCAATCCACTTTCAGTGTAAACCTGTGTGTTACATTCTGATTTTCATTTATTTGGAACTAGACAAAGCTTGAAAGATCAAAAATCCTTATTTTAACATATTGTAGCCCTCTCGGGTTCACGTGGGTATGCGCCCTCAGCACTGCCGCCTCATGTCAGCCCCCCACCGCTGGGGACTCGAACCCGGGCCTCCGGCATCACTCAACAGGGACCCAGCCAGTTGAGCTAAAGGGACATCTGCCCTCAGCCTAACGGCTGCGGTCCCTGCTATTCACAGGGAAGGGCGGTGACGTCACCGCGCTGGTAAGCCGGCTCGCACAACCTGCAATGGTGGCCGTATGCGTTACAATATATTCCTATGAACATTGGGTTACATAGGGTTAATATGACCAGTTTCGGTATAAAAAAGTGAAGGTTCAAGTCGACTGGAAATACACAATGTATCCATTGAAATTGTACATTTGATCTTTTTAGGTGATATCACTTCTAACATTGTAATGATGCAGATTCAGTCTGCTGATTTATGAAAAGATACCCAGCTATGTTGAAGCCATCGCTTCTTTCATGAAATGGCTGGTTGAGATCCATATTCAATGAGCTACCCTCTGCCAAATGGGGAGTATTAGCTGAATCCCCTCCTTTGTAACCTCTATGCTCTTATCAAAACCAGCTTGGTAAAGTGTAATTAATTTTGCCAATTTATTAATTTATTAAAACCTCCATTCATTGATAGCCGTCAGGCTAGTTTTATGCAGTCACTTTTGATTGATTCTGAAAGCGGGCTTACATGTTAAGTTTTCTGGGCATAGCGTAGTGCAGGCAGGCTGTCATACACCTCAACATGAACGGGCCTTGTGTTCTGTGAATCACTGGTTCAGATCTCTGTTAATCTGCCATTTACCGTCTATGCCTGCAGTTCCCCGTTTCGTTAGCTCTGCTAGGATTGTGTAGGTTCTGTGTAAAACGTTTCTGGGGGTCTGTGACCTTGCAGCGTAATCAATGGGAGTTGAATCAGGTCTCGAATGTAACCGTTGTTGGCAGGGTGGCTTTGAGTGTGAAAAGAAGAAGGTGGCTTTTTTTTCTAGGTTCAGGTAGCGCTGGACCTAAAAAGTGGCCACATTAGAGAACCCTTTTCTCCTGAGTGCTTTTGCAACCTTTTCATACACTGTACAACACAAGCAATTTTCCTAGTCAGGCATTCACATTTTTTCACTCTGAAAATGTCAAAAAAAAAAGAGGGGAAAAAGATTGAGACTCGCTCACGAAGCGTGATATTACTTTCACAGACTAAAGACATGCAAAATCAACTAATATTTTAGACGGGTCACGTTTGGTGCGTACACGCTTTATTAGCCCACCAGGCGTCGCGCCTGTAACCAGGACCTTCCCAGACGCACTGGTTCCCACAAACACGCCGGCGGGCTGAGGTGCAGGCGGGGCCGAAGGAGGGAATGAAGGCCGTGCTGGTTTTTCTCGGCAGCATGACTACGACATGAGGGTGGACGACTTCCTGCGGCGCACGCAGGCGGTGGTGAGCGGGCGCAGGAGCCGGCCCCGGGAGCGCGACCGCCAGCGGGAACGCGACCGGCCGCGGGACGCCCGACGGGACAGGGAGCGCGAGCGCGGGCGCGAGCGGGAGCGCGAGCGCGAGAGGATCCGGGACCGAGAGCGAGAGAAGGAGAGAGGGCGATACCGAAGATGATGCCATCGGCTGTGTTTTTTTAAAAAAAAAAGCTTCATTGTATTTGAAGTGCTCCTTTTATATATATAAAAAAATCTTTTCCACAAATTTTCATGTTATGTTTCATAAGAACTGTGAAAGCCCCATGTGTTTTATGCATGTAGTATCACAAAACTGGAATAAGACAAATGCAGATTTTGGATTAATTATTGGGAAGGCAGAGGGAATTTTGAAGTCGAGATGGAATTGGGATTTTTTTCTCTTCTGGACACATCTCCTTGTTCATTGCCTCTACTGTTACCCTGTTTTGTATCAGTCTTGAATAGAAAGAATAGCAGGTTCTGCTCTTGCCACATGTCTGTATTTGTAATTGCACATGGTTAAATGAAGATATTGCTGCTAAAAAGTATGCAGTTGTACTTTAACTGCCAGTGTTGTAGCAAGTACCCTTTTATAGTCCTTTTACTTTTCAAGCCATGCATTTTCCAGTGTTGAGTGATAAAAGCAATATAAAGAGATTATTCCCTTTTTTGTTTTTCAAAAAAGAAACCTTTAATCAGTGCTATATGGCTTCACATTTTGAAACTATTTGTACAGTGACTTGCAATGTACACAACTAGATTGTGGTTAACTTGTATCTTTCAGTGATACTTTTTGTAAAAAATAAATGTTCCCCTGAGGTTTTTGTAAAGGTTGTACAGGGTGGTATTTGGTCAAAGCAAGAACAGATACCATTGCTTCAATAAACTGTCTTGTCACTGCTTTTTATAATTTTGTCCGAATACATATTTTACTTTCTAGGAAGGGTCATGTCTGACAGCTTTACAGAACCTACCAAAAATCTTTTTCTTGGTTTAGTGACGCAGTTTGTGTTGGTGATGTAGATTATAAAAAGTTTTGGTTTTGGGGCAATTCTATGCGTACATTTGAGAAAACATCCTTTATATTCAACCCAGTGATTTCAGGTGACTGTAGGTACTGAGACCATTTTAAGAAGTAACTTTCAAACTATGTAAGTATGCGCATTGTCCTGTGGGTTTTGGGTCGCTGTGCTGCTGCACGATGCAGTGTGTCCCAGGAAATATGGAAGGATTTTCTTTCTCCTTCCCAAGCAGACATTGCTTCTGTGAACTTCTGCTGAAATCAGCTGTTCCTGATAAGGTGAAGGAGCGATTTCCAGAGGAGGGCCTGCATTCCCATTCACTCCTGCAGCTGTACACCAGGCTTCACAGCTGTTTTTTTGGGGGAAAATCTGCAGTCGTTCTTTTTCCACTTCAGCCTTTTCATCACTCTGATCAAAGTGTGGGATACACTTCGCTGTCTTAACTCCCCCAAACCACTTCTGGCTCATGATTACAATTCCAAGCAAATTACCTGTTTTTTTGTTCTTGTTGATGAGGAGGTTATATCCTGAAGTACAGCCTTTCACATTTTGCTGTACCAGTCTTTGGTACATAAATATATATCATAAATATAAATATCCTCACCCCTGTGCTCTGGTGGTTGTTGGTAATTTCACTGGCAGTTATGAGCCCAATTACCTGATGAACACCTTAGTAGGAGACACCTGTGTACTGGTTGTCCCAATACTTCTCCAAAGTGGAGCTCCAGACCGTCTCCGACCTCACTAAATTTTAATTGATCCAAGACCCCAGAGACCTGAACTTCTTACTAGAGGAAATGGTGAAAATCCCAGAACAGTTGTCCTGAGGTTTTTGGAGGGCACTGTACAATGATAGTGCAAGTTGATTGCTAGGCCACATTACTGCAATAAATTCTTTTCTTTTGCGGCAATTTGTTTCATATCAGAAAATGGCATCTTGTGTCTTTTGATCCTCTGAATATTTTCAAAACTTGAACTTAGTCTGAAAGCCCACACTATTTTAACTTTGATAAGGTTGCTTCTGGTACAAAGTTACACATCCAAAATAAAACATTTTAGATTCCACAAATTTTCTGAATGGGATCATATCTAGTAAGTGGCTGAAAATAGGAATTGATATCCACAGATGTGGGTATTTTTCACTTGGTATTGTTATATATATGTCAGAAATTAGTTTTGACATTTTTCTAGTTCTAGAAAAATTGTGATAAAATGTTTCCTTCCTGATGATACTCGGGTGAAATTCGATTCTGGCTTAACATTTGACCCACATGTGCAGCATATTGTCAAAACCTCTTTTTTTCACCTCAGAAATATTGCTAGACTACGCCCTATGTTATCACTTAGTGTGGCTAAAAAGCTGATCAACGTATTTGTGTTTTCCCAAATTGACTACTGTAATGCTCTACTCGCTGGGGTATCTAAATCTACATTGAACAGACTGCAGTATGTCCAGAATTCGGCAGCCAGAATCCTGACCAGGTCCACTGGTTCATTTCTTTCTGGACGTAATGTAACCAGGGATTTATTAATCCACTGCTTGATAACCTTCCAGTAGCCTGACAGTGTACGAAAAACTTCAAATTGATGGTTTACCCATTGTATCGACTAAATCGTAATACCACAGAGAGCCACAAGATGGCAGTCAAACCATTTTTCACATCTGTGTTCAAATAGAAAGCGGTGAGCTAGTAAGATTCCCAACGCTGCAGCTTTCAGTCAACGAGTGTTCATTTTGAACGTGGAACAAAACTTGCATGTTACAGTTCCTTAATTTACAAATCTAAGAATATAAAGAAATTGTTCATCCATTGCTACAGACAGTGCCCGGTAGTGGGTAACATCCGTTTTCCCTTTTTAACCTGGGTTTGGTTGTATCGAATTGATGTTTTTTTTTTATTTCAGAGAAACAAATACACATCAATTACGTTTGGATAAGACAATATGACATTGTGGTCAATGTTTTACCATTTGTGTTTGAAGTAGAAAGGTTTCTCATTGTAACACTCCACAGAATAACGGAAAATAATCCAGTTCTTGATGTAACAAGTTTCAAACCATATAAAGGACGAAGTAATTGCAGTTCATAAGACAATCCATCAATTCATTTTCTCTGTCTATGGCATTACAGTCTTTACAGACCATTTGTGAATGTTTTATTCAGAAGAATTGTTCTGCGCATGTAGAATTAAAAAGTAAAAAATATATACTGTAATAGTTCTGGGACACATACTCCCGGCAGGGAGTTATATATATATATGTTATAACAAAATTATATTACAAAGATTCTTGAAAAAGCACACCACTTAAAAAAAACTTGTCTGACGATTGTCAGTTTACCTTATGCCTCCACCTATTCAGTTGACATCTATCTGTATTCAGAAATAAGATTTAAACAAATATATTTTTAAAAATGACATTATGTTTGGGATAGTTTGTGGTAATACACGTCTCTGCAATTCTACAATCATATAATTCCTAAAATAAGCACGTCGTGAACGAGAAAAAGACAAAGCCTGATAAAGAAAAAAAGACAAATAAAGCGTGGCTTTTTTCCAATGGAATCCACGTATTCGGATCTCCGGGTCTGAGGAGCGCACATATAAGAACTACACTTCCCAGCACCCCTTTCCCGGCCACTACCGTCGACGTAGTTTGTCGGGCGACCCAGTGCTGACATGGCGGCTCCCATGGAGTTTCTTCGGCGAAAGAGTGGTCCGCGGTTAATAATTCTATTATTTGTCGGACTCTTCATCCCCGCAGTAACTGCCCTCATTGAGGGGCTATACTGTGGGACGGAGGTGTGCTACGACGTGCTCGGGGTCACACGGGATGCCAGTAAATCCGAGATTGCCCGTGCCTACCGACAGCTGGCAAAAAAGTATCATCCTGACAGATTCCGAACCGGGGATCCAGCGCTCGCAGGAGAGACTCCGGAAAGTGCCCATCAGAAATTTCTTCTCATCGCCACAGCTTACGAGACGCTGAGGGTAATCAGCAACTTGCTCGGTACATCACCAGTCTAAACGTCTCGTCGTGTAGACGTGCAGTGCAGATCAGTGCTGGACTGACACGTTACCTCAGGAAGTGGCTGGGGGAAGTTCCTGTCCTGTTCAGGAGGCTCTAGCAGAGAAAATGTGTGCGGGAATCCGTGTTGGAATGCTCTGATTTCCTAACGAGACGCGTCCTAAGATGGGTTTTTTCCGTGCAGTATAGTGTGAATCAGGACGACTTTTGCAGAACTGCTATTCGGCGGTGCTGCTGTTGAGGGAAACGTGAGCCGCAGGAGAAATGGCCCCCTTCACTCGAATTAGAATAGCAGGAGACCTAGTTCATGTACGGACAGTCGCGCTTATTAAATGGTTGAAGTCAAAGGAGTTTAGCAAGAAGTGAACTAAAAGTCGAAATCTGGGAGCAAGCATAGTCTCAAATGATTTCGTAATTGGTTTAGTCGTTTTAAGTCGATTACAACTATCGTAAACGGAGATCTACAATAAATATTTCAATTAATGTCCTTCGTGTTCTGTAGCTCGGTGTTATTTTAATTTTTAATTCGTGAGTCGTGTTCTAGGTTTTTGTTATTTGTTTTATTGTATAATATTTGATTTAGCTGAATATCCATTTATGTGTTAGAATTTTTAAATTTGGCCTTAAACATTGGTATCTATTAATCGGGAAGTGGAAAAAAATGTATTGCCTTTACTTCGTTAAAGACCTCAATCCTGTTCTCTCCTTTTTTAATCTAAAAGAAAATAAATATTCAGCTGCGGAATTCTAATGGTTTACAGGTACACAATTGCTACGAGTATATATTAACGTAAATAATGAATGAATAGTATTGAGATGTTAAAAAATGCACAATGGAAAATGGACCGTATTGTTTATAAGCTTTGTAAGTCACAGTTAAGATGTAGTCACAACTGACGTCGGAGCAGGAATTTAACAAGTATTCATGAATGGAAAACGATTTCTGGCTTCAGCAGCAGTTATATCCTTATCTCTGAGGTATGGTATGAAGTTTTATTAGGTATGCTTATAAAGTAATGTACCTACTGAAATTTGCTCAATACTTTCTTTGGCACTGTGTTGTGTACATATTGATATGAACCAAAGTCCAGCAGGATATGTTGGTGCTGCTCCATAATTCACTTTGTTGTGTTTTGTCTTGGAAGAGTGTAGGCAGGTTAAACTTTTTTCTTTGTTCTTGTATATTGCAAAAGTTTCTCTGTTTCTTCCTGGATAGAATGGGCTTCTGCTCTTGGTTAGATTGTGCCAAAGTGTGGGATTAACACCTGTGCTGTGCTGCCTTCGGGCTCTCTTAATATCTTTTCTGTGCCCTCCTCCCACACTCTCATCTGGTCTCTTCTAGGATGAAGAATCTCGGAAGGATTACGATTACATGCTTGATCACCCTGAGGAATACTACAGCCACTACTACCACTACTACAGAAGGAGGCTGGCTCCCAAAGTTGACGTCAGGATTGTGATTTTGGTAACAGTGTGTGCCATATCGGTATTCCAGGTAAGCACATTTATGCAAGTCAAATAAAATCTTATATTTATGAACAGAAGAAAGCTATCTACCAGGTGGCTCCAATGGCCTCCCATTGTTTCTAACTTAATTGATCCAAGAGTCTTGAAGCCAAAATATCATCTTCAGGCACTTGGCTTAGTAGCTTTATCCATTTCTCTCACAACACGGCAAATACCATAACTTCATTTAATGTTCTGCATGGACAGTAACTTAAGCTTTTACCAAAAAGAGATCTTTTGTTCTCTGGTACCGAATATGCCATGGTATAAATATTACTGATTGTACATTAAATCTTATGAATTGGCATCCTGCTAAAAGTACATGGTGTCTTTGTCGGGTGAGGTTTAATTGTAATTACTAACCCTGCTTCCAGTGACTGATTATTAAGTCTCTATGAGAGAAGGAAAATGATGTGGGAGATGTCATGTCTGGCCTGTCCTAGACTGAACACACCTTGCTCACAGGAGCTACGCATTCACTGTGTGGCTAATCTGGAACATGCTAAAAATCAAAACTTCAAACACTGTGCACTGTTTGTGGAGGAAGTGCCAGAATAGTTTGCCGATGTCTGGTCTATTTTCTGATTTGAAAATTCTTCTGTTCTGAGCGGACTGCTTATTTCTTTTTCCTGCCTTGAGGGGCGATCATTAGTTAAGTCCGTTGCATCTTTTTTTAACTAAAGAAAAAAGTCGCTTTCAGATGGTAAATAAAAATCGGTCTGTGTTTCTGAAGAAGTCTGCCAAAGTAAAAGTGCTAAGTACAATATACTGTAACGCAACGGGGGCTCAGGCGGGCGCCCTTGCCCCATCAGGTCGGCCCCATCCCGACTGAGGCTCGAACCCGGGATTCCCGCGTCTCTCTGCAGCGACCTAGCCCTGTGAGCTAAAGAGAGATCTCTCTACAGCCCAGTAGCTGTAGTCCTGCTATCACAGGGAAGGGCGGTGACGTCACCTGCTCTGGTACGCCGGCTCTTACACAGTACCTGTCGGCCGTAAGCGTTACACTCTCCCCCGCTTAAATCGCCGTCCCCGACGAAGGACTATCCCACCCCACTACTGACACCAATGTAACGCAACGGGGGCTCCTGTGGGCGCCCTTGCCGCATTAGGTCGGCCCCCCACCGTCGGGGGCTCGGCCCCTGGACTCCCGCGTCTCTCTGCAGCGACCCAGCCCCGTGAGCTAAAGAGAGATCTCTCTACAGCCCAGTAGCTGTAGTCCTGCTATCACAGGGAAGGGCGGTGACATCACCTGCTCTGGTACGCCGGCTCTTACACAGTGCCTGTCGGCCGTAAGCGTTACAATACTATACGTAGTAACTTGTTTAACCTCCAACATCAGGAAATAGAAAACATGGTATGCACAGCGCCATATACTGCGATTCAGAACTAGGTGACGAAACGTCCAGTGACGTGAAGTGGCCTTATTACATTGTAAAGAATAAATCTCTCCTAATCTAATACAAATATTGCTCTCGACTTTGAGACGGTTTTGCCGACACATACAACTTACTTGTTAGCTCTGCATGCAGATCATGTTAGAACATTGCTGCAGTGAAATGTCTGCTGCAGGATCTTTACTTATTTGCTCATTCATCACATTATAGTAGTCATTATAGTGACTAGTGAGCAGGAAGGGCCACTTCACAATTCAGTTCGCACAAACTCTTGCTCTCACTGGTGGTGCGACCAGTGGTTTGCAACAACATTTTCCAGTACTTCCATAAAGATTATGATATTGTGGTTAATTTGAAATTTGTATTTTTTTTTCCTATGCCGTCAATTAATTTATTTTGTTACTGAGATTCAATAACCGGCCTGAGAAATTGGAACTGCAGCTCCCCTTTAAAATCGAACGCGTAAAGAAGGCTCTTATGTATGATTTACAGGAATCAGTTGTTATTTAAAGTTAAAGCAAAGGATATTTTGTAACCTTATAACAGTATTTGAAACAGTAGAGAAAATTATTCTTCACTATTGAATGTAAAGTTGCAAGCAGAAAAGATGCACTTTGGAACATTTCCTATTAACAGTGAACAGGATGTAAATGTTCTTTCTTTAAACACACATTACATGAAGCAACAGAAATGATATTAATTATTCAGACTTTGCAATGATAAACAAAGCACTTTATCCGGTTGTGACTGACAGAGACTAGAATATTTTCTCTTCATCGTATGTTATTGCTTAAAATGAAATTGAAATTTTCAAGGTGTAAAAAAGGACAGGGGACCTAAACATCAAAGGGGCTCAATTTCACCAAATATTGGGACAAATGACAATTTCTGGTTTTAGTCCTGTGCAAATGTGACTTTATTTTATTTGATTTTTTTTAATGGGGGTGTATGAATGCTGGCAGTAGACTGTGATTCAGGAACAGGCAGTGCATACAAACTGCTTTGGTTGCATGTTTGCGTGTGCATGAGGATCTGAACAAATGGCCAAAAGTACTGACCCATTTGCCTTTGTTTTCCTTAGTATTACAGCTGGTGGAGCAGCTACACTGAAGCTATTAACTACCTGTCCACGGTGCCTAAATACCGCATTCAGGCTACTGAGCTGGCTAAGCAGCAGGGGCTGATGAACAGGACTAAAGAGAAGGGCAAAAACCGCAGGTCGAAGGAAGAGATCCGGGAGGAGGAGGAGGAGATCATCAGGGACATCATCAAGAATAAGATTGACATCAAAGGGGGCTACCAGAAGCCCAACATATCCGACATTCTTCTGTGCAAGATCCTCCTCTTCCCCTTTTACCTCTGCACCTACGTCATCTGGTACTGCTCGTGGGTCTACCGCTTCCACATCAAGAGGGAGGAGTACGGAGAGGAGGAGCGGCTCTACATCATCCGCAAATACATGAAGATGTCTCAGTCGCAGTTCGACAGCCTGGAGGACCACCAGAAAGAGACCTTCTTGAAACGGCAGCTCTGGATCAAAGAAAAATACGAGGTGCGTGCAGACCTCCTTCTCCTCTACCTCAGTCTTGAAGCAAAATATTTTAAGATTCGAGTATTGGAGACCGTGGCCTTTCAGCGTTGCCTCTTGCTCTTAGCTGCCGGGGGTCTTCCACGATGCATTCGGCGAGTTTCCTGGCCTCACCCTTCTTTACACTACATCTTAGTCTTCAGTAATGGTTCAGTTTCACCCTAAAGTCCAGCTGGCTCTAGTAAAGTAGCTTGTGTTGTAATGATAAATCCGGCTTATGTCATGCTTTTAAGTTTCAATTCTTCTATTTATGTTACATGATCTTTTCAGATTCCTCTTTTCCATCTGGCCAAAAACAGTTAGTATATGCACAAGGGTGGTTCCTGTGATGAGATCTTGGAAGGATTTTGTCAAATGTAAGCAGCTTTTGCAGTGGAGAGTCTACTGTGGTTCTCCTGTTGTTTCTTAGTATTCACCTGTGCTTTGGGGGGATATCCGATTTGTTTTCCAGCAGGAGTTGGTGATTTAGTGCTCTCCAGCACTTTATTTCCACAAAAGGGTGGACTGTTTCACCTTGTGTAAGATGTGTATTTCTGGAATACACTGTGCTGAAAATAAAACTGCGGATGTCGTTAATGACGACTGTTGCCCAGTGGAAATATATTTAGGCTCATTTGTCTTCAGATTCTGAACTACTCTGCAATGAACTATTTCAACCGAGATAAATAGTTTTTCTATTTAAGTGTACTTTTGGAAAATATGGAATTATTTTTCGTGTACAATTGCAGATGGAAAATATTGGCATCTCATACAAGGCTACTTGCTAACTTATTCTGATAGTTAAATGTGGTAACACATTAAATGTGGTAACACTGCTAAATACTTCTACATTTACTTCTACCCCATGCTCCTTTATTGTAGCAAGTGATAAACATTTTCTTCCAAATGAAATGAACGCCAGCATGTAGCTACTTAGGTCAGGTCTGCAGCCGCCTTAATTGGAGAACTTTTATCTAGTTGCTGGGTGAACTGGGTGCCTGTGTAGGTCATTGAAGTCTGTGCACTGTAAGAAAATACTTTGATATCTCACCTTTGGATCAGAATGTAACTGCCTTGATGTAGTCTCAGAAGAGAGAATTAAAGGTTCAATTCCAGTTGTTTCCTGGCATTACAGGTTTTTCATAGCTCACCATTTTGTCAAAGAAGCTGATCTCAGATCTCAGGATCTCAGCTGATCTCAGGAAATTGAACCTGTTGTCAGGCAGTAGATTGAAGAATTCCTTCTCAGCCCAGCCCAGCAGTAATTCTGTGTTCCTCTGATGGTACACCTACCATCCTGCACGCCCTGTCCTGTTCTTCCAGGGAAAGATAACTCTGTGGTTTCTCTTTCCCTACAGGTACTTTTTATATTATCTGCTGTGGATGCAAATTGTACAATGGAAACGGTTCCAGTCCAGCCGGTTTTGTAGATCACCATTTAGCCAGTTTTGAAAGATACATTCTGATCAATTGAACATGGTTTGCTTAATTACATAATTTAGATGTCATTTAAGGTCTAAGTTATAAGTTCTTCCCAGCCCTCAGGGATGAGATTTCTGTTAATTCAGTGGATAACGTGCTTGATTCATCAGTACCTGACAAGTGTGGCCAATCATTAAAAAAGCTAACTGGATTAAGGCTCTCTCAGGGTTGGGGACTCTAGATGTAAACAGTATAAAGATGGCTTCAGTTTACCTATAAATGCTTACCGACCAGTGCATTAGCTGACCTGAAGGTCACCAGGCATGCCTTTACTTAATGGAGCAAGGAGAGTAAATGGTGAGTCTTTGGCTTTGGTTTTTTTTTGGGGGGCGCAAGTTCAAGCCATTGTGTTCCTTGGAAGCTCCACCACAGAGGGTCTCTGGAGAGGCACCTGCGCAATTTAACGTTAACTGTAGGTCAACCACTTGTCGTGGCAGGTCTACAAGGAGGAGCAGGAAGAGGAGATGAAGATCAAGATGGCGATGGATCCCCGGTGGAAGAGATATCGGCGATGGATGAAGAACGAAGGGCCAGGCAGACTGACCTTCATTGATGACTAAACACTCATAGCGACGCCCTCGCGCCAATGTATACATATATATATATACACTGTATAGACAAGTATATAAATACGACTCTTTATAGAAGATATCTCTACAGATTATTTTCTTAGTTAAATTATATCAGAAGTTTTGTGGCGAGTGGTTGGACTCAGGAATCTGCATGGTGTTCCCTCTCTTGGTCTTGCAGTTTTAACTTGAAAGGGCAAGAAAAACACTGTCCTGTCATACAAGGTATCACCTCAGACTGTCGTGAATCGCTTGACATCTTGTCCCTGTGATTCCTTCAGCAGCATTAGACCTTAAAAGCAAACCTCTCCTTTCCCTCAACATCTCTTTTTCATGTTGTCAGAGTTTTCTTGTTGTTGGATTATGGGGGTTCTGTTTCATTTGTGTGTCTCCATCTGCTACCCAGGTGCTGTGGCTGTGACCCGCATATCACGACATTTCCTCTACATGCAGAAACGGCAAACTTGATCATGTTAATAAGGGTTATGTGGTTTTATTCTGAAGCACATACAGGGAATATACTGTTCCTAGGGTCATTTTATCACTGGTCTTCAATAACTGTTTTTGTAAAATGCATGGTAATGAATCAAACATATCACTTGGGGATTTCTTATATTCTGTTTAGATTTTACTCCATTACTGCCGCCGATAATGGAAGTCAGAAAAATACTGTGTAAAACATTTTGACAGACCTCTTGTCTATTTCTGATTTTTGCTTGGATCAGTACACTTTTTATGGACGGGAGATTTAAGTCCATTGGAATAGCCCCCAAATGTATCACTTGGAGCTATTGTATCCTTGTGTGTTCATTCCTTTCCCTGTGTTCTGTGAATCATGTACCCTTATCTCTGCGGCCGAACCTGCTCGTCTATTTGAATTTTAAGTTTCAATGTGAGATAAAGGATAATTATTTTTTTTCCGCTTGTTCAACTTTATGAATCATCACATGAAGGCTGCTTATCACTCTTTTCTAATTAAGCACTTTGAAACATAAAGGATTCCAGTCACTGAAACATAGCCTTAGGACAAACTCTTTTTTTTCTTTACATAATCATGTTGTAGACCTGTTTAACTTTCAGTTTGAACAGCGTTTAATACTGTATAACGCTTGTATGCTTTTAGAAATGTTCCTCACTCAGAAGACCAATGTACAGTAGGAAGATCATCTTTCATGTAATATTATTGCATCTTGAAACCAAGTCCAGCATCTAGTTCTTTATTTGAACTGTGGAGGCTCTGAATAGTTCCTTTTTACGTTTTGGCAAGAATTGTGCAACCTCAGAGTTGAAATGAGTCTCAAAACTTCACAAAGCAGACCTTTGATCCACAATAACTGTGATAGTGCATGATGTGTCTATGGGGAGAAATGAAAATGACTGATGTTCTAAAATCATGCCATACATGTGGCAAAAATTTGGAAACTGGAAAATTTACAGTGATTTTTCAGGCACTTACAAATTGAATTTTCGCATGTTTTTTGTGAAACGAGGAAAGCATAAAAGCGATAAATTGACGGTAGTCACTGTTTCAAGAAATTTAGGTTTAGGTCAATTTTATAGGATCGAAATGGTTTTAGTGTATGTGGATATGCAGATGAAAAAAAGAAATTGATTTATATGTTTTATCAGAACCAGACAGACTTCTCTTACAGGCACCAAATACACCTCCCACTACCTGCTGTGTTTTTGTATTTTATTCGATTCATATCTTTTGTGACTTTTCTTTTAATGCATTTGCAATTAGGGATTTTCTTTCTCACATTATTTCCCCAAGAGGGGTACACCTCAGTTAAGAAGCCAGGTCATTGGCTATTAGTCTTGTGTTCTAAGCGTATGATTCAACTTCACGAGAAAGCTGAGATGGTGAGGGGGACTCTTTGCAGATATTTCTGGAGAAAAAATTCAACACACTTGTGTTATTGTGTGCCTGGCAGGGGTTTTTAGTCTAAAAAATATTGATGAGATGAGTGAACACCACTGATGCATAAGATTAATTACACAGGTCAAGTTACAGGTATCGAATGTAGTCGCACAAGGATGAACAGACATCTTTCCTTTCTGGACTGGTACTTAAATTTTTCATTTTCAGGGTGTTTAATTACACTTTTGTGAACATGGTTTACATGGTGAAATGCCATTGTAGGAGAGGTGACAATGAGAGGGGAAAAAGATTAGTTTATATTGCATTTGGATTGGTAAAACAGGATTAAGTTTTGGCATTTGCTTTTTTTTGCAATCTTTTTACTTTTTTTTTAAGGGAACTTTGTCTTGCCCTCCTGGGAGAATACAAGCCATGCAACTCTTTGATAGCCCGAATGGGGAGTTGTCATTACAAAAGAGTTATTCACATCACTGCTGTCTTTGAGTCTTGGCAACACGATCCATGGCATGGTGCCCTTTTTATCCTGTATATAGCAGTGAAATCTGATCTGTGTCAAAGAAGAAAGAAGCTCTTACTCTGTTTTTCTTTGAAAACACAATATCCTTCATTGCTCTATTCAAAATAGAAGTCTTTGGTTATTAGTGTTTTATTTCCTAACGGTTTCTTCCCCAAACACTGTTGCAACATCTGCTTCAGTAGAAACCTCTGTGAGAGACTGAGCATCTGAGGTTTCAGAATTAAGGTTCTGTGCATCTGATGTGTAGCCGTGGTTGGTGAAAACTCCCTGTATTTTCTGATCGAGGCAGCTGAACTTTCTTTTGGCCAGCTCCTTCGTCTGAAAGATCAACCAAAGATTTTCCTTCTTCTTAGCGTGTGCTTACAGAGCTCGACAGTAATCACTTCATCTTGGACAGCACTTGTCAGAAGACCTTTTCAGTTGTAGACGTTCAAATGTCTGGAGCTAGTGTAGAAAAAAAATGAATCCTGTGCCATTCTTCCACAATGTCATTCTCAAATGACTAAAAAAATGTATGATTCCAATCTGGTTGGTTACTTTTACAAATGTACTTTTAGTAAAGACAGTAGTACAATTCTGGAGAGTTGTCTCAGATAAGTCATTTTTGTAATGCAACAGGCTATCTTTAAATAAAATGCAGATAAGTACAGTAGTTTGTACAGTTTTTTAAATGAATACTTCTGACGTGTGAATATCAATTTTATGGTTTCTACCATAAACTGGAGGAGTCCTGAGATGTTGATATATCGCCTTTATTCGTTTAAAATATTTTAATTTTCTTCTATCACACTACAGGGTATAGTAATGGCTAACTGCCTGATTTTTCTATTTTTTGTTTACGTCACAACAATGAATACATGGCTGTTTAACCACCTGAGTTACTCAAATTGAAACCTGACAATTTAAGAAGTGGTCTATTGAGTGAATTAGCCTGTATGGATTGACAGCTATATATACAGTATATAAAGATTTTTTAATCTAAACATCAATTCTTCTTATTGATATTTATATTAAACAGGTTTAAATTAACTATTCAGAAACACTGTGTCAGGAGTAAAACCTGAAATTCTTGCCCAATTTGCTTTCTGTTTATCTGTGTTCCCACTGGCAATACACTTTCTCTGTTTGTACGGACAATATCTCCTTTGTGGAGAGACACTCCTTAAAATAAATTTGGGCAGATGTATGTGGCCTGGTATGGTGGCACAGTGGTAGTAGTCGTATTGCTGCCTTGCAGTTCAATTCCTGGGGTGCTATCCCAGTGGTACGATGGCATCAACACTGTTCATGTGTGTTTCTGGTTTCCTCCCAGAGTTCAAAGACATACTGGTAGGTTACTTAGCTTCTGGTCAAGTTGGCCCTGGTGTGAATGTATACCTGTTTGTGTCTGTGCTCTGCCAACAGAGAGTGTCCTGGCCCGGGTGTATCCTGCCTTGAGCCCATTTCTTGCTGGGATAGGCACTGGCTCCTCGGCTACCCTGTATTGAATAAAGTGGTTAGAAAATGGATGGATGTGTGTTGTGGTTTTTCACCTTTGTTTTAGGATTCCCCTATTAGATCTCATTACAAATTGTGTAACTATTTTTCATAAACAAGAAACAAAGATGCTTGGCATGTCCTGTGCTTGAAGCTATACAGTAGATTCAAGTCATATCTTCTAACTCGGTTAGAAAATGGAAAACTGATTTCACAGCAAGTTTAAAGGATTTCAACATTGTAGACTATGTTCTGAATCTGTAAAGTGCCGACTGTTTTCTTCATCCTGTTTTTTTTAATTATACATAACATTCCAAGTTAACATAACAGCTTTACAAAGTCGATATACAGTAGTTTGTACCACAGTGCTTTAATACACATTATGTAATATACAGTATATATTGCATATTGCTATTTTATCATTGGTGTCTCTAGCACCCCTACTGTAAAGAGTAAAGCTATAATGCATGTGATACTGTTCCATGCATAAAGTAAACAGACAAGTACATTTAGCAACATAATTATATTAAATGTTATGAATGGGACTCGGGACACTATTCATGCAAGACAACAAGGGATTACTTATTCAAACATTGATCCAAAGTGATCTAAAGTGTTGGCATAAGAAAACTACAGGATAATGTAAAAAATTCTGATCAAGATTTACAGTAAAATTGGGTTCAGAAACAAGATTTTGCAAAAACGTAGTACAGGGGGGTAGCTACATCAGCATGCGTAGGCTGCAAAGAAACAAGTAATAGGTTTATTCCGTGCTGAAAAGAGAAGAAAGAAAACACAACGTTTCGGCTCTGGAGCCTTCTTCGGGTGATACACCACAGCCACAGCCGAAACGTGTTTTGTTTGCAAAAAAGTGTTTCTCCTCTGTAGTGTGGCCCTATTTATTGTGAACTACACAATCACTAGATGGCAGCAGTGGGATGTCATTAGACCGTAGTGAGACATGCAAATTTACTAATTTGCTTAATCTTGCAATGCACCGCCAAACATCTATCAGGGCAATAACAGATTATGAGACACAGCGAGGATAATGTCAGAAATTTCATGGAGTGAAGATATCTTCTAGAATCGTAGTTACAAAATTGAATTGATCTGAATACCTTCTGCCTTAAAAAGAATATGTAGCAGTTTGTTCACTTATACTTTGAGGTTATGAGACCCTGGTTGGCTAGCAGCACTATAAAAATCTTAAAATACATCAATTTTACATATATGTAATATTAAGAGCATATGGTATATTTTACTTTTCAGAACACTTGAAAACGTTCTCCTGATTCAAGAATTCAAAATCTTCAAAGGCACTGACAAATTCAACTTTGTGGACTTCAGAATCAACACGTACCAGAGGACACCATTTCCACAAGAGGAAATGCACGTGAAGTGCATTTAATATTGAGAACAGGAAGAACTACTTTACATGCAATACCTAGCCATCCTGTTAAAGTAGGGACTGGACTTCCCTTGCTTCTTTGAAGAACAGGCTGGTTGAGAATCGGTGGTTCTAATATGGATTCCTCACTGATGTCATCATCCCATTTAGAGCCTTCATCTTTTATTTGTACTCTGTTTTCTATGCATTAACTAATTTTCACACACATTTCTGTCAATGCCTACTCTCTCTTAAATTTGACAATTTATCTACTGTTTACTACTCGCAGTTCCCCAACTGTTCTCTCATCTCATCTAATCTTTTTTCCCTCAGTCTGTCTAGTTTCTTTAGAAGGACTAGATCAATACAGGCATTCCCTTCTGTAGGTCCTCCAACAGATTTGGTAAAAAAAACAGTCATTAGCCATGTCTAACTTTTCACCTTCTGCTACTAACAAATATAGATTGATCCCAGTCTACATGAGGAAAGATGAAGTCTCCCATATAAACTACTTCTTCCTTTGCATGTATTTTCTTAATTGCATTATACGGTGTTTAATTAAAATCAATATCTCAATTTGATGGTTTGTAGCATTCTCATAACAGTTTACTTTTGTACTGTATTTTTTTCCTCTGAAGACCGAAGGACTGGAATCTTTTTAGTCTTGAGCAGAGAAGACTGTAAGGGAACCTGATGTAAGTATTCAAAATCCTCGAAGGCACTGACAAAGTCAACACCTGTGGTTTTCTTCAGAACGAAGAGGGAAACACCAGCCCGAAAGAATGAGGAAGTGCATCTGAAACCAAGGACAAGAGGCATTAATTTACACAAAGGGTCCTAGGAGTGTGGAACAGCTACTCATCCATGACTTATAAGACGATACCCTGTGTTTTTTATCCAAGGTATGGCTGTTTGAGAACCATGAATCAATTTACTGTTTACTACTTAAGTCAATTTAAGTCAAAGTCCAGAGGGCTTGCATCTCCTCTGCTTTGTAACCTTTCTTATACTCTCATGGGCCTGACTCGTATAGATGAGTCTGACTCTGAAAACTTTGATTCCCTTAAGCTATGTTCTTCTTTTCTGAATGCTCTTTTTGACTTTTTCTCTCTGAAATACAGTGTGTCTATTAATGTTGTATTCATTACCATCACTCTGCCTTAACTATGTTTTTTTTCTCTGATTTCCATTGTATCTTATAATCATCATTGCCTGTGTAGTAGCTTCTGCCTTGTGCACTTGGTTTCTATTTTGGCCCTGCTTCTTTTTACTGCAGGAGTACCTTGAGACTATCCCAGCAAGCAACAGGAGCAATCGCAGAGCACACACATAAAGACCAAATTTCCCAGAAGCCAGTTCATCCAACAGTATATGAACAACAGTATATTTTTTACTGTGTTCTATTTGAATGTTGAAAATGTGCACTGGAGAAAACTCTCCAAATCTGTCTTGTGGATTTCTCAAATAACACTATTTGAGCAAACATGGGAAGAATTTTGATGTATATAAATAACAAGCAATATAGGGATGTCCTCTCAGTTGTAACTTGGTTGTGTTTTTGATTTGCAAATGTGATGGGTACATAGATCCAGTTACCAGTGCCTGATTAGCTGTGGTCATAATCAACTTAAAACTCAGATGACTCCATCGCACTACAAGACACATGTGGAGCTCATCATCAGGAGCTGAACAATCCGATTTTATTATTTCAGCTTCATCTGCTCTTTAAGTCAATACAGGCCTCACGAAAAGTGTTGAAGATATTCAGATTTTGTTACGTGAAAAGGATTTAATTTCAACACAGAAATCAGCGGGAAAAGCTAAATTACTTTGTAGATATTACGTAAGATCAGACCTTGAATAAAACAAATGACATCGGTACTATTATTGTGCATCAATGGACACTCCGTGCCTGCAAGGATGATGTTCTGAAAATTGCCTCAGATGCTGGTATTCCCATATGCTAAAGACCTCCTCCACAGCCATCTCAATTGACGCTTCCTTTCAGGAAATCAGAGTGGGTGGACTGAGCTCAGTTCCTGTAGAGGCACTAGTAAACTCGAATAGACAGCCAGTATAGTAGAGCTTCATCCTTGTGGAAAGCGGTCCTATTGAGAATTTTCCACAGTCGGCTGAAGTAAAAAGAAACATGTCGTCTAATTCCAACCTGAGTACTATGCGTCGGCTTGTTGAGCAGCTCAAACTGGAGGCCAGTGTCGAGAGGATAAAGGTAAGGACCCAGATACGTTGAAACAAAGTTTGTTAGCTGAATTTTCTGATGAAAACTGGCAATGTTATAATGAATAAAACTTGTTGTACGCCCGTAATATTTTAAACTTTGCCAGCGGACTTCACAGCGACACAACAGTTACACCGAAAACAGACTCCTTTTATTTCAAATGAAACGGGATGGGCAAACCGGTGAATAACAGTAGATAACGCTGGACGTAGATGCATTTAAAACAGATTTCTGTATTCTTGTTTTCCTTTTTCGTAAACGGAGAGGCTGTGCTCAATATATACTGGATGTACTGTACATGTTTGTATGCTCCAATTGGCACGGTTTTGTACCTCTTTTTTCTAAAAGAATAACCTAGAAAATAAACCTCGTACATTAGTTTTAATTCTACAAAAAGCAAATAAAAACGTTATTAACATAAAACAATCGCTTTACGCTTAATAAGAATATTTTTAAAAATTTCTCACGTTTATTGCACAGTTACAGTATTAAAATGGTAGCAGCAACAACAACAAAAAATGGTTGCGACAGTGATCTTTATACTTTTATTTTAGTACCCAGCCCGTGTATTAAATCTTTCAGTCTTCTTCAGTATATTGAAAACAGGTGACTGGTACTTTTTAAAATAGTCGTGGAGCGTTTTAGAAAAAACTGTTTGACGTTAAATCTGCGATTGATAGCAGTACGAAATGCAGTTGCATTTTAGCAGGCAGATTATATCTTTTGGGATGTTACAGCCAACAAATTTGTACGTAAAAACATAAATGAATTTTTGTATTTAAAAAAATCTCTTGAAATAGTAATGGACCTGTGATGAACAGTACAGTGCCTTACAAAAGTGTTCACACTTCTATGGTGTCTCAGTTTGTGAAATGACAATGATGAAAACATTTCTTTAAACTTGATATTTTATTCAGTCTAAACTGAATGTTTCTAAGTGTTATAAACGTTCTAGTAAATGTCAGTAAAAACTACAAAAAAAAATGAAATATATTGATTGTGTAAGGTTTAAGATCTGTAATCACAGTATTTGGTGGAAGCACCCTACAATTACAGCAGGTATTTTTGGGTAGGTGTATCCCAATTTTGCACCCTAGATGGTGGATATTTTGCCCACGTGACAGATTTAGTCAAGCTCTCTCAAGTTGTTTGAGGGATTGCTTATAGACAATAGTTTTGAAGTCTAAACACAGAATCTCAGTCTTAAAGACATTCACATTCTGATTGATTTTTAAACCACTTATTCTTAAGTGTAGCTTTGCTCTGATGAAAGTGACTTTTTGCCCCGGATTTAAGTCCAACGCAGACTGTAACAGATTTTCCTCTAGTATTTCCAGGTACTGTGCTTTGTTTTAATTCAGTCCTAACTATCTTTTTCAGTCCCTGCTGAGGAGAAGCAGAACTGTGTTACAAAGCTGCCACTACCATGCTTGACTGTAGGAATTGTGTGTGAAAAGTGTTAAAAGGGGGTTGTGTGTTGGGTCTGAAGTTGTCTATTTTTCATTCATATTATTTATTTTCTTGTTTTTTGCATTACATGTGGGGAATGGGTTGTGTACATAAAGTGCTAATTGCTACTTCAGAGTGTCATAACTGCACTTAAAGCTTTAAAGCAACAAATAATGTGAAAACAAAATACTTTTGCAGGGCATTATGGTAGTACAATAATAAGATCTCAGTGCTGTATTGTGCCTGTATGAGTTTGAATTTAAAAAGCTGTTGATAGGGCAACACTTACTGATATTTGTTATCTGAACTCACCGGTGCCCATCTCTGTGAACAGACCTGACTTCATAATTACCAAAAAAAAACCCTGAATAACAGTGTTTATTGACAGCAAATACAATATAAATGCCCATGATGGAAGGGGTTCTTGTATTCAGTTACCTGAAATTGTATTTTGAAGAAATGACTCCTGTTACCAGTAACATCCAATTTTCATTCAATTTCTAAAAACAGTTTCTGTATTAAGACACCAAAGCCATATTAATATATCATTATCGATTTGTTTGAAATGATGATTGTACATGATGCAGTTTGTCCAGGAAAAATATGTGAGATAATATTACAGTGGTCTTCCTGTTTTACATGTAGCTGTTTGGTATTCAAATATATGAAAATCTGTGAGCAGAGTTTCCCATTAACTGGAATGGTGTTCCTGCTGCCTTTTGTTTTTGAGTTCTGCTGAGGTGTCAGATCACCCATTGATGAATGGGAAGTTTTATCTTTAAGAAAATGCAAAGATACTTTCTTTTCTGTGCAAACTGACTCTGATACTTGAATCCAAACCCAAAATGTATTTTCTTTTTTTCCCAGTCATGACTTTTGTTTTCATTATTTTGTGTTCGGTAATTTTTTTTTAAGCATCCTCTGTATACTTTCAGTCATTCATAAACATAATTAGAAAGTCTGTTTAAAATGCACTTCTTTAAAAGAAACGTTGGCGTTGTGGTGGATAGCATTGCAGGCTAACATGTCCTGGCTCCTTTTTTGGGCTTGGATATTGGCCATATATCATTTCTTGTATAAGGAATTTGTCTTTTCGCATACCCCAACTTGCTCTCCGTGAGACACAAACACAGGGAGAGAAGCTGGGGGTCAGAGCGCAGGGTCAGCCATACAGTGCCCCTGGAGCAGTTGGGGTTAAGGGCCGTGCTCAGGGACCCAACAGAGTAGGATTCCTCTGCCGGCTGTGGGATACAAACCGGCAACCTTCCAGCCACAGGCGCAGATCCTTAGCCACAGAGCCACTGCTCCGCCCCCTTGACGGGCTGTCCGCATGGGGTTCGCACGCCATGAGGGTTTTTTCTAGACGCTCTGGTTTCCTTTCACCTCCGAAGGGACGTGCAGGATAGGTTTGAGTGCCGATTGTAAACTGACCCCCCCAGTATTCACGAGTAGGTGAGCTGGGCACCTCATCTCACTCCACGCTGCCGAGAGTGGCTGTGGCTTCCCCCTGACTTGCAGAGAGAATCGAGTGCAAGTAGCGTAGATCAGGAGTGACTTCTTCAAATGGCGGCTCTCTAAAAAAAACCTTAAATATCGACTTCCAAAATAACATTTTGTAGCTTCAATTGAGTCCATTAAATTTCAATAAACCTATCTCAAACATTTTGTTGTGGTCATCATTTCTAAGGACATTTGATAAGCTATTCAAGTTCTTTTGCATACTTCTACATACACTGAGTGAACAAAACACTAAGGATACCTTCCTAATATTGCATTGCACCCCTGTTTTCCCTCTGAACAGTCTCAATTCATCTGGCATGGACTCAACAAGGTGTCGAAAGTGTTCCACAGGGATGCTGGCCCATGCTGACTGCCGTGCTTCCCACAGTTGTGTTGATTGGGCCGGTAGTTGATCTCTACTCTGAATAGCTGGTTCCATGTTATCCCCCAGATATTCAATTGGATTAAAATCTGGTGACTGGGCAGGCCACTACATTAAGCGGAATACATTGTCATGTTTGAGGAACTATTCCTGGACCATCTCTAGCCTTGTAGCACAGAGCATTGTTCTGCTAAAATAATCCATTCGCAGATGGATACACTGTTGCCATAAAGGGATGCACCTGATTTTCAGATATCCTGTGGCATTCAAAAGTTGCTCCACTTCTATCAAGGGGCTCAATGTGTGCCATGAAAACGCACCCCACACCATCATACCACCACCAGCCTGCAATGTTGACACACAGCATGATGGATGCATGGGCTCATCTCATCTTTTCTCCATACCCTAGTCCTCCTATCAGCGTGAGCAGCAATCACTACTCATCAGACCAGGCAATGTTTTCCAGTCCTCCAGGGTTCAATGTTTTCGTTCCACAGCAAACGCAGTTTCATGTATGTTGCTGGAAGAAGTGTAATTCTGGAAGGTCGTCGGCTGCAATACGCCTTTTGTGTCAAGGTGCGATGAGTTGTGCTTTCTTGTATGGGTCTTTCAGCACCAATGTTGTGCTGCACTAAAGTTGACTAACTGTAGACCGTCTGTTGATCTGCACAATTTGTGTCTACCCTCCTTTCACCTCTTTCATCTGTTTTCAACCACTGGCTTGCCATTGGCTGGATTTCTTGTGAGTGGTGTACCATATCATATTCCAAGACCATTCCAGATACACACAGGATACTGTTGAGCTTGAAAAACCCAGCAGTGTTGTGGTTCTTGACACTCACTTGAACCAACAAGCCTCATACCCTCACACCTGCTATCATACCCCATTCAAATATTTTTTCTTGCCATTCTCCCTCGCAAACAATCCATGTCTCGATGGTCTCAAGCCTTAAAAATCCTTCTTTAACCCTTTAATCCTTCTTTGTCTCCTCCCCTTCATCTGTGCTGGTTGAAGTAGATTTAACAGGTGAAATAAATTAGGGATCATCGCTTTCAGCTGGACTCACCTGGTCAGTCTATTTCAAGGAAAGAGCAAGCGTCCCTAAAGTTTTGTACACTCAGTGTATATTCTACAGTAGTCTTATTAGACGTGTTAGTGATAAATTCATAAATCAAAAGGTCAAAAGTTTCCATCAGGAAATTCCTTCCACTCCAAGTATTAAGAACAGCTCCCATATTTCTTGTCCACGTCATTAAAAGGTTTCTGTATTACCTGTCCAGATGTTAATACATTGAGACAGAACTTTGCTAAATGTATATTTGTAATATACAGTAGTTATGTTTTTTATTTCTCCAGTAGAATTGTGGTGGTAAAATGAGACTAATGTGTTTTAACTGCTCCAGAGAACTCAAGAGGATGGCTGAAAAGTGAAACTTGTTTTTTGTGTGATACTTCTCATAACAGTAGGTGTAAATCAGTATAGGTACTCAATATCTGTATATAATATTGTATTGGTTATAGAACAGGTTGTAACATGGTATTTATACAAGTACACATGGTTCATTACAATTGTGCTTTGTACCAGCTGAGTTCAGGATTATTCATTTTGAATTTCTTCTATACCTTATAATGACATGAGAGGAATTTCTTTCCATTAAAGAAGATGGTTTGAAAAGTTATTTGCATATTTTAAAATGTGGAATAGCAAAAGGGTAATTATTTTGCTTCTGTGCAAGAAAATTCTAGTTTTGGAATCATTTCTATCTGTTGGACCATTCTAGCACAAAGAAAGCAGTCCTCTTTCCCTTAAGATTTTCATTATCGTAAATAATGTGCTTTCAATAAGATTTTTAGGCAAAACAAAAAATTATCATAGGGAGCGAATTTCTTACCAGTTACTAAATACAGACTCCATTTTCTCCAGGCAGTTCAAGCACAGACAGTTTATTGTTGAATGACAATGCAAAGCAGTTTTATTTTTATATTATCCCTCCCTCGTGGTGATCCCTCTTGAGAGTGCTTTCAAAATTAAAAATAGGACAAAGTGATGTACTCCTCCTGTTTTGAATCTGCAGCTCAAAAACGTCTTCACAGAGAGATATTTTCCATGTATAATTAAAATGATCGAGCACTTCAGCGTTCCTGCTGCTGTTTGGGCGAGAGCCGCGTGCTCTCGGAGTGCCACAGCTGGTGGCCTCAGCCCCCCCCTCCCCGAGACTTGGAATAATGTGGAATTCTGCAGTTTTATTATCAGTTACGTTGCCAGATCTTTAGCGTTTAGGCTGTCAAGTTTTAAGGACTTTTCCCTAAGCGTGTAACATTAAGAGTAACTTAAAGCTTTGGGGAATGAGATGAAGTGCTTTTCTGGTCCTGGATCTTTAGTATGGAATCATTTTGTTTTTTTTTTACATAATCAACTTTATTCCAAATTGTATACCAGTCTCACAAGGAGTACAACTCTAACAAAACATAAAATCTCTTCTAGGTTATAAAAGTTCTTAAAAGGATGATTGTCCATTTTCCATCAGTTCACTTTGCAAGTGGTTGCTGGGGCTGGATTTGCACACTGAAAGAATCCCGCCAAGCCTCACCTCTTGCTCCGTGTCTTGTATTCACTCTGTAAACAGCGAATTCATGTTTAGTCCAAAATCAAGTCAATGTTGCCCCTGTCCAGACACACTTGATGAATTGTAAAGTCTTATGGCAGAAGGCAAGAATGCCCTTCTCTAGCGCTCCCTGACGCACCTTGGTTGGATCAGCCTGCTGAACGTGCTCTTCATTCTCATGATACAAACTCCATGCAGATAAGGAATTGACCCTAGCAGAGTGCAGCCACAGAGGGGGAGATGGGGTGGAGGAGGGGTGTAAAGATGTATGCAGGGGACAGAAGGGGATTGTGTAAAGGATTTGTAATGTAATTTCCTCACCTAAACATCAGTATTCACTGTGAATTACTGACAGCTGATGCTGATTGAACTTCACTGTCATCATCCCTTCCGAGCTTTCGTTATAAACTCCGTTTGTTGTCAGAGATTGTAGAGAAACTGGATCAGATAAAGTCTAATCACTCAGATTGTGTCTAAGCCACAGTCGCTTGAGTGGATAATGCATGATCAATCAAAATGACTACAAAAATAGTTAATCAATATTTAAAATCTGCATACATTTATAAAAAATTGTATAAACAGTATTTCTTTTGATCCTGAGGATATATTATGATCTGTGTTGACAAACGATGTGGAGGATTCAGTGTGTACAGGGTTGTATTTCTTCAAATACTCGTTATTAAAAGCAAGTGAACATGTCTGAACCATACATTTTGAATAAGGTCTCTAAACACAGCAGAGCTGCAGCTTATTAGACTTATTTTCTAGTTCATTCATGAAGTCTGGGATATCTAATTGGTTCAGAGAGTAGAAAAACCCCAAATGGCTTAAAATTTAAAGGGAGTCTTTGACATTATACTCTTCCATGTTTTAGGAAGCAACCAGTAATGGTAGTTTAAAAGTGGATTATCTGAATTAACTTTGAAACTTAATGCATTGCATGGTTTGAGAATGAACAAAATTGCTGTGAAAATGTGTGGAGAGGCAGAGAAGCTCTAATGGCTAGCTCCAGATGCATTGAAAGCAGGCCTGCCAATACCCTGTAGCCAGTGAAGCACAGATGGGCTCAGGCCTCTATCTGCACTTCACAGCATCTAAAAATAGCCAGGGGTGGGCCTTGATTATAAAGGTTCATCATCCTTGAAAAATTCAGGCTTGTTTAGAAAACTCTCAGAATGAGAAATGAAAATGAGTTAAAGTAGTGACTTCATAGAGCAGAAACCTCAGTTTAGTTCCATAACAGGCATCCGACCTATAATTTAAAAAATCCCTTTGAAAATTTTGTAATCGCATAATTCTTTAAAAATTTTCATATCCTAGGTGGAAAGAAATAGGGGATTCCATGAGAGCTGGTTTGGACGTTAAATGCATTTTTGCTAGTTAAAACTTCTGTAGATAAAGGGAGCATTACACCAAATAGCAGACAAAATATTAAAATCTATTATGTATAGAGGAGACCCTCGGAGCATTTGTGTAGAAAAGGGCAAAGACTACATTTTTTGGCTGTGTCGAAAGCCACTAGACACTAGAAAACTGACATCGGTCAGGAGAAGTGTTTATGGCAAAACAGGTTGGTATTTAATAAAATATGTTATAAATGTGCACGATTTGTTATAACAAAATTCATAATATAAGAGTAGTGGACCTATGCTGTGCACTGCCTACAGAAGGTTGCTCACCAAGGAAGAAATTTTACTTTGAAAATACATTTATATTTTATAAAATGGGTATACATTTGCAAGCATCTTTATAGGGGAAATTTGTAAATCAGTTGTTTGGCATTCAAGGGATACCTGTATAGTGAAAATGACTAAAGAAGTGTAGTACTTCTATACATCGTTCATTATATTAAAGTCAGGGAAATGTCCTTTTTTAATTTATTCTTTCAAGACCATTTCTACCATGTATATATTTTTTTCTTTGTTGGTTAGAACCTGAGCACATAGTTTGAATTATATACAGTATATGCTTGTGTAAGAGTGGTACTAAATTTCCTAATTCTGTCTTTCCATTCTACCCAGTTAGAGTAAGGCAGTACTAGGTACTACAATGGCTCTCTTTTGAATAAACTAAATTATTTAGATACTTTTTGCTGAAACAGACACAAATGGTTTTTCATGATTGTACGCCTAAACTGATCTACGTGCTGGAGCAAACGAAAGCTTTCAGTCAGGTGGGACACCACTAGCAGCGCAGCAGACACGACTCGAGTATCTAGTGAGGCAGGGCTTCACTCATTCATGGCAGACTGGTTGTGCTTGGTTTCTTTGTGAGAGGCCAAGGATCTGAGACATTGGATGTTCCAATTATTAAAAATATATTAGTCTTTCCCCGGGATAAAGTTAAATGCTTCTGCTCTCTCTGTGGTTGTTTAATAATTAAATCCACTCTTCTAGTGCAGACAGTGCAAAGAAAAGGATGTTTCTACTCCTTAAGGGTTTCTACAACACGTCAAATATTGAAAATATCACGTTCGCGGGGCAGTGATATAGTGGTTATAGAACTGCCAGCTCGCAACTGGTGAGTGCCGAGTTTGACTGCAGACTGTGGTGCCTTCTGTGTTTGCCTGTTCACCGTTTTCCAAACTCTCTGGTTTCTTCCCACCTTCCAGAGCCATGCTGGCTACATTTCCTCATGTCTGATTTGTCTCTGTGAGTGTGTGCTTGTCCTCAGAGCCGAATGACTCCACTGGGTTTGAGGTTACTAGCGGAAATCCAGCCTATTGCAAGGGTAGAGGAATCTGCTCTTCTGCCCGAGAAAAACCAAAAGTAAAATTGGTCGAAAAAGTTAGCAAGACAATATTTCATTTTTATCAGAGAATTCAAGGTACGCTACTCATTGCCAGGAAGCCATGATTGAGGAAGTTTCCAGAGTTGGCAGGGAGAGATCACCCTGTCCAGTGCTAGTCTTACATTATTCCATCAGGTCCTGTCATTATGAAGTTACCTGGGGCTCTGTTCTCGGAATTATTGTATACTTCTATAGTACAATTATATATATATGTCTATATTTTTTAAAATATCTATTGTTTTGCATGTTTAAGATTTCATCCGCTTGAGTGTTGTTGACTAGGATGAATGAATGAGTCTGGTCATATTTAGATGAAATCCCTCTCAAATGGCGCTGTGTCTGAGGGTTGTTGTGCTGTCTTTGCAGGTGTCTCAGGCGGCCGCAGAGCTCCAGCAGTACTGTGTCCAGAATGCCTGTAAAGATGCCTTGCTTGTGGGTGTCCCTGCGGGCAGCAATCCCTTCAGAGAACCTCGGTCCTGCTCACTCTTCTAGACTGCAGGTATCTGACCCTCTGCTGCCTGTGTGGCTCTCTAACGAGCAAGTGCTCCTCCATGCTTTTATAGACACTAGTGGGGGGAAAAAAAATGGAACCGCCAGGGTAAACTAACTACAGCAAGGCTGTGTCCTAATGTGCATCCTTACAGTCTTGCGTTCCCACTAAAGTCTGCAAGGGCGTAGGCTTTCCCATTTCTAAATTTGTTTCTCAAGGGTGTCACAAGAGCGCCCTTCTCTGAAATCTGCACCAGAGGGGATTCCCATGAAGGGAATTACCCACAATTCTTTGAGAAATGGTGCCGTTGCATGTTGTAGCCTATCACAGCGGAGAGAGGTTGCCATGGAGAATAAAAGATTTGTGTATTGGTAAAATCTTACTTTTTACAGTTTTAAAATTCATTTTATGTATAAACAAAATGACATTAGACTACTTTGGATTCATGCTGTAGCGAATTCGGGTTCTTGCAGGAAAAGAAACCGGACAACGCTCTTGTTTGGCACCCAAGCACCATTTATTACGCCCCCGTCAGGCAGCTATGGGCAACAAAGACAAACTCGAACGCAGGGTTGACACTTACACTAGGGAGGTAAACGGGACACATATGCAGATTCAGGGTGGTTGCACATTAAGGGATAAATACAGACAATAACACAGGTAAACACTGAACATCGTTGAGACAAATGCGATTGGGATTGGGTACTGTCATTTTTTTGTATTGGGACAGAAGAGATGGAAATGTATTTAGTAGTGTAAAACGTTAGATTAACGGAGAGTGATATAGTCAAGATTTCCATAGTTTACTCGGCCTGTTTTTGAGTGGAGCCTGCTCAACATGAATGAACGCGGTGTCACTAATTTTGTGCAGGGATAGACGAGATGACATTCAATTTAATCGAACTGCGAGCGGAGAATGAAATTTGTTTGTTTTTTTAAAACATCGGCCCACTTGCACTTAGCCACTGGAAAATAAGCATCAACAACAGACAGCATTTAGAGCATGAGCCGTGTAACCAGCGAGCGACAGACCGAGGTGTACCCTCCAATACTGGCGCACTTGAAGTCCACACTATCCCTACGTCACAGAAGCGTGCGTGGACTTGAAGGAAGGCTTAGGGAGCAGTGCGAGCACTGGGACACGGCCTAAGTAAATTGGAACACATAAAGTAGGTGTTGCCCATGTGTTTGGGTAAATAGCATCCCAGCATACTCCAGCGTGCCTCGTTGCCTGTGATTGTGGCTAGCCTGACTGCCAGACGAGACCCCAGATTTTTAAGAGGGGTGCTTGTTGGGGGCATTTGGGCTTCAGTGATCAAAACAGCCCAGCTTGATCATGTTTCATAAGCAACGGTGTCTAAGGTAACATCAGCATGGAACTCAGAGGGGAAGACATCATGAGCACAGAACAAGAGCAGGCAGAAATGCATATTCCAGGCCTGTGATAGTGCAAGGCAAAACAGCTGAGCAGCGGGAGATAAAGGCTGTGAAGCACAAACCACTCATCACGCCTGGCAGCATCCAGTGGTGCAAAGAGCACAGGCAATGAACTACTAAATATTAGAAACGTGATGTGGTCAGATGAATCATTCTTCAGCATGTCCTCGACAAATGGATTAGTGTGGGGCCAACCTAAAAAAGTGTGCTGCCTTTGTGTATCTGTACATTAGAGCTGAGGTGAAGACACACAGTACATAATGTACCGTATCACCAGCTTTTAAAGTTTTTTTTCAGAAACTAAATTTGAGCAGACGTTTATTGTACAGATTTAAAAAGGATAATCTTTCGACATTAGGGTCAATAATCCAGGGATTGCTTTGTGCAACAAAATATTATAAAAAGCACTCGTGGCTTTTCGCTTAACTGTAGATGTTTATTTTTTATCCTTATTTTTCCTTTAAAATGTGTAAGTTTCATGTTCACTAACATGACAAACCTCCGAGAGATCCGGATTTGTCTGCACTAGATACTGGTATTGGTGCACAGAGGTAAACAGGGAAAAAGTATTCTAAACTACTCAAAAACTTATTTAATTTAATTTGAAGCTACATTTCTTAACCACATGTATTACTAAACATCGTATTATTTTCAAACTGTTCTCTGCAATCTATTTCTGTCAAATTTCTGTCTCGTGATCTCATGAGAGCTATGTATATAGATCTGAGATTTCCACTAATTAGTACTGTATACACACACATGCAGAATATGTTGTCAATCTAAACAGCCCTTTCATCTGTGAAGTCCTTGGTGTTGGTAACAATAACCTCATGCCAAGGAACAACAAGTGAACAATTTACTGACACTGAAATCAGAAACCAAATGCACATGTTTAATAAACATAAAGCTGTTCTCACTGCAAAACAAAATAATTTGTTCACGAACACATTTGTTCACAAGACTAGCAGACTCGATCTATCAGTGTTTTATAAGTACAAATGAGTGGAAGAACTAAGAAAAGTGGAAAGATCTTTTAGTGAAGGTTACAAAGGACAGCACGAGTTGCAAATACTTGGCAAATAGCGAGATTTGTATAACTGAAGGGGAAATGCCTGTCAGACCCCTGTTGTAAATTAAGAGTTCATCAGATAATTCTTTTTTCCCGCATTGATGACAAGGAAACCTTTTGAACAATTTGTTGTCATTATATTTGTCCAAAGGATTATTTTGGTCTCTCAGACCACATTCATTTCTCAGTGGTCACTGGTGCTGGCATCTGTGTGATCTATCTGTGTATCTAAACGAAACATCATGTGTTTTTTTAGATTATACATTCCTACAGAATTTGACTTAAATCTGAGACTAAATTCTCGCCTTCTCAAAATTTAAAATATCTTTAAAATACACACTCATGGCTAAGCAGTACACTAGGTGAAAGGTTTGTGAGGTCTGGAGTATTTCTGTCGATACATTAGTCATAGTTAGAGTCGTGTGTTTGTCGTCTGGGTTCATTCCAGCCCTGGAGACTCATTTATCCAGCAGTCTGGGTGAGATGCTTTTGGCAGTGTCCTGTTCAGACACCCACGACCAGGCATCCTAACCACTGCTCCACCGATAAAAAGAAATTATTTAGTTTTTATATTTGCCATTGTTTGTAATTTTACTTCCTGACAGTTTTGTCTTTGAATTAAAACCAATTGTTTACATCACAGGTAAAGCTGATCTAGAACTGTAAATGCAGGATCTTTGTTTTTCAGGACATTTGGACATTCCAAGTCTCGGGCAGAAGCGTGATGTGACCATCAGTGCCACCTGTCATTTACAAGGAAGAAAGTCCACTACCGTTAAATCCTTTTCCTAGTCTGACCTGTTTATTTATTAGCATCTTTTTAATCTCTAAAATGCTTTTTGCTAATTTTGTAATATTTTCTACAAGAAAACAAGTAAAACAACACAAGTATTCAGTGATACAGATCCTAATACAGTTATTTACACATTGTTTACAGGTTTACAGTTTACACAGTTTTTAATGTGCCTGTATTGATAGTGAGCTAAGGTTCTAATTTCATAATAATTTTTGCAGAAATGCAAAGGATTTATTCAATGGTAAAAAACCTCCATAATTTGCCTTTGTAAATATGGGGAAATGTTCTATAACAACTTGCATGTTTTTCAAAAGAATGATTGGGCACGTGCACCAGTCGAACATTTCTCTTCTTACACATTCTTGGTGCTAAGATCATTCCTATGAAATACATTGTCTTGTAGCTTCTCTACCAGCACAATTTACCTAAATATTGCCCTGCAAATTTAATCCATTATGTTTTACTACAAACATTTTGTTGGTGCCTGGATTCTTACAAAAAACTAGCCTGTCCATCACCATTCTCCAGCAAGTACTGGTGTCATTGCTGTGATGCGAGACATAAAGAAACATTTGGTGAAAACAAATTGTTTGGATATAAAATGAAAAATACAAAATTGTTAAAATCATTGCAGTTTAGGAAACACTCAACCATCACTCATTACTGTTATCTAAAGTATTTACAATGGTGACAAAATCGCTGAGTTTGTGAAAGTGTTCTTACATAAATGTCAAAAACAAATTTTAATGCTCAGAATTTAGAACTGATTGAGTAATATAATCTATTCAGTGAAATGAAAAGTAACTGGTTCAGCATGCGTTTTTGATAATAAGAGCTCCACATTTCCAAGTTTACTATGACATGCCTTTCGTTGTTGCAGTCATTGCATCCTCATTAAAGACTTTCCCAATTTGAAAAAGCATTTTCATTCATTCAGTTTTCTCCCGATATAGGATGATTTATTGTAAGTAGCCATAAACATGGTTGTGACATGTCTGTCATTTTGGTTGTTTCATTCCAAAATTGTTTAAATAGATGTGCATCCATATACTGTATGCGCTAGTAAACTGCAGGACTGAATTGTGAGTTAAACGACTTTGGGGATTAGCAGTCACCATCAGCTATAACTTCTGCTTAAGGTCTTAGTCTTAGTTTTTAAATGGAAAACAGAATTGGCCAAAGCCTAAAGAAATACCACGTGACAAATCATTCAAAATGCAGAACTACTAATACTCCCCATTGTTAGGAATCTGCAGTGGGCCTGCGGTGTAGTGGGCTGAGGAGTGTCAGGGAAAGTGTAAGTCATCCCGGGACGGACTCTTCACACCACTTACAGTACTTGATTTCTTATGTAAAACAATCATAAGCCATAAATGAATGTGAAATTGATAGTGCAACTGAAAACACACTGCTCTTTAGAAAAACATCATCTTTGCAAGCAACACTCATGTAACCCATACTTCACGGGTAGCACAAACGCATCCCTTTAGAAAAACGTTAAAGGCATGTTAAAATTAAAAATCCAAGCTAAACAACTCTGTCCAGGTCTACAACCTTGGTCCAGGTTTTATAGGTATCCTGACAGGGTCAATGAGCAAGGATGGGAAAAGCATGTTACTCCCTCCTGTTAAAGCACCTGACTTAATTGGGGTCATTGAGAGCTCAGCTGGAATCAAATCAGAAAAGTGGAAGGCTTTCCAGGACTGGCCTGGTAGAACCCTGCTTCAGAACGGTGTCATTCCGAACAAGCTTTCTATTAATTACGGAAGTGCTCTTACATCGCGTACTCATTGCCTTGAGCTCTTTTCTGTGCCAAGGGGCTTTTTATACACTTGAGCAATCTGCACTCCTGTCTGCAGTGTACATTCCTAAATGTTTAAAAACTCCTTGTTGAAGCTTTTGCGTTTAAATATGGTTTGTGACAAAAGTTAATAAAATATGATTTCTATGCCTCTTTCGTTACAAGCATTCCTTTATTTTTCAGTGGGAGTTTTTTTAAACCAGTGCAAAAACTGCATTTTTTAAATTTCTTGAGTGCAGATTATGTTTCACTGTCTGTGCAGTATAACTGGAAGAACGTGACGTTACACAGATACAAGAAGATGCATGTGTTCTGGATCTTAAAAAGAATGAAAAGCATCTGGGAGAATGTTCCCTTGTTTCATCCCCACACTTTAACTGGCTCTGGTATTGGTCAGTGATGGGTAATAACAGTTCTACCATAGAGACAATGTAGAAGAAAGGGCAGGGCAAAAATCTGTTTTAAAAAACGTAGGCTTGGTGTTTTAAGTAATACATATTTATTCAGTTGCAGTTAAACAAAGGGTTTGGTTTGATTGTTACCAGTTTACTTATGTCTCTTAAAATAACCCTTGGAAACATGACTGGGAAGTTTCCTGAACAAGAGAAAACAACAGGCAACAAAAACACTGAGAGCCATCAGGAAATTCCCCTAAGTTCCTCTCCTAAGAGGAAGTTCTGACTGATTCTAAGTGCTTCATTTAAAAGGACTGTGGAGAATTGTGTTGACAAAGAGAGAAATCAATTCCAGCTCTGCATTCAAGAACCAAGCCAGCATATTTCAGCACCATTCCTAAAAAGCTGCATCTGTGTCTTCTAACAATGAAGTCTATGCATTAACACAGATACCATGAACATAACTGGGTTCACACATAAAACATTTCAATAACTGGAAGTGGCAGTGTGTTCTGGGTAAAGGAGGGGTTAAATGGAAGAACAATAACAAATTAAAACTAGAAAAAAAGCCTTAAATATTTCTAAAAAAATGCTAATCTTGTCTGACCATCGATTCTTCCTGGAACTTTTTCATAGGTGAGTTTCCTCCTCTTCGGCTGTGGTAAAAGTGTGTATCCTTCTGGAACAGACAAGATGAGAAAATATATGAAAGCTGCTACATAAAAAAGTCCATTTGAAGTGCCTGCTGTTAAATATCAATTATTTCATTGACACAGCCTCAAATCCTGGATGATTCTAGAAGGTGTTGTATAAGAGATCTAGATTTCCAGCATCTGACTATTAAAGTAGACCAAATATTTTATGTTGAGGGGAGTTTTACACTTTTATATCCAAATGATAAATATAGCAAATCAGAAATATAGCATCTTTTCATAGTAGTTAACCCGTCTTACAGCTTTTCAAGTGTGGGTCTGGGTTACTAGTTGACTTCAACTGGATTTCCCCAGCAATAGTACACATTTCACTCCATGGGTGGTCTCCCGACGAGTCGGTCAGAGCTCTTAGCCTTTTGGCAATCACTGTCTCCTGCAATGTGCCAGGTGCCTGTAGACTTGCAGTGATGCCTGTCCAACAATTTACCCCCTGTCAGGCGATGCGCAGCTGGCAAGGTGTCAGATGACGAAGGGCTCTGCAGGTGGGCGAGCTGCACATTGTGTTTCATTCTCTCAAGCAGGAGTAGGGGCTGTTACTGGGAAGATTCAACTCAAAACACCTGGCCCTTGGCGCAACATTTAACACTTACAGGGTCAGGCCTACTGTACCTGAAAATGCCTCTTTCTCGTCTGCTCTGCCTGCTCGTCTCTTCTTGTCGGATGTACTCCTGAGTGGCCCCAGAAGGTCTGAGTTGTCGCTCACATCGGTTTCATATCCTGTCTTAATGAAACTGAACACGGAGTCCACCATTACTCTTGGGGCGTGGCCAAAGGGACTGATGCTGCTGCCCTGCAGCGTTCCTGCCGAGACGCTTGAGGTAAACAGGCAAGGGTCCTCGTTGAAATCCACACCAAACTGAGACACTTCACCAGGGGAATTGGATTTTTGGTGACAGTAGTAGTCAACAGCCTCTCTCTCAAACTGACAGTCTATAGAAGGGCCCATATTGAAGCTCAGATCTTTGTCATAGGCTGGTGAAAACGCCTCTGCCTGTATTGGTCTTCCTGATGTCCAGTTTGAATGATGATGTCTTTCAGGCTTGGAATCGAAGTGTACGCCACAATACTCTCCCATAGATGTCAGATCACTGTCCTTAATGCGTTCCAGTTGCCAGTGACCTTGTGCACTGTGGACATGCAGCGGTGCATGAGACAAGTCTCTGAAATGACCCAGCTGTACAGTGCCTTCTGTTTCTTCAGGAACAGGAAAAGGCTCGTGATCTTTGCGGTACACTGCCATGTTCTCTACACTGACTGATCCACTTAATGGATGGTGCTCAGAATTCATGCCCTGATTTTTTTCTAAAACCTCTATCCAGCCTTGTGTGTCCTCTCTGCTGACCGGCCTAGGTCCTGAACAGGGTGAATACTCCCTTGAAGTGGCCTTCCCACAGGATTCCAGAGGAGAATGAGAAACGTTCATCTTGTACAGAGCAGTGGTGTCGCTGAAGAGCTATATGTGTAGATGGGGGGGGAAAGAATGCTAATTTAAGAGGTATCTCCTTTGTCATTTATCATATTACAGTAGAGTCTCAATTATCCGACCTTCGATTATCCAGCATTCTGTTTTATCCGACACAGCCAATCACCATGGTGTATAGTACATACTGTACACTCTTCGTGCGCGTGCATAATAGCTTGCTTAATCCAATGCTGCTCTGTCTCGCCATGTGTTGCGTACTGCCGTTGATGTAGATCCTTGCTGATTGCGTGCTCATCATTATTATTTTTCCTATTGTATTTTCAAAGCGGCACTCCCTTACGTTGAACAACAAGAGGAGGCAACTGCTACTGATGGCATGTTACTAAGACGCTGGCGAGACCTTGCCGCAGGGAGGAGAAGCACATCTGGGAACAGACTGCAATCACTCATTTATTAAAATAATTAACAATAGTTCTCTACTCTGTTATTTTAGTATTGCAGTAGATTGATAAACCAGATTTCATACTTATACTGCGCTTCCATTAATCTATGATTTGCCTACTCAGTTTCCGTATTATCCAACATTTTCAATTATCGGACATACTATCAGTCCCGTTTAGGTCGGATAATAGCGACTGTATTATATTTCATATTTTATTCATATTATTATTCACTGCTACTATGTGAGACATGGGAAAAGGTTTAAATTCCAGGTTACCCTTATCAACAGGAGCCACTGCATTAATATTCTCTTCTTGAACAGCAGGAAGGTCAGCCAGAATGTGGCCCCACTTCACAAACACCTACTATAGTAATGGAATCTAGTATGTTCCTTTTCATAAAAATAATCATAGGAAGTCAAAATTAACAAGGGCTCGACTTTCCACATGCCTGATGGACAAAATATTCAAAAAGCTAAACACAGTGGCTATACTGAGTGTAGCATCAACAATAAACAGATTGATAAGAAAATATCTAGTAACAAATTCAATCAGTTCTGCCCCCCAAAAAGTCATTAACGTGACTGTCAATAAACGTGGCTACAAGCATGAACGCAGCAGTAAGGTGGGTAAATGGTGATGGAGCAGATTAAGCAGCTATCCTTTTGTGGAGCTGTGACCATATGAAATTACTGTACCTTGATGACCTTGTGGGGCACTTCTGGGAGCAGCTCCTGCAGCTCAGTGAAAGAGGCCCCCAGGAGCCAGTCTAAGGATGGGGCCTTTTTCAGCATGAGTTGCGCCACCAGTGGGTTGATGCAGGGAAACGCCAGTAAGCTACTCTCAGCCTGCAAGTAAGCACAGAGAGGTCCCTGACTGTGCATCAACCTTCTTTTCTGCAGTGCAGCATGCAGAGGAAAATACCTGCTCCCAGGAATCAGAGAACATACCATACCACATGTCGGACCATTCCCAGTATTTTGGGCAAGGTAGGCAACTCTTATGGAACATATCATTCTTGAATATTCTGGTAGAGCAATGTATACACAGTGTATCAGGAAAGTCACTTTGTAAACTTTACATACAGTAATTTGTCCACTTCAAATACTGTAGTAAAAATGTGTCCTACGGTCCAGTGAAATCCTGTATACGTACAAGCGCTTCCAGGATGCTGCACTGAATCAATGTGACCACCATCTGTGTTCACGTTGACTTGGGTTCACTCTTGAACACTAGTCAGTTCAGAGCCTTCTGGTGCTGCTGTTGTTAATGGCAATTTATTCCCTATAGTGTTATTTAAATTTTGAACCAATTATTATTGCTCTTTTGTGCCTCCTCAGTTGTTATTATACCCTTCCAATGAACTTAAAAAAACTTTACTGGTGTAGCGAATTTGAATCAGTGCCCAATATCAGCTTTAGTTCATCTATGTCCTGTTCAGGAATATTGTGGCATTTGACATATTTTCTTTAAATTATGCTGTTACATTCCAAGTATTGGTAATATTCCATAAATGGGTGTTCAACTGATTGGAGATGGATTTGCCTATCATTATCTAAGTTTAAATGAATGAGGGGACTTAGATAGTTAGAAATATGAGCATTTCCAGCAAAATATTGTCATTCACCTCCGTGGGCACAACAGAAAGCCAAGACCTGTCTAGCCATTTCAGCGGGTCTATCTCGGATGACATCAGGGTGTGACTGGCTATCTGGCAAATCAGCATAGCTGTCTTTTCAACTCCAGGTGCAATCAGTACCTGAAAGGACACAAATCTCCAGTAAAACACCTGCTGCTGTTGTGATTTCACATGAAGCCACTGAAAGGATACAGACATTCGGGATGAAGTCAAAAGGTAATCTTGCACTTCTCTTTTCTTACATTTAAACACCAGCCTGCTGAGTGCCTTTTTCGTGCATCTTTTTTAGCTCCATTCCCTTCACCCCATCTTCACACTCTGAACAGCCTCCCTGGCTCATTCCTCACAAGTGAGAAAAGTTTTGACGTTCTTAACCTTAAGACCAGGGTAGTCATTTCCTCAGCTGGGCGAGTTAACGCCAAACATTGAAGTAGTAAATAAGTTATCTCTTAATATTTGCTGTGTTGTGGTAACTGGAATTTGACCGAACATCTGAACTAGAATTAGTAGCTTACCACAATGTATGGAATAATGCTTCATATTAACAGAAAAACATTTCAAAAGCAGATTAAAGCATTTTTTAAATAATTAGCCACTCTCTGCTACTTCAGACCTGCTTGATTATGCCATAAGTTAAAGAGGACAGAATGTCTGACTAAAAATCAGCATTCAAAACGTCAGCATTCCAGAAGATAATGTGAGTGACTCACAGTTTCTGTGCATCTCTGCAAATTCAGAAATTTTGGCTGGAAATTTGTTTGGCCAGACTGCAGAAACTTACCAGATGCTTAATTTGGAAGCCTGAAGACTTTCCTGCCTTCAAAAATGCACTGGATTAGTTCAACAAATACGTAAATAAAAGTGCAACAGATAGGTAAAGCTAATAGAGAATAATAAGAATTATGAGGGGAAGAGAGTATTAGTTTACAGGGAACTGTAGATGTTTAAGCTGTTCAACTTAAGTCTGTTCTTTGTTGTTGTTTTCATCCCTTTTCCTTTAGTTTCCAAATCAGACATCTTTTGCAAGGGTACTGTTCTTACGCGGAATTGTTGTCATGCTCTGTTGATTGCTGTCTGCGTATTTATGATATATAAATCATTGAAAAAGAATGAAATAACAGTAAATTCAGCATTCAATAGCACCACTTCAGTTCAACAGTGCTGTCACACTGAGATGTTTCTTTGATGTGTGTCCAATTCTTACTTTCAACGTCACAGAATGCAAGTGAAAAAAAGACTGCCAACACCTGTGGTTTAAAAAGCACTTTCATTTTTGAACCCACAGATCTGTTGGCACGAAGCTACATTTTCCAACTGCATCTGAGAAATGTGCTTTTCCTGCCAACAGTCACTCCCACTTTTAATATTTTTTTGGTGTTAGGAAGAGATTTATTATCTTAGCCATGGATATTTCACTGAGGTGCTTTACAAAGAACAATACATCAGTCTGGACTGCAGGAAGATAAAGACCAGAATCTTCTATTCAAAATCCAGTAAGAATCAAAATCATTTCCCTCACAATACAAGCATCAGCAAAGATGCCACAAGTTCTGGAAGTGTGTACAATTATAAACTGGCCTTTAACTGTGGAATTAAGCAAAGGGTTCCAACTCTGGTCCTCTGGGCCTTGAATCCAGCAGGTGTTCTTTGTTTTTTTAAAGCATTACCAGCTTAAGGTTCCAGAGAAGGAATAATGTGATGCAACCAAACAATAACAGGTTCAATTTTATACTTCTTCCAGGCGAAGGGCCATTTATAACCTAAAGAGACACGGAAATCCTGCTGAATTCCAAACCCCAAATTACATACAGCATGAACGAAATCCTGGTATGTACAAAAACATAATATGCAATTACTTTCTTATGAGCATTCACATTCTCATAAAAAAAACATTCAGTTTGATGAAGCAAAGTACACACCATATCCAGAAATGCTCTTTCCAAAACATCAGTTCCAATGGAATTTTCTGTACAAAGCAATTACAACACATATTTCAGCTGCCATGGAAATGTCCACTGACCCGCAGTATTGCTCCTCTTCCAATTTAGAAACATGTGCAAGAAAGGAGATGAAAGTCTAACCTTGATCTCCAGATCCTCTGACTTCAGCCCAAACAGTACGACAGCAGCATAGATCAGCACCAGGTTGTTGAAGACCTCTGTGGTGAAACTGTACCTGGAGAGAACACAAGTGGGCACTATTGCATTCCTCTTCCCAAGTGCATTACTGAAGACACCTCACTGCCCTCAACTGCAGATATGCAAAGGACTTCACTAACTGGGTAAGTCCAGTGATCTTCCAATGAAAGGAAACAGCCTTTATTATACTTTCAAAACATTGTTTGTTGACGCTGTACAGATGAGACGTTGCAGACTGTTAAAGCTATTCAGAATGTGTTTAGGGTTAAAAGCTTAAAAATAGAACAATACTGTCTGTCTGCTCTGAAAATGTTAAACAGTGATGACACATTCTCACAATACTCTAGACTCATACATAAATACTACTGAGTTTCCATAATAATAATTATACATTTAAATAGCATTTTTGCATCCCAAAGGATCACAAAGCAATTTACACATACAAGTGGACCCACTTCATCTGCCTCTGAAGTGCTCATCCTCTTGGGTGATATATGGCAGCACTGCTACTCTACCGATCAAGTGAGAAAGTGAATTAAGAGTGAACTTTGGGAAGGCCTAATTGTAGAAGCTCACAGTGAGGCTCTTACAAACAGTGCAATGGGATCTTTAATGGTCAAGTTGTAAGGACAGTGGTTTAAGGTCTCATTCTAAGGATGGGAGCTCTGATAGCACAGTGCAGTGACAGGGAACTTGATTTACAATTTCCTGTCCAGGGGGAAGAGTGCCACCTACTGGTCCACCTGTGCCACTTCCAGGAGCAACCTAACTTTCCTTAGGGGTACTGTCCTAATAGTGACAAGGCCCAGCCTTGCTTAGATTGAGAGCAGGGTCGAGACCAGGCTACAAGGTGGTAACATCGCCAAACACCAAACAACCATAAATACTATACAACTAGAATGTTAATGCTGTACACCTAAATATACTAAAAACTAAACTACATTAGTTTTTTTAGATCAGATCCTTGCAAGGCAAAAAGTGAATTTTACAATTACAAGCTGAGAATCCATGTGAATTTTAAAAATACTGCACTTTATTCAGACTAAATTGAAATCATACTCTAGAGTCACAGGCTATCCAGGTAGAAATGAGTGAAAATAAAACCCAAAGGCAGATAGCCTTCCTCCGGTAGCACATGCATGGGCACAGTACTCACTCTGAGTCCAGGCCATGTGAAGAGTAGAACAGAAGCCAGCAGCAGCTGTACTGCAGAGACAGGGCCATCAGTCTCAAGACAATGTGGTCAGAGGCTTTGTCCATCTTCAGCTCCCCAATGTCCTAACAACAGAATGCCCACACACATCGAGAGCAGATACAGGACTTTCAATCCCATCTGTGCATCTTCATCAGCTAGGCACCAGTTCCCTTCTTTACTGACAAAATCATACACAAGGGAAAGAACTCAGCTTTTCCTAATTTAGCACTCCCTGAAACAAGGGCCTAAAACCCTAAAACCTCGTCCAATAAAGCTTCGGTCCAGTCATTCTTATAGGTCATCTTCAATCCTTTACCTTTTAACAGTAAGGAACACTTGTTCCTCGCACCCGAAGAAAGCTCCACAGCCGCAATGTTGTTTTCTTTCTTCTCTTTTCAGTATGGAATAAAACTATTACTTATTACTTTGCATCACAGAATCATATATAAAAAGCATTATAATCCAAATCTATAGGATTCTTCATGCACGATTAGTGAACTGCATATGTTCCCTTCAAAATAGTAAATTAAAAAAAAAACACAGTATTTTAGGCAGCTCTATTGCAGTCATATTCTTTTGCTAGTTTAGAGGGACTTAAATAACCCCTCCTCCAGCAGGCAAAGGGAATTGATCAATAGAAATGATTTATTTCCTTCACCGTTCATTGGTTTGTTTTTCGAGTATAATTTGCACTAACAGTGCAATATCATATGATTGTGAATTAAATTAACAAATGCTTCAGTCACCTGAATGACAAGTGCGGTGCGTTCATCAACTGTAATCACTGTGTATCGATGAGGCCCTCCAAACATCTGCAGTGACTGCGCAAAGCTTCTCTCCACAACAGTGGTATTGTATCTGGAGGTACAGTAAATATGGTTTAAAATGGAAATACAAGGAAGGAAATTTTAACTCATTGTTAAATTAGCAGACTAACATGCCACGCTCTCTGTTGCATTCGAGGACTTCCTTTTGTAAAACAACCAAAGAGGCGATTTAAAAATCACTCGTGAATCCTAAATGTTAAAAGATTATCCTTGGTAACAATCACGCACAGAGTGTAACCACCTGATTTAGAAGTGAAGCGCTCCAGACACAATGTGACAAGCAGGTGGACACTGACCTGCGGTCTTCCTGGTTCCCGTGTGCAGTGACCTGGCAGATCTACAGTACATCACAGAAACCGGGACAGGTGAGCGATCTGACTGACCTGGACTCCAGGGTTTGCAGCAGCTCTGGGGAGTCTGAAAGCCCCTCGGTGGTCAGCAACACAACAGGAACCCCGAGATCCAGCAGCAGGGAGGACGAGCCATTTTGGGACACTTTTCATGAGGTGCCGCACACAGAGAAATAAATGACACTGTACTTATGTGACAGCTCATTGTCACTGAGATGAGCAAGTGAGAAGGACACTTTCTACATCTGCATTCCCAGCTGTCTTCCTAGTCTTTCTAGGCCAGGGCTTGTTGGACCATTTATGGCATCACGAGGACATCTTCCTTGTTAAAGATTACAGCTCAGACTACCTGGCTACGTGCCTCAGGGACACTACCTACAGCACATCCTTTTTCATTTTTTTTTCTTACAAAGCTCTCTTTGAAAGCAAACTTCCAAACATGAAAAACAAACTTACAAAGACAACGAAGACAAAGCACCAACATCTCACGTCTCTCTCTCTTTCTCAGAGTAAACAAATATGTTTAAATTGACACATTTGTTATTTTAAGCCTGGTTGGATTAAACCGATTTTGTAGATACAGTTATGGTATGGGATATTACACTGGGCATTATACATTTTCTAGTAATTTTGCTGCGAATGTGGAGGTTTATAGAAAGGTGGAGTTTTTTTTTATTTTAATCTAAGTTCAAAAGCATATCACTAATAATAAACAATCATACATTTTTACAGAGATTGAAATCAAAATGCAGATGACTTGTGTGGACATAATTAGATCTGTGTATTCAGGAAATGTTCGTGTCAAAGCCACTGAAAACCAGTCTGTGACAGGATCAGCCATTTTTCCTGCCTAGTTGTACCTGAATTTGTAGAGACGGTACTGGGAATTTGAATTTTCAAAGCCATGTGACTGATGTTCTTCTCTCTGCAGAGTGCAGTCCAGCCTGAGTGGTCCATGTAGTCATACTCCACCACCAGGGAGAACTGCTGCCAGGGGAAATCAGCGTGGATGTGCTGACTGCAGGCTACCACACATGAACTTCGCTGGAGACTGACATCCAAACAGCCAGAATGTTAAAAAAATCTCACAAATGTTTTAGACAGTACATTCTGACTCCATGAGCTGCAGCTCTGCTTACTAATGGAAATTAAAGTGATGCTGATTCTTGGGATATATTGCATGTACAGTAACACAATATATACCAGTAGCCTCTTGAGGCAAAGACTGTCACTGATTTGGCACCACAGGATTAAGGTTCTGGAAATTCCCTAGTGTGGTGAAGGCTGCACTCATATGATTGAAGAATAATGTCTGCCAAGGACTTTGTCAGACCAAAGCAGGTCCACCTGACGTAACATTAAAGAAATCAGACTCAGCTTGATGGCAAGACGTGCGCATGAAATCTAAATGCCAGCTGTAAACCTGAAAATCTGTGACACTTTAGATGTTATTTAAAGAAACCAGAGAAGGTAGTACATTAGATGAATCCCTTAATATTGGATTTTTTTATAAATTAACTAGAAAACCTTAGTATGCAGTAAGAACACTACTGAAACCCTCAGGCCCATGAAAAAACTGACCAGTTCAGCACAACTCTGCAGTTCAGCCTGCTTTTTTCTTCAGGAAACACAGCTGCAGCGGAGAGACCTGAGTTCCAGAAAAACAACGATGAAAATATTCAGGATGCTTAATCATAGGACAGACCACAAAATTGTTTCAGGGATGAATCAGCCAGTTGTGGTTACATTGTGCATATGCCCACAGAAAAGCACAAAAATAGAGTTCCTGCAAGTACTCAACCCATAGCAAATTGTTTTTTTTTCAAATTCTGTAAAAACAAGTGTATCTTTTCTCTTCTAGACACATTTGCAATATACACTATAAGTGAAATGTGTCTCATAAAAGTCCTATTAAAACTAAAGGTAACAGAAAAATATGCAAGCATTTACTTGGTTGAAATATTAAGGCTATGAGCTGTTTTATTTACCTTTCACTTTATTGAGATTTTTAATAAGTAGAGCCCTCACACAATCTGAATCCATCCTTATAATGACAAGAACCTGTGTGAAGGAAGCAAATTAAACCACTCTTACTAATGGCTTTCCAGGCTCCTAATTTAATAGTACATGCAGACTTTCAGCAATATAAGACATTGTATTTAGCTAAAGTATAACAAAATCATTATGGGGCACTACTGTATATGCTTTTTAGACAATGTCAACTTTTCTTTTCTTTATTGTTCAAAATGAGTGTATTTTTTGTACTAATAAGTTTACTTTTTTCAAAATCTGAGTGATAGAAAAGGTTACATAAAGTGATGGCTATCTGGCAAAAGTGACATCCTGTAAGTAACATTCTCTATAACAGCCTTTTATGAATGTCTGCCATGATCATTTTACCATAGGATTCAGACGTTGAAAACATAATAAATACATAAAAATAAAGGTGCATCCTATGATAATCCTATGAATTTACCAAGACAAAATTTCATAAGGGACATAACACAGCAGCTTCAGGATCCTCCAAAATGTTGAAACATTACCTTCAAGGTGGGAATGCGATGTGTGTCCCCTGCAAACAATGTGCTATTGAATGTAAGGGGTGAGCTCATACAGTAGGAGAGAATTCTGACCCCTACCCTGACAATATAACACATATCATGCAAAGAACAGAGGACTGACATAATTAATCTTCATCGCTAAACACCTAATAAGACCTCTTCAAAATGCAGAACTGGGAATGCTTAGATGAAACCATCTGCTGACCTACTCCAACAGCTTTCAATTTTAACTTTACTGTACACTCCCCATGCAGGAAGTGTGCCAGGTTATTTTTAGAAGTAACGTGGACCTGTTTAACACTGATTTTGTGACAGAATGTGGCATGTCAGGAACATGTGACAGTAAACATTCATCAGTTTACTATTACCCTGTTGTGTTCTGCAGGCAGCAGTCGAAACACCCTTTCATTCTGCTGCTTGTTTGTTAAAAGGCTTTCGCTCACTAGACGTGGGATAAGAGTAATGGAATCCTACTTTGGGGCTTTGGTTCGGAGAGCTGTTTCTCTGTATCCATGCCAGCGTCTGCTGCTGGAGTTCTGCTATTTTGGGGTTAGCTTCCTCTTTCTTCTGGCTGATGTACTGCACCACACGCAGCCTCGACCAGATTTCATCCAAGCAGGTCCCTAGGGTGCTCACATACGTTTCCTTGGCATGTACTAGGTAGTCTGTAGTGAACACAAACAAAGGAAGGCAATCTGGAGAATGCATGCACCTGAAATCCAAATCTGAGCAGTACAGTGCCGTCTGGCCAATGGCTTGCAGGTTCTACAATACCTCCTAAAGGCACTGTCATGTGATGTCCGATTTCCTGTTTGCTCAACTGAGTTAAAATTAGAAATGCCAAACTGGCATTTTGCTCAACAAACAATACAGAACAAGAAGAACAACAAGTCAATGTATGGTAATATGCTAAAACATTTGACAAAAGGAGCAGAAATTCACAGAGAATAGTTTATATTACAATGTTACATACATTTCTAACAATTATTTATGACATTGGATACACTGACGATGTTTGCAAAGGATTTCTACATTTTGTATCCCAAAAGGATATTAAACTAATGTGAAAGTTCTGGTACTCTACTAGATTGAACTTAAAAAAGTTCCTTCAGACTGCCTTGAAAATAAACGAAACACTGCAGTTCAGACAGGTAAGAGTTATGTTAAATGTTCTGATGTCCCCACCTGCTGGAATAAAGGCGCAACTTCTATTTGAAAAAAATCACTCAATGTGTGCAGGAGCTTAATCAGAATCAGATAATCAGAAGAGCTGGGTATGCTATTGGTAATTATTTTTTTCTCTTTTAAATGATAGATTTATTGAACACCTGACTTGACAGGCTGTAGCAAAACATCCAAAGGACCTCAGGTTAAACACGGCCCAGATCATTAAGCAGGTACAACACGTTCCTTTTTTTACGCATTTTACAGAGGATGAAGCATTCATTCTGACAGGTCTGCAAAATGATGTTGCTATTGCTCATTGACACAGACCAAATCAAGAAACAATACTGCCCCTCGTAGGCTTCACCAGCAACATCTTTGTAATAGATGTCTACATAATCCAGGGAAATTGCTGAAAATCTCTTTACCAACTAGGGCTCACTGCATGGCCTGTCTACAAAACCCCGACTACCTGCTACTCAATACCCTGAATTTTTGGGTTTATGTTTGTTCTGTTTTGCTTTTGCTGAGCCTATATATAAGATAAGATCACTTTATTAGCTGTATACAATTTCTTGCATTAGGAATTTGTCTTTTCGCATACCCCAGCTTGCTCTCCGTGAGACACAGACAGGGAGAGAAGCTGGGGGTCAGAGCGCAGGGTCAGCTATTGTACAGCACCCCTGGAGCAGTTGGGGTTAAGGGCCTTGCTCAGGGGCTCAACGGAGTAGGATTCCTCTACCAGCCACAGGCGCAGATCCTTAGCCACAGTGCCACCGCTCCGCCCAATATATATTTGTATTTGCATACAGTATATATATATATTTGTCTATGAATTTGCCTTGTAACAGGAAAGGCAGTCTTTGTGGGAACTGTGTTAACCCGAGAAGATTTCACTTGAAAGATACAGTAGTATTTTAAAATGAGACCACTTGATGGATGTAGACAATTTAGATGCACTAACAACTGAGTTTTCTCAGGGAGGCAGACAGGTCTATGAAAGTACTGCAGTAGCGGCTGACATGCCACCAGAGGCCACCAAATAGGGCCTCAAAGAAATGAAATATAGTTCACTTAAGTGTAATTACAAATTGTATAATTCATTGTAATGTACATTCGTTCAATTAGTGTGTTTGCCATATATAAGGGTGTAACTTATTAGTTTGAGTTTGATGTAGTTTTTGTTATAGTAAGTCGATCATTATTATTGTGAAGTAAGTTTAAGTTTTGATGTTTTATTTTGAAACAAAAGCCAAGAAGCCTCCTGGATGTTAAAAGATAGGCCTATTCTGTTTCATGCGCCCACATCCCTGGAGCCATTCCTATTGGGCAGGGATCTGTGCCATTAGTAATTTAGGGCTTGTGCATGTAGTTTTTCTTTTTTGTGAGCTTCAAATCCCAAATAACAACACACAGATGGAGTTTAGCTTTACCTTTTAAATAGCATGTAGTTCTTTTTTTGTTTATGTTTATTTTAACATCTGGCTTTTTATAGATTGTTCTGGTCTGTAAACATTTTAAGAAAAGGCTTTTTAAACATGTTGATCAAGACACTCATTAAAATATTTTTTTTTCGGTAAATCAATGCACCAAAACTAAATGTGAATATATGGTGCATGCTGGCCCTACATACAAACAGGCACAGAGACATCAATCAACCTAATCACAATTAGTTTTAGGTGGTGACAGCACACACTGCAAAAACTCATGTGAAAACAGGGCAAAATCCAAAATGCAGAGCAGGGTCAAACCCAGGGCCAAATTACTGTGAGACAGCAACCTTACAACACCAGACCATCTTGCCACCAAGACAAAGGACACAGGCACAGAGAACTTTGGAATATATACAGTACATAGGGTTATGTCAAAATTGTACAGTACACTAGTAAGTTCTCATTTAGAATACTGTGTACAATTCTAATCACACTTTGATCCAAAAAAGATATTGTTGGTCTAGAGTGAGAGTCAGAGAGGAGAGACTAGATACATTCTTGAGCCTGAATGAATGTCTCACCTGACAGGTTGTAGTTTTGAACAGAGAAGACTAAACGAGCACCAGACACAAGGATTCTAACTGCACAAAGGCACTGAGAAAGTTAAAGGATGTGTTCAGAACCAACAGTGGAAAAAAAAAACTAGGGGACTAGGGGTTGTCAATTTAAACGAAAACTGTGCATTTAAAACTGACAAGAGTTTTACAACAAGGGTTGTGGGGGTCTGGAACAAGCCACCCATCCATGTTGTGGAAGCTGATTTCCTGGTTTCTTTTAAGACATTGCTAGATGAAATCCTTGGATCAATTAGCTACTAAACAAACAACAAGCCAAATGGCCCCTCTCATTTATGGCATTTCTTGTGTTCTTAAAATTGAACAAATAGACCTACATGCTATGAAAAATAAAATATTATTTCTGCCAGGGGGAATGCTGTCTGACGCGTGCTGTCTGACTTCTGACTGTACCCAGCTGGTGTGTGAGTGAAAGAGGCTTGTGTAAGAGACACAAGGAATCCCCTCCGCATGACTCAGCTGCATCAGTCTTTCAGGGCCTCCTTGTGATTCAGTGCGTCAGAAACCTCAGCAGCCAGGCAAACCGTGATCTGATCTAGAATCACCCGACACTAAGCCATGCGAGGGAGCATGTGTGAGATTCACATGATCTAAAACATCATGTGGGGAACACTTCACTCTTTAGGACAGGTTTGATTCTAACAGATCAGTCTCTGAAATAGCAGCCATAAATGCAATTCATCTGTCAAACGGGATATTTCTGTGCTACATTACAGGGGACATATTAACCCCTTCAAAACCTTTAAATCTTAAAGGTATGTTAAAGCAGTACAAATGTTGCATTTCTAACTTTTCATGAACGTTCTGTAAGCTGACTTCTTTTAGTTATTGTTTCTCGAATTACCATTTTAGCTCAAATTCTCAATGTGGACACACCACAGAAGCAATTCACTGGAACTAGAAGGTTAGCCCAAAATCTGCTCACAAGCAGCATGATTTTAATTAGCAAATAAATAACAACCGGGTTGCAAAGAGAAGATTACTTATAATTTAGATTTCACACATTTTAAACAAAATGTTTCTTAGTATTCACTTACTGAATCTTTCACATTTTTCTTTACGTTGTGAAATAACTTAAGGCATAAGTGTTGAGACTAAAATAACTTTGAGACCTAATTCGCATTTTTTCTTTTTTGCAGTCTTAGGAGTCACACTTGAACTGGCACTGTAGCATGAAGGTGCTCTTGGGTCCAGAATGTGGTTCTGGATCGGAATACTTTCTGTGTGAAGATGTTCTCCCTGTGTCCATATGGATTTTTAATCACATGCTCTCTCTCTTTTCTCTCGCCTCCCAAGCATATACTGGCTACTGTAGGTTAACTGCTATCTATAAATTATGCAGGGGACTGTGCTCCCTCAGATTACACATCATTTCTATTACTGACCCACAGCTGTGTTGAGATCACACATGAGCAGAAGGTCTCTCACAGTCACCAGCAAGTGTACCAGAGCAGCCTGCTTGTACAGGGACACATCCGTCTCGCTGGGTTCACCTACAATACAGACATCTCTGTCATCCTTCGCCATCACTTACAAACTGAACTACATTTCCCCTGCCTTTTGTGCTTATGGAAAATTAAATCATAATCAGAAAAGTGTTCCATTTAAGCATTAAGCTTTTGACTAAAACTATTTTTTTAATGCGTATACATCATTAAATACTTTTACCTGGCACTATACATCTAAATATTACACTGTACTTTTATCATCAAGGCCTCTTTCAAAAGAAAAATAATTCTACCTCAAGTTAATTTTAAAACAGTTCTTTTTATAATTGCATAACTCATTGCTTGCATATTTTCACAAGTTAGGTTCTATTCTTATTAATTGTATCACAATGGTTTGCTAAACAGTTGCAAAAGTACTTAGGGTGCAGAGTTAAATTCTCTGAATAGGCCTTTTCTGTACTAAAGGCAGGAATTTCTTTGTACTTAATGCCTCCCTACTCTACAGTATGTAACTGGCTAAGTTACAGAGCACTGTGGTAGTGTCCAATAAACAGAGTTAAAGATGCAAAATTCAAACATAAACATGAAGTGTTTTTAAAATTCTAGTGCATTCTGAAATTAAAAAAAACATGAATACCATATTTAAAGATACACTCTCAGTAACCATAACCTTGTTTTAGGCTGCTGTTGAGGACTTTCTCCTGCTGCTTCAGAAAGAAGCGTGTTTGGTCAGAAGTCAGAGTGGAAAAACTCCCATGGGCAGCTGTACACATGCCCAGTTCTTTAGCACTGGAGATGAAAGTTGAGGCCACATCTTGAAGCTGACAATACGCCTGACACTGGCTCTCTACAGGCACAGAAAGAAGGTGACAATGTGAATTTGCACAATGAAGGAAGGTCACAATACTTCTACAAGGGTGAGCCATGCTGGTTTGACTCCAGATACACTATCCCGTGACTGATCATAGATTGCAATAGCCAGAGATGAACCACTTAGTAAGACAACATGTTAATGAATTGGCTGGAATTATTTTTATTAACAAAAGATTATTGCAGGTTTAACCATGACATACTGTTCTCCAATGTATTAATTAAAAAATGATATAAATAATATTTTTGTGATTACATTATGATGTTATACATTTGAACATATGCTAGAAGTCATACTGTATAAAGTGCACTTTTATACTTAACAAAAAAATAACCTTTTAGATTTATAGATATGTAGAGTAACCAACAATGTAAATAACAAGAAACATCCGACAATGAATCAACAAGATTTAATTGGTAAATGTGATAGATTATCTACTAAAACACTTCATATTTGCTTCTCATGTATAGTTTACTTTGAGTTGTCATCAAGATTTTGAAGATTCTATTCAATGAAAATTAAATTGCAAAATCACAAGCTTGGTTTATACTCACCCAAAATAAACTGTTAATAACAGCCAAAGTTGTTAATAACAAACTTAGAAGAATCATGTCTAAGATGTCTCAGATAAATAAGGTAAACATACTGATTATTATTTGGATTTAGGATGTTGATAATAATGTCTACGATACACAATAAAACAGTACACTTTACTCATATGAGCCAGTGTGCACAATGCAGTTGATCTTTTTCATGTTGAAAAAAGTAAAGTATTTATTATTAATGCTACAGATTCAACTATTAATCCCCTCTAACATATACAGTAAAACGCCTATCTGATACACTTTTTTATTTTTGTTTCTTGCTCTGTAACATTATTTTTTGAACTACTCCCTTAGACCAGAGCATGAATTTGAGATTACTGTCATGATAAAAGATGAAAATTCTTCACGAACTCTGAAGGGCCTAATTGAAACAAACCCAAGTGTTTAATTTTGCCATTAATTACAATTACATCAATAAAACGGTCATTCAGACTGAAATTAAAATTCCTCTTTTTGTTCAAATAAGACACCTGATGCTTGGATTTCGATCACGGCACTGTGTCTGGTTTTCTCATCGCTGCTTGAATCTGCTGGTGCAGCACAGAGAGGCTTCACCTCCACCTTGGGTGCTGAAAGACAGACATCCCACAGCTTAATAATAATAATAAGAATTGCTTACACTTACATAGTGCTTTTCTGGACACTCCACTCAAAGCGCTTTACAGGTAATGGGGACTCCCCTCCACCACCACCACTGTGCAGCATCCACCTGGATGATGTGACGGCAGCCATAGTGTGCCAGAACGCTCGCCACACATCAGCTATCAGTGGGGAGGAGAGCAGAGTCAATTCATAGAGGGGGATTATTAGGAGGCCATGATTGGTAAGGGCCAATTGGAAATTTGGCCAGGACACCGGGGTTACACCCCTACTCTTTTTGAGAAGTGCACTGGGATTTTTAATGACCACAGAGAGTCAGGACCTCGGTTTTACGTCTCATCCGAAGGACGGCGCCTGTTTACAGTATAGTGTCCCCGTCACTATACTGGGGCATTAGGACCCACATGGACTGCAGGGTGAGCGCCCCCTGCTGGCCCCACAAACACCTCTTCCAGTAGCAACCTTAGTTTTTCCCAGGAGGTCTCTCATCCAGGTACTGACCAGGCTCACACCTGCTGAGCTTTAATGGGTTGCCAGTTGTGAGTTGCAGGGTGATATGGCTGCTGGCTGCTTAAGCCTCTACTGCATGGCTGTGATAGGTGCCTCTGCCGCACACTTTGCAGTAGATGTACAAACATCTCATTTCCTCAGGCCTGAACGATAAGACCTCATCCACAAGTAACTAAGCGTAATACACAAACACTAAATATATGATCAGATAACGGTACATAAACCCTTTTTAAAAGAACCCACTGATGTTGCCTATCATATCCTGAACAAAATGGATAACACCATGAGAATTACTCATATGGACAACACCTGTCCCATTTATATTAAAACCACATCACAACTTTCAAAAGTGAGTCTTTTATAAAATATCTTACTAATTGGTTAGCTCAAATACGTTTTCTCATATAAACTGGAAATGAATCCCATTAACTGTGATTTACATCAAATAACATCTTTATCCCTGATGAATTAAATGGAAAAACACTTTAGGACAACTTTCATGGTACTGATGTAGATTCAGAAGTACAACAAAAAAACTTGGAGACTGATCTTGATTTACAGCACGTAATTTTCTGTTTAGTTTTTCTAGAATCATTTGCAAGTAATCACAAAAGCAAGTATGTCCATGAGCTCATGGTTTTCTACTAAATTGCACAAATACTTCCTGTGAAGAAATTAAATCAAGAAAGAACAAAGTTAGGCATAACACTCATGAAACGTTAGTTGCTAAAAAAGGAAGAGATTCACATTCCTCCCTTGTACTTAATTTCATTCGAAAGCCCTGTGGCCTTCTCACATTGCGCATTCTCTTTCTCTTTGGATGTTGCTCTTTTCTTCTTATTCTCGTTCCACATACCTGTGTTGTTCTGGCTTTTGCACTGTGTGTTGTGCACAGCAGAAGTCCCTTCAGGCAACTGCTTGGACCTCAGCATTATAAAGGTTGCAAGAGGATCCAAATTCTCCTGTTGTGATTTTGAGGCCGTTCCGCTGTTGCAAGAGTCTTTTGCATCCTTAGAGAAGAATTTATGGTCACTTGTATGCTGTGCATATGCACAATGATCACTATTGCTTTCTTGTAAGGATAAAGCCATTTTGCTTGGCTCACACCTTTCTGATGATGCAAGTTCTCTTTTTTGACTTGGCTTATCAATTGCTGCCTCAGTGATTGATACTTTTAGGGTTCGTCCTTTCTCTTTCTCAGGTGTCATGTGCTTCTGATTCGAGTCTTTCAAAATGGACCTGACTTTCGTTTCACTGTGTGTGACAACAGCCACAGGGCATTCTGAAATTGTGAAAAGAAAAATAATTTTAAAAGTTTGTCCAAGTTATTCAAAACACATGCACTTCCTTGCAAAACTACAAAACTCAGACCCTTGTACAGATTTCACATTTTGTTGCTTTAAAGCTCGCAATTATGACATTTTGAAGTTGCAGTTAATATTTGTTATACACAACCTACTCCACACATTCAAAACAAAAAAGAAAGAAGTATACAGATAATATAAATAAAAAGGAAAAGGTCATGCCTGCAAAAGTCATAACTTTTGTTGTAACAAACCTACTGTCGATTTCTCTAGTTGCACCAAATGTTTTCTAACAAGCCACACAATTAACTGAGTGACCCCAGTGTGCAGTGGTTCACTCCATACTTCAACCATAAAGACTGAGAGCTGTCAAAAGAACTTAGGGGAAAAGTTATATAAAAGCACAGATCAGGAAAAGGGTAGAAATGCATTTCAAAGACCCCTAGTATCTCTTTGAGCATGATGAGGTTGATCATTAAGAAGTGGAAAGCACCCAAATACTGCTTAGATCAGAATGCCACTCCAAACTGAGGAAACTAGTTAAAGAAATTAGACAATGAGACCAATGATGACTTTGAAAGACAGCGCACAGTGGGTGAGATCGGAGAATAATAAGTCAATAATCCAAAGGTCAATAAAATACCAGTGACTCCACAAAGAGGGCTTATACATAACAGAAACCATCCCAAATTATGCAGCGGATTTGCAACAAAGCACCTAAGTGTATTAGGTATTACTTAAAAACATCCGTATTGTCAAAAACAGGCCTATATTGAAGTATATAAGTATATATTGAGTATATAATACAAATAATATTATATAATATAATACAACACTAAGAAACATGCAATCCTCACCTGTCTCATTGCTACAGTCCTTTAAAATATCTAACAAAAAACAAATACACAAATTGTTAAGTAAAGTTGTTAAAAATAATAAAAGTTCAATTAAAAGGAAGATGTTGCTAATAACTTATATATACTGATAGTGTAACTTACAGTATACGATTATGATACAGGTTTGACAAATTAATATCACAGTTATTATGAGACAAACACAGGCCATGTTAAGAATTAAAACAGAAAAATATCTACAGTATGAGAATCTCATTGGGTTAAAAAGTTAAATAATATCTACAAACAAAATAGTAACATTTATCAAGTACAATATATGCACAAGTTCTATCATTCAGAAAGAAAGAAAATCAGTTTTGTAACAGTTTACAATTCTGTTTTTCCTGTGAAATCTGGTGTAAACATTAGCAGCACAGGTCTAATTAATGAAGAGTTGCATTTTGCAGCTACACAGACAACACAAACTGAAGTCAAATCTCTAGTCTAGGTTTTGACTTACTGTCTATTTCTATCATGGATAATAAGGAGAAATCTTCGCTTGTTGATGTTGTCTTCTCTGTTGTATCATATGAAGTGGTGCCCAGATTCTCCACAAATCTTGACTGGCCCACATTCAAAGTGAGTTGTTTATGATCATCTCTTCTTAGTTCCTCATTAATGGAGCAGTCTGTCTCAGCTGCTATTAGCCCTAAGGTTTCTGCAGCAATCCGGTACTGTAGTTCTGGCTCAGGAGTCTGTGGTTCTTGAAACATGAAACGTGCTCTAAAATATAGCATGTTACATGTACTCATGCAAAGCAGTGAATGTCACTAGATGTTTAACTGTACAATTGAACTGAAATGCCTGAGAGACATCACATCTGTGCGATATATATTACATATGAATGAGGTTGGACACAGAGCTCAAAGACATGATTTAAGATGCCACATTTTAGTAAAAAACTACTCAAGCTTCATCACTAGCTGTACAGAAGTTTCTGTGAAGGATGAACATAAATAACTAACTTGACAACTTTTGAGGGGAGGCTAATCCTATCAATCAAATCTATCAATAGTGTCTAACATATAATTTCTAAATTATATTATGGGAACAATGACAGCACTCACAAAAGCTAATGGTGTTTGAGTCTCTCTTATTACAGCATTTAGTTTGATCAATATCAGCCTGTACAGGTAGAAAACCACAGCCTTGATTATACATTAACTTAAAAATGCACAGATAACTTTTTTATTCACATTAAGTCACACACCCATTTTCTCATTCTGAGTTACTAGCAGACAAAATTGTGAAAAAAAAAGTTACGACGTACAAGGAATCTCTTATGAGTATAAGATTTCTCTTGTGTTTAATGATATCTTATGTTTTAAACATGAAGGTGGAATATGAGAAAATCACTCTAAAGTAGTATTGGTCTGCCTGCACTTGCCATCACAGGAACATTTGCCGAGATACCGAGATACTCTTTGACAGTTAAAGCTCTGAGCTCAGTGGCCTCTATCTGCATCTCAGTCTTGCTGATGTCTGATTACCTGCCAGAAGGAGCCCTATGAGAGAAGAGATATGTTTCTCTGCCTGCCACAGCACTCCTTCTATACCCTCTCGGTCACTGTCCGAAATCAGGTGACTGAAACACAACACAACACAAGCCTTTTCTTACACCACAAACACATCTCAAATGAAATAACTCTTCCTGTGCAGTTCTCTCCGACTGTGCTGTCTCTGCACCTTTATCGATGGTATAACTACTCATGGCTGCAGCACAGTAGAGTACATCCCAAAGCTTGCAGGAACATTGTGTCTGCTACTATAGGAGAAAATGCAGCAGGCAAAGACTTGGCCAATGCAATCAAGGAGGTCCTCAGAAAAAAAGTTAAAAATTGCAGCATACCGATTGAGTACGTATTTTACAGCCTGAAGAAAAAACTGAGTTTACAACACCTCAGGAATGAGCAAGCAACTAAAGAGGTGTGGAAAAGCTTCTGAAGTGATTACACAAAGAGTTTATAGAGCTCATTTTGGCTTCAGGCAGTTATTGCCAAAAAGGAAAATACAGTACAACCAAACACAGACTTTTACACTATGGAACGTACTGAAGGTGAATGTGGCCCTAATACATATGATCATGTGAGTTCACAGAGTTAAACTCCCAGTGTTCTAATATGGTAAAATGCATGCATGCAATTAATAAAAACAAGCACGTATCATATGTTTCACAATAATATCATCACATATATAAACTGTTTGACCGTGAGGCAAAACCAACAGTTTTGATGGTGCTGTCCCGATACTTTTGAAGGGTGCTGGATATCAAAGATGATACTATAATGCTGATTTTTGAGTTTTTACTGTTGACTTTTTTGAGTAAACAAAATTAAATCCATTGAACACTATGACCTTGCTTCACAGATATAAGATGTTTCTTTTTTTTGCAGCAGTGAATGACAACAACACACAAGGAAAAACATCAAGAAAATCACAAAAAAGAGGGGTGTTTTTTTCCAAGAGGAAGCTTGGAAATTTGGAAGGGAATGACTGCAAAAGTAAACTAATGAATGGTGCTAGCTGGTTATGGGTGGCTCATACAGTATACAGGCTGCTCCTACCCTATTACTGAGAGCTAAGTGGGAGCACTCCTTACTGTCTATAGATTGGGGACAGCTGCTCTGCTGTGAGCTCCCTGCAGGACCCTCGGGCTGCAGGCTGGGGGGTCTGGCACACGGGTGAAAGAGGAGGGTCTGTTTCCATCTGTGTGTACAGCCTGGAGCGCACTGAAAAGACAGCGCATTGTCGGCGACACTCACCTGTTACAGTTTTAACAACATCAGACTGGAACCTTAAGATGACATTCAAGCCCCTTCAATGAACCGATCAATATATCAACCACTAACGAATAGCAAAAGATCGCCTGACAACGAGAAGCAGTTCGTCATTATAAAACACACATTGTACACACATTAAGGTCCTGTAAGATTCCCCTTCTTACCAAAGACTTGTTTCGCTTCAAAATGAAGAAATCCTTAAAACACAAACTCTCAGTTTCTCACTTCCTACAAAACAAATAGCAAGCGGGAAAGAATTGCAATATTTTATTCGAAATACATTTGCCTTTGCTAACCCCTTTGAATCGGCAATAATAACCTACATAACTTAAAGCTCAAATATGGGTCAAGTCCTCAGGATACCTAATGAACAGGACAGTGTTTCTTCAGTAAGAATGATCAGAGGATTGTGTAATTAAATGGTTATAAGATTATATGATATATGGTTATACCAGCACTGGTTATTGGCCCATAATGCTGTGATACCCCTTACCTTAGTAGTGTATCAAATGTTATACTGTACAGTTGCCCAAAAAAATCACAGCATACAAATTGAACAAGGTGAACAGAATAAATATTTACAAGGAATAAATTAATACCGGATACACATTTACTAAACGAGATATCCGAACAGAAAATAACTCAGTCAAAAGAAACCTTGATGTATTCTTTATCGTGTTTTCTGCACTGAGTAACACATCGATTCTTTTTTTTTTGTTCTTTACACATTGTTGGTTTTGTAACTGCAGAATGCTGTGGAACAGACAGGAGTTTTAGAGTTTAATGAGGAGTTTTCCTCATTATTATGTGGCATCTTATAATTAACCAGTATCTGCAATTTTGATTACTTAAAAGACTAAAATCTGTTTTGTTTTGGTAGCTTGATTGGAATGATTAGCAGGTGAGTGTGTGGTATATGTTATCTATTGAATTTGTTAGGCACTTATCCATGATTGTCCTGACCAAGCCTGTAGTTCTGGTTTTCAGAAACAAACTCACATCAAGAAGAGAATGTAAATAACCAGTTATTTTACAAGCTCAGTCCTGCAGAGCGGGTTGCAGACAACAATGAGGAACTGCATTACTAAGTCTGTGTACCTGGAAAACACTGTGCTAACCATCGCAGGGCAGACACAGACACAAAGACACACACACTCACATCTAGGGACAATTTTCCCAGAAGCATCTGATAAATATGTCTACAAATATTATTTGGATTGTGGGAGGAACCCATGCAAACACAGGGAGAACATACAAACTCTACACAGAGAGCAACCCAGTTCCAGAATCGAATGCAATGCCTCTGCACTATGAGGCACCAATCCTAAACCATTGCACCAACTTGCCGCCCTGTGCTACTAAGTTTTATTTATATTTTGCTAGATCTGTCCCATTCCTAATATACAGTATTTCACATGAAGATCTGCACATATACAGTACGCACATCAAATTCACCAAGGAGAGATGGGTTGTTAAATTGCTTTTACACACAAACACGACTCCAGACTATTTACTGGAGTTTCACCCAGTTCTTAAGAGAAAGTGCATTTCCTTCACTTTAAATTGAATATACATGAACAAATACAGTTCTAACAGAAATCACAGCAACAAAACTGGACCTATATTTACTTAAACATAAATCCTCATATCTTCTCATTTTCAATATTCTTAGAATTTCCCGTTTAGAACAAAAGGCATCAGTGTAACAGGATCATGAGATAAAAAATGCAGTTCCTCGTTTCTTTTTTTGTTCTGGTAAGCGGTAGTTTTCACCTTCATTTGCAGTTGTAACTGTCCGCTTTCAACCATTTAATTCACATGTGCTTATTTCATATAGAATATTTTATATATATATTTAGTTCTTCAAAACTTGAGTTTAAGATGCTGCATGCATCCATGTCTGCTGTCTGTACAGTCACAGATGCTGTGTGTGCGGAACAGAGTATGTAGGGGGTAGAAGGACAAGGGCCACTCTGCTCATAGTTCAATACATATGAACACGAGAAACGTTACAAACAAGAAGAGGCCATTGGGCCCAAATAGCTTCTTTGGTTCCTAGCAGCTAATTAATCTGAGAAACTCATCCACCTGTTTCCTTGAAATACAAGACACCAGAGCATCAGCCTCAATAACATGGCTGGGTAGTTTGTTCCCTTTGCTTTAAAGTGTGTCTCCTGTTCTAAGTATAGAATGTAGTTTGCACTTGTGTCTTCTGCTTCGTGTTTCACAGCTGATCCCGAATAATTTCACTTCATTCACTCTGCCAATGGCTTTGAGTATTCTGAATATTTCATCAGATCCCCACATTTTCCTCTCTGTTCAGCACTTAAAAAATTCAGTTCTTTCTTCCTGTCTTTGTGGGGCATTCTTTTAAGCATGGGAATGTAAATAGGTGTTTTCCTTTGGACCAGTTCCAGAGCAGCAATTTCGTGTTGCATGGTGACCGAAACTGCACACAATAATGTAATTGAGCTCTTACCGATGCAAAGCTATACACTGAACCGTTATTCTGTTTGCCTTTATAATGACATTTTCACGCTGAAGATCAGTGTTTGCTGTTTTCTATTTAGAGTTTATGTTACTGGAACCTGCATGTCAACACTGCACTTGAACCTGCTGCTGCCACAGATATGATTTCCAGGGTTCACCAGTAGGTGGCCATCTTCAATAATCTATATCATAAACCACAGCACTGGTAGAAATCAAAGCTGCTAGTAAACCTGAAAGAAGAATCTACTTCCCAAATACCGTATTATGATTTAGTATGAAAAATCATTAAATTTAAAAGGCTGGTCTTTAGATATTGAAAGATGTTTAGTGATTATATACACATTTTCATCTTAACTGTATACTGTAACTTTTAATTTTGTGTCATTTTTATTCTTTACTGCCCTACATCTGGTGTATACAATTTTTAATCCTGTTATGGTTGCAATGGTTCTCACTTCTGTATTCCTTAGTCTACCATGCATTCTCTTGTTGACTGAGAGCAAAACGTAGTTTTGAAACACCAAAAAAACCCACTAGCAGGCCCTGAATATGTGCAGATAAAGGTTGAACCACATCCTGCTGTGAAGAGTCTATAATGTTTGGCTGCTTGAGGTTATTCTGTTAGAACACTCTGTTGTTGTACATGACAGAAGTAAGCTTTTGATTGGGAAAATTTGTTTAGAACTGGACAGCTGACATCTGGAGAAGGCTCCACAGCCAAATGTGTCTCATTTATTTTCCTTTTAGCATAGAATAAACTAGTTCCTTTGCATTCTAATCAAAGGGAAGGGTTGGGTTAAGCTGTGGAAGCATGTTGGGTATTGTTGTTACCCCAAAAATCATATAATTATTCCTGATCTAGACATCTGGGGGCAAGTATTTCATAGTTTGTACAAAGTTCCAAAGCTACTCTTAGTTTAATGAAGTTTGGTCATCTTACAATATTATAATATACTGTATATACCTGAAAATATTACAATATGTTACCATAAAGACAAAACTTTCATACTTGTTTTTCTTTGGAGCATCATAGTTCCACAACTCTGCATGGTCTGTATCAGAGGAAGTTAGCAAAACTGCTGAAGTACTAGTGAATGACAGATGGGAATATCACCTGTTTTTTTTTGTCTTTGCCCTTTTTCCACTGTTTTTACAGGATACTGTGGTCATGCTCTAAATTGTGCAGAGATCCTACTTACACAGAAAAAAGTGAAAAAAGTGATTGATCTGAGTACAAACATCTCAGATCAGAAAATATCACGAAACATTTTGTTTTCTTTCAAACAAAGGAGGTGTGTGGTTAATCTGGCTGGCTTTCGTGCCAACGCTGCGAAGAAAACAAGAATGATCACCATGTCAACAAAACACTGACCACTGGGTAGAAACTTTACGCTGTTCCGAGAAGCCTTATCGACAGACTGTGGAAAGACATGCCTATGCATTTACGCTGTTGAAATATCTGATCTACAGGATCATGACACGATCTGCGCATTTGCACAGATATTAAGATTGAGATTGAGATATTTGTGCACCGTCATATGCTTTAATTTCATGCATCTGTAATTATTTTTCTGGTGGCGGTACGGAACTACCAACTGACTTCAAACTTGTTTTCATGAACGCTCAGTGAAGAGGGTTAATTTATATGCTGCTGAAGATTTGCACATGGCAGGATCATTTGCCTGCCTTGAGAGAACCACTTTGAACAACAGTTCTATGACAAATGACTGTTTTCTTAACCAAATGTATACTTAAAATGTTTAGTAATTTTCAACTCTAAACAAAACAAGGCGTTATCTGAAGCTGAGAGAATAGATCCCATACCTGGTGTGGTGTCGCCCAGCGTGCTCATAGTACTTTCCATGAAAACCACAGAGTCAGCCCCACTGGATCCGTCATACTCCGATACCTCTAAGGCACTTCTGAATTCAGCACTTACATCTAATAAAAATATAAACAAATAAAGGAAGGAATGTCATAAAATGTACAATATTAGGATCCGAGTGTCAATCAGTGAATCTGTGAATACATCATTAGCACTCTTAAGAAGAGTGATTTTCTACATTTTTTTTTCACTCTGGGGCAAAAGTTTCTCTATTTTTTCAGAAAGGGGCTGAGAACTGAAGATTCATTGATTCATTTGTACTGAACAAATGAATCAATTGTCATTCAGGTGAGCAATCCCCAGTATCCTCCATTCCAAGTTCTACAATTTTTCTTCAATATTTCACTCAACAGTAGCGAATCAGTATTTAAAATTTCCATATGAATAAAAAATGAAATTATTTTTTTTCTCATGTCCTCATAAATAAACAAGCTGCCATATTATCTGGCAACCAGTTTTACCTTCACAGCACAGCTCAGCCTAGTGTTTCAACTGCATTCTGGTTCTTAGTGTCTTTCGTTTTAAACGGTTAGCATTGCTGCCTTGCAGCACTGGGGCCCTGGGATCAGTTCTGGACCTGGGGTGCTGTCTGCATGGAGTTTGCATGTTCTCCCCCAGTTTGAGTGGGTTTCCCCTGGCTGCTGGTGTGAACGAGGGAGTGTCTGTGTCTGTTTGTGCACAGTGAAGGACTGGCATCCTATCCAGAGAGTATCCCACCTTGTGCCTGATGCTTGCTGGGTTAGGCTCCAGCTTCCCTTGCAACTCTGTACTGGATAAAGTGACTAGAAAATGGATGAATGGTAAATTCAGTGACTGCTAAGGTTTATGATACCCGAAAGACCGTACATGGGCATCAAGCAAGACTATTCCTAAAGGTCTACTTAGCCTTAGCAGCAGAACAAACATTTAGATAGTCCCAAGTGTTAATGTTAATCACTAATGGAATATTTGCAGACACAGAGATACTACAATAATTAAACAAATGCCCAGATTTGCACAGCACAACTCAGCCCACCTTATCTTAAATTCACACATTAATGCTGGCTTTACAGTGTGGTTAATACCTTGTACTTCTGTCCTTAATGTTTTAACACATTTATACATGTTGTGGACAAGATCAGCCATCTCTTTATGGAAGAAGGTAGTAAGGCTTACAACAGGTTTTTTTAACGCTAAGACAGAAAAAAATGTTTGTGAACTACAAGGGGTTGCTCCCAATACAGCCCAGGAATTAATGTATTGATAAATCTGGTCAGTCACAGAAAGCAAATTAGGAAATACTTACCACTGCATATATCAAGCTTTTTTGTACATATTCCAGAACACATGATGTGGTCAATAAACCAAAATATGTGTAAAAAGAAAATCAAAAACATGTCTATAAATATGTTTCTACACATTTTAATTTAACTGTATTAACATACAGTTTTATTAATTAATTATTAAACAGGATTAACAATGTGCAACTGGATACCCACCTGGCGTGAGTGTTTCTAGACACGTCATTTCATCCACTAAAGACTCAGGAGAAATTCTTAATGAATCACAAAGCTCCCTGATGGGCAGGGCACTGCTTTTCTGCTGAAGAGTTTTATAGTCCAATTCAAAGGGCAACATCAGAGACTGAGAAAAAAAAACATTACATCAATTAGTACTACTGCATATCTACCCTGAACGTTTGTCTCCTGTGTGAAATGTTCCTTTCCTTTTATCAGTGCTACCAAAAATATGAGTAGATATCCACAAGATAATCTCTTTTGTGGGGGTCTTTAGTGGTATAAAGTGCTAGACCTAGAATTTAGTTTTTATTTCAGTACTTGTGTCTTCTTACTAAATCCTCAGCCAACGTACAAATACAGGATGAGTCATTTATCTGGTCTCCATGTTACAGAGATTCACAAAAAAATAGTAAAACCTAAAGGAAAATCTGATTGCGGTGCACGGGAATCCCAAAAGAAATGTGCATTATACTCTTTATTTCACAAGTCTTATAAAATATTAATTTTAAGATGGTGTCGTTTTGTCAATTTGGTTTTTATATATTCTGAAAACAAATTATCAGATTGTACAGAACACTTAAAACAGTGCTGTTAAGCACACACAACACCACAATACACAAATTTTGCTACAATAATTTTCACGAACTACAATGGATACTAAAACAACATTTGTAGTTTTTAAGAATACCTCCACACTGAGCACTGTAACTTTGCTGAAATCCTCATTCTGTAGATCAGATCCCCCTGCATCTGCAATCACTATCTCATCCAAAGGCACATGGTATCTGTGAAGATCAGAGCATGTTAATAAAATCATTATAGCACAAGATGAAACCCAAGAAAGGGCTCCTGTCTTGAGATCTGAGCTAAGTACCACTTAACCTCCAGTGAAAGGAAGTGTGTAAAACCAGCAACATGAGAGTCCACGAGCCACAATATTCTGTTTAACAGCCAACCTTACTAATGTATGCTGTGACTCTAGCAGGCTATGCATGCTTAATTTTCATGCAGTTTAATGCTATCTTGTTTAGCTGTATTTAGCATCATTTTTAGATAAAATTCCCAATAGGGAAAACCCTTGACAGGTGACATTTAATGCAGCCAAGTGCAGGGTTTTGCATGCAGGTAGTCATGTCACGTCATTTGCCAAACCGCTTTATACCATACGGTGTCGCGGGAAGCTGGAACCAGCAACGAGCGCAAGGCAGGGTACACCCTGGACAGGGCGCTAGTCCATCGCAGGGCCAGTGCAAGCCAATCATACATGGGGACAATTTGGAGGCCATGGTAAAGGCCGAGGGGGGAAATTTGGCCTGGACACCGGGATAACTCCCTACTCTTACAATACCAGGGCATTAGGACCCACACAGACCGCAGGGTGGGCGCCCCCCGCTGGTCCCACTAACACCACTTCCCACAGTAACCATAGGAGGTCCCACCCGGGAACTGACCAGGCTCAACCCTGCTGAGCTTCAGCAGGTAGCCAGTTGAGAGCTGCAGGGTGATATGGCTGCATGCAGGTAGTAAAAACATAAATTATATAATAAATACAATATACAAAAGAAACTTTATCAAAAGCCTTCTGAAAATGTATATCCACCACATCGATGCCTTTAGTGTATCTCTACTGTATCATTAATGTTGTTACTTGTGAAAAAGTCAAGCTAATTAGGCAAGACCTACCTTTTCTAAATTTGTGCTATTTCTTTGTATATACAGTAATTTCCATGTAGGTGATCCTCTACATTAGTTACTTCCATATCCTTTCATGTAATAGACTTATTGGTTATGTTTACTCGTCATGTTTACTTTGTTCAGATTTCTTACTACATTAGCGGTTCTTCAGTCCCTGTGTCCTACCCGTCTTAACTCAACTGCTGGAAATGTTGTGTCAATGGCTTCTGAATAACATTTATCATTTCCTTGAATATTACTGGTAAGATACCATCAGGCCCTTGGGATGTATTAATGTTGTGTGCTTCTAGTAACCTAAACACTCCCCCCTCTTCTATGCTGATATGATCTCAGACAGAACTTCCCCTGCCTTCTTCCTTAGTGAATACCTGAGTGAAATACTCATTTAGTACATCAACCATTTCCCTTTCATTGTGTAGAACTGTCCTATTTTTGTCCCGGATATGTTTTACTTCATCCTTGAAGGTTCCTTTTCTGTTGCAGTACTGAAATATTTTTTATTATTTATTTAAGCCTCCATTCCAGTATTCCTTACAATTTCTCTCTTGGTCTCTAATATATTTTTTGCCTGTGCTTGCAGTTCTTGTGCTCTTATTCCTAAGTGGAACCTGTGGTTTTTTAATCATTTTACAAAGTGCTCTCTTTTTCCTTATATCTGTCCTGATTGATTTGAACTTTTGGGATACCTACTGTATGTTTAGTTTCTGATATACTCTTGGGATAACAGTATAATCTGTTAAATCTGTTGCCATCCATTTTCTACTGATTTAATATCTATCCTATCCTATTTTACTTTTTTATGAACTGTCTGTTTCCATATATGGTCAACTTTTGCTTTGGACTAAACCTGCGCAGTTTCAGAATATACTTCAAAACATTCAAAAAAGTTATGATACTTTTTTCTTACGGTTCCCTATTGTTCTGTCATTTCTGATTTCCTCATTTGATTGTTTGAAAAGACAAAATCTACAGTATACTCTTGGCAATAGTTTGACAAATTGGGAAAAATACTGTTACTGTCATTAATCATGACTGCCATTATAGTTTCTGCTGCTGATATTCCTGTAGGTCTATAGTATTATACAATTATAATTAATTTTGCATATATATATATTTGTATATACTTTTTAATTAATATGCATATAATACATCGTAAAAAGTCAATAATTAACTTATCAGCAATAATTTACTTGAAAAAGCAGTAGTTTACATATACAAATTCACCAAGTATTTGGTACATTGGAGATGTTTGTTTTTTACATACAAATATTTTTCATTTAACCCTGAATCTAGTGAAAAACAAAACTATTCCACTGCTATTTCTCTATATATGTGCATCCAACAAAACGAGTTTCCTTTCAGGACACGGCATACATTCTATTTAATTTCAAAAGGTTATGGAAACCCCAGTGGTTTTGAAACTGAAGTGCAGCAAGAGACATTAATTAGCCATTACATACTTCTTTGACGTCAAAACATAGGAATTTGACCAGCAATGCTTCCTGATGTATTCTGCTTTTGTAATCAGCAAAGATCTATTAAGCTGTGTAATCAAAGCTTAATGCTTTGTAGGTAATTAATTGGAAAGTTTCCCTGATCAGTACCTGAAAAACATGTCCTCCCTAAAGACGTCTCCTGTAACATTCAACAGAGGGTCTTGAACAGATAGAATCCTCAGCCTGCTAAACAGCTTTGGAATTTGTCTGCGGAATTCTGCCAAGCAGTCAGTAAACACCACATCCTCCTGCACAAAGAGATCTGAAACAAGAAACACACAGCACAGATGACATGTTAAACGTAGAAAGAGTAGAAATGTAGGTTTGACTTTATAAGGATTGAGCTGTTGCGTGTATCTGCCAAATGAAAATTCCCCAATTTAAAACAAAAACAATTACACTTAGTGCATATAATATTCTTCATCACAACTGAAGGACTGTAAAACAGTACAGGGACAATCAAGGCCTGCGAAGGAGTTAACTGTGGAACTAAACTGTAGCATGTGCGGATAAAGAAGAACACTGTCATTATGGAGCCAGGATGCACAAGGATCAGGAGGGGAAAAATCATCAGCAAGTATTCTAAACATTCTAATAAAAAAGAACTATAAATGAGGAGGAAAGACAGATGAGGTAAAGAAAATGATGAGGTATGTACTGTATATCGGCATAGCTGATGAATTACGTACAGTTTCTGTGAGACTGATCACAGATACAGTACATGTGACCAATTACTGTACTGATCTAACGTGATTAGAAAAACACATTTTTAGAATACCCAATGTGTCTGAAAACACACACACACACGTTGGCTTTCTTTAGGGTAAGTTCTTACATGCTGCAGTGTCCTTGAGCTCTCTTTTGTCATCTCTGCAGGTTGAGCATGTGGAGTGAAATATTGAGAAATACCTCTTAGCCTTGGAACTTTTGACATCAAAACTAAAATTGTATTTTGGTCTCTCTGTGGTGATATGCCCCACAGGAACTGAAGATTCCAACAACAATAAAAACAGACAATCACATACAGAAGCACTGCAACCTCAGAGGTGAAAAGCAGCCTACATTTACAGAGTGTTGAAAAAGTATTTCCTGATTTCCCCTATAATTGCAGATTTGTGACACTGAATGTTTTCAGGTCTCCAACCAAAATCTAATATTAGATAAAGGGAACCTGAGTGAGCAAATAACACTATTTCTTTTTACTCATTTAATAACATAACATCACTTTATTAGCCCTATACAATTTCTTGCATTAGGAATTCATCTTTTTACATAACCCAGCTTGCTCTCCATGAGACACAGAGACAGGGAGAGAGTCTGGGATCAGAGCACAGGGTCAGCCATTGTACAGCACCCCTGGAGCAGTTGGGGTTAAGGGCCTTGCTCAGGGGCCCAACAGAGTAGGATTACTCTGCCAGCTGCAGGATTTGAACCAGCAACCTTCCAGCCACAGGCACAGAGCCACTGCTCCGCCCCTAATTTATTTAATGAACAAAGTTATCCAACACCAACTGGCACTGTGTGAAAAAGTAATTGCCTCTAGTTAAATCAACCCAATTAAAGGGATAATTCAGGGTCAGCTGATTGATTACAGTCAGCCCTGCTCAATATAAACCTCACTTATTTTGACCCTTACCATCAGAGTCAAGTTGCCAGCACAAAGATTCAACAAGCACATTATGACACGATCAAAGGAAATTCCTAGAGATCAGAACAAAAGCTGTTAATATCTATCAGTCTGGAAAGGTTACAAAGCCTTCAGTGTTGGGTGTGGGAGGGTATCTGGAAACCGAAAGAAAAGTGGCGTTGCAGAGAATTGGAGTCTCACAAAGAGACTGTTAGAGCGGGCAGGGTAATGCACTATTCCAGGAAGCTCAGTGTCAGAGCACTGAATCAGTGGGGTTTCAGTCCCAGGTCCAATTTGAGCTCTTGTGGAAATGCTGCAGTTACCTGTGGCAACATCAGGCAGCGAGCCGCTCCCAGCCCGGGTTTGACAGTTTGGATCTTGTTTAACTCAGACTGTACATTTTGTTTTCTACGTTTTTAAAATGAAGTGGATAATCCAATGCAGAAGTAATACAGTATATTAGTCACAAAAATGCTTCCATCCAAGACGGACTTCGCCCAATTTTAGTCTGCATTGTGCACTACAACTCAATATAGAGGCAATAAAATGAGACAAATATTCATATTGAGAAGCCTGACTAGCCACTGATGCTAAAGGCATGATTCAAAACTAAAAATCAGTTCAATCTCCTTATCAATTTAATGATTGGCGACCTCCGGAGCATAGCTCCATGATTAACCCCTGAAACTGGGAATGTAGGTACTGTAAAATGAAAATGGAAACATGATAATCTAAGCACAAATTCCAAGGTATGGGAGAAAAAGACAGCTCAAGTAGCAATGGAATTATGCAGTTTCTTCCAAAACCCTTTCTACAATACATAGTTCCCTACAAAGTTTTGTTTATCCATGCAAATTATTTATGATAACAGTATAAACTGAGTAAGATGGATAACAATCAAGTCTGTTTGTGAAAAAAAACAGCCCAAAAAATTTAATATAACAGATTCTGAGTGAGTGCATAACAGCATATGCACAGTGTATCTCCTTCACAATCCTCTCTACTCATTCGCAGATTTCGTCTTTCCCATACCTCTCCTACTGTCCTCTCTTAGTTTGGACACTCATTCTCACCTGCTCTATGCCCATGTCCCCCTGCTCCCCCACTTCTTACCTACTCCTACCTGATCCTATCTGCTACTTCCCCCCTCCCTCAGACCTGAAGAGGGCTCCAAAGCCTAAAATGTTATTCTTTTCTTTACCTTTCAGCGTGGAATAAACCTTTATCATTTCCTTATACACAGTTTACTGTACATGGATAGACACATAACAAAGAAAGGTCTAGTTTCTAGCACTGCAGCCAGTTTGTAGCACTGCGGTCGTGTCTCTCTTTGCTTTTAAAATGTTTGCATTTGGAATCTCTGAAATCACTTTGGGCGATTAAACCTCAAGAGATTCCACATGCACAACCCATGAAATCTTACAGAACAGGGTGTGGAGGAACATGAGAGTATGATGTCACGGCAGTTTCACTGACAGCCTTCCCATCCCGTGTGGGAAAAAAAAGGAGAGGCAGGGCCTTTAAGAGGAGTCTGACTCACACTGGATCTTCATAGAAACTGACACAAGGGAAAACGGCTTCATATTCAGACGAGCGCAGTACGGATTTCTGACTGCTCCTTACGCAACAGCACAATGATCACAGCATTGAAGGCTGTTCTAAAACCTTAGCCCAACATGTAGCTACCATGCTGAACACACCTATACCGGCTCTGTTCTGACTAAACATTGCACACCCCGTTATCATGCTGAACACACCTATCTCGGTCCTGTCCTGACTAAAGACAAGAAAAACAGGTCCTCGTATAGATCAAAGCTGCCACAATCAGCCTGCTCTCCCCATTTTCTACTAGAAAACAGTAAACACAATAGTGACCATAGGTTACAAGTGGGAAAGGCCCTTCTCACAAAGCATCCATTGTTGCTCTTAAAATTGAAGTGAAAACTGAATGACAAGTATGAGTACACTAGAAGATATTTTTGCTACAGTATTTAGCCACCTAATGTTGTCTTCCTACTTTTAGAATAGATTGTTTCCATAACCCACATACTGTTTACAACCGTGAGTTAATGACAAAAGCACAGAAAAAAAACATCTGTAAAATAAGAGTTTAAAGCCTTGGTGTGGCAGTTTTGTCATACACACATACTGTATACAGCTATTCGTGTAAAAGAGCTCCCTCTTTTCAGCTACAGTACTTATAGTGTACTAAGTTGCTTTTATTCATTATATTCCAGCCTGTCCATTGAGACTTAAGACGTTGTCTGGATTCTCTTTTTCAATTTATTACTATGAGTTGTTGTTGAAATTGTTGCGATCCTGTTAGGTGTTAATTAAAATACAGCAGCTGCTGTGATGGAGGTCTGAGGGAATACAATATGATATCTTTATTTTCATTTAAACCAAACAGTCCCAAAGAAAAGGATTTCTTGGTTTTTGTGAAGCAAACATATAGTATCTGTACACATACAGTATAGTTTAATTTCTTACACCAGATCACCAGATGTGTGCTGTGACTAAGCTCACTTTTTACATTAATCATTTAAGTGATATTCTAAAATTCGGTTAAATAAGGAAAGTTATTATGAGATGCTGATTTTAAAAAGAAAAGGTAATTTTAAATTTGGCTTTCAGTGGACTGCAGAGAGGAAAAAGGTTTAAACTTTTTCAGATATGTAAACAGTACAATGGTTGTTAAATCTATTGGATTTGTTTTATTATGCAAAATTAAACGCTTTCTAAATGTCACAGAGAACTGATTCAAGGGTGCCAACTTCCAAGGTCCAGAGGCATTTTTATTATTAAGCAGTAGATTATGTATGCATTATCAGTTTCTTATTTCAATGTTCCTTGAATCAAAGAGTCATGGAGCAGAAAATCATAAATAGCAAATATAAAATGGGTTCCTGGAGACAAATGTGTACTTTATCAGAAGTGTGAACAGACAACTGCACAACAGACCAAGAAAAGAATGCATACCATTTGTACCTAAAAAAACATTATTTGATCTCTTAGCATGAAAGTACCAAATCTTTTCCAACACGCATCAAGAAGGGGGAGATTTAGCCAAGTTAGCCATAATTTACATACTCACTTACAACTCAAGTTACTGAAAACCATATGAAAAAATGGATTTAATAACATGTCTTGTGTTTAATGAATAGATCATATATTCATGCTATCACATAGGAAATTTCACTTATTTACGCCCATAAATGGATAATTGTAGAGGCACTCATAAATCTTACTGCAATCCTACAATAAATGTTTATCAATAACTATTTTGCCACAGTTACTCCCACCAATACATTGATTCAGGCAGAAGGGAATCATTATAAGTCCAGTGGCTGCTCTTGTAGTGACCAGCAGAAGCTTGTTAAGCGAATTTCTCATCTGAAGCAATAAAGTAAGTACTGTAAGTGTATAACTGTGCTGCCCCGTCTATCAAGAGCCTGAGGACAGCAATCTAGCAATCAGGACTAATGGACAAAAAAGATCCATGTGAAAAGCTGAGACAGTGCAGCATTAAAAATAGAAACATAACAAGAGGAAAATTGGCTTTCGGCTGAATACTAAGATGATCCATTGCAAAATGACACACATTCAGTAGAATCCGATAAGTGTAGTTTCTAAACTACAAGAAGAAAAAGAGCGAATGCTATGCAAAACATTTTTGTTCCCAAGCACTTAAAATATTTCCTGAAGAAATAACTCTTTGGTATTTTGGCCCAAAAGTACAGATGCATATCATGTAAATATTTCCTTATCTAAAAAAAACACTTGTCAAAATCTGGGGAGGGAACATAGCATACAAGAATAAAACTGGCATTATCAAATACATTGCTTTGAGGCAGGACAGGTTACAGATCTTAAAAAATATACATATTGACAATGTGAACATTCACTTGAGGATACATCTTGTAGTGGCATGGAATGTAAAATATATGAAACCACAATGAAATGTAACTGAATTTGCAGTTACGGTAAGTCCCAGTTTTCTTCATTCAAGAGAGAATTGTGAAAAAAGGAAAAAGCTCTTCTGTACTCCACTAAGATGAATCTACTGGGATAAAGGCAAATTCTGTGCACCTCTATGTATCACTTGAGAGATGACAGCTGCTCAGTAATTAAAGAAGTAAAGAAACAGGCAGTTACAAAAAAAGGGATCAGAGACCTGGATTTAAGGAAACAAGATTGAAGGATGGAAAAAGTACGAGTCACTTTAAGTCAAAAAAGTAAGGCAAAGAAGGGAAAAGTTTCTTTTTTCTTTCTCAAAAAAAAAATCCTGCTAGTCCCTTTTAAAGAGGAAGTAAAATGCTTTTAAATTTAGGAACGCTGAATATTTATTGAATTTGTGTTTGTTACAGACCTCAGTCCTCATTAACAGTAGTTCAATGCAGGTTATTGTCTAGGCCCATTACAGAGAGCAAAGGCTTCTCCTTTACTACTGTAGTACAAACTGAGAATTAATCAGTGAAATGCTACAGGTTACTTCTTTAACTACTGTCGCACACTTTATTTGTGGCAGGAGTTGACAGAAAGATATTGTAGTACAGGAAGTTAAATTGCTCAGTTCACAGTGCAGAAATTCACGAGGAATGACAACACCCAAGATGAACTTATTAGGGAGTGAATATTTGGCCATAGGACAAGGAGGCCAGGACCCCCGTGCAGAGTGACCAATAGGTAGCTGCAGAGGTGGAGTTGGGATGCAAAAGACATATGCGAGGGAGAGGTGGGGATCACATAGGTATTTATAGCATTTGGTAGAGGAAAGGACCTTGAGAGCAATTGCTAATTACTGGCAGCTGGGACCAATTGAGCTTGGTTGCTGTCATCCCCCCCCGAACTTTTGTTATAAACTTTATTTTAAAAAATAGGTAACTAACCCACAGCATCTTTCTGCCACCATGTCATACAGTATATCCACTTCCTGGATGGATGTTTTGTCACTCTGTAGTCCTCTCATTATTCTCTTTACATTAATCTCTTGCTAAAATCCAGGTGGATGCTGCACATTGGTGGTGGTGGATGGGAGTCCCCATTACCTGTAAAGCACTTTGAGTGGAGTGTCCAGAAAAGAGCTATATAAGTGTAAGCAATTATTATTATTATTATTATTATTATTATTATTATTATTATTATTATTATTATTAAAATCTCTGGTCCTTATCTGTGATGTGGGAATGTATCCATTTTGCTGTGTTGAAATTGTCAGTTTGAAACTAAGACTACTGTAGCTTTAAAAAGTCATATTAATTTTATCTCGCATAATGCAACTGAAAGGTAAGTGACTTAACTTATCATGCTTAACTTACACCATTATGGGGTGTATGTGATGAATGTATTGCAGTATTGCAGGGGTTTTGTTTAAAGCCTCCTATTGGAGTGACAATTGGACACACCTGCCTTAACTGAGTAATGAAACTGAACAGGTGGAAAAATGCATGTGTGATTGGCCATTCCTGGGGTGTATATTAACAACCAGGAGGCTGAGTCAGCCAGGTGTTCACCATGAAAGAAATCAAGAAGATTTCCTGGGCTGAGGAAGGTTGAACTCCTTTCCCAAAATCAACTTTGCACACCTACAGAATTAGATAAAACAGCAGTGCAGCTTCTGGTAACTTTGATCTAACATGACAGGACTGTATAGAATAATTTTTCACCATCAGCATGTGGCTCTTTACTACTGCTTTGCATGATCTTAATATTTGATATATCTAACAGTTCTGAATCTTCAGCTGAATGTGCTGTTTCTCTTGAAGCTATTCTATATAGCCTGCAGCAAATCTGGTACAACAAAAGGGTTCTAAGCAACACACAACCATAACAAGTCTGAATGTGCACTATACCTGTGCATAATGGTTAAGGAGGAATTTAATGCCCAAAAATGTGGCATTTTCCAAAGAACTGCACCTTGTCGGAATCTGGTAAGGGCATAACTTTGTCCATGTGCAGGAAATATATAAAGCCCTGGTCTTCATTTCTCATCCTCAAATGAGAACAGTTTCTCTGTCGGAGAGCTAATAGATTTTTTTCTCTACTAAATAACTGTCACTAAAAACAATAAATTTACTGAAGTAAAAGGTAATCAAACCTTTCCATCTAAATGTTTTTAAAATGTTGACAATCTAAAATGCATTTGAAGAAGGGACACTAAGAAAGCACTGTAAACTGTTTGTAGCCACACCTTACTGTGAAATACTGTACCATGTCTATTCCAGGACTACCTTCATTCCACTGCCTAAAGCTCTCTGAGTCCCGAGAAAACCTGGAGAAGGATTCTTTCCAAGGTATGCTGTATCCATCTTTCCCAGGGAGAAATGGGACTTCATCAATATCTGTGTCAGCCTGAGAATTTGGGTTGGAGCTGGGCACCATGTCTTCGGCTCCACTTTTAACTATCGCCTGTGTTACAGTGAACCTGGAAAAAAGGAAGGGTAGGACTGGACATAGTTTTGATCAAAGCCTAAAATTACAATGATCAAGAGCAAAAATGAGAGCTTCCCACCTAGTCAAAGTGAGTCACTTAAATTGCAAGGATGTAGAATTTAGGGCACACAGGATTTTTTTCCTAAATATAGCTCCTACTTAACCCAAAGCATAAACTCATAAGGAGCAGATGACAGGTACAAGCAGATATGCCAATCTGAAATAATGTTGTAGACCTTGAAGAGGTTATGAGCCACGATGCCCCAACAAATATAGCTGCAAGGTTGGGGCTGTTTATTGTATAATTTGAGAGAGCACCATTATGGCGCTCTCTCAAAATAGCATCTAAAAAGGCAGTAATAGCTACATTCCAATAGTCACTATATGACATATAATTGTGTGCAGATTTCATCCAGTCTGAATGGATTTCACGGCTTGTGCCTGCTGTGGAGTGACTGGTGAAAACTCTGATGAAATTCTGACCAAACAAAAGTGACTTTCCTATGAAGTACAGTACAAAAAGGTCAAATTATGGACCAGTAAGAAACTATAACAAACTTAATAATACTACATTTCTAACAAATACCAAATATTAAAATACTACAAAACTCTGTCGTTCGGCAGAATACAGTAAGAAACTGGACTGTGTGGGTTTTATATGCCCTTACACTGCAAGTGAATTTTAAATAATTCTTATGACAATTACTGAACCGTAGGCAAGAATGCAACATACTGTAGCGGTTTGTACTGCTGCCTCACAGTTGTTGTAGCCTGGGTTTTGTTCCAGCTGGGGGAGCCTTCTAGTTCTTCCTTTGCTCATGAGGGTTTTTGACATGTTCACTGATTTTCTCAAACCGTCTAGAAACATGCTGGCTAGAGTAACTGTCGCCTATGTATGTATGTATCATCAGAATACAGTATGAGACAGAATTGTGTGGGTTTCATGTGTCCTTAAACTGCATGGAAATTTGACATAACTTGAATGACTGCTGGATTATGAGTGTGTGCGCAACGATGGCCAGGAAGCAGTCCTGCCTCCTACACTTCCAGGATGCACGTTAATCCCTGACTGAACTTTCAAGAGAAACTTTGCACCAGTGTTTCTAGTTGAGGAAAGAACGCAGTAGATGTTATGGAAATAATTTCTCATGAATCACTAATGTGAAATCATCTGTCAGTTTAACCTCGGGGCTAACATAAAAGTTTTGGTCCTGCATATAATACAAAACAAGACTTGGAAAAAAAAACACATAAAAGTGTGAAAATAGAAAAATGACAGTAATATTTAAAATGTAATACAAATATTACTTTTCTTGGACATCTGTTGGATATCCACAAGCCATCCAGTCATTCAGAATTGATCCACTGATGATCAATTTACAGGTGGAGAGCACTGATCCTGTTAAAACAACAGACCACAGAAAAAGAAATACTGACACTGCTGACATTGTCCCTGACAGAAAAAAAACACTTGACGTGTGGAAGAGCAACATAAATCACAATGGATATTGAGATTGGCTTCTGTACGTCCATTTCACAAACCATTTGCTTGCATTGTATTTCTTATACAATCTGTAGAATGTATAGAATTCCCCTTAAATCAGGGATATCTTGGTATTTTAAAGATTTGTTTGTACAAAGTGAAAATCCTTGCATATTGCATCACTGTTTTAATAGGGTAAACAGGCATCCCATAGTGACAATCTGCACACCCCTATAACAATAGCAAGTCTCAAGACAGCATGAGCCTAAAGTCACCTTCAGACGTTTACTGCAAAATTATTTTTATCAAGAAAAGTATTATTTGTGTGAATGGGGTAACAGTGTTAAGCAACAATCTTGTACAGGCATTTTGGGGAAAAAAGTAATATGGACAAAGACAGCTTTATTTGGCATTTAGGTCTGTCTAAGAAACATGTAACTGCAACAAATTCACAGTTATCATCAGAAAAGCAGCTGAGCAGGTATGTTGGCATTCATTGAGCAGACATCTCCAGTAAATTAATTATGCTACTTAAAATGTGTTATCACAGGTTTTGTGGGCACTTTTGGAAAACATAAAAGCTGAATATTAATGACACATGATTTACAAAGGCTTGTGGAAGCTGTCTGGATGGATTCAACCCACTGAAGCTCAGCAGGTGTGAGCCTGGTTAGTACCTCCTGGGAAAGTTAAAGTTGCTGCTGGAACTGGTGTTAGTAGGGCCAATAGTGGGCGCTCACCCTGGAGTCTGTGTGGGTCCTAATGCCCCAGTGTAGTGTTGGGGACTCAATACTGTAAATAAAAGGCGCCGTCGGAATATAACCCACGTTTCAAATGTGACAATTATAGACGGAAGACCAGTTTACTAAAGATATTACACAGAGGCTTGCATATATATCTGCATCAGCACAAATGCTTTACCCCGAGTCCATGGTTTCCTATAGGTGTCATCAGGAAGACTTCCTTTGTAGGAGTATTGATCAATCTGATCCAGGTGTTGAGGCACAGGGACAATTAGCCAGTTGACTGTCAGCCTCTGTCTTGCAGATGCCTCGAAACAAATTTTTTAAATAAAATTAACGCTTTGGGGAAAAATCTTGACAGTTTGGAAATTTCTGGCTTGGAGAGCATGGGTGTCAATGCCCATGGCGGATGTATCAGCTGAAAGAATGGGAGATTATTTGGAAGGCATTCTATCTGGAGTCCACCCTCACTGAATAAGATCCCAGCCGGATCACGCAGAAGACAGAGGAGACACTCACCTTCCAGCTGGGTTCATCTGCTTTGTGCAGCCACAGATGGGATGAAAGGAGGAAAAGAAGCCATCGGCTACATCATGCTGCAACTCACAACCAGCAGCCAATTGCTGCTCAGCGGGTGTGAGCCTGGTCAGTACCTGGATGGGAGACCTCCTGGGAAAGCTACAGCTGCTGCTGGAAGAGGTGTCTGTGGGACCAGTAGGGAGTGCTCACCCTGTAGTCTACATGGGTCTTAATGCCACAGTATAGTGATGGGGACACTATACTGTAAAAAGGAACCGTCCTTTGGATGTGATGTAATTTTTTCATTAAAAACCCCAGGGTGTTTCTTGAAATGATTACGAGTGTTAACCCCAGTGTCCTGGCTAAATATCCCATTGGCATTTACCAGTTATGGCCTCCTAATAATCCCCATATATTAATCGGCTTCATCAGTCTGCCCTCTTCCTCACTGGTAGCTGTGGTGAGCGTACTTGCACACTTTGGCTGCTGTTGCATCATCCCAGTGGGTGCTACACATCAGCGGTGGAGAAGATTCCCCATTACCTGTAAAGTACTTTGAATGGAGTGTCCAAAAAAACGGTATAGGATCACAACCCACCGCCCAATCACAAGTGGGTTTAACGATACAGTAGAAGGAGAACCCTTGAACTGGGTTTCAAGAATTAGAATACAATAGAGGAAGAACTAAACAGGAAACCGGTATTTGTGTTTTGCGAGGAAATACTTAACTAATTACAGGGAAACTGGGACTCAGTGAAACTCAGTGAAACATACTTTAAGTACCAGATAGTGCAGAGAACCAGGAAACCCACCACGATCCCTGATTTTACAGTCAATCCTACACACAAAAACCACCACTCAAAATAAATCTGAAGAGAACCAATAATAAACAAAACCCAATTCACTGTCACAGACCCAGATATAGACCAATCTGTGATCTATGATCACACTTAGTAGAACTCAATAGTTTTCAAATGTTTTCCTTTTTTTGCCAAACAATTGAAAGTCTGAAGAACAAAAACATACAGTTCAAATAGGGAACCTCTTCCCTCTTCGAGATGTGATCTTATCAGCAACAAAAGCATTTGTCTTTTACAATGTCCACTCTGTTGTGATGTAGTGTATGTGGAAGAATATTACTTCGCCATTTGAAGAAAAGCTGTTTTTTAGTGTTCAGTGCTGATCCTTCAGTGGAATGAATCATACGTGCTCTGCCAAGACAACTGCTGGTATGATGTGCTAAATGGCAACATATGTCTTACGGAAAACTGTGCTGGAACAACCCTACTTATGTCTAAACAGATGACAAAAAATCCTCAAGTTAACACAATTCACCAGACTCTGACTTCACTAACCTTACTCACCTCATACACATAGTCTACTCCCCTGTATTTCACAGCAGAAAACATTCTGTGCTTGTCACTGTGGTCATCACTGAGGACACTGTGTGTTCTGTCTTGACCTAAAACAATGACAAAAACAAGTCAGCTTTCCTGTGTGGTCCCATTGATAATCTGTACATTTTAGATTCTCCACCAACTCAAGGAAGTGTGTAGGATTATACCCATGGAGAAAAGATGAATTTCTAACAATCCTCCTCAAAGCCCTACGTTTTCTCAAAACCTCAATAAACATAATGACACTTCAACACATTATCCAATATCTATAGGGAATAAATTTGAGATAAATCTTTATAATTTATTATGGCAATTATACAGTACGTACAATGATTAAAAATGACTTTTTACAGTTTCATAAAAATAAGAAAGAAACCTTCCTCCAAACAGAGATTAATGTTTTATATCTAAACACCAGACACTGTTATGGCGTTTTACAATATGTTGAAATCTGTATTGGTATTGCTGTAGGCGGACTGGCTTCAAAAATACAATCCCGAAGGACCTGTGGGTCAACGCTTTTTTAAGATGCGGAATTTACTAACTACTAATTTCTTACAGATCGCACTCATAACTATGTAACGTTTTCAAAACTGTAGTTCAAACGTTACGTTTTCTCTTCACGAATTTAACTTCGAAATGAGGTCCGGGTGGAAGACATAAACTCAACCTCTTGTGGCTGTACAGTAAATAGGCCGAGTGAAGCGGGTGCAGCCATCACGCGAACACGACGTTTTAAAATATCATTTTAAAGTTGTAAAGTCCAGCAGATTGTTTTTTTTTAATCATGTACCATGGCTTAAATTTTGTGGGGGAATAAACAACCACTCCATTCCTTCCGCCATTAAAGCGACCAAACCGAGTCGCCGCCTCAAGACGTGCTGCGAGTGAGCCGGGGAAGGATTTGCGATCCCGCCCATGATCAGGAAACATTTACAGTTGACGGTCTTGAAGCCACTACGACGAATGGCGAACTGAATCCGGCAGAGGGGTCAATTGATATTAACATCTTGAAAAATAAATGAGTTACGTGCGTCTCCAGTCTTCTTTTTACATTTACCTCTTTATTAATAATCCCAGCGCGCTGAACGTGAACAGTCCTGTTTTACTAAAAATTTAGCCGCGCTGTGAGGCGACTGTATTGTCTTTGCCGACGTCAGACGTTGGCAGTGTCCGAAGTTGTGTTTCATTTAGCTGTGTGTCATTAGACCGATACAGTATATATATATAAATTCCGAATTGGAATTAGATGAATCATCTTTATTTTGGTTGCGTCTTTAAGAACAACCATCCTTAAGGGCTTTAGAATACATATAAACACATTTCACAAAATATTGTTAAAGAAAATTCCCCCAAAAAAACACACATACAGAAGCTTAAACAATAAAATAAAATAAACTCTGGAAAAGTACTTTTTTTTCTTTTAAAGTAGAAAATAATATAAGCCAGCTGTTATTGCCAATAAAATGCATTTTATAAAACTGTATATGCCTGCCATGGTTAATTGGTGGTTAATTTAAGTGTATATAGACTGTTAAAGCTACCTTGAACAATGAGGTACTCTTCTAGTATCTGCACACATTCGGCTTCACCTTCATCTATGCGTTTTTTACTCAAATATCTTTTTAAATCGAGTATAATCGAACACCTTTCTTCTGACATGATAATGACTAAATACTTTCAATCGAATTAACAGTAGGGGCTAACGACAAATTACACAGAAAAACAGGTTTACAATTCGCTTGTGTACTGTATTGCTGAAACTGTAATCGCAGTAATGTTGTGAAACTTATGGGACCACCTTAAATGACCTTATTTTTGGAAAAAAACTATTTCATCATCAGGTGCCATACGTGACAGTTCAGACAGAATTATCTTTGGTTATGTTACCACTAATTACGGTCTCCTAGAAATAATACCATTGGGATCATTTACTGTCCACGCCTGTCTTGTGTACAATTTATCTTGTTTCATACTTCAACTTAATTTACTCTTAGTACAGGACGTAGTGCGGTTGTCCTACTATAATCATGTCTGTTACTAACGCGATATTCCTCTATGTTAATACAGTACATCATTTTCAATGAAAGAAAATCAAACCACAGAACCCAGAGCACGTGAAAAGACTTTAATGGATAAAAGGTGATGTAAATTGGATCGTTTTGCATCATAGGGATTTATATTTTAACGTTTTACACTTCGCATCTTGCGCGGTTTACGTGCCACTCTGACGAATAGCGCTCGTCTCTGAAGAGCGGGTAACTCCTCCAGTCCGGAAGAACGAGCGCTGTCCCGCTGGATTCCAGAGGCGTGTGACGTCACTTCTGTAACTTCTGTGGCTCACACCTGAAGAAGGCTCCACGGCCGAAACGTTGTGTTCTCTTTCTTCTTTTTTTCAGCATGGAATAAACCTATTACTTGTTCCTTTGCAGCCTACGCATGCTGACGCAGCTACCCACCTGAACTACTCCTGTAACTAGCTCCGCTCACTGAGTCCTGTTACGCTTAATTAAAAAAAAAATACTGAGTTTACTCCAATGTCTTATATATGATGATGAAAACTAAGCCATAACAATAAGTAGAGCTGAAACAAATTTTCCATTTAGATGTAATAAGAGTGAAAATGTGCTCAGTTATAAAAATGTATGCACACACACAGACTCTTAGCAGGAACATCTAATCTTTAGCCATTTAATTTTTATTTTATGACGCTGAACTAAACACAATGATTCTTCATATAAGGCAACAGAAGTCACAAATTAAAATATTTATGTTTTATATCTACCCAACTACAACATGGCACCTGGCCCTAAACATACTGTATGTGGCTAAGCATAGAATTATCTTGGTCTTGACAAGAAAACAGTAGCAAGGAGTATACAAAGTCTGTTGTTGGTGCGTTTCTTAAATTCCATGTAGCAGGCATTCAAGGCAATGCATGCTTGTGGGCTGAAAACTGTTTAATGGATAGAACCAGACAGTAAAGGGTGAGAGCTCAAACTGGGGTGACATAATTCAGGGATGGCCAACCCTAATCCTGGAGAGCAGGCTTTATACTGTAGGTCATCCATAAATCATCATTTTTGCGTGCCAGTTCTGCCAGCTCTGGTCAGTGACATGACCCAGAATTATCGGAGTGCCTTTCCTGGCTGAGCTCTATCTATGATGGATAACAGAAAAAGAATTAAGCATGGACAAAAAACAAAATAGAAAGAAGTCAACACATTGCGCGATGAGTAGGTCGTCGCTGTCCTTTCGGTATGAAGTGACATTTTAGCACAACATTGTGAAGTCAATGCTTTGCAGTAAGTAAACGTCCATCAAACAAACATCCATGAGATTATACAGGGTTAGTAAAAATGTTTTTGACAAGTATAAATGCCAATTATTTTACTAATGTTTTGTTTTCCCCTCAGCAGATGGCGAAGAATTGACAGTTTATTACAAATTAATGTGGGTAACTGTGACAAAAACGTTTTCAAACGAAAGTATAAATATAAAAGTTGTCAACAGCAGTTTGACTAGCCCTGTATATATTACCTATGTGACTGGTGCCTCTAATCCAAGCAATTAACATCTGAACCCACTTATTCAGTTGTGTATGTTATGTTATGCAATAAAGAATCTAACATATGCACATGCCACCTAAGTCTGACATCTTGACATCTTGCAGTGCTTCAGTACTGTGACTCTGACTGTAGACTTAATAGGAGTATCAATAGGCCAAACTGTGAACTGTGATACTTACTTTGAAATTATCTGAAAAATAGTAATTCATGCTTTTGGAAAAACTTGTAGAAACATGTCAGAAAACAGTATTTTCAAGTGTTTCTTTAGAAATGACAGAATACTGCCATTTTATTAATTTAACTTAGGGCTGTAATATATAATATTACAAAGGTAGTTAGCTTTAAAAAACAAAAATACAGAACAACAAACCACTTTAAAATGAGATATCCTACTAATATTTAAAATCTCACGGTCTGAGTAAATTGACTAAAAAGCTATTATCTAGTTCTACATTTTGCAAGGTCTTGAACAACTAAGCACAGTTAAACTGCTGATGAACACAACATCTCTTTAAACATTTATGATGCACTGGGCTACCTGGTTATTGTATAGATTGAAATTTCGGTATTTGAAAACTAGCATTGCCTATAAAGAATGAGACAGATCAAATTACTTCCATTTGCTTGCATTGTTTTTCTTATACAATCTATAGAATGTACAGTATAGAATTCCCCTTAAATCGGGGATATCTTGGTATTTTAAAGATTTGTTTGTACAAAGTGAAAATCCTTGCATATTGCATCACTGTTCCAATAGGGTAAACAGGCATCCCGTAGTGACAATCTGCACACCTCTGTGACAATAGCAAGTCTCAAGACAGCATGAGATTAAAGTCACCTTCAGACTTTTACTGCAAAATTATTTTTATCAAGAAAATTATTATTTGTGTGAATGGGGTAACAGTGTTAAGCAACAATCTTGTACAGGCATTTTGCGGAAAAAAGTAATATGGACAAAGACAGCTTTATTTGGCATTTAGGTCTGTCTAAGAAACATGTAACTGGAACAAATTCACAGTTATCATCAGAAAAGCAGCTGAGCAGGTACGTTGGCATTCATTGAGCAGACATCTCCAGTAAATTAATTATGCTACTTAAAATGTGTTATCACAGGTTTTGTGGGCACTTTTGGAAAACATAAAAGCTGAATATTAATGACACATGATTTACAAAGGCTTGTGGAAGCTGTCTGGATGGATTCAACCCACTGAAGCTCAGCAGGTGTGAGCCTGGTCAGTACCTCCTGGGAAAGCTAAAGTTGCTGCTGGAACTGGTGTTAGTAGGACCAATAGTGGGCGCTCACCCTGGGGTCTGTGTGGGTCCTAATGCCCCGGTGTAGTATTGGGTTAGATATGCATTTGAAATCAGCTCTTAAAGGCATAAATCAGTTTGTCATTGACTTTGACAGTATATGATTTTAAAACAGTTTTCACAACTCTATAAGTACTTTACAAGTACTTTAAGGATATGAGAAAATCCAGCAGGGAACACAGGCTGTCCAGAACCAAATGTGGTCACTGCTAAGATGAAAGAGAACTGTAGAAACGTCCTATATAAAAATGAAAAATTTCTGTGCCTGTAGTTTATGGTTAAACATTTTGAATTTGATCAGATTCATGAGGCCTTGCTTGTTGCGAACGTGCGTGCTACCAGACACAGCACCAATATTTGTCCCTGTTCCTATTTGCACTTGGGATTTTGTCACAAATTTCAAGGTTACCCATTTGATTATATAAGAGCTTTCCAGTTTTGATAGGCCACTAGTTTTCAAATTATCATCTCACTTACAGGTGGCACACAGACTTGGCTGAGAGTCTAATTATCAAAATAAGACAGAAGAAGCTTCAGGCTGTGGTTTGCAATTTCTTATTGGTACCAGTCATGTAAAAGTACAATTCACATTCCCTTATTTTTCTTCTTGTGTGATTTCCTTCTATGTTCAAAAGGTTTCTCAAAATTCTAAAATTTTAAGATGTTCTGGAAGGAAGTGTGCAGGGGAAACAAGTTGGTGACACAATGCACTCTGCTAAAACAACTTACATTGCGGTGTTCATGTGCTGTGATGAAAAGGTTTAGTCAACTAAGACTGACAGTGCCCTTGCCCTCCAGACACACTGCTTAACTAATAATAAATATTAAATAATAAATAAAATAACAACTAATAATAAAATAATAATGTGATGGGAAACACCTTCATTCCTTAATAAATCCATCTTATAACTAAACAACAACCTAAATACATTAAAGAAAGCTTCCTTTTTTTGTTTAGAAAAGCTTTTGGGTTTGGGAATGAAAGATATTGGTTTCACATGCCTATTACAACTACTGGTTTCTCATTAATTCAATGGCCAAACTCCAGGTCTGACTTCATGGGCAGAGCTGAGTTGACAGAAGCAATTCTGGCATCAAGTATGAATAACACACCACAAAGATTAACTAGTAATCAGTTCTCAATCAATAGGCAGAAGAATCCAATCAAGCTAGGAGATTCAAAAGGACATCAAGCCATTGATCTTCTGTTTGTCTTCATTTTTCTTCTACTCCCAAACATGGAAAATACATCTGGCAATGGCAAGTAAAGTGATTGTGACTGAAAATCTGAACATTTCCATTGCATTTTTTGCCAAGGATTTACTGAAGACTGAGTCAATGTTATAATACTGCAGTAAATCGAATTCAGCCACATTTTTAAGATCAATTTGTGTGTCTTGTACAATAGGTATACTTCAGGTACTGCCCTAGCTACAGTATCTGACTATGGCTGTCACGATTATAGTCCCCCCTCCTTAAGGGTGCTCCAGCCCTTTCACTTAAGACTTAATTCTGTGCACCTGATCCCTTTTCCCAGCCCACCTTAAAAGCCAGGCGCCTGGTCGCGTTAAGGTTTTAATCTCTGTTCCCGTTCCTTGTCCGCCGGTTCCGACCCGGTTCATGGTTTTCATTCCTTGTTTGGATGGATCTCCTGGCTATGGACTTACTCTTGTGTTTTTGGATACCCTCTATGGATTACTCTTTTGGATTGTTTGCCTCGGCCACACCTCCCCAGTGCACCAGCGCACTTTAGGACACGCCCCCCTGTTTTCAGCCCCGTATCCCTGCATGACGTTTTCCTAGTGTTTCCCCACTTCTTCGGATTGTGTCGTCCGCATAGGGTCCGGAAAGAACTGTTCGTAACAATGGCACCGTTGGACCAAACGTTGGACCAATCCTATGCCAAAACAAATGTCACTCTTCTAGCCAGCAGCCTGATATCACTCTGCAACTCACACCTGGCAACCCACTGGAGCTCAGCAGGTGTGAGCCTGGTCAGTACCTGGAGGCCAGACCTCCTGGGAAAAACTAAGGTTGTTGCTGAAAGAGGTGTTAGTGGGGCAGCAGGGGATAGTCTATGTGGGTCCTAATGCCCCGGTACAGTGACGGGGACACTATATTGTAAAAAGTTGCCGTCCTTGGGATGAGATGTTAAACTGAGGTCCTGAGTCTCTGTGGTCATTAAAAATCCCCAATGCATTTCTCGAAAAGAGCAGGGGTGTTACCCCGGCATCCTGCCCAAATTTCTCATTGACCCTTACCAATCATGGCCTCCTAATAGTGAATTGGCTTCATTACTGCTCTCCTCCTCACTGATAGCTGATGTGTGGTGAGCGTTCTGGAGCACTGTGGCTGCCGTCTCATCATCCAGGTGGGGCTAGACACTGGTGGTGGTGGAGGGGAGTCCCCAGTACCTGTAAAGTGCTTTGAGTGGAGGGGAGTCCCCAGTACCTGTAAAGTGCTTTGAGTGGAGGGTCCAGAAAAAAGTGCTACTGTATATAAGTGTAAGCTATTATAATTAGTGTAGAGTGTGTACAACCCGTGCAATGGGGTTACAAACATTATGTTGAAGAATTTGTCATTTCCTCCCGCACTCACACATCTAGAAAATACAAAATTGATATTGATCTAAGCATATAAAAGAGCATAAGCCCAGTATGTGGCCTCTATAGAAGCAGACACAAAACAAGCTATTAAACGAGTGTAACTCCCCTCTTAATAAGCTTCCTTTGCCTCTTTGGTTGGGCAGCTCGGCTTTCTTCAAAGCCATTCTGGGCACATTTCTGTAAGTCTTGTCTCAGAAATGCGCTGCAATTTTTTTTAAATCCAGTTTAGATCAGAAGAATGTTACAAATGAGAGGAAGGAAGCTATTTTAGCCAACATGCTCATTTGGTTGCAGCTGAATTATTGATCAAACCCAGCTGTTTCTTGAAGGTTCCCAGGAAACGAGCTGCATTGTTTGTCATTCACAGTCAATCCAGTCATGATTTGATTGCAACATTTTTTTATTTATTTGAAATAACTCAGTACTGCTCTGTACTGAATGCACTGACCATATTAAATTTGATATGAAATAGCTGCGGATGCTATGTCCTAAAAACATGTTTAGAATCTGAAACCAAACTATTAAACAGACAGGTTAATCCAGAACGAATCAGTAGATGCTGTACAGTGACAATCCCCAAACCATCCATCCATAGGTGGAGTTGGAGCCTATCCTAGCAAGCAAAGGGCGCAAGCCAGGATACACCCTGGATGGTATGCCAGTCCAGTGGAGAGCACACACAGACACACACATTCTCACACCAGGGCCATGTTTCCCAGAAGCCAATTAACCTACCAGTATGTGTTTGGACTGTGGGAGGAAACTCCATACAGATAGCACCTTAGGAACTGAACCCAGGGCCCCAGCACTGCAAACCACTGCATCACTGTGCTGTCTGCCACGCAACCCCAAAACCTTTTCTTCTTGATATTTTCACGATTGTACATTAGATTACCTTGCCTATGTTTACCCAGTGAAAGGACGTTTCTCTGGGGTTCTCCCTTCCGTCATTTCAGGTCCTGTTTCTAAAGCCAGTTGAGACGTATTTGGGTCAGTAATGATTCAATCCAAAAACATGGTCATGCTTGACTTGATAACATTAATGAAAACATTACAAAAACCCTTCACTCTAGATTAAAGCACAACTGAATTATGGGGCACCTGCCAAAATAAATTGCCACAGAGGGGGTTTTCTAATAAACTGAGAATAGTTGGTTTGTACTTTACAAATAGTGATGGAAGTGGTTATCTGCAGTAGCAGTTGTGCTTCTCAAATGAATATGTTTAATATTTTAAAATAAATTATTTAAAATACATATAAACCCCAGATCATCTTTTCATAATGTCGATTTAATGAATTCCTGTATATAAATATAACAGTTTTAACTACATGAGGCACTTTAGGCCTTTGGGTCTTTTCATATTAAGCTTGAATATTTTCTTAGCTATGCTAATTTTATGTTTTTCTCCCTGTATTGAGAGTCATCTTCAAGGAAGGCATCTTAACATACAATCTCAGATGAAAATAAAATGTGGGTCTGTGTAATTTTCCCTTTTATTGTGTAACAGAAAGATAAGCATGGGTGCTGAACTTCTGTCAGAACAAATCTGAATTATTCCTGTATATGTAGCTGAAATGTACCAACGTTTTAATTATGAATATGGCAATGTAAACTCTTTGGGTAGAATGCAGTTTATCTGATACTACAGTAACACAAAACACCTTGTAAAACCTCTTTGACAAATACATGTCAAATTAAATTCATGTCCTCTTTAAAAAAAACGCATTTTGTTATTAGGGCTAATAGAGAGGTTATGTCGAATTTCTAAATTTGTTTTAATGAACGGGTTACATCAACTAATATAATTTATATACTGTATGAGGCTGAATATTGGAGAGGTAATCTCTGTAAATTGAAAGCTCCTAAACAACTCGTGCAATCATTTTTATAAAATATATATAGCTATTCGATTCAATTTGTTTTGACCACTTTTGTCCACCTTTGTGACCTCCGCGCCAACGTCCCCAGAGGGTGGAAACTCTCCCTGAGTTTACCGGACCTTCACTCGTTTTTTCACTCGTACTGTAGATGCAGCGCTTGCAGCTGTGAGCTTAGATGTAAAGATACAATGTGCCAAATTCAAACTGGGCGGGCACATAACAAATAGCTGACTATTGTGAATTTTAAAAGACGTACAGTATGTGCATCACTGACTCCCTGTACTGAGAATAGAAGAAGCAAAAATAATGAAACACGCACGCTTGCACCATCGCAAGCTGCAATAACACAATTGCAGCTTCCTTCAGCGTAATATTACGTTCAAATATGTTACATTACCCATATACACACTAGGAAAAATGTAGATTTCTAAACAGTAATACTGCCAGATATGCACAGTTTTGAAATTGAACGTGAACGCAAAAGACACCTAAAATAAGGAAATAATATAGGGTATTGAAGGTGCGACATGAAAACGTGTGCGATCATGGTATTTTTGTACCAAACACAGGTCATACACAAACACAGGCAGGAATTTGTAGGAAATAGTAGTCCCAAGTTATCTGCAAATGTCAAGGACTTATTTTGTTTGAGAGATTCTACTGTTTGAATTACTTCTGTTCTTCTGAGGTATTTGTGTGGTGCCTCTTGTAAGGATTGAATTCCATCCATTTTCCAACCACTTTATCCAATATATGGTTGCAGGGGAGCTGAAGCCTGGCCCAGCAAGCTGAAGTATGATTTTTAATAAAAATATAGACTTGTAGTTATTCAGAATGCAACATTATTCCTTACCACCTATATGGTTCTGCTTTCAGAGAAAGATACACATTCTATTAATTTAAATGCTTGAGACTGGAGTTTTAAGAAAAAAATGTAAAATTCTTACATTAAGAAAATGTAAATACAAAACCCATCAAATTTCTGTTTAAACAGAAATACACAATAGACACTTAGTTGTACAGTATGAGTGAAATGTAAATTAGTATTAAACAAACCATGTTTCTTCAAAACCCACTCAGTTTATTAATTGAAAACAGTGCTTAGGGGTTGTCTGAAAAAAAAAAGTGAGATTAAAATTCAACAGGTTTAGTAACTGTCTGATAAAATTTGTGAAATTCTGACCAAAAAGTGCTTCAGATACATTGGTTAATTAGACAGTTTGGTGCTTTGAGAACAATTTGAATTTGTGTTTTCTAAGAGAGTGAGAGAGATGTGTAGCTAATTAAAACTACTTTAGAAATCAGGAAAGCTTCACACTTGGATTTAATTTAAATTTTCACCCAGTAAGAAAGCTCAGTGTGTGGAATTTAATTTAGAGTTGAAGTTGTGAAAAATCCTTGCCGCTTGCAATCTTCTGATGCACAGCACTGTCATCAGAGTAACTAAAGTACATAAAGTAACTTCCTTTAATGTCATTCAAAGCTAAAGAAACAGGAAATGCTTACAATAGCAGAGTGGTGACCAACAAGCCTACACACGTTTAAGGTTTCAACATTGGGGAAGATAAACAGAACATGATGGAAGACACACAAATGGAAACTGGTAGGGGGTGAATCAAAGAAAATGAAAATGAACATATTCAAACTGAGAAACAAGGCACTTTTTATACCAAGGGTTGTGGGAGTCGGGAACAAGCTACACAGCCACAAGGTCCAAGCAGAGACCCTATATTATTTATTTCAGGAAGTATCTGTCTCTTGGCTACTAAAAACAAAATAAGCTAGAGAGCCTCCTCTCATTTGCTGACATTTTTACATTCTCGTGGAAGTCTGAAAACAGCTCACATTCAAATACTAGTGAGAAATCCTGTTTGATAATAGTGTCCTCAGTGTGTGGTGCTTAGGCACTTCAGTTTTCCCTCTTCTTCTTCAGAGCCCCATAACACCACTCTCCAGCCACAGGAGAATTCTGTAAGGCCAGATCCCACACCATGACAGATGTCAACCCCATTCAGTTTCATGTCAACTTCCATCTCCACATACTGTGGACTGACTTTTGGAAGACGCCTCAATTTGCACCTCGTTATTTTTCTTCGACGGTTCTTTCTCAGAGTCCATGTCTTTCGCTGGTAACAGACTAGGTAACCAGCTGACCCTAAATTGTACTCTGAGCCTAAATTGTATTTTTAATCAAAAGTTTTCCATGCTCAGTGAAAACGCTACCTCGATGTTTGAACTCGCCCATCGACCTGCTTCAGCTCATGGTAAGGAGGAATAGGCCGGGTAGTCAGCTAACAGTCATTAATTCTGATAACTTTAGCTGGTTAACTTGCTGATATTGACATTTTCATCCACTACACCTCACATGCCTTGTCTTATTTGGTGATGTTCTTCGTGCTGATATCTGCCTTCATACTGTACACTGTACTCTGCTCATTTGTGAAGATAAACTCATAGAGTACTTTAGTCACAGAATTTTATTTTCAGATAGGAATCACTGTAGCTCTTTACTAGTCTTCTGGGACTCCCCTTCCTTCCAGGCTGTTTTGACAACCCTTGTAAGCCATTTTGCTCCTGTGAGCTTTATGTTTATGGATCTTAATATGTGTCTGGGTTTCATCCTCCATGATGGGCTGTTCAGTGTGTTCCTTGCTATTTTGGGTGAAGGTACTTATATGAGTCCTTTGTGAATAAAGCCTTCTTTCTAAAGAGTGAAATCTTTACTTGCAATGCCATTTAATTTAAAACCATGGATGTAAATGCTGTACTCTGTGTCTCATAATGGCTTATCTTCATTTGTGCTGTTCAGGTATTTTCACAAGAACTGCATGCTTTTGTGTTTGCAAATATACCATAAAAAAGAACACGATCTGAAATGAATAATACGATTTTCTGTATAGACCATGTCACAAAATCTTAAATTCATAGGAAATGGTTTTCCCTGTGGGCATTGAATGGGCAAGTAGGCAGATCTAATTCATTCTATTATGGAGGGACATCTGGCCACACTTTGGTCACAGGGAGAATAAAGAGCTTATTTTCAAGTAATGTTTCAGTTAATGTACAGTATTTGTTTCTAATAAGATAACAGTGTAGTATTTATTATTACGAACATAAGAAATGAGAGGGGGTTACCCAGTTGTCATTGCTAACTGATCAAAGGGTCTTGTTATCTTTATCTTATATTTTCTCGAAAAAAGCTCAGAGTAACATCTTACAGTATCCCACAAACCCTTTGGGTAAAAACTTACATTTCTTCTTAGTTTCCACTTGTGTTATGTGATGACCATTTCTGTGTTGATTCTGAACAAATCCATTTTGGGATTTAAAATACTTTAATCAGGTCATGTCATACACCAGCCAGCAGTTATATCACTCTGCAGCTCTCAACTGGCTACCTGCTGAAGCTCAGCAGGGTTGAGCCTGGTCAGTTCCTTGCTGGGAGACATCCTGGGAAGCTATGGTTGCTGTGGGAAGTGGTGTTAATGGGACCAGTGGGGGGTGCCCACCCTGCGGTCTGTGTGGGTCCTAATGCCCTGGTATAGTGGTGGGGACACTACACTATACTGTACTGTAGTGGGCACTGTCTTATGGATGGAAAGTTAAACTGAGGTCCTGACTCTCAGTGGTCATTAAAGATCACTGGGCATTTCTCAATAAAAGTAGGGCCTTTTCTGTGGCCTCTGAATTGTCCCCATGTATGATTGGCTTGCACTTCCCCTGCGATGGACTGGCGCCATGTTCAGGATGTGCCCTGCCTTGTGCTCGTAGGCTCCGGCTTCCTGTGACACCATATGGTATAGCGCGGATGGCAAATGACATACCATACACCTCTCTTTTCATGATTAAAAAGATTTGTTTCTTTTAGCCTGTCACTAACATTCCTTTATGCCTAGGAATATATCTGGTCACTCTTCTATGAAACTTGTGCATAATATTCTAGAAGACAGTTTCCTAGACATTGTACAATTTTAAGATCAATAAGAAAATAACACATTTTTTACTAAATGCTTTACTTCTAATTATATATTCTAACATATTATTTTCATTTTTAATTGCTTCCCCACAAAACGATACACAAATTGTCAAATACAGCTCAAAGCCCTGTTCCTTCCTGATTCTATTGTCAGGTATTGCAATAAGAATGAACAGTTTTCTGTTCTTAAATGACTCTTGGAGATAAGTGCTTGTGTGTCATTGCATCAGATTGTCACTGCAGTAAGCGGACAATTAAAAAATACAGAGCACAAAAATGTAAACTGTAGAGGAAAATATCCATAGGAGAAATGTCTGATGTACAATTTATTTTCCTTCATTTACCTTCTTGCATTCATTCATTTTCAAACAGCTTCTTCAAATTCAGGGTTGGGGAGTGGGGGCTGAAGCCTATCCCAGCAAGCAATGGGCACAAGACAGGATACAGTGTTAATGGGACAGCAGTCCATCACAATGCATGCAGACACAGACATACACACACACACTCCAGGGCCAGTTTTCCCAGAAGCCTATTAACTTAAAAGTATGTTTTTGTTTTTGGATAAACATATTGCCTGACGATGCAGACAATATTTCCACTGTACTTCTAAATAAAATCATACACAGTCATATTCACAAACTATAACCTCTGCTACTGTTTTGGCATCCAAAAATACGTAATACTGTGGAATTTAGCATAGGTGACGTGTGCTCCAGGAGCTGCCAACTGCACACAGAGGAAGATTCAATTTTATTGAGGTCATGGTATAAAGAATGTCATTATTCCTTGACATGCAGCTTTTTACCAAGAATACATGCCAAACACGAAGGACATTCTCCATTAAAATACAATGATCATTTATGACTTTTTAATGTGCTGGGCAAGGTATTTCACTGTAGGTGCCATGAAATCTCATAGCTTCCTTAATGTGCTTACTGACATAATGCTTACAGTTCCATTAAGAACATGAACTGTACCCGCAACATTCCTGTCAGTACAATACAAGCAATGCTTGCAGAAAACAAGCACTGGAGTAGTGATTAGGGTGTGGGATTTGTGATAGGATGGTTCTGTGGACAAATCGTGGGTGAGGCACTGTCATTGTCCCCATGAATAAGGTACTTCACTCAGCCAACTTCAGTACGATTCCCCAGTTTCTGCATATAATCCATCCATTTTCGAACTGCTTTATTTATTTTTTTCTTATAAAATATACTTTATTCCGAAAAAAAGGAGACATCTCACACATGTTAACAGTCCACGTAATAAAAACAATGGCGGAACGGCGGCGATTGTCCGTTATCAATCATTGCAAGTGTGGGCGGATTTGCGCTATTATGAGAGTCCCTCCAGACCCTACCACTTGCTGTTGTCCATTAATCCCTGTACAGGGTCCAAAGCCCTTTCCAGCGCTCCCTCGCCGTGGGGAAACCCCATTTGGCGACGTCGTGCTTCATCCTCCTCCCGAGGTCCGCCAGGATCCACTCCTCCAGCTCCCTCGCTCCCCACTTGATGTTGTGCCGGATGAGATTGTTCCTCGTGTCCCACAGGCCTTTTTTTGTGAGGGACAGCAGCAGCCACATCAGGAACTGCGTCCCCTTGTCTAATCCGGTAGGTGCCAGCCCCTGCTTTATAGAAGAAAGGCTCAGGGGAGCAGAGCCTGAGCCTATCCCTCAAGCAGAGGGCACCAGGCAGGATACACCCTGGATGAGACACCAGTCCATGGTAGAGCACCAGCACAGACACATTCACAGCGCCAGGGCCAATTTCATAGAATACCAGTATGTTTTTGGACTGTGGAAAGAAACCGGAGCACCCAGAGGAAACCCCTTGCAAACACAGGGAGAACATACAAACTCCACACAGGTAGCAATGCAGGAATTGAACCCAGGGCCTTAGCACTGCTAATCAGCAAAGCAGCATGGCTAACCATTGCACTACCGAACCCTAGACGTAAGTCATTTTGGATAAAAGTGTCAGTATAGTTTAATAAACATTATTTTCCAGGTTAGTTCCTAGTAGATATTTGAAACCAAATAGACTCAATGGGTTGAAGGGCCTTTATTAGCAAAGGTTATTATAATTAACAACTTTTAGTATGTTCTTATGGCTCACACTTACGTGTATAAGACAAAGTTTAAATTAATGACCAACTTCCATATTCATGAGCACTCACAGAAAACATTTTATCTAACACATTCGTCCTAACATTCAGTAGTAAAGAGCGATACCTGAATAGATGTCGTGTGAAACTCCAGTGATACCTTACAAAAACGTGGAACACACCACGTAACAACGTGTAATAAACACTGCTCATTAAAATGTACTTATGTGACAATCTCATCTCTTCTAAATTTATTGAGCACTCAGGTTAACAAAATAAGCCCTAAATAATTACTTTGACGTTTTTCAAGTTTTTCTGCAAAAAGTTAACCCTTTCAACGGAACAGTCTTAGTTTCGGGTGTCAGCTTCAACTGCACGGTAAGGTAGGGTGTTCCATCCAGTCACAGGCTTTTTTTTACTTTTAGTTTTATTACGTTCGTCTCTCCCCCACCCGCAGCAAGCACAAGCAAGGGCAACACAAAAGCTACACAATTTTACTCGTAAGGGGGCGATAGATCGCTCTGCTCTCAGACCCAGTCTTCCTGACAGCCTCCGAGACCACACCCTTTAAAGCGTTAACGGGGTTCAGTTCAAACGTAAGCAGCATAGGCCTTCCCCCCACGGCTGGGCACGCCCCGTGCTCTGCGTTAGCTCCCCGCAGTGTCGGCGGACCCAAGGTTTCTCTTATTCAGTCGCTTCAGTGCTGCGCTAGCAAGTACCTTAGCCGGGACTTGAGTTCATTAAGTACAGACATGGCACTGCTGGATCTGGCCCTGCAGGGACTCGCTATCTTCGGATTCATCCTTTTCGTCGTTCTGTGGCTCATGCATTTCATGTCCATCATCTATGTGTAAGCCAGGCCCTTTTTTATTTATATATATTTTCCAGTACTTGACTGTGGGTGTGTTGATGTGTTGTTGTTTTTTTTGCCACCTCCGGTGTTCAAGTGTTACAGGCTCGAGTGCGCCGCAAATCTTTTGACTTCAGACCGCCTGACAAAGGCCTGTCTGTACTCTTAGCCGCCAAACTGGTAGTAGGTCCTCGGGGTCTGGGCATTTCGCTTTATTGATTATTCATGGCGAGAATGAAAGAAACCTCATGTATCTTGCAGAACAGCTGACGTTTAAGTGGGGAAGGAAGCGGGGCACGGCAGGGTCAGGGGGAGCTTGGGTCCCCTCAATTTGTGGCAGCTCGCTTTGTGATAAAGAGCCCCTGTCTCGCAGGGCTTCGGCGTCTGGTAGTTGGTAAAACCGTGAAGGCTAATCGTGGCGGAACAGGCAACCGTGCGTTTTGGCTTGTTTACGAAATGCGTTTGAACAATGGACCGGTGCCATAGCGCCGAGCCTGCGGTGTCTCTGCGCTCGGGCTTCAGTGTAACCAGGAAACCGGACAGCACGGGCTGTCCAGTCCCATCGCCGTGCAAATCAGGTGCCTGTCAGACTTGCACCAGAGCGAGAGGAGAGGTGTGCTAACACCTAGGGTAGTAAAGCTAAACACCGCAATTGGTGAAAACATTAGAATGGTGCTAGTCTGTTGCTTTTTATTCATCAGCTTTAACAAATATCATTAAGATCTGGTTCTGCTGTGATTACATATTCTCATTCACCTATAGAGGGTAAAGCAAGCGGATGTGCTCGATAGCCGGGTTTCCCTGAGAACACGCCACCCAGATGAAGGTGAATAATAGGGATTTTTCTAATTAACTGGTTAGATTCCCAGCGAAATACTCAGTGATTTTTTTTTTTTGGGGGGGAAAGCGTCCTTGAAGGATTTATAAGGTCGTTTGCTTAATCCGGCTGTGAAATGTCATTGATAAAGCTGACCCGGTGTTCCGGTGCCGATTGAGTCGAGGCGACATGAGTGCTTAACTGCAAAATATAAATATCTGAAGTCTGTATAATTACGGGAATTAAATTTCCATATTCTCTATATTTATTTCCATACGTACAGCACCCACCACAAGCAATTTCTGGTCTGACAACTCAGTGCGTCATTATAGATAACCGACATGTTTTCATTTATGCCATCGGAACATTTAAGATATTCGTCAAAGTAGTAGTCTAGCAGTAGCCTGGTGTATTTTGCAGTTCCTGGCTTTTGATTCTGACGTCGATCAGCTCTTAGGCTTTTACTCATGACAATGTCATGTGAGCCCATCTGATCTCCAGGAATTCCACTACCCACTGTCTTGCTGTAATCTAAGAGATATCGCACTGTGTTGAAATTAAAAACAATAAGAAAATGTTTCCGTTGAAGGAGTAAAAATGTGTGTGACTTTCACTCCCCCAACCCCCTCACGAAGGTTTTGAAATTTCCAGAGGACGTGCCTCGTTTTGATAGTCTTTGCTCAACCTGTTTTAGCCTGAGAAACAGTGCACTTGACATGTTTTCTTGAGATGTGTAGAGTGCTCGGTAAATGTCGTGACTGTTTGCTTTGAAAGGATACTCAGCTGATCATTTTGTTTCTATTCGGTACACTATCAATTACTCTGAAAATTTTTCCTACACAGGCAGAATCCAGTTAGTTCTTAGTGTCTTCATATGTGGAGGTTTGTACATCTACCACAGAGTTCAAAGAAACACTTTGAAGACACAGGAAAAATGTGCATTTTTTCCCCCTCTGGTATACCCTCAAAACAAATTATTTCCTGTCACTTTTTAGCAGTAAGTAATTAGTCTTTCTTTTTCACACGGTGCAGTTGGCCTCTTCCCTAGTAGTTATAGGTTGGGAGTGAATTCTGTCAAGTCCCTTTCTCCAAGTGCTTGGCAAGCAGAACATAAATACAGTATATGAATTGGAGGTTTCCTTTTTTAGCTGCTGTTTGCAAGTAGGTGGACTGCATTGCAAGCCTGGACTGTTCATTTCAGACAGCCCCAGTGAAACGCGATATCTGAGCACTTATGATGCATTAGCTGCTGCATACTGCATTATAGGCATCACCGTCTTGAAATTAAGCCCCTCGTTATGTACATCCGAATTGCCGTTTCAGATGAGGAGAGCCTAAATTTCATGCTGTGCTGAAGTATTTTGAAAAGTAAAAGGGCACGCAGAATGACGCTGATCTGATTTCCGTGACTTGCATTTCTTCTTTTTTCTTAACTCACTGGATTAAAAGCGACCGTAATGTAACCATTCCTGTGTCACTGTAAGGTAATTCATGACAACCCGTTTTTATGCAACCCTGAAATTTAAGGCACCCATGATAAAGTCCAGCCATGGTAGAGTTAGAGCCGTTTCTCGCGTGGGAGGAGCTCATTGCCTCTCATGCTTTTGCTAGGCTTCTATGTCGCTCGCAATGCAGCGACAGCCGGGTTACCTGATTAGTTTCTGAGTGGGAGGAATTTTGGACTGGCTTTAAATGGGCTCTTGAATGCAACTTTTTTTGTCTGTCTCTAACTGCCCCGGAGTTTAAGGCCTTCCTCCCACCTTTTGCTACTTTGTCGTTCTCCCTCGTCGTTGGGCACTTATGCCAAGGTGTCCAGTTCACACTGACCCAAGTGTTGGGAGTCCGTCTTTCCAATTCAAGAACAATATTGACCCAGACTTTCGTAATATTTGCTAAATCAGTCCTATGTAGCGTTTTCGCAATGTAGTTTTCAGTTGGCGGTTTTAAAAGGTTCACATTCTGTCAGGATCCCGGAGCTATAAAATAAATTGACGAAAGGCTTGGACCAGAAGCAGGAAGACCACAGTTGTTAAGAACATTAGTAGCTTTGTTGGCTTCTCAGATTGTTATTTATATTGGTCTTGGCAAATTAAAGACCTTTCGCTTACTCTACACGCAAAGTGTAGCTGAAAACTGAAGTTTAAATGCTTTTTACATTAGACAGCCTTTTGCACAGCTTTGCTTTAAACACGTTTTAGGCCAAGAGGCAAAAGAAAAGAAAAGCTTCACCTGTTTTATCATCAAGAGACAAGACATCCTTATAAAAAACAAACTATGTGAAACAAAAGCCAGCGATTTTGGCAATCCTTAGTGTTTAGAGGCAAAATTATAGTCTTCCTTAACACCTAAATGATGGAAATCTAAATGGCTGGGTTTTTTTGTGAGTGTTCGTTAATGCCATACTTTTGGTACCAAAATACCTTTAGTGCACACAAATAAGCTTTGCATAGGCAGCAAAAAAGTAAAGTGTAATGGATTGAGCATAATAAGATAAATGACTAGGCCACATATTTCTGAAACAATATAGTAGATGGCAGTAAACTTACATTTTTAGTAATGGGGTTACAGATATTCATATACATTTTCAGTAAAAACATAGAATGAAATAGAACTTCCTTCAAAGACCATACTGTAGGTTGTACTGGTTGATTGTCTTCTAAGAGGTGGCTTGAACAGGAAATTTGTAGTATTGTATAAAAGGTACAGCAGATTGTGCCATTGGATCTTTGATGGTTTGAAAACATTTTGCAGAAAACTGACTATGTTCTTTACCCAGAAATGCTGTTTTCAACATCAAAAGTATAGCCTGCTTTGTGGGAACAAACTTGAAATTCTTTTCTTACTTTTGAAGCTTCAGCTTTCATTTCAGTTGTAGTTTGCTTGTTAGGAATTTGAGTAAGGATAGGAAATGTTGAGTTCATTTTGGGAATTCTGAACTCATTAAATTCTTACCAGAACCCTCAAAATTTAGGACTGTATTTTATGTAGGTCACAAAGTATTTTAAGATGTGGTTAATACATGCAAAGTGCCGAGAACACATTTAAAACTTAAAAGAACAATCAACAGGATGGTGCTTGTGACAGAGGCTGTTAGTGACACCACTAAGGCATTTTTCATGAAATTTAATCGTAACATTTTTCATAGTAAATTAGGGTTAGGTAATTCTTTCCTGGAGGGATTAAAATAATTATTGGTGTCATTAGCACCTCAGCTGAACAGTTTGTTTGCCTGAGCCAGTTAGACTTGATCCTTAGGTGAATTAGTAACATTACATACAGTAATTTGGGGTCACCTATTTAACATAGAAGTGAACATGACTTAGGACTAGGAAAGAATGTCCCAAGATATATTGGGCAGTAATTAGGCAGTCTTAGGCAGTAATTAGGCAGTCTAAGGATGTTGTGGTGACAATCAGTAAAAACAATTTTTAAATTAAGCCATCGAGATCTTATTGAAAACATAAAAAATCTGTAGTCATTTTAGTGTGAGCATGGACTAACAGATAGTTTTTCTTTCTTGCATGTGTCTACTGTACATCCTGGAGTACAATTCAGAAAGTGGTGAAACTGGCAGTACAGGGAAGCGTTCATGGTTAATTCTGTATCATAATAAAATGTAATATAAGCTCAATATAAGAAGGTTGAGGAACACTCTGTTCTACTGTAATTGTTTTTCCTAAAGTGTCACTGGAGGCGTGTGTTTTGAAACATTTCTGAGCTTGCGAGCACTCCCACGGCTCCCTCATTGAGAAATTCCCTGGAATGTTGAACTGCAGCAGCGTGGAGTGGTGACTTCAATATTGGGTGCAGCATGACTGACTGCAGTGTGCTTACATCATGTGGCCGTGGATGACCGGGAGAGAGAGAGAGAGAGCTAGGATTTGGGTCCGCAGAACTTGGAACAATAAACGAACCCTCTCTTGTCTGACCATACCACAGACGGTGACCGAGATATACCTGGAGCTCTAGGCAATGTTTTGTGTTTTGCAACCTGGGAATGAGCTGGGAATTTTTTAAACCAGCTAATAAATAGTTCTACGTGTCCTGTTTGGCTCTGTTAGTTACATGGGTATCCAATAGTTACACTGTAAGTGACACCAGTACTTTAGATACCCATCATATCATCTCTGGACAGGAAGATGAAGTGAGGGACAATGGAGCATAGATAAACCCCACTAATTGATATCGGTGTGCGCAGCGTAATTATGGGCTCATGTCTTTAACCAGCTCACAATAGTCATTCTAATGGCGCTAATCATATGGTTCCACCCAGGTACTCTGTAGGAACCTTGAAATTAATTCACTGCCCAACATGAATAAAAAAAACAAAGAGTTGTGTTTAGTAACAGAAGCTTTGGCCGTTGCTTGGGAGGCTCGTTGACTTTTGTTCAGCCTTTGTGCGTGTCTCTGTACGCTTTAAGAGCGCCTGAGGAGTGTACCTGTGGGGCTGCTGAGTTATTAAAAAGCACAGAGGCAGTTGTGTCATCGCCTCTTTGTGATGCACCGTGCGGTGATCAGATTTCCATATCCCGGATCTCAGGTGGAAAAAATGAGTGAGGAAACTTTTATTTCTAGCTATAGTTTATGTCACAACCTTCAGTTAGGCTGGAATATATAATATTTACAAATTAATTTAGTAAGATATTACTGACACATATTATAACTGTGTCAGGAGTATTTCTATTCTTGTTTACATGTGGTTGGAGCCTAATTAGGCCTTTTTCATTACTTTCTCAGAGATATTGATTTTTACCTAATTGTGTTTAAAGGGAGGACTGTATCCAATATCCGCCATCATTTTCATGGTTCGGTGCCCCGGTAATGGATTGAATAGGCACTTGGCTTATGAATTGCAGTTCTTTTGTCTGTTGGTGAAGAAAATATTAGGTATAAAAACAAAGTGAAAGAATCAGTGTTGTAGTGTGTAGATAATGTGAGATTATAGCAAGAAATGATCAGTTCATACTGAAATGTGGTTCATACTAAAATACAATGAGAGCACAGTCTGTACGGTTGTGTGTAGTTAATGAGGTGGGGGATTTAAAACCAAAAATAAAGTAATGCCTTCCTTTCCTCTGGTCTTTTGTCTTGGTTTCTATGTTCTTTTCTTTTTTGGATTTCACATCTGTACATGTGGTGCATGATGAGGCTTTCTAGTTGTTTCATATTCTTGAAAAAGACAATAGGAGTAGTTTATTACGGACAAGGACTTGGGGCCCTGTCAAGCACAGTCATCGTGACAGAGAGCTAACGAGAGGCGGAAAATAACCTGGTGTTGGATTGACATTGGAATGCTGCAGATGTTAAACATGACTAAAAGCTCGGGAGAAAAATACTTATCTGAAGGAAGAGGAAATGCTTTGTCCAAAGTTCCTTGCTGATTCAGCTTTCACATAGTCTTCGAACAGCTTCTTTTTGTTCAATTTGTACCTCATGTGACATGTAGCAGATAGCTGTTTTCTCTCTCTTGATATTTCCTAGTCACAGTTTTAACCTAATAAAATCTGCTTCTTTCATTAGGTAACATACTGTGGTGCATTGGTTTCAAAATATTGGTCATTTTATTTAGGATTTTTTTTGTTAATATCTTGAAAAGTTTGAACTTGTGTGCCCGTTAAAGTGTGTAGGCTTGACTAGCTCTATTGAAAATGTTGATTTTTTTTTTAAAACTAAACCAGGAAGCCTAGGTCAACATTTTAGAACATAAGATTAACCTGAATATAGAAAAGTCGCACTGTAAAAAAAAAAGGGCAAAAAAGTAAATTAAAACTCAGGCTGCCTTGTGATACATTAACTGCCAATGGAGCATTAATAATAAGCAGAAAGGCAACTCATGTAGCTGTTTCATACTTTAGTATTCTTCTGTTCATTAATTGGCAACATGTCTGTGACTCATGTTTAATGCTTTAAATAAACAAATGAATAAACAAATTGTTCCACTGGCTAGACTGGAAATTAAGATATATTTATGAAATGAGATGATAATAGATGGAATTGTGATTATTGCAGAGTCATTTAAAGAGATTTAAAATGTCAAATACATACAACTAGCTCTATATTTGATAAATATAATAAAGGGCATTTACACTGCATCTTAAGGATTTTTATTATTGATACTTGTAGTTAGTACAGTAGCTAATTGATCTGAGCATCACATTGACATCAGTAACACATAGCTCGTACCCGACTCGCACAGCTCTTTTGCGTTAAGATGTGCCTCCTTTTTTTCCTTATAGGAAATGAGTGAAGTGGGGATTTTATCAGGAAGTTGCAATGCGATGTGGGGAAGATGTAGCTCCTTTCTAGTTTGTATTTACACCATGTCTTTGAACTTGATATTCTCAAAGGGCTTCCCATTCGAAGAGACTTATTGTACTACACCGATCATAGAAAAACACTTATAACTCTGTCTACAGATGTATGTTTCTAGAAAGATGAAGCAAGCAGATTATAGGTATTGATTAAAGGATTTGGGTGTTTTTCTGTGCCTTGGCTTGCAACCATGAGCCTTGTACAGTATTTGTATACTGGGAGGAATGAAGATGTGTAGACAGGGTTGTCCCATCTGTCCACATGTAATGGACAACATAGCCTCATAGTGGATGTTCAGCTCTGATTGGCCTGGCCAACTATTCCCACCCTGTCTGCGTGGTGGTGTGGGGAATTCCCAGTCACATTCGGCTAGTGACACGGGCCAGACATGACCAAATGATTGCAGAGCTCAGCCTGCTCTAAGGCAACTTTACATGTTGAGCCACAATAGGGGCTTTGAGGAGGTGGTTTAAAAATAACAAACCAACACAGTGAAGAACCCCATTTGGGGCAATTATGAAGAGGACAAGGCCTTTGTGCCACTCTTTGGTTTAAGCTATTATTTTAGATAGATAAGACTTTATTGATCCCGAAGGGAAATTGATTAATTGATTTTCAGTGCGTCTTTTAGAGGAGAAAGCCATGCGAAGTTTTTTTTGCATCAGTACACATCTTGAGTTTTTAAAGGCTCCAGTGTCAGGAAGTTTCCTAGACCTATACAAAGCGTTCCCTCAGGAATTGATTGTTTAAGAGGGGCTGTTGTTGCACAGAACGTATTGATTGATAAATTATTCACATTGACAGGTGGGGAGTATGAGGTGTCTTGAGGAAGTAGGCTTAATTGACTTATATGTAACTGATACAAATACAAAAAATCTTGCAAAAAGGTGATTTCTAATATGTATGGATTTCTGTAATTAAATTGACATTTTACAAACCCACAGTTATACATTTTGGGGGAGGGGAATAGCTCTTCATAACATGTATATGAAAAGCTGCTATTCCCTAAAAGATGGCTCATATGGCGCATAAAATAAATAATCTCGTTTCCCAAAGCCAAGTTGTGTAATATCTACTAAAAAAGGTGCTACTTTGCAAATACACATGTGCACAGCTTGTATATAAATGATGATGCCACATGTTGAAGTGAATATTGGGTGGTTTTTTTTTTTGTCTACAACTTAATATTTAAAATAATAGATGGATAAATGTTAAGATGCTCCTTGTTTTATGAGATTCTGTATACTGTATATATCCTTTACATTTAAAGAAAAAGTTGTCTTTGTGATAAGCAATAACAAAGAGTCCATTGTAGTGTTTTGGGGCTTTCCTGATGTGTATTGTAGAAAAACTCATAGGAAGCAAAACAAACAGTGGCTAAATTACTTATTTCTTTAGTCTTTAAAGTCCATTAACCTTTCTTTACAGACTTTCAGGAACAGACTTGTGGAGTATTGCTACGAGTCGAGATTTTCTTTTTCTTTAAGCTTTCTCTTGCTTTTAAAAAAAAAATAGATTTGAATTGATAGAATTAGGGGAAACTACGAAAGAACTTTAATTTTAGGGTTTTTTTTATTTTCTTCTGATCTGTTCCGTACTGTGCACATAAGAAAGCTTCAGAGTCAATTTAAATAGCTGTACAGTTTTTACTTTTGCTTTTGCTGTGGTGACATAAGGCTCTTCTGCTCCATGACTAGATTTGGTGGGCCTTCCCCCATGTACGTATGTAAAAGGCACGCATCACCGCCGGCGTGTCAGAGGGGCTGTTATGCTAACACGGGCTTTAAACAGGCTTCCCAAAGGGTAATGTGCTTGACATCAGCATTACTGCCTTGAAGCCTGATCTCAAAAAACGAAACAAGGCTCTGAGATCTCCAAAGAAATCCAGGTTGCTGCTGGATCAGTATGTAGATCCTGCTGGATCACAGTTTCTGTAATCTGCAGTATGTATCGTGCTGTGCTGGGGAGATGCTATCTTTCAGACAACTCATTAAAATCATAGTTCAAGGAGGGAGCTGCGTCAGCATGCGCAGGCTGCAAAAGAACAAGTGAAGGTTTATTCCACGCTGGAAAGAGAAGAAAAGAAACACAACGTTTTCGGCTGTGGAGCCTTCTTCAGGTGTTTCTTTTGTTCTCTTTTCAGCGTGGAATAAACCTTTACTTTTTTCTTTGCATGTTAAAATCATGCCTACTTGGTCAGTTGGAATCTAATGTTCCAGAGTTTTAAGTAATACCAGGTCAGTAAGCAATCGGGTCTCAAAGGCTCCACACGCAGAAAGCAGTCTGTCTGGGTAAAAATACCTCTTAATCAGACTCGAACTGATGATCCAATAGCAGTGTTATCTGTTCATATTTTGGGGTTTTGGTTAATTGAATGTGTTTTGGGTCTTTTAGAATGTTACTGTGGACAAATAAAAAAAACACGAAAAACTTGGAATGAACTTTTTTGCTCTATAGTGACAGAATGTGTTTCTTCAGTCCTGGAGCTTTTGAGTCTTGCCTTCTGGTCATCTAATCTTTGGAGTACTGAAACTCAAGGCTCAGGGGAGCGTAGCGTTCTGTGCATGCAAGGTTTCTGATAAATGTTTAAAAAAAAAAGCCAAACAAAATACGAATTACTCTGTGTTATTTTGAAAAACCACATTTGATTTGCAGGTAGCAACACGGAGTTACGGATGCCATGGTGGAGTTTCTGTTAGCCCTGCTGCTTCTCAGCTTTGGGGTTCCGAGTTCATTGTTCTCGAGTAGGGTACAGTCTCTGTGGAGTGTGCATGTTCTTATTGTCTGCATAATTTCCTTTCAGGGATATTTGGTGTCCCTGTGAGTTTTCCTGAAGAAAGACTGTCCAGGGCATAGTCCTGGCTTGGACCTTGTGTTGCTAGTGGTCTATGATAGTCCCTATGTTGCCATTACCCTTACCCCTTACCAGAAGCACACAGCTCTCTGATAGTAGATGGGTGGATGGAAAACTGAATTTAAGTCCTTTGGTATTATTTCCATCAGCAACCCAATGGTTGTATTTCACATTTCTGTATTTCTTCTTCTGTATTTTGGATCAGTGAAGCAAGTTGAACGTAGTTGTATGGTCCTAATATATCAATCACTCAATGTATTGTATAAGATGCGATCTGCAGGAATACTATATTATCGATTAGTGCTTGGTTTTTTAGTTTTCTAAAACCTTAGGATTTGTGACCCTACATGTAGAACTCTTAGATAAGGGGATGGATCCCAGGGTTTTTTACTTCAGAGTAAGGTCAGTTTAGGAACACAGTGCCACATTCCAGTAGACCTATCAAAGATATATTATGTTTGTGTTAAATAAACTGTACTCTGAGATTGAAAGCAAACAACAAGCATAATGATTTAGAAAATTGTACATTCTGTGTGTTTGAATCTTTTTTTTTTGTATTCATATGCAGTGAAGAGCTACTTTTCGCTGACATATGAGATATGGATGTTTTTAGGATTCAGAATTGTGGAATAATTCGTGTCATGATTTTTAATTGTGTGCATTTCTTCAAGCAGGATTTTTTTGGACTCGAACCCAACAGTTTTATTTCACATTAATTGTGTAAGGAGGAATAGCCTAATATGAGATTGTGATGCTTCTGTGTAGCCCATTGGTGCATAATTATTTATACGCCAGAAAGTACAACAATAATCCCTTCAGTGGGTTGATGTCTTCAATCGCTGTAGTATCTAAAGGCTGCACCCCTCTGTTAAAGCATTTGATTTGTTTTTGAGACTGAACAACAAAATAAAACTTAAAATACAAAAATAATGTACAAATTCCTTACGGGTAAGACTAAATATAGAAAAATAAAACCTTTAGACAAGGCCTATGTCCACAATGTTACGATTTTAACACTAAAAGATGTGATTTAGCTGTACTTCTTTCCTTTAGAAGAGTTTCTGCAAATGAGTGCAACCAAGACAGTATTTCTCAACAAAATGTAGGCACACTGCTCCCCTCCCCGCATAAATACTACTTTTGTGTCCCCAGTCCAAGCACATTAATTTTAATATTCGAAACAAACTTTATTTCAGTTTTTGCCTCACAACTCAGGTGACATTTTGATTACTCCCCAAGACGAAAACATATAAATTTACTATTTTTTATTTTTAACGGCACATCCATTTATATGTTTAAGCACACCGGTTGAGAAGCTGTGATCTAAGGGATTTGTATTTTCTGCATTTCTTCAAATGAAAAGCAGTGGGTCTTCAGGGCACAATATTTAAGAACACTGTGCAATTATCACCCAATAGCTGCCCCCAGGGACATATCCAGGCAGCATTTGGTAGCAGGCCAGTGTCAGATGAGGCGTATTTAAGATTTCGTTGGTGGTTTGTTTGGCCCTGATTGTTGGCTTCCCTTGAGAAAAAGCAGAGTGGAGGTTGATGTTTGTATAATAAAAAATCCCTATTGATCATGAAGGGAGTCTGTGGCATCTCCGACATCTTTTTTAGGTGTACATATTTTAAAAGCCTCAGGATGTATCAGTGGAATGCAGGAAGAAAGCAGACAAGATGCAGATTATAGCCTCCTTTTTTAAAGAGGCAGGTAAGAAAGCAAATATGTACTCCCTAAAACCAACTATAAAAACGATCACACCTGAAGAAGGCTCCACGGCCAAAACGTTGTTTTCTTTCTTCTCTTTTCAGCATGGAATATACCTATTACTTGTTCCTAAAAAACTATCGCCATGTTTATCATATTGTAAAGCTAAGATTCCAAGTATAAATGCTGTAATTTGATTATATTTACCCTAGTCTGTTTTGTTGTTGTCTAATTTATAGACTTGTGGTAAAATATCAAAACCTCTCTGTTCTTGAATTAGTAATGCATTATTTAACAAAAAGAATAACCCGTCTTGTTGATATAGATCTGAAAAGATTCCTTTACTCTCACTCAGTAAATTCTTACGATAGACCTTTTCTCATTTATCCTTTAGAGTTCAGAAAGAGCACCACCTTAACCAGGAAGCAAAGATGAAAATTAAAGAATATTAATTCATCTCATGTTTTGAATCGTGGGTCTCCCAGTAACCCAAATCACAATCGTGCTTGGGAAACAAACAAGAGCAATCGCGTCAAAGTAATGACCTGCTTAAGAAGGTTGAAAAATGCCCTTAGACCAGAGTAACCTCTTGTGATAAATAGAACATAAAATAGAAATACACCCACAGCAACCTCAGCATTTTAGAGAAACACAGTTCTGAACGGGCCTTTTATAGCTTTGGATATGTGTGCTGTAGTGTTCAGTCATATTACAAATAACATTGTTAGGAAATACCCTTTTTTTTAGTAAGTTGTTTCTAATGGCGTTAGTTCACAGGATTCAGAAAATATATACAGTACATTTACAGTATAGTTAAGTATCTCTATGCAGCACATCATAGAGTGCATGCCACAGTTACATGATGAGGAGACAATTATACTTTACAGGGCAAGGACATTAATCTGTTTACAGCAGATCAAGATGTCATGCAACGGTTGGTGGCAAGAAATGACTTTTTTTCCCCCAATGTAACGCTTTTCCCTTCTAATCCAAACACTCAAAACCAGAAGATGGAGGTTTTTTATCTAGAAGTGTGTAGCGGGGAATTGAATAGAAGGAAGTGCTACAGTAGGTGTTCGGAAAGAAAATGAAGGTCATTATCTTTGTGGGGAGAAGAAAAAAGTTATCGTTTTCTCGGTGATATGTAGGGCATAACTGACGCGTTCTTTTTAAATTTCAGTTGTACATTATAGCTATCACCAAGTCATAAAAACTGTGGTTTTAAATATTTTATTGTTGGCTCTTTGGAATTTTAATTTGGATGCAGGAATGTGGCAATTTTAGGTTGGCAGAGGAAGTGGATTAGTGGTTCTGAGTAGACCACTGGAGAACATTTTAACTTCAAGTAAGCCTTTGCTATGAAAGCCCATTAGTGTTTTACTCAAATTTGTTTCAGCACTTAATTTGAACTGTGCCTGCAGGGAAGCCGTGTTCAGTAAATAAGCGCAATTATTATCACAGTGAGTGATATTAAAAGCCCTTTTATAGCCTGTTAGCTGAAATGGTTGTGAATGAGGTAAAGACTGTGAAAGAACTCTAACTTTACTTTCCTTGGGTTTTGATACGATAGGAATTCATCCTACTTGAAAAGCAAAGAGGAAAAGAAGTTAACCCTTCAACTTTGCAACAGGTATTTGGGAATATATATATATACATTTTAAAAATCTTTCCACTCTTTTATTTGTGAATAGCTGGCAGCTTGTGTATAATCTTTTCCTTCCATGTCCTTTTCGCAAACATGCTAATCATGATTCTGCTGGTACAAAAACTGTGAAACCTTTTTTTAATTCTCGCTTGTCCTGTGGTGGGGTTGCTAGTGCAGGATGGTTGCTATTCATCACGCAGGTGGGTGCTGAACTTCACACATTAGAGGGAACCCCCTTCATTCAGTACTGACGTGCTGTGGGAATGGAAAGTCTTACTCAAATGTGAGCAATTATCATAGGTGTCTAGAGCTCTTGCAGTGCATTGTGAAGATACAGAAATTGATTTTAACATGTAGAGCAAAAACTTTCATTACCAAATATTTATTTCTTTCCTAATTGGAACCTTGCTGTTGGAAGTTCACCTTGGTGATAATTATAGGATCATAATGTTGTCTGTGTTACAAAAATGAAAGGTTATAACTTTTAAAGATGTTTTCCAGTGACATACAAAAATGTACAGCATGTCAGCCCTGTTAGTATCTAACGGAAATGCCGCCAACTGAAATTCAGTTTTAGTATTCCTGCAGATGTCTTATTTTTCACATAGTATTCCATTTTTCTAAGATTATATAACTATATAGTATCAAATACAATGCTGATGACGGGTTTTGCCTCATATCTTTTGGATTTTGGACTTCACTTGCGACTATGGTGAAATCTCTTTTTATTTATGGCCCAGAATTGAATTACAGCATGCGTTGGTGTTCAGCATTTATCTTCCACTGCACATTTTTTCTTCTGAACTTTGTCTTCGTTTCTCTTGAATTCCAACTGTAGGCATGTGACATAACGTAACCAGCTGGTTCACCTACAAGTGTGATTGAAAAGATGCCAAAATAGCAAGTCAAAGGGAGTGAGCTGCAAAAGATCTTGCAGCTTTGGTGAGGTAATCTATGCAAAAACGGACCAAACCCATGCAATTAATTATGCACTTTTGTTATGTATTCTAAAAGTAAAGTGGCAGACAGCCATGTTTAGCAAACAATATTATGAGTAGACTAACTCACTGTGATCCTTCTGTCGTGTGTAATGGGATAAAATGTCCATTGAGTTACTGAGTCAATGAATTACATTCCTCTAGATGCTGAATCACACCAGTTAGCATGTTGTTGTGATCAAGTTATATGTGGAGTAAGTATTGTCCTTACATCTTCATACAGTTACTTCAACAGTTAACTATTGTGTACAGTAGTTCAAGTCCAGTAGGTAGCTGCGTCAGCATGAGTAGGCTGCAAAGGAACAAGTAAAGGTTTATTCCATGCTGAAAAGAGAAGAAAAGAAACACAACGTTTCGGTTGTGGAGCCTTCTTCGGGTGAATCGCAAGAAGAAGGCTCCACAGCCGAAACATGTTTCTTTTCTTCTCTTTTCAGCGTGGAATAAACCTTTACTTTTTCCATCATGTACAGTAGGCAATTAAAATAGGGGTATATGAAGTTCTCAAAGCATAGAATGTGCCTCTTTACCAGTAAGGGTTAAGAACATAAAAAAGGTTGTGAGCATGAGGAGCTCATTTGGTTGTGAGCAGCTATCTGGTTCATGGGTCACATCCTGCTGTTTCTTGCTAGAAGCTACAGTATTATCTTTGTTGTGATGTCTAAGAAGCTTGTTCCCGATTTCCACGTTTGCATAAAGGAGGGCTTCCTGTTCTCAGTTTTAAGTGCATTTCTCCTTCATTTCCATTTTTTCATGTTTCACTGTTGTCCTTTGGTCTGACTTCAGTACCTTTGAGGAACTTTCTGGGGTTAATCAGATGAGAAATGGAGATTCTAACTGTAGCGAGGCACCAAGTTTACCGTTTGTCTTCAGGATGTTGCAGTCAGTAACTAATAATCAAGCTCATCGTGATTAAAATGTTGATTAAAAATCAGTTAAGAAGTTCCCAAGTTTAAGTGATCCACTGTCACACCAATTTGAAGATCCGTGCTGTAAGCAGTTATATCATTGTGAAACAATCAGCTTAGAGTGATGATTTCACCTGCAGACGCCGTTGTTGGACAGTCGGACACACTCTCTCAGCTCCATTTACATTTATTGAACACATTCTTAAGCTACAGTATAGCCAATAATGCTATTATGGTGTATGAGTCAGGCCTACAAAGTTTCAGGCGAGTCTAATCCACATAGAAATCAAAAGCATTATATGAGCTCCTACTGTGTTTGTGAATTGCCTGCTGGCCAGTGTTTTGTGAAATAACAATATTGAAGTTATTAGTCAATGCTAGTTTAACGTCAGGGTCTAGACATATGATGTAGGATTCACCTAGTCATAGGATGAATTCTTAGACTGGAGAATCTCATTTAATAGAAGTACCCAGAGAGCCACTTGGATGGGATTTTTCAGTTATGTTACTAAAGCTACTGTAGGTTCAAAGCCAACTAAATACTATAGAGGGTCAGTAAATGTTTTTCAATATTCACAGATTCCCAGGTTTACAGTGCTATTGCTTACAGCAGAGTTTAAACTGTAGCAGTTTCCAGTACGGTTTCTGTGCTGCAGGCAGTTTTATTTTGGAGCCACATTGTACAGATAGAGCTGAGGAGCAAATGAAATTTATGGTCACCATTCGAGTTTTGATAAACATGTCCATAGTAGTGCTTGATTTCTTAAAATAGATACCAAAACATTTTGGAACAACATGGTATTTGTGGCTTGTATAAGCACAGAGGAGAACAGTCTAACCTCGTGATGATTTTTTACAACGAAGTGTGACTGCTCAATTCTGAGACATCTCCAAACCCCAGCCCTTTCCCCTCCACACCTCTCCAGTTGCCAGCCACGCAAGTTAAGGTACAGTAGAATAAAACACTTCTTGTTATGCAGATGGCACTACAGAATGGGCCTCCTCCCTTATTCCACATACAAAAGCAGAAAAGTGGCTGAGAATTCTGGCAAAATGGCACCTGTGAAAATAGACAAACAGTGTTGCCAAGACAGGAAGTGAGGGACAAGCCAGCACTGGCCCAGCAGAGTATTTTTAGCATTTGTAAACTCGGTGTCAAAATCCTTCTTTGAGAAACAATGTTGACTTGTAGAGTTATCATTAAGAAGAAATAACAAAGGCTCCAGGGGAAGTCTGCTGTCCAGTATCCTTGACAGTGTGCAGGCAATGTCTCTTTCAGAAAGAGAAAAGAATAGCACATCCAAAACATTCCTGAGGTACCATAGTGACAGAATCCATACTTTAGGGTGAGTCATAGTGTGAATCTGCATGGGGTCAGAAAAGTTCTAGGGCACAACTTAGACTGAATTAATTCATGACTTGGTGTTCCCCAGAGCTATAAAAACATTCTTCCATTCATTATCCAGGGCAATGTCAGGGCACTGTGGTTCATTTTTGTTGTTCTGGATAAAGAAGTATGACGTTTGATGCGGATAAAAAAAAACGTAATCCACCCCCTTGTCCTATAAACGTGGAAACATGCCAAGAGGACTTCTATTTTTTGTGGTAAAAATGATGGCTATCTTTTAAATTTAAAGTTTGCCATGGAAAGTTAAAACTTGCCTTTATTTGTCCTGAATGTGATCCTTTCGTGCTTTGTGACTTCAATAAAGTTATATCATGATAAACTGACAAGACCGCAAGTGAAACTGAGGCTAACGAGCCTTAATCATATCGAACCTAAACACGTCTGCAGCTTGAAGTCCTGCTGTAATGGGAGCTAAGCCTCTGAGGAAGCAATGCACAGGTTTGCTTTTTTTGCGAGAGGAACAGAGAAAGAACGTTTCAGTCATGATTTACCCGTGATAAGCTCTCTCTTCTGCTATTGATAAGTTGAATCGCAAGAAAGTGGAAGGGAGAATGTCTGAGTTCATTGATCGTTTCTTGCCAAATCTTTATAAAATGGTGCTCATGTTGATATAGGCTGAGATAATTTTTAAGTACACCATCTTTAACATGCCATTAATTTCCATTTGCTTTCTGGGATGTTTACATCTCTGTTGTGGGAGGTGTGATTAAACAGTGCCGTTTTTATAAAATAGTGTTTGCATGTCCCTTGAGTTCTAATGTGTGGAATAATAATCTCCAATATTTGTAAAAAAAGGAGCCTATCCTTCACTAATATCCAATTGTTTTTTAATAATTCAAAAACCTCCATCACTCTAATGTTTTAAAATGATGCAGTGGACATTTGAAACCATAAGTAAGCCTGCTGGCTGCCAGGACTTTGAGATAGTCCCATCTAAACAAATTTAAACAAATCGCTTTAAAAAAAGAAAAGCATTCATGTGCCTCAAAACGCTGCCGGACAGCATCTGCAGTGGAGGAAATGATGGCTATCTTTTATTGTACGTTGTTCTTAAAATATTTTTTATGACCTTACCAGCTCACGTGAAATCATTTGAAAAATACTAAAAACGAGAAAAATAAACTACTGTAAAATGCAGATACCAGGTGTTAAAATTTATTACATTTTCAATAATATTTATATTATGCTACTGTATTCTTTTCTGTTATATTCTAATATAGAATACATATAGAATTCTGCATATAGAATAACGTAGAATGCTGGATTATTTCATCAAAGATGTGCAAGTCATACCAAAGCCAATTTAAGACCTCAGTTGTCTTAATTATTTGTGAGGTAGTTTATTTTTTTGCTTATTATCATGTTTGGTCTCAGACTAGGCCTACTTTTCTGCCTTCTCAAATGTTGTATGTTGATTTCACTTTTGTTTTTAAATGTGGTTTTGCTTGTGAATCATGAGTCATATCATGTATTTAGACATAAATTACCAATGCTTTTCTTTTCACTTATACGATTATGACTAGACATCATGTCTAATTCCTTTGTTACTAAGAGCTGTTTAGGAAGGCAATTTACTGAAAGAGATGTGTTTGAATTGTCTGTAGTTTATTTTTTACTACAATGACCTTACCAGCTCAAGTGAAATCATATGAAAAATACTAAAAAACTGAGAAAAACTGCTGTAAAATGCAGATACTGTACCAGGTGTTAAAATTTATTACATTTCACATTTTACATAGGCCTTTACTGTCAGACTAAAATGTCTGACAGTATAGGCCTATTCATCAATGTCTACATAGAAGATGTATTTCTATGCTTTTATAGTTGGTACATTTTAAGTGAAACAGGGGTGATTTATTAATAAAAATGAGATTATATTGTCTTTTTTTTCCAAAGCTTATTTAAAAACTCCTCATCTGAAGGTCAAAACGCATTGCTAACAAATTAGATGCAAATCTTGTTGTCCTAGGGCTGGGCAGTGTAAATTGGCCATCCCTGTTTATACTGCCTTAGTAGGCTTTTAATGTCCCTTTCATTTTTTATCTGAACAGCAGTTTTAACACCTTCTAGCCAGAACTCAGAGTTTTGGGCCTGGTCAGTATAGAGGAGGGAGACCTTCAGGCTGTGAGTGGAGCTGATAGACTAGTGACTAGGCCAGGGGTCCTGGTCTTCCCTCTGTATTTCTATATGACCTGGTATATTAACTAGAGCCTGTGATTTCATTCCTTGGATATTGGTCATCCTAATCATTCCCCATACTGAGAAAAATGTCGATTTAACTCGATGTCAGCAATATTCCCTGCCGCAATAACAGAGTCATTATTTCCTTTATTGAAAGGCTCCCATGTAACAAATGACTCCATTAACACTACAGTTGTGTTTCGACCCTGTTGTACTCGGGCAGGTTTAATTACAGAGCTTTGATTTGCTGGAGCATTCACCAGCAAGGAGACCTCTTGCTGTGCCGTCAAAGGGAGCCTTGGAGCTTTTTCACAATTTTGTTTATTTCATCACCTGGGCAAATTCAAACTCTTCCTGAATTCTGGGATTTGTTTTAAGCGTTACTAGTAAAATGGAAGATGGGGCTGTTTTTTTTCCACAATCTAAATAATAAATTAAATGGACTGAAACACTTTCCCCAGTTTAGCCCTTTAAACACCTTGATGAGCTCTCAAGTCTGGAGGATGGTAACGATGGGCTGTTTTCACTCAAAGAGACTTAATTAGCAGGAGAGATCCTGCTTGCACCTGCGTGCTTGTTTAGTAAAAATATATTTGTGTTTATTATGTTGGACTATTGCCTAGTATAAATGAATGGAGATCAAGCCTCTACAACCTTTTGTGTCTATGCAAACTATATGATATCAATACTCATACATATATGCACATTTTGTAAGAAATATATTGAATTTGAACTTTTAAGTTTTGTTTTAAAACCTTCGTTTTAAGCACATTGAATAACTGGTCTCTGAGCGAGACGAAATGCGATAATGGCCTGGCGTTATATAGAGAAATCATTGCTGTGTTTTTGTCCCCATTCACTTTGAAAATGTTCAGTTTGTGGGATCTGAAGAATCTTTATCTTTATGGAACTTTATTGTCCATCCAAAAGGGTGACAATTGGTTTTTGGCATCACCATAAAAGTGAAAAAAAAAAACAGTTCTAAAATGTCTCCCTCCCTGCAGGTGGCAGTTGAAAATGGTAATGAAGAGGTTTGGAGTGCTCCTCAAAAATGAGCTGAGTTTTCCTTCGAACTGGATTATATTACAGCTCATTAAGCTATTTCTCTGGTCGACCAATTACTTTATTGGCAATACGAACAATTCTGACCACTTGGCCCTTACTCTTAATACTCAGGCTACCATTCCGGGGTACCAAAAGTAAGGATGCTTTCTACTAACTTTCTATAAGCTTTCTCTAAAACGTTTTAACCCTTTCTAATTTCTGATTTAAAAAATATATGATGCCTAGCCTTCTTAAAAATGCAGTTGGTATTCTTTGCTAAGTTTAAATGTTCATGTATTACTGTTCCTACAGTAGGTACAGTATTTGAAACCCTGAACACCCTCCACGGGTTGATAAAATAATGGAGTGAGTCTGACGGTCCAACTAGCTAGCCAGTTCTTTCATTTCATTTCATGAAGCAAACTTGACTGATACCACCCTTTCAGTTTGCTTATCTGTTCAAAGTAATTCTCCACCCTTATTATTCCAAGGAAAACAATCCAAGTAGGGCTATATCATCTGCGTACTTCAATAAATTAACAGAAGTTCCCTCCATTCTCATTTCTTTCATATAGATGGAAAACAGTGTCAGTTTATTATATTTACTGTATATTGCTTATTTATTCTTTGCATTCTGTGTGCTACAGGAGGGGTTTGTCTCCGTGAGGGAAACAGTTTGGCTTGTATTCAAAATCATTACTGCCTTTGCTATAAACATTTCTGAAAATACCGTAATTTTTACAGTTTGACAGAAGCAGTGCTGGGAAACTTGACATTTCAGAGGAAAAAGGATGAAACAGCAGATATTGGAGCAGGATATACCATGATGATATTCAATTCCATTACATTACCCTATTGATTCTTTGGCTAGCTAGACTGTACTCAGCACTCAGGGAGAATATCACCTCGGGCGCACTACAGTATTGGTCTATGGGAGCTTTACTACTATGGGAAGAATTATAGACGCTTTACACCCAAAGCCTTTGAACAAAAGTTTCTTAATTTTTGTCACACATTGCATCACTCTGTTCATATTTCTTTAAAGCTGTGAAAAATCCATCAGGAATATTGAAGCTAGAAATTAAGAAACCCCTAAAATTTAAAGAAGGTTTGAAGTCAGAATGCCTGTTACTGCTAAACACAATTACGGTGTGCTTGTATTTCTTATCTGTTCATTTTCGAATATTGTACTATTATTAATTTGGATTTAGTTTCTGTATCGGAACGTAAGACAGTCAATGCCAATAGTTATTTCCATCCATTGTTGCATTGGATAAGAAAGAAGCCTGTCGTTTGGTAGTGAGCTACTATGGGAAACCATGAAAGAACTCCTTAAAGTGAATTGCCCCTCTGCTGCTCCTGTATCCTTAAGGAATGGGGGAATCCTAGAGCACCGACAGATTCACAGTTATGGTAGTCTTTGTAAAAATAGAAAAAAGGCATTCACCATTTTCATTTGCTATGGATATACAATTCAAGGTGTTGTGTAGGTTCTAAATAATTAAATATTATGTTTCTCATTTGAATTTTGTTGAGCATGGTTTCACTTTTGTAAGACTTATGCCATGGACAGCTTGGTCAAAGTCACCACACCTCGTGTGTCTGCTCTTTAATTGCATGGTTTCTGGCATTCTGGTTTTAAAGAGACTTGCAATTTCAAATCCTCTATTTAAAGAATTACTTCACCTGACAGGAATTGCAGAGCATTAAACTGCACTCTGTGGAAACGTGTGATAATGGTCTTTCTTTTGACTTTTTGGTAAACATCCTCTAAACTGTTGAGAAACGAAAATCTCGAGGCAGTTAGGGAAATATGCAGTTTTGGTTATTTCCAAGGCAAATGCATTAAACTAAGCTCACATATTACACTATCATTTAAATGGCTCTTTGAAAGCTGTGTTACAATAGTTCTTGTTGGAATTATGACTATAAATCCTGTAAATTTTAATATTAAATTTAATCTTTCTATACTTTATTTTTAGGGGTTTTCTGGAGGCTTCTTTCCCTTTATAAAATGAAATTCTAGCGAAACCGGCAGAGTGTTCCAATCTTGTGCTAACATCCTGCTCTTTTTGTGTCCAGCCGCCTTCATCTCAACAAGAAGACCACAGACAAACAGCCCTACAGCAAACTAGCTGGTGTCTCGCTACTCAAACCCCTGAAAGGAGTGGACCCTAACCTCATCAATAACCTGGAGACCTTCTTCGAACTCGACTACCCCAGGGTATGTCAGTCCTCTTACAGTACAACTCAATTGGGATTACTTACACTTTTCGTGGATGAGGTTTCTTAGAAATTTCTTTCTCGTCTCGGTACAGTACCGGCTAGTGGTTGCCATTGGCCTCGGCACCATCAGTACTGAAGCAGTTCAAGTAGGGAGCTGTGTCAGTATGCGTAGGCCGCAAACGGAACAAGTAAAGGTTTATTCCATGCTGAAAAGAGAAGCAAAGAAACAGTGTTTTGGCTGCGGAGACTTCTTCGGGTGTAAAGAAGGCTGCACAGCGGAAACATTTTCTTTTCTTCTCTCTTCACCATCAGTACTGGTCTGTTACAAATTTAATTCAAAAATCTATTTTTTCCCCCAACATAAGAATGGTTAAAGCAAGGTGAGGTCATTTTGCTCCTATAGTCTGTTTGGTAGTTAGTAGTTCATCGATGCAAACATTTCATCCAGCTGTTTCTTGAAAGAAACCTGTGTAGCGGCTTCAGCACTATGGCTGGGTAGCTAATTCTATACTCCCATGATCCTTTGAGTAAAGATGCTCTGTTCTTAGTTTTAAATGGACTTCCATGTCGTATCCCCCTGTGTCTCTGGGTTGTGCTATATTGGTTTTTCTGAAGTCTGATCGACTTTTTTCAGGGCCTGTGAGGATTTTGAGTACTTGTATCATATTTAAATGTGAAAATAACTTACTTTTTTATATTAAATGACTGGTAGTGGAGTAAATTTACATTCTGCACTCTGGTTTGAGAGACCACATTTTGGTGGTTAATGCTCAGGTACTATTTTAGAATGTATGAATTGTGTGCATTTAGATTTGCATTCATAACGTTGTTGATTTGCTTTGGGTTTGGCAGAATAAAAGTTGAGTTAAAATGTGTTTTGTAGAGATACGTTTTAGTACTTATATCTTACTGTGAAATGTGCAGCATCTTACATCTTAAGTATTGTCATTGATGTATATATTATACTAAAATCTATATCAAACACAAATATTGTTAATATAAATAATGAATAAATAAAAAACTAAAATAAAAGTTGTTTCATTGTCCAAATTAAGCAAGGTTATGGAGTAAAAAAATAACTCAATCTTGAATTGCATTAAAATTTAGGTTCACTGAGCTCAAATTCACTGTGCAAGGGGTCGTCATGACAGTCAGTGATTATACTGGCCTTTTGCACTATTTGTTTGATGTAAATATCTAAAAGTGTGAACCAGTAATTTTGCTGGCTACCTTCACAATCCTGCTCTGTCTGTTTTTATTGTGAGTATTAGCAAATGAGGCCACTGCAGTGACTGTTAGGACACTAACAATGTCAATGAAAGTTCTATAGAATAAAGTCATTGTTGTAGTACACACAAGAGTGGAGTTTGCTTAAGAAGAACAATCACTGTTGGCTCTTCTTACATATAATCTTTTCCTCAGAAACACTGGTTAGTTTGTAATCAACAATCATGCCAACATATTTGACAATTTTAGTTTCCAGCCTGGTGACTACGCTATAGAATAGAAATAGATGTCTATCAATTTTTTTGTTAGTATATGTCAGTAATGGTTTGTTTCAGGTGTAATTATTTTGGTTCATTTGCTATTTGTAGCCCAGTGTGTAGTGAGTTTATAGCAGGGTACTCAAGCGATTTTAAAAATAACATTGAGTCAGACTTGCCTTGGTGTAAAACAGGTTGGAGTGTCGCGTATTTCCAAGAACATTCCCAGGCCAGTGGCATTTTTAGTGTTTGTACTAAAAAAGATGAGTTTCAGGTTATTCAGTCTATTTCTGAGACCTTAATGCATGAACTTTCATCACATGTATAACATTTACAAATAGGCTTTATGGTTTTAAGGTTGTATGAGCAGGTAGACCGTATACAAACAGGCTAATACAGACTGGGCTTTAAAAGGACCAAGCAGTCCACAACATTTGAAGCTGTGGAAGGCAGCCAGCTGGACCTATGGCCTATAGGGTATTGGATATCAACACTGTGAGGAAGCTTCTTTTTTGGAGAAATAAAGCTTTCATAGCTTATTCCCTTTTCTAATGTAGCTAGTATACAGGCGATAGTCTTTTTTATAGAAAGTTGAAGTGGTCTCTGTTTTACATGTGAGCTCTATGCATTTTGCGGAAATTCTCCTCAATTTCCCTTTCTGTAAAAACAGAGCTGTACTGTTTACTGCGTAGCAAAAAATGACATAACAAGTACAGTCATTTGTACAACTGGAAGATGTGCTGTGTTCAGGGCAGAAGGACTATGGTCGGACTGTGATCCACAGTCCTGTGCACTTCTCCTTATAGCGAAGGACCCCAGCAAATTCAGTAGCGATTAGTTGCTCAACGCACCTTTCTCCAGCATGCGACTCACTCAAATCCTGTCGTGCATTTTGTGTACTTTACTTTTGGAAGCTGCATCTCCGTTCTCTTTGTGTTTAAAACCTCTGTGACCTTTTCTGTTTTAATGAGGCCTGGTGCTGTTTAGTTTTCTTTCCACTGTTTTGTTTGCGACATGGAGTTTGCCGATTGCCAACAGGATTCTTTTCCTGTTTGTGAAAATCAGTTAACTCCAGTCGGCTGTAAATTCCTATCCTTTTAGGAAGGAGTTTATAAGACAAAAAAATGTAGTTTAAAACTCAAGAAATTATAACATCCTAAAATGTTAAAAATAGCAATAACTTAAAATGAAAATAGCAGAGCAGAATCTTCTCAACCTGATGCATTTCTGCGCTGTGATTCAGGCTTTATGTTGTGTTCAATTTTGACTGATCGAGTGAAAACCCTTATTGCTGACTCTTCCCCCTGGTTCTTAATTTTGCCATTTTGCTGGCACAAGCAGGCTGCCACGGCTGAGTCGCTCAAGGGTGACAAACAGCTGGCACATACGGAATCTGCCGATTCTGTTGTTTAATCCTTGCTGTGCTGTTTATTTGTTCTGAGCTTTGGAATTAACCAATTAACTGGCACTGCAAAAAGAGTCTCATCTAAAAACAGAGCCCCTTGTTTACTAATTACAAATCCAGGCACGGGAATTGTCAGTCTATCTCAAAAAGCTCCAGACAAAAAAAGCGGACCTATGATAGCCAACGGGAAATTGAAGCTCATTATTTTAAATAAAAGACATTTTGTTTTCCTTTAGCTTTCCTGCTTTTGCGTGGTATTAGTTATGGCCATATTTTAATTATGATTGTGTTTCAACTGAGAGTTTGAACTATTTGCATTTACAGTGTAGTAATTATTTTTCTAGGTCCCTTCGCTGTTTGGTTTTTGGAGGCTTCCTTTTTTGCCCCAAGGAAAGCAGATAGTCTTTTGTGTTTAGTGTACATCAGGTTTGCAGCTTTATGGATGCAGCTTTTAGCTACCAGCACCAGGCAGGTGGCTGGAGATCTCTGATATTACAGGGCAACAATAGGGTATCTGAGCACCACACCAGAACTAATTATGTTTGTAATAAGAGCTATTACGGAATATTACACAGCTGACTGTGTATTGTTGGAAAAATATACTTCAACATGACCCCTTTGCCTTATATTTATTTTTTCACAAATATAAACGTTTGTGTATATGTGCAAAGTGTTCAGTTTTAGCTTCAGTTAAATTCTACTTTTAGTAGTAGGGTATTGACTCTACTTGGTCTACAACAAGTTCCACAGCAATGCTGAAAAACAAAAGACATGAATTTGCTGAATAGCAAGTACTTGTTTTCCAAAATCGAATGTTGTGGTTGGTTGTAAAATGAGATTTTACAGTTTCATCAAGCAGCATGATTAGCAAGGAAATGTGAAGCTTGTGTTGAAAAAGAATGCCATCCTTTCTGTAATGCCATCCTGATCTGTTGTCTTTAAATGTTATTTTGAATCCTCTGGTTATGGGATCCTGGTTAGAGAGATCTGTATATTTAGAAAAGATGCAGTTACAGTATATTGACAGATTTGGTTTTGAGATCTCTGTGACCTTTTGAGATGTCTCATATTGGAAGTCTTACATTTTTCAAGTTTTCATTTATTAACACAACAAGTATTGAATGAATGCTTGCATTTTATTGAATTTGAAGGCTGCTGCGTACATGTACAGTCACTGTATTTAAGTCATTAACAAGTGCCATTAACAAGTCATTAAGCCAATTGAAAACACATTCTTATTTCCAGAGAGAGTCTCTACATACTGTATCTTCAGTAGTTGGCCATTTTACTGATGCACCTTCTTACTGCTACAACTGCTGTTTCTCTCCCAGGCTTTGAACCCTTGCAGCTCCCAATCCAGAACCCTGCCTGTATCTCTGTACTGTTTGTAGTACTTTATTTTTATGTCAGGGTTTCTCCGAACCAGAAAAAAACAGGCCTTCAGACGTGTTTGTGGTTTGCTGCTTTTCTTCATTGTTAACTTGGCCGACATGTTTTGGCTCTGCACATCTTTTCAAGAGCAGAGGTCTTTGTAAAAGCAAAAACAGCCCTTCAGAGTTCAGAGTGGGGTCTGCTCATCTTAGAGCTGCCTGCCTATAATCACATTTTCTTTGTGATTACAGAAGTTGTCAGAAATGCCAGATGTTTAAGTAGTTGGAGGCAGTATGTTCTGGGATTTCTGATAACTAACATTGTTACTTAGTGCTATTTTAAGCCAGCTATGTTTTGCTGGTTTTGTCAAAGTATATACTTCTTGAAACAGGATGACTCTTCAAATATGTCCCCTCATCTTAGAAAATAATATTAGAAAAAAAGCAATCCGTTTCATCTGTTTATATAAAATAGACAAACAAAGGAATGTAGTAGCGGATAACAGGAGAGAGCACTACTGGAAAGATACAGATACAATTCTGCTTTTGTTTTTCCTCATTAATTAGTCTTATTTTTGCAGCCTGTACCTTCTGTTCTGTGCTGATCGCAGTCAATCACACAGATCAGGTATCCTTGATATCCTGCTGTGGTTGCAGCCTCTGTGCACGTATAGTATATGCCCAGAATGATTTAAAGATTTGGTTGAGTATGGCAACCTAGGGAGCTTCTCTTAGAGTTTTAGGTAAAACGTGGTTAATTGAGCACATACTTTATGGAGTAGCCTTTTTTCCTTACAACATGATATCAGGGTTGATTTATGCTGTGATAGAACACAGTCATATCACCTAACTGAAGCTTCAGCAGAACTGAGTTCATCAACCCCAAGCCTGTGTATTTATGTTTATAGAGCAGAATTAAGCTGGATACAGATCAATAACATGCTCTGTACACTGTATAATTAGTCTGCTTTTATAGAACGGAGCTGTTGTGTTTCTCTGAAGGTGAGATATTCTGCTGCATTTTCCCGATTAGGCAGCTGACAGTGGTGATGCTGATCCACCTGGATAGATGCTTTGTATCCAATGACGCAGTTTAGGGCACTGTGGAGACATGGTGACAACAAACAGCCTAGTTTGTTGTCACCATGGCTCTCCAGAGACGCACGGCTTTAGGATGAGTTTGCTTTTATTGTATATTGGTTATTAGTGCAAGGACCTACTGATTTGGGACATAGTAACAATGCACACCAGTAATTAGACATTGTGTGAAATTAGCATTCGTATAATGCCTGGTGCAAACCTCGAGTTCAGCCAATGTGGAGCTTCTTCTAAACATTACAATCAGCTGCCAGAACCTAAAACCTGTGTATTTATATAGTTTATATATTTATATAGTCCACTGCAGTCTTGAAAAATGGCCCAAACTATGTAATGTATTTATTGTACATTTCCACAGTGGCATTGCCCATAAAAGCTTCTGTTTTCTTATATTAATGTCTGGTTTCTGCCTTAGAACAATCTATTTATATTGTTGGATACAGAATACAAATTCCATGTAAATGACAGAACAGGTTTGCATGGACCCATTCTCCACAAATTCTTTCAGTCGCACTGCGCTTCTGTACTGAGCGTGTTCTATTTTGGTTTGTGACTTTTAAATCGGGAGTCGGCCAACGTGTACTGCTCATCGCCACGCCCATCAACATCTGCATGGGAGAGGGAAGATATTTCGCACATCTTTCTCTGAAACGTGGGCTGTGAAACCAGTGAGCTCCACAGACCCCGGTTCCGCTCCACAGTTTGACAGAGTTAGTGTCAAAGAAAAGACGGATGTGGATGATGATATGCCTGCACATGCTCACAGGTTGCACTGTATGAGTGGCAGAATTACACCTTGGCAGTGGTGTGGCAGTGGCGTGCTGCTTGTGGATGGCCCACTCCCAGACGGGCAAGAGCATCTTTTCATTCCAGTTTGAAAGGCTGGACTGAAAGGCTCAGCCAGTACTCCACAACCACAGGTCTCGGGCTTGAAACCCTCTGAAGTCTTCAGAACGTTGAAAGATTTAGATAATTGTAGTTTCTCATGAAGCTGAGCAACTGAAGAGCTGTAGTGCATCTTTAAATATGTTAACAGTGCTAATTATCTGAAGTATAGATCTGTAGGTGTCCTGGTCAGCTCAGTTTATTACCTGATCCTTGTAATTTTACCATGATATAACAGGCATCGATATCAACTGTTTGTATGTTGAGTTGTCAGGGTTTGGTCAACATATACTCTGACAGCAACTCACTTGTGCTTTCGAAAATTGTTGTGGTTTAATCTTATGGGTAGGCAGATTATATATATATACTTTATAAACTATATCTATGTTATATTTGTGTTTAATATGTACAGTCGTCTCGTTGTTTCATTATTGGCTGATATTTGAGATGCCATACCAAGAATGCACCATGAGGTTCCTGGTTAGCATTACGTCATTTGATTACAATTCTGGGAATCTGTACTTGAAATATGTATTTGAATATCTATTTTATACAGTGTATGGAGTATGGTATAATGGAGCATTCTGGTATCCCTTGCTTCTTCTTACAGATAAATATTTCTTTAAAACAGGATTGATATAATCTGTTCTGGAGGAATGAGCCTTTTCCGTAAACAGAGGAGAGTTCATGTTTACTGCCTGTACGGCCTCCTCAATTCATGGATTTTAATGATCTAGAATGCAGCAATAGGTTTATATAAGAAACATTTTTTCGGGGCATTTTTTAAATAATTGTAATTCACTGAGTTTCATTGTCAGTACGTAATTTCCTGAGGTGTTGAAATTCTCAGACTGAATGAAACGTCACACCAGTCTTTCTAGCATTCTGTTACTGGATTGCAGTGATACAGCAAGAAAAAATAACAGGACTTCCATGTCTGTTATATCCTTGGAAGTAAATTCATAAGCAACGTGCTTTTCTTCAAAAAGTAACTAAATATCACAAAATCATCCATCCATTTTCTAACCAGTTCTACCATTTCAGGGTTATCTACTGTACATGTATTCTGGCAAGCAACAGGCACAAGGCAGGATAGGCCCTGGACAGGACACAAGTCACACACAGACACACAGTCCCATCAGGGCCGATTTTCCCAGAAGCCAGTTAACCTACATGCATGACTTCCCTACCAGAAAACTCGCAAGGACATGGGGAGAATCTACAAACTCCATGCAGATACTGACCCACATGTGGAGTTGAACCCAGGGTCCCAGCGCTGTGAGGCAGCAGTATTAACTACTGTGCCGCTGTTCCATACGGCATGGAATCAGAAATGAGTAAAGTCTCTCCTACTGAGTTTTTACACCAGTAACATGAAGATGTTGATTCTGAAGTTCTGTGTACATTGTATGTTACTTTGCAGTGCAAAATGAATGGTGGTACCTCTTCAGTTGCTGGAAATCAGATAGCCGCTTTAGTTTTCCAGAGTTTAAACAAGTTCACTGCTGAGGCTGAGCTCCAACGAAATAGTTCCTTTCTTTTTCAACCCCTCTTAATGTAACCTCCTAACACAAATATGATCAAGTTAGCTTTTGAAGTTAAGTTAATGTTCAAGGTCCTGAACAAGTTAACCCTTTTCTGATTCGTACTTTTCCCCTGTTTGAGTTTTAAGTGAATGGGATTGAAAGCTCACTGAGACAGAGGGGGAACTAAACAAGCATTAGCTGTGGAAGGCAGTTTACCATTAGCCATAGCTGTATTAGTTTGACGTGTTTCTAAGTGATCAAAACCTCTTGTGTCATGCAATTTTTAAAGGGGGAACTTCTGTCCCAATTTCTCAGACTAGTTATTAAATCTTGCTAACGAAAATAAACAAATTGACGATATTGCAAAATTTGACAAATTCCAAATTAAGCACAACATGCTGAACTTTGTGAAAGTACTGTATAGTCGCCATTTTATCTCGAGTTAGCGAGAACTGTGACTTAAAGTGACCCTTCCTGCTCACTAGTCACTGTAATGACTAATGTAATGCGATGTGCAGGCTGTGCAGCAGAAATGTCACTGCAGCAATGTTCTAATGTGATCTGCATGTTAACAAGTCAGTAGTACTTATTGACAAAACCTTCTCGATGCCTAGAGCAATATTCCTATTAGATTGAAAGTATTCAGAAGCCTCTTGTTTACAGTGTAATAGGGCTGCTTCATGCCACCAGAAGTTTTGTTGCCTCGTTCTGAATTGCAGACAATGATGACAATATGACACTGCACTGGAAATTTAATCTATTTTGTCATATAAATTGGAAGTTTTGTACATCACTCATTTACATTATTCATTTTGCTTTCATTGTGGTTTGTAATGCACTCATTGAAGCTGATTCTATCTAACCCCTGTATATAAAAATAGCATTGCAGTTTCCCTTTAAAGAAGCAGATATGCATGGTGCTAACATTGTGACATTTTTAGATAGATTTCTAAAGCTTTCCTTAGGTCCAAGACAAGAAGATTCTTTCTTGGGTATCTATGCTGGATTCACACCTGTTGTGTTAGTACTGAAAAGCAATGAAACCCATCATGAATTCTGACCAGAGTGTTTATGATCGTGGTATTGTCATAGACGTTAGTCAGTTTTTTTTAAAGCTTTGCTGCATATTCCATAAAGGTGCTACAGGGATGTTTTTTTTAAATAACTGCTGTACATTGAAATAGGGTGCCGTTGAATTCTGAAATCATCGAAAGCAGTGGGTCATTGAAAATCTGTCATATTGACATAGTGTGACAGGTCAGACACGCATAACTATAGTTTAAGTGTGCTGATCTTTTAGCCAGTCTACAAGTCCGATTAAAGTACTGCCTTAGACTTCCTGGCTGTCTTTACATGTCATAAATGACGTGAGGAAAAGGTATGGCTGGGGAAAAGCTCTGCCTCATAAATCAGCAATGTATTTTGGTAAGATACCATCTCCTCACCAGAGGCAGCACTTGTAGTTTGGCATGCAACTTCTTTCTGCTTGTACTGTGCTTTTGCTTTCAGTGTGTCAGCTGGGGCTGCTCAGAGACTGAACTTTTACTAGTTCTCATCAAGCCCGGAGATTTGTGTTAGCATTGACAATTTGTGTTTGAACGCTGGCTCATCTGGTTGGTACAAATTCCCAGTTGAATGTTGGGAAGAATGCCGCCTTCAAAAATATGTCATGTTCTTCGTAAGAGCTTAATGCTGACTCCAAAGTATTCATCCGCCCCATTTTCAAAGGAGTTGCAAAGTTTAATGGCACTGTTTGAGCAAGAATAACAGGAACTCGTTAACTGTTCAGCTCAATAGTTGTTGTTGATTCTGTGCTGACAATGATAGATTGTGCTGGATTTATATTACATATCTAGCATGAGATTAAATTTGCCAGCCTGTGTTTTTATTTCTGTGGCACAGGAGGGGAGTGATTAATGATTTAAATGAACAATAATGTAGCATGCCTTACAATGGATATCGTGGGTTTCTAATGTCATGCAGTTGTAGAAATTGTGCTAAATACTTAAAAAAAAAACATTTGGTTCATTTGTAAAACATAAGCCCAACCCTGAGCACAGAGCCACTTTTCATTGTTGTTTAAATAAATTAGCTTAAATTACTGATTCTTTTTTATGTGCTTCCAAATTCTTAATTTTGGTGTTTGTTGCACAAACACTGTGATCATACCTTGAATTAAACACCAAATACAGATATACGAAAAGGCCTCTGCAAAGATTTGGAAGAAAAAATGTGGATTATTTGTTCCTAGACCAGCCTCGGAACAAAAGAACAAAAAGCAAAATAAACTGTTTATACTTATTTTCGTGTTAAAAAAATGACAAAGCAGACAATATTTTCTGATATTAACAGTTTTCTCATATGATGTATACAGTAGTGCCAACTGTCTGATCTGTGAATTAGACAAGATAGTTGTAAATTTGAGGAGATTTTCAGTTAATCAAAAAATGAATCATGAATGTTTTATGAAGGCTGTATTTCTCTTCCTTCTTTTCTAAGCATGGTAGCAGAAGTGCCGTTACATTTTTTTAGAACTTTTTTAATCTGACCTTCAGAAAAATGATTAATTAAAATATAAATGTATTCTTTGTGTGTCATGTTTTTAACATGAAGTAAACGTACTGTAAATAGAAATATTATGAGGCTCTTCTAGGAAAAATAGTTCCCATTATTTCTCAAAAATCTTTGTAGCAGCAGCTTTTGTGTATTTGGTTTGGGTGTTCAATCCAAGGTGTGATGAGACTCTTGGGATTGCATCTCTCAGCTGGCCTGGGAGTCTCTCAGGAGGAGCTGGGGACTGTTGCCAGGGAGAGAGAAGTCTGGTCTTATCTGTTCAGCCAGTTACCACCACATCCCACACCTGGAGTAAGCAGTTAGCAAATGATGATGTTGACTACAATCTGACCTTTTTTGAGTTCTGTTTTGTAGAAATGAGAATAGCTATTCTGTAAGGATGTGTTGATTTTTTTCCCTTTGTACATTCTGGGTTTGGCAACTACAGGACAGAGTGAGTTTAAGCCAAGTGAGAAAATGTCTAGGAAACCCAAACAAAAATGAAGATGTGGAAACTCGTCTCTGACATGTTTTATTTGGAATCCTGCAGCCAAACTTTAGAATGGAAAAAGGTATTGACGCGATTCATATTGAATTTCCATTAAGTTCATCTTCGCCTTCCCGGCTTCAGGCTTCAGCTGCAGGCCCTTCCCAAAGAAGGCCCCTAAGTTAATCACATTTTGTTAGTGTTACACTTTGTCAGCAAATGCTTAGGTGAGTTTCACTTGCTAGTCTTCGTGTTAAAAGTTATTGCATTCGCCTCTAGTTCAAAGTTGGGTCTATACCTTTAAAGTTTTGAGAGACAGTTTCTGTCTAATACACTTTGGCCCTGGAATGCCAGTAGCTATTTCCTGCTTAATCATGGTCTTCTTACGTCTGGTGATGAGAGAAAGGGATTTTTAATTGATTTGGTCTTGCCACGACTGAATCTCTAAAGAGGCACTCTTTTTAGACAGAAATGTTTCTCCATGACTTGCATCCTTACTCTTGTAGAAAGAGCAGTTTGTGCTGTTCCTAGGTATAACAATGTGTTTTGAACTGATCCTTTGCTCTAGATTTTGATTTTAATTGAATCCCCCCCTCCCACTCACAGTAGCTTACTTTGTTTAGTGCTTTATTAATATCCTTATTTGTTTGTTTGTTTGTTTTTTGCAATATAAACAAAAGGTCCAGACTAGGACAGGGAAATAATTTTGATTTGTTTAGTAAGTGTGAGATGATGGGAGATAAATGCGGTTGGAAGAGCCTGTGTGTCACCCAAGGGACACTGTTCATCCCAGCACACAGCTGTGTATTCTTCTGAATAAGGTGCCTGTTGCTTGCTGTGCCCAAGAATGTTAAAGTGAGAAGTAATAGCGTCTTAAGTTAAGAAGCAATCTATATTCTTGAGGCACGCAAAACTACAAATGCACAAATTAAGAGAGCGTAAATCAAGAATTACCTGATTCACAGACTTTCTTTGAAGTTGTTTGTATAGAGGCACTAGGGAATCTGGCAATTTTTATGTTTTACAGTCTACAGTAAGTAATAAGGGACAGTGTTGCACTTCACTGCCCAGAAATGTTCCTGGAAAGCTTGAATATGCTCCAAATTTGTATCTTTTGATTATGTTTTGGTGTTTTTTTGTAGTAGAAACAAAAGTGTTAGGTTAGCAAGTCTGAGGTTAACAAGGGTTTTCTTTATTCTCTAATTTTTCCAGTATGAAATACTCCTATGTGTTCAAGATCACGATGATCCAGCCATTGATGTCTGCAAAAAGCTGCTGGGCAAATATCCAAATGTGGACGCCAGATTATTTATAGGTAAGAACGTTCCCGTAAAAGTGATGCATATAAGGGAGTTTGAGTTTGTGAGGATATATATGTCAAAATGACAAAAATCAAGAAGCTATATCTGCTGGAGTCTTTTAATTGTCCTTTGATTGTCCTCTTGTCGTTGTTTTTAAATGATTATAAATCAACAAGTATAATATTTTAGTATCTAGATTTCTTTGTAACTTCACAATGGCTTGCTTCTCTCTACAAAATGAAAAGGTAAGTGTCTGTGATAACAAGGTCTGCCTAATACTCAAGAAGAGTCAACATCTACTGTTTAGAATGAAAGAGCTTAAAAGCAATAAATTGCTTTCTTTGCTAGTTTTTCTGAAAAGTTTGAATATACCTTCTGTTTTGGCAGTGCTGTGTGCGTGCATATGCCAAGAAAATGTACTTTCAGCATGTTAGGAAATTCTGGCTTTTTGTTCCCGTTAACTTGTAGGTCCTGTCATTTTCACCACAGTTATTCTCAGTGCATAGTGTTTTGTTTCCGTGTGTTATCAGGAAAGTGTTAAATAGGCATCTTTGGAATTTTGCTGCTAATTTCAACTTTGGAAGTCAAAGATCTCTGAAAAGTCTGGCTGTTTAAAGTGATAACTTGAACCTGTATATGCTATTATTCATTTACCGATAAAGTGCAGATAAATATTTGCACTTTCTGATTCAGTCCCTTTGCAGGAAGACTGTCATACCATAAATATAAAACCTTTCATTTGGACCATTTTATCTCATTTCATGAAGCACTAAGTAAATCAGGCCCCAGTTTTAGTCAGAATTTCCACCCACCTCTCAATTCCACATTTTGAATACAGAATTTAATGGGTTATGTACCACTGCATAACAGAAGCAGCCCTTGGCTAATGGAAAGCTGCCATTAAGAATTTAGTCTATAATGGGCATCTGACATTTTAATTTAATCCAAGCCCACGTGGTGCATTGAGATGTACATCATTTTCTGATCTGTTAAAAAATGTCTTCAACTGCATTCGCTGACAATGCAGAGAGTTTGGCAAATATACACCACCGATACGAGTTACAAGGAATAATGACTGTATGAGTGGACAGTGGCTCACCTGACCTGCAGATTTTCCACCAGGATGGTGCGCTCACTTTTGGATATCATGGTCGTGGAATAGTAAAGACCTCTGGCTCTCAGCTCTTGGGTCCTAGGTTTGATCACAGACTCGGCTGCCTCCTGTCTGCAGTTTGCCCGTTCTCCCCGTGTCCATGTGGGTTGACCCCAGGTGGTCTGGTTCCCTCCCACCTTCAAAGGACATGCTGTGTAGGTTAATTGGAATCTCTCAATTGTCATTGTGAGCTTGTGCATCAGTGTGCGTTTGCCCTGGAATGGACTAGTGTCCTGCCAGGGTATAGTTCCACCTTGTGCCCTTCCAGGATAGGTTATGAGCCTTACCAGGACTCAGCCTTCTGATAATGAAGTGATGGATAGACAGGCTGCTTATTTCACGCTGCATGTGGGAAGCTGTTATTGGTCTTAATCCAAGGACATTGACCTTCTCGTGTACAGTACAATAATATATTTACAGTGTGTTAAGGCAAGTACAGTACAGAACTACAGTGTCTGATTTGAAGAATTAAAAATGAAACCCTAAGCTTCTTTGGTGACTGAAGTGCAGTAGCTAGTCTTGATGCATGCACTTAAAGAGCCATTGATTCACTCAGGGTTGCCAATTGACAGCATGGCCTTTATCCTTAAGATGAGATGCAGAGGAAGTCTATTGATCAGCTTTTGGGTGCAATAACAGCTGCTTTTCTTTTGAAGGTGGTAAGAAAGTGGGCATCAACCCTAAAATAAACAACCTCATGCCAGGTTATGAAGTGGCCAAATATGACTTGGTGTGGATTTGCGACAGTGGAATACGGGGTAAGAATTATGCTGTAAATTAAAAGCCTTATCAGTGTTATCAAGTGCATGAACGTGACCACAGTAAAAAGACAGACTGCAGAAAAATGTTCTTGTGCTAGTAAAGCAGACAGCTTGAGCAGATCAGTGGAAAAGTTTGTGTGTGCTGGGCACAGTGGTTTGAATTTCACCTACTCAAAGTTTTACTCAGTTTCTGTTAATGTTTTTTGTTCTTGATAAAGCTAAAATTTACATTGCAAATAACAATAATGAACACAAGTAGTTGTGCACTAGAAAATGTATTTTTGTACCACGTATTTAATATACTGTAGCTTGTTTTTAAGGATTACAGAATGAAGGAGAGACTCACAAACAATTAACAACCAAGACATTATTCTAATCCATGAAACTCCTTGTAAAAAAAAAAAATCTTTTAAGCAACGAAACCTCACACAATTCAAGATATTTCTTTCAGTAAATAATTTCTGAGACAAAACGGGTAGAATTTTCTGTTCTTGTACTTAATTGTGCACTTACATGACTCATTATGCCTCTGCAAAATAATGTCCAGTCATGCGTGCACATGCTGATGGAGTGCAAAATGTCTGACGCTCTTCTTGCTGTTTCGCAGTGAAACCAGACACCCTGACTGATATGGCCAGTCAGATGACTGAAAAGGTGGGACTGGTCCACGGCCTTCCTTACGTAGCGGATCGGCAGGGCTTTGCTGCCACATTGGAACAGGTAAGAGGTGCTTCCTCCTCTCGTTAGTTATTCCCAGAACACACACAGAACATGTCTCATATTAAGAACTTGTATGATATTTCTGTGCAGATTTTCCAGTTGGTTAGTTTTTCTAATCTGTAGGTGGATCTGTTTACTTCATGAATCATACAGATATCTTTTACCTTGTTTAACTATTTAGAATAGTATTTAATTGCTAGATAAGCAATGTGTACTTAGCTCCAAGTGCCAGGGGAGAGAGGCACCAGAATCACTTTTATAGTGCTAGAACTCATTGATTAAATTTAATGACAAGGATTTTCTGTAACTTTAACGTGATATTAAATGCGGAGCCATTTTCTAGCACAATAAGCATTTATGGTTTTAGCAAAAAGGTTTTTTTGGTAATTGTTTGGCTTATGTGAGTTAATGGCCTGAAGGAATTTTATTCATTTAATAAAAACAAATCACAAGCTAGAATACTTTTGGCAGTATTTTTTGTAGTCAAACTAGTTTAAAATCCTAGTTTACAAAAAGGAGAAATTAAAACCTAATTGTAAGTCACCTTTGACATCAGGTAAGTTAATTTGTATGCATACTTCATGCTTTTGTTCATGACTAGCTTTGCCAATAAATAGAGTGAAACCCCTTTATTTGGAAGGACAAACACAAAGTATACTGCTGTCACAAGCTGTGTCTTCTTGGTGCTGGTAGCCCATGAGAAAACCAAACAACAACCGGTATGATCTGGAGAAAAAGAGCCCTGTCAGTCTGGAGGGATACTTGCCTTGTTTACACTTCCTTAGCTTAGCCCATGGTGGCATAAAACACTTGTCAGGTCCTTTCGATACACAGAAACCAGCTCTGAGAGACAAGGGTTTCAGGAGTCGACCGTAGGATCTCCAACACAAACTAATAAATTGAGGTGACACGATTTTCCAGCTACATCTGAATGACATCTTATTGTTTGATAAAATTCAATTGGGGGATTTTTGGATATGCTGATTAGCTTTAGGTTAGGTGTAAACAGGTGAAGTTCGTGGTTTTGAAAAGTCTCATGCTTGCTATGACAGAGGGTCTATAATGTTTTGGTGTTGATTTCAACTATGGGTCTTGAAGCCCTATAGAGAAAATTGGAGCCAGTTGTACTTTCCATCATGTATGAGGACATTTAGGCCAAGTATCCAATTCTTTCTTCTAGGAATCGGATAGCATAAGAGTATAAGCTTCTTGTGCTTGGTCAAAAACGGAGATTTCAACATTGCAGTCATCCAAAGTATCTGCCCAAATTAATGGAACATAAATAAACGTTCTCAACTGAGCTCCTCAATCCAATTGAACATTCGTGGCTCAAAAACGAAGCTCACCAATGGAAATCACAGATTGCCAGGACATAAAAGCACACTACAGAAGTTGTCTGTTTAATTCATGCCAAAGGATCATTTACAAAATACACAATTACAAAACATTGGTGTTTTCTGGAGTTAAATTATTTATGACAAGCTTAACTTTCTGAAATGCAGTAAACATTTGTTTTCATTAAGATACACTATCCCCAGCTACATATTTCTTTGGGTTTTGTTCATTTTTTCCATGGTATAAAAAAATTGAAAGAGCGTTGTAAGTTCCTGTTATCTATCTTTGTAATCCTTTTCAGTGTTGTGCAGCCACTCCCAAGTGCGTGGCCTGCATTTATACGTATTTTTTTAATCTGGATTTGAGTGTTTAGAACTACTCACTAAACCTGATTTTATTTTTCAGGTATATTTTGGCACGTCTCACCCTCGCTCGTACATCTCGGCTAATGTCACAGGGTTTAAGTGTGTGACTGGCATGTCCTGTTTGATGAGGAAAGATGTGTTGGATCAAGCAGGGGGGCTCATCGCATTCGCCCAGTACATTGCAGAGGATTATTTCATGGCCAAAGCCATTGCTGACAGGTAAAGGAAACTTTAATTCACCGATCTCTATAATGTTGTGCATGGTCTATATCAGGGCATTGCCAGCTTAGCCAGAACAAAACCTAACTGCACCTTGTGGATTCTGTTCAAGAAAAGGAAGGCACAGGGTATAACTGTAGAGTAGTGCCTCATTAATTGTGTTCACAAACTTTGGAGCCCTAGACTGGAAGTCTCAAGAGGTCTTTTGTCAATGTTCAGAACAGTAGCTTCAAGAGCCACACATTCCCTGATAAAAATGATTCACACCCTGCACAGTATGTATGGAGGTTCTTCACTCTTGCTGCCCTTTCAGCCACAGCTATGTACTTGATCTGTTTAAACTTGTTTTGCCAGTTCCCAAGCAAAAAAAAAAGTCACAAATCACCTGCCGGTTTCACAGTTGTTTTTACATAGAGCATACCTCTTGAAAACAAGTGATCTCCATTTTCTTTTAGGTCCTCTGCTCTCTCTTGTGTGTTGCCCTTCACTATAAAGGTTTTCTACATTTAAGTCAAATTGGGACCATATGAATGTAGTCAAATCATTCAGTCATTTAGTGGTGCCACACCAAGAAGTCAGCATTATACCTAAAATCCAATGTCTTAAAATTAATATGACACCTTCATTTCCTGATGTTTAGTAGGAATGCCATAAAAGTGGAATAATGCAAATGTATTCATATTGTAGTTTAAGGTATTTAAATATATTCAATTTCAAAATATTTTCAGTTGGATAACAAGTTTTCAGTTTTATCCTGTGGGTCCTGAGGTTTCAGATCTGTGGTAAAAAAAAATGACTAGAAAATCTTGCTCCTTTTTTGTTTCCAAGTGTTTTTGGACATCTCTCGATATTTTGCCATTTCTTTGATAAGCTGTCATTTTATTATTGGATTAAGTTGGTTGTGCCAAAATCCAAAAAGGTAATTGATTAGGGGTTCTAGTATGTTAATACCCCTGATCTAGATTGATAGATCTTATAGGATTTTCATACAGCTGTGTTGAATGCCCGGACATCTACAGTTCTCTTCGCATCTGGCAGCAAGGAGAAAGATGCTTTACAGCTGTGAATTTTCAGTCTCACTTTGGTCGTTTATGTCTTTGTTTGATGCTTGTGGACTGATGCACCTTTGTAGGAGTACAGCAGACTACAGTATGCATTACCTGGTCATTGCTCCTTTCATAGTACAGCATGTCATGATGTTCTACGACTGGCTTGACAGTGACAGTGAAATACCATCACATCAAAACTGGCAAAATGTAAATCTGTTTGGATCAAAATGGATCTGTTTTTAAACTAAAGTTTGACTCTGTACTAATGTATGTTTTTTCTCATAGGGGATGGAAATTCTCCATGGCCACTCAGGTAGCAATGCAGAACTCGGGCTCCTACTCAATTGCGCAGTTCCAGTCTCGCATGATTAGGTACTTAGAACATTGTGGTAACAATGACCATTTTATGACCATAAAATATGAATAAAAATTATTTGGATGTAAATGTGGACAGAAATGCTTTAAAACCCTTATACTGTCTGCAGTAGCATAACACAGGTTTCATAGGTTAACAGCAACTAATGCCCCAGGGATAAAGGTCATGTAGAGCAGCTAATTCAACTAAATGATCCAAATATCAGAAAACCGAGATGCTCCAACACCAGAACGTAGTGTCAGTGTTCTAAAATTTCAGTTTTAAAAATTTGCGTTAGCGTTATAACTCATAGTGTAAATTTTAAGATCCCAAAGCAAAGAAAAATATCGTTCCAGCTCCTGAATTGAAATTCAAAAAGGTGAAAGAGCGTCAGTTTTTTTTTTAATTCACCTTGGGCCGTGCGCTCAAGCCATTTTTGTTTTTAAAGTTTCCCCCTTGCCCAGGTTTGATGTTTTCTTGCTTCGCTTGCAGGTGGGCCAAGTTGCGCATCAACATGCTCCCAGCCACCATTGTCTGCGAGCCGATATCGGAGTGTTTTGTGGCAAGCCTCATTATTGGATGGGCAGCTCACCATGTGTTCCGATGGGATATAATGGTGTTTTTCATGTGCCACTGTTTGGCGTGGTTCATTTCCGATTACATACAGCTCAGGGGAGTCCAGGTAAAGATCTCTTCTTTTGACATCTGTCTGCATTCACATACTAACTTTCTAATTGAAAGTGAACTAAGCTCGCAGACATAGCCTGTTACACTTCCAAGGGTCTTGGCATTAATTTAGGAGTTTGAAACTATTACAAATATGAATGTTTTCAATAATAAAGTTAGTCTTTTTCACTGATTTCTATGTAAGTGTAAATCAAGTATACATGGTCTGTGGGTGCTAGTGAGGTAAGCTGTGTTAATATGTACAGTATATACAGTATTTTAGATTGGGAGGATGCCTGTTTTGTTACTTATTAAATATGGGATTACTTTCTTCCACTTACTGATTAAAATTTAATGTGCCAGCTTTCACAGTCTCCAAATCCATACATCCACTCTTGTTTTACTAGTATAGGCCGGGAAAAATCTGCAGTCACACCTCCTGTTCTCCCCAATCGTATTTCCAGAACTGTACAGTGTGAATAAGTAAATGCTTGAAGAAAAAAAACATAAAAATGTATATACCTTAAGTCAAGTACAACCTGATAAGTAGGTACGTAGCTTTTCTAATAAAAAGAGCGAATATTGGGCTCCTATTGCACTTAGGATCATCTTCCATGTCAGTAGTATTTGATAAATCAGGAAATCCTTGGGTTCTGTGTGATAATGAGTAAATCCAGTGATTACAGTGAAGCAGTATTGCTTCCTTGCCCAACCTCTCTGTACATTTTCCAGATTTTTTAAAGTGTTTGAGGAGTGTTATTATATACTCCTTAATAACACGTTTCTTTCACTGGTAGGTTCCTCTGCACTGTGCCTTATCAGTTAGTGTAAGTGCTTTATAAGAATCCCCAGGAAATGTTCAGTTCCTTTCCACCCACACTATCAATAGTTCCATATTACGTGACAGGATAACATTGAGGACATAGGCTGTATGGCCTAGTTTTATGCAGAAATGGGAAAGTGAAGAAAGAATGTACTATTTGTGTGTGGTAGGTAACAAGTGGCCTGTTTCCCCTCTCTGGGAAAGCAGACCGTGTGCTTGCAAGGAACTTCAAAGCTTTTAAATTCATAGGACAAGCACTATATTAAATTGTTTCAGTTGTCATCATCGAGAGGGTAAATGGGGTTTCACATACTCAAGGTCCAGCTACTCCCAATGTTAGTTTCCCGGGACTGTGCTGATGCTGAATGGTTCCTTTTGTCTTCCTCCCGAAGGGCGGACCTCTCAGTTTCTCCAAGCTGGATTACGCGGTGGCCTGGTTCATCCGGGAATCGATGACGATACAGATCTTTCTCTCGGCGCTGTGGGACCCCACGATCAGCTGGAGGACGGGCCGCTACAGGTTGCGCTGTGGAGGCACGGCAGAGGAAATCCTGGATGTATAACCTAAGCGAACCCATGGACTACTCGACAAGAGGCGCAAGAGATTTAAGAAAAAAAGAAAGCATTTAAAAAAAAACCGAAACAAAAGAAAAAGAAAACTGCAAAGAAAAAATTACAAATCCGATGTTTGTATAAAAAAGAAGCTTTTAAAAGAATTTGACCTTTGATGGTTTTTACTTATGTGTTTGAAGAAAAGTGTTCATTATTTATTTTGTGTGGGACTTGCGGCTTGTGTTCTTGTGTTCTTGTTTTTTTTTTTTGGAAGACCGGTGGAAACCCCTGGCCTGTGCCAAACAGTCCCAAAAACTGTGAAGAAAAGGTATGAGAGGAGATGGGAAGGCATTGGTGAATATATCAGCCTTTGGTGAACGCTGTGGGGCGTACAAGTGGGGTTAATATTTCTTGGAGTGGGTGGGAAAAGAACGTTTTTTTAAATTCTGACCTTTTTTATTGTGAGCACTACTGAGAACTTAAAAGCACCTACTGACGACCACTTTGTGTGTACAGGTCAAGTAATATCTTGCAGAGGAAAGGGGTTGTTTTTTTAGCATGGAGTTCAAAGTGGTATTTAGGGTACATCTGAGTTAAGATCACTTCCCAGTACCACCCGTTATTGCTAAAATGAGCTCATCAGTTTGTGAGATCTACATACGTTTTAAGTTCCCATAGACCAAACTGATTTTGATTTTACAAATGACCTTTTTCCATGCATTAATTTTTCCATCTCCAGTTTGACAATCTGGGTTTTACTATTGTTTAGAAGACCACTGATTTAACTGTAGGCAATTTAAAATATGCCATAATCTACTTAAGAATGGGTTCATTGGATTAATCTTGGATTGTCCTTCCTTAAGTAATGTTAGGAAGGTTGTGCTTGGTGCTATTTGGGATCTTTGTACCCAGCTGATTATTTCTGTACTTTTAATCCACATTCTAATGAATCAGCCCATTCCTAATCTGAGGATTAAGTTTTCAACTATTTTCAGGGAACTGCACATTTGGGGAGAAACAAGTAAACTGCTTTTTGTTTAGGACAAGCAATTTGAATAGCTAGATTATAAAATATACTGTGAGAAGATACGAAACAATAGGTGTTGGAAATACTATTCCTAATTCCTCTGTGTGGTTTTCTAAGATAAAAGTTATTCTCTCATTAATTTGGCACTGATGTTAAGATTAAGTTTTAGAAAACTTTCAACAAAATTTGATTTTTTTCTTAATTTAATTGATATGTTCAACATTATAATGTAGTTCTTTTTCATCAGTAAACTGAATGCTAAGCATTCAATAAGTCCAATTATTTCAATATAGCAGCCTTTTAAACTTTATTATTTATACATTTTATCTTAAAATGGGTTTTTCATGAATCCCATTTTAAATACACCGTAGCAGTGTTACTGACATTTTCAGCAAATGCCAAAACTCTGGTGACAGATATTTTAGGCACTGACACATTTCAAGAGATTTGTTGCCAGACTTAGTATTTTTCCAGCGTTTCTGGAGTTTGTGATCCTCTTTGCATTAAAGGATTTTATTTTCCTGATGATCAAATAGCTCCTAGAAAGTTAAAACTGTCATACTTGAATTTATCTTCACTTTTTTTACAAAAAAACGCAGTTATCTGAAAAGTCATTTCATTGGTAACGATTGTCATGACTGGGAACAAATCTCAACAAAGAGCAGCTTAAGCTGTTCAGGTGTTGTTCCTTTTAACTAGATCTGTCACTACTTTCTTTTCTAATGAATAATAAAAAAAAGTTTCTTAAAGGAAAAGCGTTTCTTTTTGAACGGCTTAAGCAAAACCAATCACTGTAGAACCATTGAAATTCAAGAAACTTAATCCTCAGTGAGACTGTCAGACTTGTGCCCTCCAGTCATGTTGGCTTTGGTGGTTAAGCAAAACTGTGAATTGTAGTTCTCATGGGGAGTTACAGGTACTGTCTCGCCAAACCAGCAAAAGTGTAGAACATGGTTTTAAAGTAGGACATCAAGGCAGAATAACAATATACAGCGACATGAAGGTCAAAAGTCTGACGATTGCATTTATCTAGAGGCTGAAAAATTTTTTTTTTTCAGTTGTTCCATTCTCTTGCAAATTTCTAAATTGGTTAAAAAAGCCATGCCTACAGTTAAAATAAATATGTAATGGGCGCAGTATCCCATGATCTCCTCCTCCTCCAATCTAATAATCTCTTGGTTTAGAACAAGATTGGAGTCTAGCCCAGTCTAAGTTTATGTGAGCAATGTGGTCTTTTTGTTGTTGTTAACTGAAAGTGGATTGAATTAGCTGGTTATGATTTAAGGGTGTGTGTTTCGGGAGTGGGGGGATGAGTTAAATAGCAATAAAGAATACAGTGAGAGGCCACAATGTGAAGTTGTTTGCTGTATTCTACTTGTAGGGACAAAACTCGAATTCTGTCTTGGTATGAAACATTTCTGATTTTTTTTTTTATAGAGACCATTTCAGTACCATTTTAAGCTATTTTCTTACCAAATATATAGCATAGTTCAATACAGACTTAAACTGAATGTAATACTGCATGTAAATGAGTAAGTACTAACTGTTTAAAATACAATTTGAATTAAATGTCAAATTAATTGCCATAGTAGGCACAAAGGAATGGGCTGAGGTGTGGTGGCTATATTTTGCAACCAAGAAACTTTCTTTCCTATCAGACGAAGTCTGCAGATACATGCTTTCTTTGCTAGTTGTCTTCTAAGCATCATTTTGTAACCCACCTCATGAAGGGGGGGGTCTAAAATGGCACTGTAAATTTCCGATCGACTCCTTGCTTTTTTTGGTGTATGCGTGTGTGTACTCTAAGGGTGGCCTTTTTATATTTGCGAAAGATTGTATTGTTCTGTTATACAGTGGGGAACTGGACTGTTTATTTTTTTATTTTATTTTTAATTGCTTTTTTATATTCATCTGTTGTACATAATATGCAGACTGATGCGGAATAAGACTGGAACCCTTGGGAGGTTTGCTATGTATTGGTCCCACAAGCTGTTGCACAGATTTCTCGCTGCAGCTGAGCTCTGTTCTGTTTTGGAATGAAAAGCATACCTTGGGATAGGTTGAACTACCTCTGAATGATGGCAGTGGCAATGGGCTGTTTGGTGGCTGTTTGATAAATCTCTGCTGTTCATGCCCCTTAAGAGATCTTTTGGCTTTAAGGCACCATAGCAGTTGGATTTTTAATTCAGCACACATTTAGGAGGCCGTCTTGAATGGCACCCACTTCAAACTAGGTATCATAAAGGATGACTGTCATGAGCTGACTTAGATCTGTCCATTAGCCCTTGTTCCTGAAGAGAAAGACAGGAACACAGGTACAAGGCGCACAAATTTGAGTTGCGAATCGCCTGACTGGAGTAGTTCAATGAAAAGAAGCAGACATTTCGGTTGCTCTGTTTAATTCTAACACAGCGACCAAGCATCATGTGCAAGCAGTGACAAGTGCCGTAAGTGAGTGTGTCAGGTTAGCTGCTCTTTTGTGACCATCATAACATTCTGTGCTCAGCTTGTCAATAGAAGCTCAGTATGGGAACAAGTCTATAGAATTTGACTGTTTCTGCGAACAAAAATCCAATCAAGGCATAAGTCCACTCAAGCTTTCCAAACAATTTCTGTTGTGTACTGTGTGGGTTTACAACGACAATATTAATGTTACCTCAATTTTGAAGCAACAGGAATTTAGGCTTTCGGCACTACTGGTTTTTACCACTTTGCATCAGTTTATCACTCTACCAAGTCAAAGACGGTGCCAAACCTCACTGGAGGGACATCTTGCAGTCTTAATGTACAGTAGGTAGAGCTTTTAGGATTCGGATGAGTAGACGTTAGTTTGAAGGGTGGATTCTGCTGTGAGTGACTGAGTTTGTGGACCATATTTTCACTTTAATCGCCTTATGAAATAGTCATTTTGAAGGGCAGCCGCATATCTTCAAGGGTCCAGTTTTGACAGCAGGGTTCAGGAATGTTCCTGAAACAAAAAACGGTCTGGTCATGATCCACCACTCATGTTGTTTTATGTTGTCTTGTCAAATATCCTGTACAGTTAGTAGTTTTTTTTTTTATTTGTACAGTGTATTTATGAAGTTTGGTTGAAACCATTGTAATCACTGCTCAATAAAAGCCTAATTTATTATCAAGCTGGACATTTTTTTTCTTTTTTCATCACTTTATTAGCAGTGTCATCAAAAAGGATGGACAAACTTCTGTATGTTAATTATTTTTCCTGCATTTTTGCGTTTTGTCGATACAGTATGAGTACTTGACTGTTCCGTATTGTACTCCGAAAACGAATGCGTGGATCCACAGCTGGAAACTGTGTTATTACAGAGACAAAATTAAAGCTTTATTGAAATAACTGTTTAGTGTCTGTTTTTTTTTCTCAAGCTTCTTCTTTGTAGGAAAGTTGACACTGTAGATTTCTAAGCCTGTTAATTTAACTTTTTTTTATTTTATTTTTTTAAAACCCAAAAGCCTAAACTTATCTTTTGCTATGGTGCTTGAAATTACAACTACTGATTCCAGCTTAATTCTTACGAGTAAAAACACCTTTTCTTTCTTTTCAAAAAAAGGATTGACAGAATTCTTTTAAAAAAGGTTCTAAATATGTGAAATGGTTGAGGGTAACTGGTAAAGATTCCATTATATTGTATTTATTTGAATTGAAGTTCTGTGATGGTTATTGGCCCCAACAATCTAGTTGTAGAAGCAGTTGTATTACAGTATACTGCTGAATGAGAAGATTTAAAAATGTCTTAGATCAGGGGGTGATACTTTAATTTTTGCAGTTTGTATAGTGCTAGCAAAACATTATTACTGTAGTAGTGAGTATAGTGGCATTTTCCATTCAGGAACATAAGTAAAACATTGACCCTTGACTACAGACTCTGAACACTGAAATAAAAGCAAGCTTGGTTGATGGTACAGTATGTGCAATGTTCTTTTATCAGAGCCTGTTTACTCAACAACTAACTCATGACCAACAACAAAGACTTGTCAGCTGCTTCTCATTATACTTTTGCTCCTTCAAAATAGAGGTTCAGCAATAATCATTTCACATAATTGTTCATTTTAAGAGTTTAGTTGACTCAAGGGAACTGAATTTGCTCTATTAATAATACAATATGTATTATTAATAACAACAACATGGAGAAAAAAATCTATTCTATCCCTTATTGTTCCAATGCTTTTGTGTATTCCATACACAACTATACGTAACTCAGTTTTGGAGAACATCTGTATGTTTCCTTCACTTAAAATTAAAAATGGCCTGCAGACTTTCAGACTGCACAATTCAGTTTGAAAGGCAAAATAATGGCACTCCTGTTTAATTGAATATTAAATGTGACAGGTATAAAGGTTTACTTTTTAGCATAAATTAATAATAAATGTCAAAAACTAGTTCCAAGACTAAACTTTTATGTTAAACCAACCTTAATATTTGACTTTCAAAGCTCTTGCAAGAAGCTTATTATTTACCTGTACTCTATATAATCACTAATGAGATGATTTAGTGCTTGTGCAACAGTCAGTCATCTGACGTGGTTAGTCAAGGATGATCAATAGATCAAAATTATATTATTTTTCTTAATATGCTTCTGACCAAAACCTTGGTATAGTTTCTAAGTCAAAGCTCTTTTTCTTTGTCAAACTCTCTTGAGTTCTTGCTAAGTTTAAAAGACGTTTATTGTTCTTTTTTGTGTGTACAGTATGTACCTATACTGCATGTAGTCCTGCTAAGGATTTTTTTTAGGTGTCCCCTGTGCATTTCTTGTGTCTCTATCTCAAATCTTTTTTAACGTCAAGGGTCTGTGTTTGAAAAAATACAGAGGGTAATACTGAAAAAGTTAAAAAAACAACAACTGGATAACTTAATATGATACTTAGTTTCCACACCTCTGTGTTTCACTTCTTGTATAGATCTACTGATGCTCTCCTTAGTCAATAGTTGGTATTTGGCACTTTTCCTCTCTCAGCCAGCAGCCATATCACCTTGCAGTTCTCAAGTGGCTACCCACTTAAGCTCAGCAGGGTTGAGCCTGGTCAATACCTGGATGGAGACCTCCTGGGAAGCTAAGGCTGCTGATGGAAGTGGTGTTAGTGGCACCATTGGGGGGCGGCCACCCTGCAGTCTCTGTTGGTCCTAATGCTCCAGTATAGTGACAGGGACACTGTACTGTAGTGAGCACCATCTTTCGGCTGAGACGTTAAACTAAGGTCCTGACTTTCAGTGGTCATTAAAGATCCCCGGGCATTTCTTGATAACAGTAGGTGTTATTGTGGTGTCCAGGCCAAATTTCCGCCCTCTGCTTTTACCATGGACTCCAAATTGTCCCCATGTATGATTGGCTTGCACTTTCCCTGTGATGGACTGGCGCCCTGTCCAGGGTGTACCCTGCCTTGTGGTCGTTGCTTGCCAGGTAGGCTCCGGCTTCACGCAACACCGTTACGGTATAAAGCAGTTTGGTAAATGACATGACTTCTCCTCTCAAAGGACTTCTCTCATCCTTCCTCCCATGGCACCATCAGCTAAATATTATTAACAATCAACAGTATCAACATCAGCTAAAATGGGGAAAAATAATACAATTCTTTTGTATCATTTCACATGGATTGATCATATTTATTTCCTTACTTGACACTGACTTTCAAGGTGGCTTACAAAAAGTATGACATCAATTAAACACAAAAAATAGAATGCACTACAAAGGCAAAATAAGTGAAATCACCAGTGACAAGAATAAAATAACAATGAGGGAGGCTTGTGTTAGAAGTGTGATGCATGTGCAGCACAGAGTGGAAGCAATATCCAGCGAGCAGTAAACAATGTGTAGGTAAGGGATCTGACTGCAGTTAGGAAGGAAAGCCACAGAGCAGGTTCAGGCAGTGTGAAGGAGATGAACACTGTAAACAGATGAGCCTTGTGGTCAGTTCTGGAGCAGTTCTGATTTGAATGCAAAGATTTCACCACTGCAGAGACAGAGACACAGATGAACGAGCCAAAGACTGGGGAGAAATGTAGAGAAAGAATTGACAGTGCGGCGTGGGAGGAACAGAGAGGTCTTGGAGGTGATACAGGAGACCTGACAAGATGGAACAAACTGTGCAATAATTGTTTATTATACTGAAGTGTTTGCCTAATGCAAGGAGCCATAACATGAAAATAAAATACTATTCGATGAAGTAAAAAATAAAAGCACGAGTAATTTATACATTTTGGATTTTTAGATTTTTGCTTCCAATTTATTTTTGTTTAATACTCATACTATGAGGTGGTTTTACCTCATGGAAGTTAATACATTATCCAAAGAAGCTCTAAACAAAAATTGCTGATCAGGTTTTTGATTTTTTATTTCTTTGTCAGTAAAAGGTAAATTAAATGGTTCAATCACACTCAGTTTGGGCATACATTTCAGTTCAGAAACAACAAGAAAAATGTGTTGTTTCAGTGTGTTCCTACTAATCTGGATCCATGTAACTAACTTGCGAGTACTGTGCCTGTGTAAATGTGGTTTCACAGACCTTGGAGTCTTTTCATAGGATGCACAAGCTATAGAATTGATTAGTTGAATGAATAATTTATTATATGTATGCTTCATGTTTCATTTCCTGTAAATGTTCCGATAAAGCTCCAGGGACATCATAAAAATCAGCTGTGCTCAAGGCTAGAACAGATTCTGGGGTTCCTTAGCTGTAGTATGAACAAATGTCTTTATAAAACTATGTGAAGACTTTTAATTTATCTCTTTTCTTTTCATTCAAGCATGGAATAAATATTTACCTGTTCCTTTACAGCCTGTGCATGCTGATGGAGCTACTTACTTGGAATTACTTGTACCTTTTATTCAGTCTTCTGCAGAGTTGCAAGCTTCATCTTTGGCTTTTTAGCTCACAGTTTGCTTATTGTTTATCTTAAGTTGCATACCATTTTAATTGGGGAAAAATGTTATAGTAAAAAATAAGTAGTGTATCCTTAGAAGTACAAGCTAGTAAAGGTACTGACTGTACCGTATATTCATTCTGACTTATACAGTATGCCAATATGACTCATTGGAGGGAAGACCATACCCTGACTCGGTGATGGGTCCACAGTTAAAATGATGTAATACATTCAAATTAGCATATGTTTGAACCCCTTTAGTGTCTAAAGCTAGCAGGAGACCATTTTAGAAGGCAGCCCTGGGCTGTAGCATCTCATGCAGTTTTGTTGAAGGGGAGGACATTAATTTTGGACCAATTAAGATTGCAAAAGAAATTCTACCATGATTTATAATATGGGGAGATATTGTGTATTGATAGACACTCATATTTCCTGACAGAGGACTGACAGAGATGGATGGCTTTTTAAAAATCTTTCTGGAATATAAAGATGCCATTTCACGTGTTTATAAGTTATCTGCTTTCCTTTTTCTTCCTTGAATTCTCGTGTTAGTTAACCAAGAGCTTTTGTTTTTGAGGAATTGGTGTTACATCCGCAATCCTCCAATTAGTGGAAAGGAGCACCTTCCACCCTTCCAGCTATTTTAATGATAGCTGGAAAACCTAGCTGAAGTCTCATAAATAATATCACCCATTACCTTAAGCACAACAGGGAAAAATTCTGTCAGACCTTTATTTATGATTTATAACTTTTAAGCCATTGTACAGTCCCTGCAATAACTCAATGTCAGTTATGCTAAAATGACTAAAATTAATTTAATTTAATCTTTAATCTGGGGCGTTCTGTTAACATCTTTATAAAATTAATTAAGCATGCAATAACTGTTTCTTTTTCATTTTATGTGTATACAGTATATAACGTACAGTATACATAACTAACGTGCTGTATACAGTATATAACATCCATATTATCCTGTAAACTATTTACTTCAGCTTTTACAGTTTAAGTGATATAGAACTGAACATGATGGTTTGTACTATTTTAGGTATTCTTTTCTATGAAATGATTCCTAGGAAATCCATGCAAAGCAGATTTCTTAGGAATGAACAGTGAAACACTGACTAGAGGGCACACATGGAGACTATGTGGAAGTGCAGTTGAAACTCAGAAGGTTGTAACTTGGCAAATAAAGCATCCCTTTCAATTTCTTTGTGAACACAATTAGTTCCAAAATTCTATTCATAGGAGAAAAATCATTAAAGCAACACTAAATTGCCCCTTAAAATACATTCCAAGAGTAATAATGAACATTGAAGAATCATGTGTTTGGTGAATATTTGAGTATTAAGTATAATAATTTCGGCTTTACCATTTATTAAAGAGGTAGTCTCCTGGCTTGACCCCCATTCAGAAAGAGGGGTCGAGCCTTCTCATCCTACGGCCAGGGAGGTCGAGATCAGCGAGAGGAGATGGCAGAGAGGACTGGCTGTCCCGGTTTGAACTGTTTTGAACTTGCTTGGAGCTCTCCGGGACCAGGGCTGGGTTATAGGTCCTTGCACAAACTCAAGGATGATGTGTCCAACTTCAGTCTGCAGGAAGCAGCTTACCTTTGTTTTAAAAGTTCTGCTCAAGCTTTTTTTTTTCTTCTGTAGACATCCAACCGGTTACATTTCAGGCAACTGTATGAGGTTCACTTCTGACTGGAACAGGATTGATAGCCATTATATACCCCATTTGACCAATTAATTGTTGAAAAATTTTAAATAAAGCCCCAAAAAGATATTTGATCAATTGATCAATCAATTGGCCGGTGTGTAAGAAGACATATGGAGAAATAAAAGGCACAGTATTCCCTCGGGACCAATGTGTGGGAACTACTTGCTTATTGGTTGGACATTAAGTAAGAAATTACTTTTAAATATACTGTATGTTGAATCAGATTTATTCTGGAGAAATTATATTGAGCTCTGCTCAGATCTAAATAAAAGGGAACATTTTAAAGAAGATAACTACTCAGATAAATACTACATTGCAGAGATCCCACAAACACTTAGTGTCAAAACACTTACGAGAAAATGTACAGTATCATCTATTTTCAGCCTTCTTAAGCTAGATAAGACCATCCAGAAATTTTCTGACATTGGATGAGAAAGTAGAAAACAGAGACTGATTCATCTTTGTAACTATTGTACATCTTCCTCCCAGATATTGCTAAAAGTGAAAAAGGAATCTGATACAGAAACCCCAGTACTCACGGGAACTGGGATCACATGTCATTCTTAATCCTCAGGCAACTGCAATATCTTTGATTACCATGATGATCTGACCTTCTTTTTAATTCTGCTAATCCTGTTTTTTTAAATAAAAACAAATCAAACTGTATTTTAAGTTGTTTTTTTTTACAAATACACCTGCTGAAATGTTTTATACTCTGTCTTTTTCAATTAAATTCTAATGAACCCATTAACTGCGTGACTGACTTTAAACAGGCTTCTTTCCACTCTAGTGAATGACAAACAGCTTCCTGACTAACAAGTTAATTGCTCTGTATTTCCCAGCAGCTTTTTAAATGGCTCCCTTTAAATGCAAATACCTAATTAATCCTTCCAATTATTTCTTTATCACTCGTGTACTGTATTTTATTTGATCATCCTGCGCTGGAGTAGCTTCAAACAGAAAGACATTGTTTTATGAAATATGGTGCACGGATGGAGCAATGTCCTCCTCCACAAAGCGGAAATAAAAGGGTTGTGAATACTGATATAAAAATAGTTGAGCCAATTTTCTCATTTTCAGCTTTCAAAGACTTTATAAAGAGATGAACGTGCCAAACACCTCTTGCTGTCATCTGTATTTACAAGCTTTGAAGTGGTGTAGGTGAAGGAAATGTATTAAAAAATCGAATAATGCGTAAATCAATGCAATTTGTGTTTGACCCTTAAATGCTGATACTGTACAAGTTATTTACTGCAGAGTGTTTTGTCTTAATGTTTTTCTAGGAACACAGAGTTTTGTATATTATGCAACAGGTGAAGGATAAGGTGGAACAGTAAGTGTTACTCAAAGAATGTGTGAAGTCTACGTTAGAGTAACTAATCTCTGAGGGATTGAAATTTCTTATGCTGTACTAAGATTTACCAGTGTTATAGTTTTAGTTTTTACTGTGGGAGCAATAAAGCAATAAAGACTTAGCTGAAACTATCCATAGAGTAGAGTATGCATTAATCCTGTTAGGATTACACCTGAAACCAGGTCAAATCAGAACAAGAGATGATATATGCAAGTGTTAAACTCCTCCTCTCCACTCTTCCATAATATAGATTGTTTTTCAAGTGTTGTGTCCATTCTGCCCCCTTCTTTAACAGATATTGATACTTCTTTAACAGATATTGAAAATGCAAGATTGTTTGGGTTGAAATGCTGGGAACAGCACCAATTACAGAGGCACTGACATCAATAAAAGAGGGTAACTCCAGAAAAAGGTCATCAGATTAATCACCTCCACTAGAAATAACAGAAATAACAACACCCAATAGTTAAGTGTACTGAGAGGATTATGGAGTGTTTGAGTCCAAATTTGGCTGAACCCGTTTGGCTGAGGGCTGACCTCCTGGACAGAGGACGAGGAAGCTGGGACCCTCTTGCACAGTGAGGAGTGACCCAGAGGCAGCTGACGAGGGGGAGGTGGGGATCACGTGCATGACATAGAGTTTCAGGTGAGGAAATGACGCCAGGAGTGATTGTGAATTACTGACAGCCGAGTCCAATTGAACTTGGGTGTTGTCATCCATCCCAGACTTTCATTATAAACTCTATTTGGTTTTCACAAGTACAAATTATACACACTTAAAGTGGTGCATAATTTCTAGGGAAGCATATTGGACAATTTCCCCCAGCTTTTATTTACGGTCTGTAACTGTGCGTGTAGCTTTTACTCTTGTAATGTCAGGAAGGTTTCCTTTGAAGCTGCAAAATTTGAGAAATGTCCTGAACTGGAGAAACAAAAATGAAAAGGACAGTGATACTGTGACCATTCAACTGAAAATGGCCTATCATTTTGTACCGTTAACGTTCTTGGAATTATGTGTGGAATTTCAGAGATGAGTATATTTTTTTCCAGTGCTCAATACCACAATAACATGTTGCAAAAACGAAAATCCTCTTTCTGTGCACAATAATGAAGAATTGCTCAGCCTTATGCTACAAAAAAATATATGGGGGCAATTCGTGAGGTAAGCTGAAACATGTGACTGAATTCAGAATCTCTGAAAATGTCTGGAATGAACCATATCCCTGTCATGTGGTGTTTAAATTGTGTGGGCAGGTCTTCTGAACATGTGTTGCAACAGATGCTCCGAACTAAGCGTGTGTGCAAATAAACAATGGTAAATTAATGCTGTCCTTAAAACATGCAACACTTCCCACAAAGACCTTACTATACAGCAAGGCAGGGAGTATTAGAGAAAATAATCACCCAAGCACAACTAATAACTTCTGTCATGTTACTTCAAATCACATTATGGAGTTTCGGCTCCTATTGCTCCTTCAAGACTGAATCCCATGTCTAAGTCTCAGTGGCAGAAAGACTAAAAAGGAATGTCCGGAATGTTAGTTTCAAAGAAAGTATTAGATAGAACCGCTATGCTCTTCACAACAGGAATGTCATTTCATTTTCTGCATTTCTGCATACTGTAGATCACGGAAATGCTCAGCTGAAACCCCAGGTAGGGTTAGCATTCACAAACTATGTAATTGTATTCCGAAACTGAGTCGGTGGGATCAAATGTTGTAACCAGGCATTATTGAATCTCTTTCAATTCCAAGAGCTTTGGTCAACAGTCTTGATTATTTCCCACTCGTACCATTTGATTTGGGAAACATGTCAAAATCCGATGCCCAGAAAGGCTCAGATATACAGTAGATCGCAGAAATGGTCAGTTGACACCCCAGCTAGGGTTAGAGTTAGCATTCACACACTACGTAGACAATTTTTAAGCTCAGCGCTGGATTTTAGGGCCCAAGTCAGGTTTAGGACAAGTGAATTTTTAGTCCTATCAGAATTTTTTTCACAGAAACTCTCTGTGGCCTGGGTGCACCGCGCAGTATTTCTATCCCGAAACTGAGTAGGTCGGTTCAAAAGTTATAAACAAGCATAATTGAAACGTATTCATTTGCAAGAGCTTCGATCAATTATCTTGATTGTTTCCCACTCGTACCTTTAGATTTGGGGAGTGTGTGAAAATCCGATGCCCGGAGAGGCTCAGATATAGATCGCGGAAATGCTCAGTTGACACCCCAGCCAGGGTTAGCATTCACACACTACTTATACAATTTATAAGCTTAGCGCTGGATTTTGGGTCCCAAGTCAGGTTTAGGATGGGTGTTTTGTTGCCCATATCTGATTTTTTTTTTCAGAAACTCTCTGGGGCCTGGATGGCGCGTTGCACCACGCAGTAGTTTTATCCCGAAACTGTGTCAGTATGATCAAAAGTTTTAGCCAAGCATTTTTGAATCTGTACTATTGCATTTGCCTGGTTTTTAAATACTGTACTGTCACAATCTTAATACTTCCAAAAAGAATGCTTCTTTCCTTTGCTGTGTTAAATATGTAAACAAATAAATAAGGAAAAAGATATAGCAGTATTTGGCTATTGTGCATGTGTGGTTTGCAGGATGAGACACAGCTTGTTGACTTACTCTTGCTGCACAAATTCTGCAGAGCTGTAACAACCAGTTGAGACAGAGTGTGTGCCCTTCATTTGTGTTTTCTCCTGCCTTATAACTAAAACAATCTGTTTGAACAGCTTTAAGTTTCATGATCATGAGTATTGTTTGGAACTGTTTTTGATAACCAGCAGAGAGACATTAAAAAGGATTCTATGAAGTCCTTTAGTTTCTTGGTACAGTAAAGGACTCGTTGAGCACAGTAGAGGGACAAAGATCGAAAACAACCTTAATCACAAACTATGCGACCCATTCCTTATTTAACAAGACCTTCACATTTTAGATTAGATAAAGCCTGTTGCAATTTCAATTACTCTAAGTAACAAGGCTTTGGTTCTCAGAATTAAATAAACTTTAGTGCTTATCTTCTGTGAAAAACTGACCTTTAAGTATTTCATAGAGGTGAGCAAAACATACAGTATCAGCATGGCACAAGGGTGTCCTTCACTAAAGGTTCCTCTCCGTATTTTTTTCTGCATTTGTCTAAAAAATGAGCCACTGACGTGTTACGTGTTATGTTATTTACGGTATGAGACTTGTGGAAGCTTATTTCGCAGTACTTTGAGTCGCTTCCCTTGGACTCTGAAAAGCTTTCAAAGCTGATCTTTCGGCAAAGCAGATTCGCTATATTTTGACCTGCATGGTTCAGAAGAGCGGTGGTATATGCCGGAAAATGTTTGACTGCATTTTCACAGCATAACACAACGACCTATCACAACACAACGAAATACCTGTTATTACTATAGTGCATATCAAAATGGCACAGCAACAACTTGCTAAAATGTTTGATGGAGGGATATATTACATGGTGAAACAGACTAAGTAAGTGTTGTACTGTGAAATGTGCATAAGCATTTCATTAAGATCATCAGTTGATAAAATCTCTGTCTCCTTGGAGACCCATTTGAACAAGGAGGGGAAAGAAAGCACATGGGCATTGGAGTGGTGGATGTGAGCACTCTTCTGGCTCTTCTGCCAGCAATGAGAAGGGAAGATTAAATTGAAAAAAAAAATGTTGATGGGCCAATATGAGAAACAGTGAAAAGAAATCAGCGAATAAGGGAAAAAAAGTTGAGTCACCATGACAACTGGAGAGATGGAATAAATGCACTGAAGTTATTCTCATTTCTTGCTTGCCTTGGCACTATTATACGCCATGTCTAACGAGAATGTATACAGTAGCATGTATATCCTTTGGTACAGTTAAAAAAAAGACTTGTATGAACTGGTAATCAACTTGCCTAGCAGTCTGGTTACAAATGATCACGTTTTTCTGCATCCATAGCAATCTGGGTTTAATTCCCAAATCAAGATTTATATAGCCTCTATGGATATACTGAATGTATTCTGATATACTGAAGCCTAACGCTCCATTCAGATTGAGGATACAGCCTTTAACTGAACTAGAAACACTACCTGAGCTTGTAAAATTGACGGGAATAAGTCCTCTGGTTGTGATAGCATTAAACTACATCTCTTAAAAAAAGGCCTGCTCATCTAATGTCCATTTCACTGACCTGTTTACTCAGTCTTTCACTTCAAACAGCTGAAATACTGGAAGTCCAACCTTGTTTTGACACTAAGTTAAGTTCTAAGCCCTATAAGGGTGTGTTCATTTGGCCTTGCCTTTCTAAATTTGCAAGAAAAACAAAGTTAGCAAGCAGTTAAGCTTTTTGCTAGACCACGATTAGATTTTATCTGGCACGCAATCTGATTTTCATTAAGTGCATGGATGTGATAAAGCATCCATAAACATTTTTACTGATGCAAAAACGTTTAATAAAAATAATATTTGTGTTCAGCCTTCTCTATAGATTCATCTAAGGCTTTTGATCCTGTAGATCACTTAGTTCCTCTGAAAATGTTATGTAATACTTTATATAAACTCTCTGCTGTGGTTTTAGCATTGCTTGCAAAACGGTGTATACAGTAGTGTGTAAAACCTGATGGATTCATTTCACAACCCAACTCCCCTCTTAGTGCCAAGAAACCCTAATCTTATTCCATCTACAATATCAAAATTGGTCTTATGTACACCTCTATGTTGATCACACCATTTCATACCATGTCATCACTATCATCTTTCAACAAACGTTGAAAGGCTTTCTGTGATCTATATCTTTTTCCAAACACTAATAATAAACTAATACTTTTAGCCAAACTTTTGTGGGAATTGTGATGCTGACCCCGATACAACACAAATCATGCTTATTTCAAGCTGCATTCCAGCAGCAGGTGACCGAACAAAAAATATTGGGATTGTAAAGCAGATTCAGTGCAGATACAATGAAGGTGCTTTGAAGCATTGAATTAAATGTTTCTGATGAGTTTGGAGTGATTTGGGTAACTTTTTGATCACAGGATGTGAAGGCAAGATGTTTGATTGGTGGAATACAAGTGCCCGAGCTAGGGTTAGGGTTAGGGTTTGAACGAGAAGGAGACATTTAGTGATGCCTTTGCTGTGCTTTTGGAGGCAGTTGAAATGAAGGAAAACTGTTGTTTTTTTGTTTCCTTGACGACAACTTTTGGCCCACATTGGCGATTTTTGCTAAGCTGCGCGGCTGTCGCTCAAAAATGGTTAAAAATGCAACGTTTTTCAAACACACTTTCTACACGCTAAACTCTTTCGTTTCTAGTATTGGAATCCAAATAAAATGATACTTTTAGCCAAACTTTAGTGGGAATTGTGATGCTGACCCCGATACAACACAAATCATGCTTATTTCAATTTGCATTCAAGCAGCAGCTGACCAAACAAAAAATATTGGGATTGTAAAGCAGATTCAGTGCAGATACAATGAAGGTGCTTTGAAGCATTGAATTAAATGATTCTGATGAGTTTGGAGTGATTTGGGTAACTTTTTGAACACAGGATGTGAAGGCAAGGTGAGTTAGGTTCTAAGCCCTATAAGGGTGTGTTCATTTGGCCTTGCCTTTCTAAATTTGCAAGAAAAACAAAGTTAGCAAGCAGTTAAGCTTTTTGCTAGACCACGATTAGATTTTATCTGGCACGCAATCTGATTTTCATTAAGTGCATGGATGTGATAAAGCATCCATAAACATTTTTACTTATGCAAAAACGTTTAATAAAAATAATATTTGTGTTCAGCTTTCTCTATAGATTCATCTAAGGCTTTTGATCCTGTAGATCACTTAGTTCCTCTGCAAATGTTATGTAATACTTTATATAAACTCTCTGCTGTGGTTTTAGCATTGCTTGCAAAACGGTGTATACAGTAGTGTGTAAAACCTGATGGATTCATTTCACAACCCAACTCCCCTCTTAGTGCCAAGAAACCCTAATCTTATTCCATCTACAATATCAAAATTGGTCTTATTTACACCTCTATGTTGATCACACCATTTCATACCATGTCATCACTATCATCTTTCAACAAACGTTGACAGGCTTTCTGTGATCTATATCTTCTGCCAAACTCTAATAATAAAATAATAAATATACAACAATAATAATAAAACTAAATTAGTAACTTTCAATAAAACATCAAACTGCACCTTTACAACCATTCACAAAAAATACTTTGAGCAAAGTCTGACCATGTCATAGTTTATAAATACCTAGGCATCTAAACGAAGATTGCTTTAACTTTTCTTATTAATGAATTTGAAACTCGAAGTCAAGTCTAGACTTGATTTTCTTCATCTTGTTTTACATATTCTTCTAGGTTTACACTAATTCAAATATACAGTATGTACTGTTGGACTGAGGAGATACAGCTTCTGAGGTAACCAATCTAATACCATTGTGCCATAAGACTTGTCACTGGCATATCCAATCACATAAAAAAGTGTTGTTTTGTTGTTTCCTTGACGACAACTTTTGGCCCACATTGGCGATTTTTGCTAAGCCGCGTGGCTGTCTCTCAAAAATGGTTAAAAATGCAAAGTTTTTCAAACACACTTTCTACATGCTAAACTCTTTCGTTGCGTTTTTCTATGTTCCATTGTAAAATTTTAATATAAGGTACTGAGATTCCCAATATTCAGGTACTGACTGAGTACAAGTCATGTCAATTTTCTGCTGCCAATAACAACATTCTGTACATTAGGCTGAAACTAGCCACCTTCATATCTGGGCTTTTGCAGTTGTATGATTAAATCTTTCATGGCTGATATTTTCACTATTTGAAACTGCTACATCTTGTTATGTTATTTACATAATATTATGAATTGATGGTTCTTTGATTATTGATTGTTTGCTCTTTTCTCCCTTTCACTTCTTTATTTCCTGTGCGGCAATAGCAGTCATAGTAAATTCTCACCCATTTTATCTGATTAAATATTAGGAATTCAAGACCTCCAGAAGTTATTTTTTCTGAAGTAGTTACTTATCATTGTCATAAAACCATGAGAATGATTCAGCAACAAAATAATACAGCACACATATTCCTGAAACACTTTTTTTTCCCCAAAAAACAAGGCACTACTTGAAATTCATTTGACAGTACATCCTTAATCAAATATTCTATGAATGTAAGGAGTGCAGCCTTTACTGAGAGGAAGAACGTATGAAGAATGCCAGTCTCTTTTATTCTGCTATGAGTCTCAGTCGGAGATTTAGATGATATGCTGTATTTGGCTGTTTTTTTAGCTAGTATTGCTTTCATTCAAAGTATATTATTTTTCCAGTGAGATCCTGCTCCAGGACTCCACTTCCTTTTAACATACAAATGCTACAGATTCAAAAGTATATCAAGAAATCAGCAATAACATATGCTTAACTGTAAAAGGCGGAAGTGGGATAGGGGTATTTCTGATATATAGTAGATATAATAAAATATAATAATATATATATGGATGAGATCGTTATAGAAGATGATAAAATATTTTCCAAGAACTTCCAATAGGTTATCACAAGATGGATCAAAGGATGTTCAAGTTTAAGTTCAAGTTTATTGTCATTATACTCATATACAGGTATATGGTATAACGAAATGCTATTTAGCTAGCTCTCAGACGATACGTAGTACAAAAAAACAACAACAATACAATTGTATAATAAAAGAAAGACAGAGACAACAGGCAGTGTGCAAAAACAACAACAGGCAATGTGCAAAACAACATCAGATGTGCAAAAACATGCATCAACAGAATTAAATAAAGGGATAGAAATTATGGGGAATTAGCTTTTTGACATGTAAGGTGGAGGTAGATTTCAATGTGTGAGTTTTTGGTAAGAAAGAAGGCACTGTGAGGTTCAGATCATAGGTGAGAGGTGAGGTGAGAGTGAGAAAGGATGTCATCTTGAACAATAGGACTGGGTAGCCTGAATCAGATACCTATCTCTTTCTATAGAGGACTACTTCATATTGTCTGTCCTAAAAACACCTGCATGTAAGTTACAAATTTGTCCTGTCCTCATTTCTGTGGTGAACTGGAAAGAGTCACAGATTTGTTATGCCAATAACCTTTTTAACCATTGTAAAAACAACAGTGGGTTAATAACTAATCAGACCACATTAGAACCTGCAGGTATTTAATTCTATGTCGCATTCAGTCAGTCAGCAAAAAAAATCAATTTCAAAGCAGTGTTTCATCAGTATTCTTAATCTTGCTGATTGGCAGTTTTGAAAACACTAATTTCAAAAGTAAAAAATGTAAAACCAATTTAATTCTCCATTCCTGTGTTTTTTAATATTTTTATAGGCAAACATGAAGGCTGCGATTTATTGCATAAGGAAATCACAAGCTGTATTTTCTGCTTCCTTGCCAGTGTAAAGAACATATCTGTAGCTCAGATATTCACATCAAACATATTATAAAGGAAAGTAGATTTTGCCTGGTAATATTAAAAAACTGAAAGTACTGATGGAGAGACCCCAAATACCGATAGACAACCATCCACCACACATGTCTTGTTTACTAAACGTAATGCCATTTCATGACCAATCCATAAGAAACAGCACAAAGGAGTATTAAGGGCAAAACAGGAATGTCAAATGTCAAACTAGGAGCAGATGTTGTTCTAACACTTAACAGCCCTGGGAAACTTCAGTTGAAAACCTTTTTATCTCAGCTTCTCAATTAACAAGAAACAGCATAGCCAAGCGATGTTTCCCTCACTTTTTAAAAAGCCTAATGCAAAAAGAGTGCAATGTTTTTTAAGGCTCATCAATGAAATATCTAATGTAAAAGCAAGATATTATTACTAGTACTTTATTTGGAGGAGTGACTTTTTCCCACAACCTCTTACCTTATCAGTCAGAAATCTGAGAGCAGAAATCTTGGCACATACAGTATGCCTATGATTTCAGTGACTGGTTTTGGACCAAGAAATGGCTTCTAGTTTGCTGAAAGTCCTTGGGGCTGTTTGTTCATTACTGCTGATTGAAAGCCAGGAAAATCCAGCAGCCGTATCACCCTGCAGCTCACAACTGGAAACCCACTCAAGCTCAGCAGGTGTGAGCCTGGTCAGTACCTAAATGTGAGACCTCCTGGGAAAAACTAAGGTTGCTGCTGGAAGTGGTGTTAGTGGGGCCAGTAGGGGAGTTGGTGCAGTTGGTGTGGGTCCTAATGCCCCAGTATGGTGATGGGAATACTACACTATATAAAACGTGCTGTCCTTCGGTTGAGATGTGAAAGTGAGGTCCTGACTCTCTGTGCTCATTAAAAATCCCAGGGTGTTTCTTGAAGAGAGTAGGGGTGTAACCCTGGTGTCCTGGCCAAATTTCCCATTGGCCCTTACCAACCATGGCTTCCTAAAAATCTCCATCTGTGAATTGGCTTCATCACTCTGTTCAACTCCTCACTAATAGCTGATGTGTGGTGGGTGTTCTGGCATACTATGGTGGCTGTTGCATCATCCATGTGGGGCTACACATTGGTGGTGGTGGAGGGGAGTCCCCGTTACCTGTAAAGCACTTTGAATGGAGTGTCCAGAAAGGCGCTGAATAAGTGTAAGAATTATTATTACTTAAAGTGAAGAACTGAAATCAGGCAAGATAATGCCAGCATTGATTAATACACAAGGATGACCACAATTAGAATACACCAGTTGGATTTTAATAGCACTTGCAGCTAATGTGATCTGTCAGTAAAAGGTGCTCTTTGTAGTAAGATATTTGTTATATGTTATTGGCTCAAGAAAAAAATAAATAAGTTTAACTATGTATGTGGGTGTTTTCCATACATAATGCTCGTGCTTCTTCCTGCAAGAATCCACAAGTTCACACAAAGAACAACAGGTGAAATTCAGAAACCAGTATTTCTGCAACTACAAATTCCTGCGAAGAGCTTCATGTTTCAGACAGCCTAAGCTTGCATAATGTAGTGTATTCTTCACTGGGTCATCTCCAAAAAAGGTAAAACAGTACAAGAGGTCATGAATTAGCCTATACTCTACTGGTAATTTCTGTGAATTGTTTTAATTTTGTCTTTTTTTACAATTTGCAAAAGAGCATTATTTGCTTCTGTTGGTGACAAGCGAGAATAACATGAGGCACTGTATGTTAATTGTGTATTACAGTACATTGCAAATCCTTTGTAAAGGATGTATCAATACATGTGATGAATATACTTTTCTTTTTTTGTCTTCACTACTGGTTTGCTTTTATGAAGTTTATAAACAATTTATTGGTCTGTTGCTGAGAAGAGATCAAAAAGACTTCAAAAACTGATCCTCTTACTTGTTGCAATATACACCTAGGTATCTCCAAATTCATTTAGGCAATCCTCCTCAGGTGTTTGGACATATAGTTGTTTACTTGTTGGAAGAAATTCTCTTGTGCTTCCCCTTCAGGTGTATATAATCCTACTGTATATCTCTGAAGCCAGACTACATTTTATGTAAAACCAATCTTTATGAACATATAAATTGTATAAGGACTATGTAATACAGTATATCTTAAATATACAGTATACAAGACAATGATCTCTATTATCTAGGTAACTACATCCTGCTGTAAGTCTGCTTCACAAAGTTACAAATTGTATTCCTTCGTATGGTGACCTCACAGGCTACTATGCTGGGACTCTTCAGATAAACCATATGTTACATCAGCATAGTGAGTTGATCTATTTCACTTCAGTTCAGTAATGTGACTGCAGCTGCTACAAAAATGGGAATTTTCCTATAATTTACTATTCTGAATTTGTTGCAGTTATACAGGACGTGGTAGTTTTATTCTGATGCTCAAAATATATATTTTAATAATAATAATAATAATTATTATTATTATTGTTATTATTATTATTATTAATTATATTTGAAAAATGGAAATCTACAGTATGTTGATCCTTTTCATAGTCATTACTTTTACTCTGGCCTTCATGAGAGAGAAGTAACTAACATCACTCCATAGAACATGTAATCTGTAGAGAGCAGGAAAAAACAAGTTTGTAAATTCGTAGTAAATAAGTAGTTTGCCAGTTTATGGGGGTTAGCAAAAGATTTATGGTATATGATATGTACAGTATTTCACATGTAAAAGATATTTGAGAGGGGTGGGGTAGCATTGACAAACATTTAGCATTGCTGCCTTGGAGTGAGGGGGCTCTGGATGTAGTTCCAGACCTAGGGTGCTGTCTGTGTGGAGTTTGTACTGTATATTCTCCCGCGTTGACATGGGTTTCCTATGGGTGTTCTGGTTTCTCCTCACAGTCCAAAGATATTCTGAAAAGATGGATGGAATTTTGCTGGCAATTAAGTGCAGATGGTAGGCTGCTCCTACAGTATTAATCAGAAGAACAAAAGAGCAACCTGATGATTCAGGAAAAGGCACTCAAATCCACAATGTTTATACCACAGTGAGTCAAAGTACCTTATACTTTTTTGACAGTTGCTTCAAATTGTATACATATGATAAAATAAATTAAAAATTCATTCATGAAATAAGTAGCAAAGACGACTTTGTTTTTGCTCTAATAAAAGTTACTTTAAGGGCCAGTGTAACACAAACGGACAGACAAAAGGACAATAAAGTGTCAAATAAATAACTTGTTGTTTACCGATGAAGAGAAAAGTCATCTGGAAGTCATACCTGATTTAGCAGAGAGAGAAAAATGATGACTAGGGACTTCCTGAAACTAAACACTATCTAAAAGGTCACTTGGTAAAAAATGCTTCAGGACACAGCAGTTAACATTCATTTACATCCTCCCTGTGTTTGGTAGTGGCCTGAGTCAAGTGGGGGTGAAACATGTTACTATGGTAAAAAATTCATCTTAAATTATTAAGTATCACAAGGAGCTGAACAGGTGGATTCTGAGCAGAATCCAGAAATACTGTCACAAGGGACAAGGATGCCAGGCTGACCTCAGAGAGAAAAATAAGATATGACAGAGCATCTGTCACCATCTTAAATCATTCAAATTCTCAAAAAGTTTTTCATACTGTATCATGTTCAATGCAAGAGAACTGAAAGAGTACCAGGAAAACCCGACTGTCACAGCAAATACGATTTTATTCCTATGTCCCATACTAAATACAATCTTAATTCAATCTTGAACTTTCTGTATATGGGTTTAGATTGCGTCACATATTTTTAAAACCAAGGACATTTCCAGGCAGTTTTTACCTGTTTGTCAATAAGGTCACGATAATAAAAAGGCCAAGACAAAATATCTCCATTTCATCTCAAGGTTATTTAAGGTGAATGTCACAGTGTTATTTTTACATTTCATGTTTTTCAATTTGCTTTTCTAATTAACACCTCTTCTATGTTGTTAAAAGCAGGGGAATATGCATTCTTTAAAAGAAATACATTTTAAAGTCTTCTTGCTACTCTCAGACACACCTAACTTGAGAACACTGATGGAACCAAACTTTTCCTTAATGGCTTTTGGGTTCAGGTTATCTGCCTATTGTATCTAATTAGTGCTGGGCACAAAATAAGTGTGTTGTATAAAAAAAACAAACATAAATACTGTGGTTGTTGGGTGTTTCCCTATGCAACAATCTGAACCTTTTCTCTTTTTCCAGTCTTTTCCCCATGATTTCATGCCATCTTGGTTTGTGTTTATTCAGTTCAGCTTACAGTACTTTGTTTTGTTAAGCAAATCAACTTCACATTACAGGTACAGGTTTAATGCTGGTAAAATAATTGCAAGAATTTTGTGATAAAAACGTAGCTGTCCTGGGCAGATAAGGGTTATAGAACAGGTTGTGGATGACACTTGCTTTGAGATTTTGTGGTAATCTTTTGTGAACTATCCTTGCAGAACTGAAGGTCAAATTGTGTTGTGGTGTTTCAGCATTTTATTGTAATCCTTATTATGGCAAATGACAACATTTAGGTTTCAAAAATAATTATTGTGTTTGGAATGCTGTACATCCCTGCTTGTGGTATAATGTGTGATCATAGATAACATGCTTCACCTAAAAGAAGAACAATATGCATACAATATGCAATATTAATCATCGATCACCTTGTCTGACCTCACCACCAACTTCCACTGTACAGCAGTAACAAGGTAGTTACATTCCAGATATGGCATATACCCAAAATCGCATAAATCATAACACCCCTCTTACAGTACTTTCACAATTTTGTGCTTTATTTGTAGTTTGGAAACATTTTAGATACTATCGAATAATTTATTTTTAAATTAAATTAAATTTTAAATTACCAAAAAATATATTACCAAAAATTAATAACCTAAGAAATTGGGACTGTGGTTCCCCTTTAACTTCAATACAGGCACTTTTCTTGACTTGCCTTTCCCCTTCAGACGTGTTTTCGGTCTCTGTGTCATATTGAGTGTGATGCCACTGAAAGCCAAGCAGTAATTTATAAAATCTGGAAAGATTTTTCTTAGATTATATTTTGAGAATTTCTTTTTTGAACTAAGATGGTTGTAAATTGTCGTGTGTTATATTAATTCTGGACTTAATGACTGATTTTAACTGATGGTAGTGGAGATATTGTTCTTTCCCAATACCATATTTCTCAACGAGTTCATTAAAGGGTATTTATTCTTATTAAAGTATTTATGTGTGTGTAGAAATTCTGCATTTACACTTTATATATGAATATATTATATGAACAGTACATGTGTATGTATTACAGTATAGGTGTATTCCATGCTGAAAAGAGAAGAAAAGAAAGACAATGTCACGACATCTGAAGAAGGCTCCACAGCCAAAACGTTGTGTTTCTTTTCTTCTCTTTTCAGCTTGGAATAAACCTTTACTTGTTCCTTAAACTACAGTGTATATTCCCATGCTTTAAGAAAAGGTTATGTGTTTGTGATTAAGGTTATAGACGGTCAAAAATTCCACAGAAATGAACATGAAGAGGCCATAATAGTCAAAATGACCCTCCTTTCCATGTAATGGATGTTAAAAAGATATAGATGTATTGACAACCATCCCTACAAAACGTAAATAATTTTTTTGTTTTTCCAGTCAGGAGGTACAGTATGTGAAAAATAGCTGAGCCAGGTTCAACACATACTGTACAGACTTTAGTGGCACAACACTCTGCTCATCAGTGTAATTGTTTATATTTTTTTTACACAGGGGCACCTGAAAAGGACTCCTTCGCTTTTAATTATTTTCTGTTTGCGAGCGCACTTCAAATATACATGGATTAATTAGCACTCCCCTACTAACAGTAACACCGCACTGCTGTATTACCGTCAGCGGAACAGTACGACATTCAGAGGCTGACTGTGAGTCATCAAGCTTGACTGAAACCTTCAGTGGTGCTGAGTCACCATCAAGCACGCATATACTGCCGAGAGTTGCCAGTAATACAAAAATAAAAGAAATTTTCTTTGGGAGACTTTGTATTTTCCGTGTGTCTAAGGGGTGCTTCTATAAAGGTTGTATGCTGAAAAGTAAGCCTTTGCGCCTGTCTTGTATGTAAGGGCTTAATACTGTATACTGTACACAAGACGAACATTTTTAAAACATGTTTTACTTTTTATTCGTCTACTTATCAATACAACTTTAATCCACACATTTAAACCCTATTTATTTTGTAAACAAGGCCACCTACATATTAGTTCCGCAAACCATAAGGGAAAAAGATCGCTTTAATTTACAGTACTTCACAGTGTTTGGTTCGCTAATTCTATACGAACACATGCTTAGTCTTATATACAGTATAGCTAAAAAATTCAGAGGTAACAGAAAAGCAGCTGGAATAGTCATGTTAAATATTAAACATTATTAACATGATCAATTATTAACATTTTTAACGTTCAATCATGTGAAATACAGAACGCTCTTCGGAAAATCTATGAGTAACGGCTTTTGATCTGTGAGGATTTTTATTGAGGTTAATCTTTTTAACTGATTTGTCAGCACACATGATTGAAGGGCAAATACTGTATATTCTGTAACCTTTGTTATGGAACAAAGGTTAAATTGTTGCATCCTCTGTATAACCCGTTACCTAATTTGCAGCAGGGTATATTTTAATAATGTTACTGTCATTACGTGTCTGTGGAAACATGCTAGTAAATGATGCGTAAAAATGTTACCTGAGAAATTATACAATGCTTTTTCTTCTCTATTTTTTTCTGACGCATTATGAATTTGTTAGGGTTTTTTTTTGCACCACACTAATGTGGTATCATTAAACACGTTCTGCTTCAACGCATTCTTAAAAGAATGTGAATATTAAACGGGAAAATCTCCGTTCTACACCATTTGTTATGCCTCTCTTCTGTGGAAGACGACGTAATTTAATTTGATTTGCCATGTGTTTCTGCAGAAATCTACCGTACAGTACGTCTTCTTTAAGATTTCACCAGGGCTCAAACAGTGATTAGAGCATCAGAAAGAAATGGTGAACTACAGCTACTTTCAATGCAGAAGTACATTTACAGAGGAATACGTCACCTGGTATGACATAATCTTGATCGGAAGGTTTCAAATCATGAGGAATTATCTCCGTTAAACCGGTGTTTCCGCTACATGTGAAGGAAGAGGATATTTCAGGCAACCCAAAAACTTACAGTGGCCCTTCCCTTCACCGTGTTTTTCTGTACACAACACAACTCGCTGTATAACCCAGTCAGTCCTTTTTCCCATCGTATTTCGACACTGAAAAAGTTTTCGTTAGATCGTAATAATTCACAAAAATGTTTAGGATGACGGTTTCTTTTGACGGTTGGTTCTTTGGATCAATTTGTTTTTTTTTTATTTCCCCGTTCCTTGTATAGTATTGCACAGTATATTACAGGTACAGTACATACTGTAGGTGCTATTACACATGTTTTGAGTTTTTTTTTAAAGCACATAAGAAAGGTTACATATGACAGGAGGCCTTTCAACATGTTTGGTTTCAATAAAATTGAAGGTATGCATTCTAAATGTATTTGTTATTATAAATACAAAATTTGCCATCCTCCAAAGGTTTGGAGAAGCTTATTAGGCTTATTTAGGACTTCAGATGTAATCTTTTAACATTCCTCTTAGCTTAACTACCAAAGGCACTGGAGCCTGAAGAAATTGTTTCAAATTTTACATTGAGCAGGTGCTTTGAAACAGTGCCCTTCCCTTCAGAACTGAACTTTTTTTTTACTGAATAATGGCATTTATTGCCACATTTTCCATAGGTACAGGTATGTCCCTTTTCAGGCCATAAAGGCCCATGGGCAATGGGGGTCAAGGGCATTTTCCACAGGAGAAAAATAATTTTGGGAAGTTGGAAATAATATATGAATACCTGTAGTTTCTATAGCATGAATAATATATAAGATTTGTTGGATGTTGTACAGTAATTTATACACGCAGTGTAATTAATCTCATTGTGTGTAATTTCTCACAAATTCACACAAAACACATATTACATTTTGAGCTGTTTTCTAGGTAAGGAATAGATAGAGGGATGACATCTAATGTTTTGATAGCAATAATTTTAGCTCAGAGACATGTGACAGAGACATCAAAACATCAAAAAAAAGATATCAAAACATTATTTTAAAAAACAATAATACCTAAAATCCTATTCTTTATGTTTTAGTGATCTACACTGTGGTGATGTGAAAGAACAGGTAGGCTATAGGCTCAAAGATGCTAAAACTCTTAGCATTTTTTTCTGATTGACTTATTCAATTTTTATTTTGATTTTATTGACATGATTTGTGATGATCAGTGTGCATGTTTGCACATTCCTGTTTTCTGTGTTCACACAGCATTTTAATGTTTCTAGTGTGCCCCATCAGGTGTCCTTGAATTTTCCATCTGCTTCACTGTGGGCTTTTTAACGCATGGCTTAGCAATAAATAACAGCTCAGGTATAGGTATGAGGAGCAGAAACTCTGTTGGGAGGTTGATGACATGCATCAGTGGCTGAATATCAGAGCAAATTGAGTATTTTTAGAACTAGCAGAAGTGACCACGCTACAGAATGAAGTCTAATGATAAAATTAGATTTTTATTCTATATTACTTTTTATTGCAATTCTGAAAACAAGTAGAAAAATTACCATTAAGGGCAGTTGTTATATTATATAAAGAATGTATCATACATACCATTAAGTATTTAAGTAGAAGACTTGAATCTGTTTTTTTATTTCAAATTATTATTTTCAAAGAGTGAGTGCGTGCAGTGTTCTATAAAGGTACGGTTTAATTGCAACTTTCAGGAATTCCTGTGGTTTCAGAGGACAGTGCTTGTATCCAGTTTTATTTCATGGAAGCACTTTGTGAAGAGGCCTGGAGTCTGAGAAGGGAAAGTGCACTTTGGTTCAGATTTTAACTGGTAGCAAAAATACAGCTTCTGGCAGAGACCTGAAAATTAGGTTTGTGAGAGAGGAGGGTACTCAAGGTATCTTCAAGATAAGTAGTTATTAGATAAATTAAAACAAGCATAGGGAAACAAGACAGATATAATAAATGGAGCCATATTCATTGCCTTCCAATAGTAGTCTGACTCTTTCTATGATGTCCCATTTTATGAAATACCAAAATGATGCATACTCTACACTGTTTTTAAAATGTAATGTTTTATTCAAAACCTGAATACTCAAACTGAAGACTTCTAAGGACTAGTTATAGTAAATGACATCAAAAACTAAAGGGAAAAATCTGTTCTTTGGATAACCTCTGACCACAATTACAGCCCCTTTTTTCTGTTTTTGTAATTCCTTTGGACAGATTTGTTCAAGTTCTCTGTAAGTTCTCGTTCACTTTCTTATTCTTATTCTTTCACTGCAGTGAACTGTACAGTAGCTCTGGCATTGTGCTTTGGATCACCATCCTGCTGAGAGGTAATATGGATGTCACAGTTTTATGTTTTATCAGACAATTTTTGTCTGAAGCAGGATTTCCTCTAATATTTGCCTGTACTTTGACCCATCCTTGTTCACATCAAGTCTTGACAAGCTTCCCAGTCCCTGCTGATAAAAAAAAACAGAACATAATGCTGCCACCACCATGCCTGAAAGTGTGATGCACCTTGTTGGATTCGCTTCCGATGTATAGTAACACTTTGAATTTAGACAACAAAGTTCCAATTTGTTTGATAAGGCCACAAAACCTTTTGCCACTGATATTTTGAGTATCACTTAAATGCTTTGTTGAAAACTCCAAGTGGGATTTGAGAGAGGTTTGCCATTCTGCTATACAGGCCGGTTTCTTCCATCTCAGCCGTTGTATCTCTTCAAAGGCACCACTGACCTAACAGCTGCTGTATCCATAGGACAGATGAGACCAAGATGAGCCTTTACCACCATGATGGAAAGGTTAAAAGGTTAAAAGAACTGCAGATGCACCAAACAACTGCTCCTCGGATGAGAAGTTTTGTGGAGGTTATGTCACGGAACTTGCTCACTTGTTTACAAATGATGTAATTAATGATGGCAGCAGCAGAATGAATGGAACAAAAAGCATAAGTAGCACATTTAACCTGCATTAGTATTGTTTTTAGTTCTTACATGTTAATCAAAGAGAATAAATTAGGCTCTGAATCAAGTGCTCTGAATATGGCACCTTCCCTATTGTTTTCACTAGTGATAGACCCAGCCATCTTGTTTAACTGTTGATTATAGGTTATAACTAAGGACTTCTGGATTTACCATAGGGTTAATTGTCAAAGTCTTTTAGAACTTTAAAAACTTGATTCAATTCCCCTCATAGTCTTTTCTAATCAAGACAAGAATATGTTCAATTGTTTTAGCCTGTCAGAACATTCCTTTAAAACCTGGAATGTATTTAATTGTTTTTCTCTGGACTGACTAAGATTCTGTTTGCCTCCCCACATTGACTAGACAAAATCTAGTGTCAATATAAACACCTGCCTAGAAAAAGTTTGTTAAATTCCTTGGTCAGTCTGTGTTCTTGTATATGTTAGATAGCAAATTTAATTATCCCTTCTTGAAAGTCTTAATGAAACATGAAAATAATCTGAATATGACACAAAGACATACTGTAAGATGTATTTGGATTATTTCATTAAGAAACTGATCCAACAGTTAATATCCTTGTGTAAATAAGTGGCTCCTTAGATTCAGTCATTTCTGGCACCTCCTTTAGTAGCAATGACTTCAGCTAGACATTTCCTTGTTACTGTTTATCAGTCTGTCACATCTAATTTTATGAATTGTACTCATTCTTCCTTACAGAACTGCTTCATTTCAACACTGACATTTCAGGATTTCCTGGTATAAACAGCTCGCCTTAGGTTCTGCCACAATATTTCAATAGCGTGTAGAATCAGACTTTTAATTCAAAATGCAAAATGTCTTCTTCTTTGGCCATTCTGTCCTAGTCCAGCTTGTATATTTATGATCATTGCCTTGCTCCATGACCTACTTTTGGCTTAGCTTCAGCTCACATTCACTTCTAGAATCCAGAACATTCTTCCAGGAGTCTTGTGGATTGCCCAGGTGCTCTTTGGCAAACTGAGATGGGAGGCAGCGTTCTTTTTGGAGAGCTATTTTTTTTCCTGGCTATCCTACCATGAAAACCTTTCCCGTTCAGTCTTTTCCTGATGGCTGGGGCATGAACACTGACATTAACTTCAGCGAGAGAGGCCTGCAAATCCTTACCCATTACTCTGGGGCTCTTTGTGACTTCCTAGTTGATTGTCCTGGTTTCTTTTTCTAAAGTATATTTTGATAGCATGACCAGTCCTGGGGTACAGTTACTGTAGTCTTGAATATTTTCCATTTGTAAACTGTATATCGGTCTGACAGTGATGGGGCCCCAGATGTTCAGAAATAGTTTAACCTTTTCCAGGCTGATAAGCATTAACTACCTTTTTTTCTGATGTTCTCTGAAATCCATTGATTGTGGCATGCTGTGTTTCTTCTAACCTATATGGTGAAGATTAAAATTACAGACTTTCTGAGCATTATATACTGTACACAGGGCTGTTCAAACTGAATCCTGTCTTTTTTTTGTTAACCAATTATTTAACCACCTGATTCTATTAACCCCCTTAAGTGTTAACTAGTGATTCAATTATTAGTCACATATGCTGATTATAATTTGATATGTTTTTCTACTTCATTCACTGTTGCAGCTCAAAAAAAACATTGAATTGGTACTAAATCTTTTTGGCTATTTAAGAAAAAAATGGTTTTAATTGGACAAGAGTATCATGGTAAGAAGTTGCAATTCTCATAGTTACTGTATATTGGAGGATAAGACTTTACAAGGGAGTTAAGAGTTCCCCTCCAAGGACATTCTTTGTCTTTTACTCCATAGGATAGAAGGTCACCCTCCACCAGAAAGGTAATTTCAATAAAAAAATGTAAGACATTTTTTAATTCTCGTAGCACTGAGAAAAATAGACCTCGATCACCAAAACCTCATGCTGGATCTTTAAAATGTCAGACGTGTGCTCCCTGCTGCTTCAGCAGAGTGAAAACAGCAAGCCATCTACCATGTAGAGGGAGTCCCAACCAGGGCTAACTGCAATGGGCAAGCTGCCTCATGGAAGACTTCTGGAAAGAAGATGGATTTTCTCAAGAACATATCTATCTTAAGTGAGACGTTGATTTTAAGTTCCCACGTAAATAAGATAAACACCAAGGCATTATGAAGTTGCAACATAATTCTGCCCCCTTAAACTGTTTTTTTAAAGTACACCACTCTTAACCAGTTAACGATTCTGTGATTCTTGAAAAAAAAAAGACTGTACTGTACAGTGAGTAAACATTTAAATTAATATAATCTGCAGAACAGGTGGAAAACCAAAGCAAGTGATTGCTTACAGCAGTTACAAGCATGTGGTTTCCCTGGCATGGCTGCCTGCCAGCTGGTGTGACAGAGATGAAATCTTTAACCAGGCCCACAGATGACACAGTCAGAATTTATAGATCCTAATTCACAAAAGCATGGATCCCTGCAGGTGACTCACACCATTGGAGTAGCTATCTCACTCTCATTCCTTGGCAAGTGACATTGTGAGTCGTAAGAAGAGAAAGACAGAAAAGACAAACCTACAGTAGTTAAAGAATTTATTAGTGTTTTTCTACAAAATCCTGTTTGATTTTGTTCTACAAAAGTCCACTGTAATGTGGACAAAATTACAATATTTGCTCAGCTTAATTGTTACCTGTGTTAGATTTTTCTTTTATCAAAAATACTTTGATGAAGCAATCGGTAACAAAGGTTCAATTCCAAGCTTCCAGAACTGTGAGATAAGCAGAGTTACAAATTAACTGAAGCAGAATTTATTCTAATATATTCCACACACAGCACACTTTTTTTGGAAGCATTGGAGGGTACCCAACTCATCACCAGTGTGAGAGCCATGGCAACACACCCTGCACCTCTCACTCACCACCCAAAACTCACGGTTTTCCAGATATGCAAATCTTAAGGTTATTCACACAAGGGTAAGATAAGATCACTTTATTGGCCATATACAACTTCTTGTATTAGGAATTTGTCTTATTGCATACCCCAACTTGCTCTCCATGAGACACACAGACAGGGAGAGAAGCTTGGGGTCTGAGCGCAGGGTCAAGCATTTATACGGCACTCCTGGAGCAGTTGGGGTTAAGGGCCTTGCTCAGGGGCCCAACGGAGTAGAATTCCTCTGCCGGCTGCGGGATACGAACCGGCAACCTTCCAGCTACAGGCGCAGATCCTTAGCCACAGAGCCACCGCACCGCCCCAGATATTAATTTAAATAAATATTAAAAAAGGATATTCTGTTGGATCAGTTTCTTAATGAAAGGCATTTTAGCTGATATGCAGCTGGACTTGTCCTCCATAGTCCAGAGATTTGCTGGTGTGGGAGACAGTAGTCCATAGTCTTCTTTACGTTAGAAGCAGAGGCATGCAACCTCCAGAACTGGATATCCAGCCTTCAATTACAACCTGAATTTAACTGTTATTTTTGTTTTCTTTCAGTGTAGCCCCCTCTGGGATTATTGTTCATTCTATTTCAGTTCTCATCCTTTCTGAACTGACAGAAACACACGAAACCTCCCAGGCGAGGACCGATGGAAAGCTCCAAAGCTGCTCAGGGAGAACAGACAGACGCAGCTGGAGCCGTGCTGGTAGGTGACTGGAGACGGCAGAGGAACGGACCAAGACTGCCAGCAGAAGGACAAGATGGCAAAGCAGGACAACAGAACTCAGGGCACGATAGAGCATGGCAAAGAGCAGCTCAATAACCGAGCATGAGCAGTGGTGCTGCGTCGCTTAAATACAGTGCTAATCCAGGTTAACGGATGGCAGGTGGTTGGGATAGCCTTCCATATCTGGTGAGTGTAGTGTCGGGCGGTGTTGAGCTCCTTGTGTGAATGTGACCTCTCTCCAGGAAGACTGAGGGCTGAGAGTTCGGACCTGCCCAGGCGTAAAATTTATGGGCTTCCTTCCACCTAAACCAGTGGTCGCAGACTCCACTCCCGTCCAAGAGACCCCATCTTCCTTTCTAAACTCCGAGAAGAACCGTAACTCCTACTGTCAACCATGTCTTTCCTTTCATAACCCTGGAGTAAACCAACTCCTTGGAGAGGGCTCTCCAGTTGGTGGCTAGGTGTAACCAGAGTGCAAACCAGGTTTTTCCCCAAGAAACAACCAATGTCTAACTAACTAATGTCCAACCAGTAGTGTTTATAAACACTGTCCCTTTAAAGCTCTAGGCAAATAATAGTCCAAATATGAACTACCATTATTTTCAAACGGGCTAGATAGGCCAAACAGCCTCTTCTCATTTCTAACTGCTCATATGTTCTTACTTCTAACCATGGGGCATTCTTTGGAAGAGCTAAACAGGTGTTTCTTTCTCCGGTTACCTGATGTAATATAACCTGCACCGAGAGACTGGTCTAACCTTTGCACCCTCATGTGTATACATGTACTTCACAAGCATGCCAATGCCCCAACCTACAGTATTTCTCTTTAAATTGAGCTAAAGCCAATCTCCAGATGCCTAAACCGACAAAACACACACAGAGTAACAGCTGCTCCATTACAGGAGGGAGGGTACATACTGCAAGTCACGTACATTAACAAAGTTTAATGTTTCTGTAGTCTGAAGTAATGTCTTAGGACAATTCAAATGGCTTCTGTAAAATTGTTTTGACAAAGAGTGGGAAACCGGATCACTTTAGCCCTGGCAAAAATGACCTTTAATGGACTTCAGAATACAGAAATTTTAACTCTTGATGACAGAGTATAAAAAGTGTGAAGTCAAGGTCTCCTAAATGAATCCTCCAGTGTAAACATTTACTCATTAAATTTAGAAAAACATAGTACTCTGAGCTTTATTTTTAATGCAAATCAAAAAACGTTTCTCATCATTGTTAAATGGTAAAAAACATTGTTTAAGTGAACTACAGTAGGAAATGAAAAGCTTTGTAGTGGCAAACAATGAAAAGCCAATGGGTCTACTGGTAGAAGGATAACATTTCCACATTTAGCAATCATCATACTTCCAGAACATTTGTAAAATAAGATTTTACAAAGCAGACTCGAAGGAAAGTAACTACAAAGAATCTTAAATCAAGTGAGGTGATGACAAGTAAATAATTTTTAAGCTTCTTTGAGATTAGTTATATGACTCTTATCTATGTACTTCCTTTATTGTCCCATATGGGAAATTTGCTTTGCAGGCAGGTAAAAGACATAACACAGCATGAACTCATTAGGAGTGGCACAGTGGCACAGTAGTTAGAATGCTTGCCTCACAGTGAGGGGGTCCTGGGGTTTTATCTACATAGAGTCTATATGTTCTCCCTGTGTCAACCTGGGTTTCTTCTGGATGCTACAGTTTCCTCCCACAGTCCAACCTCATTTTTGCAGGTTGGCTCCTAGGAAAAGTTGTCCTGGAGTGAGTATGTGCATGTTTGTGTGAGTATGTGCATGAGAGAATATCCTGCCCTGCACCTGCTGCTTGCAAAGATAGGTTTTGGCTGCCTCACAACCCTGTATTGGATAAAGTAATTACGGAATGGATAAATAAACCCATAAACAAATAAGAAACATACACGCATAAGATGAGAAAAACAAGTTTGCAGCTTTCAGTAATCCTCATGGCATGATGAACTTGGATTCAGGAAACTGTGGCATGTCAGCCTTACCTAGCAGTCAGCATGGGGGACCTCTTCACATAAACACCTTTAAAAACAGGATCTCTGCAAACGCTTGCTAAAGTTTTTAATATTTCTGGGGAATTATGAGAACTCTGGCTGAGGCTGTAATAATCCTTGTGAAAAAAGCACCTTCTGCCTTCTAACCTAAATCCTAAATAGGAAAAACTACTATTCCCCTTTAACCTTTAACCTACCAGGAAAGCTAACCCACTTCTCCCTGCAGCCTTAAGGAAACCCTTCTTTCCTTTCTCTGGATTAACCGTAATCAGTGAACTAGTGTGACACTGCAACGAGCAGATTAGATGTTAAATTTTGTGGGTGGAACAATTTTATTGATGGAATGATAATTGAACACAGACAAAGCAGATCTTACTCATGATGGAGAGCAAGCTGGGGTCTGTGAAAAGACGAATTCCTAATGCAAGAAATTGTATAGGGCTAATAAAGTGATGTTATGTTATGTTATGTCTATGCAAATGCCTTAATGTTTTCTCTCTCTGATCGGTCTCTAAGCCACACACTCAAAATGCTTTCAATAATTGACAGTTGAAATACAGAGGTTTGCTTTTTGAGGTTTAACATTTTTTACAGGGTTCATCGTGAAGCCTTTGATAATCTGGATTTGAGATTTTAAGATCCTTGTAGTCTTTTTGAAGGACGTTAACAGCTGATCAGTATCTATTCCTCCAGCACTAGTAAACAGTGGGTCATCTTGATCAGAAGGTTTTGTGACTCATAAAGCAAGTATTGGCCTGGAGTCCACGTGATTTCTCTTTATGCTCCATGTGTTCCTCATCTATCAGTTACTGATTTAGCTTTCAGGATAAAATTTGTATGGAAAACATACCTTGTAACAAGACCAGTGCCAAGAAGACATAAGGCCTGATAAACAGGAATGTTAATTGACAGTAAAGCAAGATGGCTCTATTTCCTAATTTAGGACTTGTGTTTTTAAAGTGGAATACAGACATAGAAGAATACTTCATTGTACTGCACATATTTTAGATGCAAATATAATTTTTACTTATCAGATATGTTTATGTAAATACAAGATGCATGAAATTAAAAAAGCTCAAATGAAAGACGTCCGGAGGACAGAGCACAAACTGAGTGCTGGGGTTGAGACATTCCTGGTTAGGGTCTAGAAAAGTAATGTAAGTGATGAGGATTCCCCAAAAAATGGTGAACAACTGGCCAAGCGACTAAGATTGAATGGTTTTGACGTGGATAAGACATTCCTAAACTGCTGTACAAAAATGACCCATGTGAACTTGCATACAATTCTTAACAAAAGATTTTAAAAATCTGATAAACATATCGTTACAAATAGGGGTCAGAAAAATAGAAAACGGAGAGCAGGAAACTAATTAAAATAGGCCCCGGCATTCAGTCTAATTTTGAGGCACATGAAATCATTATTCTCCTGCACAGTTCTGGTGAAAGGTAATAAATCAGAAGCAAACAAAACATTGATAATATTTATTCATATATGTAACACAATATTCAACATGAAACTAAAAAAAAACTAAATTAAATAAAAAAACAAAAACACACATACCAGCTGCAATTCAAATGAGACAAAGAAAAATGAGAATGCTAACCCTGTAACCCAAAACACTAAATAAATCCTAAACAGGCCAACAAGAAATAAACCTTGCATCCCAAATAAAAGAATACAACCCAAAACTGAATCCCATTTCCTCAAACCTTGATGCCCAAAAGTGAATGGGAATCCACTGTGTCACAAAATTAGGAGAGAATGTTTTTAGTTTGAGGATTTCACAATAAAAGAAATCAGGATCAGAAAGGAAATCAGAAAGGACAGGAAGCTGATCAGAACAAAGCCCTCTACCCCTGGACGAATGTAGAGCAAGACAATGACGAATGGTGTTTCTTCTCTCTGTCTCTCTCACTCTGTAGTCCTTCCTTTCCTTTCCTATTCCTTCTTTGTTCCTATGTCTCTTTTTATGCTGTGTTTCAGGACTGATGTTTTACTAAGAATTTAATTAACTAGAGTAAACCAAAAGATTCCCTTTGATCTTCTTTATTTACAGTACCTCTCTGCAAGTTCAGCTGCAGCTGGGTGTCCTGGAACACGTTGTTTCACACTCTGTGAACTACAAACAGATTTGACAACCTCTGAACCCATGACAGCATTTACAATAAAGATATAACATATTTTTGGGTTATTTAAATAATAAATTGATCCAATGGTAAATATTCTTATACAAATTAGTACTATATGTGAAATTTTGGATTCTGGAACTGATGGCACCCCTTGCAGCAACAATGAGCACCATTAGACGTTTCCTGTATTATCACTCTCTGGCATCTTGATTTAGGAATTTTGGACCATTCTTCCTTTGAGGATTTCCTTACATAAACTGTTTCCTTCATGTCTTGCCAAAACATTTCAAAGAGATTTAGCAGCCATATCACCCTGCAACTCACAACTGGCAACCCTCTCAAGCTAAGCAGGCGTGAGCCTGGTCAGTACCTGGATGAGAGACCTCCTGGGAAAAACTAAGGTTGCCACTGGAAGTGGTGTTAGTGGGACCAGTAGGGAGGCCCTCATGCTCCAGTATGAGGCAGCCATTAGACTGTAAAAAGGCGCCGTCCTTCGGATGAGATGTAAAACCGAGGTCCTGACTGTGGTCATTAAAAATCCCAGGGCGTTTCTCAAAAAGAGTAGGGGTGTAACCCCAGCATCTTGGACAAATTTCCCCCTGGCCTTTACCAGTTATGGCCTCCCAATAATCCCCATCTATGAATTGGCTTCATCACTCTGCTCACCTCCCCACTGATAGCTGATGTGTGGTGAGCGTTCTGGCGCACTACGGCTGCCGTCGCATCATCCAGGTGGATGCCACACATTGGTGGTGGTGGAGGAGAGTCCCCATTATCTGTAAAGTGCTTTGAGTGCAGTGTCCAGAAAAATTCTATATAAGCGTAAGCAATTATTATTAATCATTATTTAGGGCCACAATTTGACACAGCCAATCCAAAATGCAAAATTTCTTCATCTTCTGCTATTCTGTTGTCAATCTGCTGGTATGTTTAGGATCGTTTTCTTGCTGCGTGACCCACTTTTGTCCCAGTTTTAGCTGATGAAAGGGTGACTTGACAGAATTCGAACAAATTTCATCTCCACGTACATTCCAAAAGAACTTGTTGATATATCACCAATTCATGATTCCGACAATGAAGGCAAGCCGTCTGATACTTGAGGCAGCCCCATACAATGATACCCCCACCAATATGCTTCACTGTCAGGATGGGCTTCTATTGGAAGACAGTGTTTGGTTTTTACAAAATGTGCTGATACTATACAGTACTGAGACAAATCTCATGTTCACCTGGCACCCAGATGATCCATAAAACTACTGGAAGAATGCATTCTGTGCAGATGAGTCAGAAGTTGAGCTTTTTGGCCACAACGAGAAACATTGTATGATGAAAACCTAACACTGCATTCCAGTGCCTTTGAAATTAACATGAAAACAGCCATTAAAGTTTAACTTGCTTTAACCTATCCCTCTCCCTAAAGGTAGGTTTACACTTGGCAATAATTTTCCGTAATATTTAGTAATAAACCGAAACCGAAGTTTTAAGGGATTTAGAAATATTTGGTTTAAGCTTAAGGCTTAAGTGAAACATTATCTGTTTTAAAGTGCACATTTTCACTGTTGTTAGAGCACAGCTCATTTGGGACCACATTCCCCTGAAACCTCTGGGGAAATGAGCTGCTGCTCTCAGTCACCTGCTGGAAGAAGCGCAGAGGCTTCCTGTGTACATCTGTGGGAGTGGATGCCTGCTCTCTGAGGGAACAGAGGGCAGAGGGCAGGACCTCTGTGTGCACCATTTGCCAGAGGGAAAGGAAAAGGACTAACCATTGAACAAGGGAACTTGTGAGTGTTATTAGGTTTGTGAGTTTTGTGAACTCTGTTGTTTATTTGGAGGCCGGTAAGACTTGCTTAGCTACATGGCTAGGATAGTTAGGGACTCAAAGATGAAGTGTAGTCAGGAGTTCAAAAAGATTGCTGTTGTTTTGGTTTCTTGTTGTGAAGTAGCTTGTTTGTTACCTGCACTATAAATAAAAAAGCCTCCAGGGTGTTTTTTAAACTTACACTTGTCTGTTCTGTGTGTTGGTTGGTCTGGACCCACCAGTTTTTAAAAAGCCCATTACAACACGCCTAACATTTTGTCACACTGTGCACTGTATGCCAGTAATGCAAATGTTTACAAATGGTATACATTTATGATGGTAATAAACTGTATTTAATTACATTTAAAGATAAATATTTTTTTGGGTAAAACATTAAGCGATGTCTATGTATTAGGGATATTTATAATACAGTAGAGAAATTCTGACTGTGTTTAGTTTACATACTTATATTTCTAATTAGGAAAAATGCACACAGAGACGTTTGCAGAGATTGTAGTCCATCAGTTAAGTAACATTTTTCTATTGCAAATATGGGGTTATTTTGACTTTTGAAATAGTTTTCATATTGATATTTAGCAAATTCCATGGGAGGATACTGCAACTTCCTAGGGGGAAATACAAGCTCGTGACTTCATGTGAAAAGATGCTATCTGCATCCTCCAGCCTTTCCTCCTTATTAGGATGGGGCAGCGTCACTACAAACGAGCATTCATCAGGTTTGTGTCATGGCTGATCAGCAATGTGACCGTCAGCAATGGACAATAAAAACTGTAACAAAAGCCTTTTCTGGCTTTTTGCTACACCCGTTAAGTGAAACTAATTTCTGCCCAGTGTTTTATTTAACAATGAAGCACAGGCAAACACACATCATCATTACGTGGCACAGTAAATAACCTGATCCCCACGATACAAGTGCTGTTCTCTTTGGTTACTGTAGTGTTTGCAGAAGTGTGTGACATCAGCTTCCAAATGAATGGTCAGGGGAAACTTCATAAACCCTGAAACCACAGCTAAAGAAGAAGGCTGGAGACTTTAATTCCTGATTTTTCTGCTGCCTGCAGGCTATTTTTTTAGTTAAGTTAGTGTCTCTTTTAAATTCATTGAGGGTTTTTTGTTAGTTTGGATATAAAAAATGAAAATAAGTGTGATACTGCTTCTTAAAGAGGAATCTGGAAGTTGACATGGCCAATGAACCTCCTGGTTGCACTGGCTGTATGTTTTGGGGGCATTGTCATGTCGCACAGTGAACATTGCCCGAAAACCTAGGAAGCACTTTCTTCTATGTATGCAGACGAAAGAAATCTTTAAACTTCAGAATTTATTCGGCTGCTGCCATCTTCAATAAAGATCAGCGAGCCATCCCCTTACTAAACCTCTAAGAAGAAAACTGCTAATTTAGGAACAGCTTGGCAGTCACTTGCATGACTTTTGACGTAATTTGTACATCTGTATGAAAACAATGCCTCAATTGAGCTTCAAGGATTCACCCAGATTTCCTGAGGCTGGCTGAGAACTCTGGTGAACACTCTAGAGTTGTAATGAGAATCATGTCTGACAGTGTATAACGGTTCTGTTTCTGACTAGTGGATCGATTTTGGTAAACTCTCAGACCTCAGTATCATCCACAAATTGTTTTAATTCAGGACCATATTAAAAGGCCAGAAATTACATTTTGCACCACAGTGGGATTTGTTTGATACAAATATAAATGTACCTCATATTAAAGCAACTGTTACGATTTTAAGGTTGATATACTTTTTAATTTACAATAAATGATAACTGTATTTCTTCTGTATTTCGTCTATTATAGCAGATAACAAGAGGGAAACATCTCAACATTTGAAATGAGTCAGAGTCAATGTGACATTTAAGCATTCAATTAAATATTTATATTCATATACAGAATCTACTTATTTTACTAATGATTTACCAATTTCTAAATCACTTTAATTTAGCTTGAATTCGGAACATTTTATGCATAGCTTTAAAATGTTTAATTGAATAACACTGAGTGTTTAGTAAGCTTTGAAAGATTCACATGCAACGATAATTGGTCAATAACATATGGAGCAGTAGCCACGAATTGGAGAATTGCAGTGAAAATATTTCAATATTTCAAGAGGGACAGATCTGAGCCATGAAATAATAGACAAGTCAGTACCCAATCTGCCAATTAGTAACAAATCTGTTAGAGGTAAATTTTGGAAATGGTCAGTAGATTGTAATTAGATTGTAATTAGAAGAATACTTGGAAAACAATGGCATTCTAGGTTCTGTTCAACTTACTGTACTTTCAATTCTTCAAATAGTCAACAACTACTGTAAAATATACAACATGATATACTTAGACTTTTAGAAAGCTTACTCACGTAGGATTGTTTCTCAAATCAAAAGCCATTAGAAAGTTAATGCATGGACAGGGATTGAGAACTTTACCTGGACACAGCATGAAACATATAGGGATAAAAAATTTTACCGGGAAGATGTAAGGAGAGGAGTGCCGAAGGGATTCATTTTAGATCAAACCAGAAAATTAGTTGTCAAAGAAAATCTGATGTCAGCTATGCAGATCATACATACTGTAAATGTGGCAGGAACAGAATAACTGCAAGGGAATGACAAATACTTTTTGTAATTTTTTAAAATGAAAACAAAACTTGTTCCAAACACCCAAAGTATGATTACTTGTATAGCATAGTAGGAAATAAACTTATTTTCTAATAGACTTCCATCATAAAAGTCCAAAGGACACAACAGCTGAACAGTTGAGTACTAATGATGATGTAGCAACGTTACTTCGAGTCACCGTTTGAGAAAAAATGTACAGAAATTGTACAGAAAAATTGCAAATTTAACAAAAATAAAATAGAACTTTCATTGCTACTATTTGCACATCCACTATCAAACTCAAGACTATTTTATTAAGGTTTACAGACAGGTTTAACCCATAGGACTGCTCCATACTCAAAAGTGGAAAAAGACATGAAATGACAACCTAAGGAGATTTAATTTAGGACAGAGAACAGAAAATATTTATTCAGAGAGGATTGGGTGTCTGGAATAGGATTTTAAACCAGGTGATTGAGGCCCAAACTCTGGGCACTTTTAGGAAATAGCTGGACAAAATTTTAGAGTCACTGAGATAATAAACAACAAATTGTGCAAGGTGGTCCGAATGCCCCCCTCTTGTTTCCAGATCTTTTCTTATATTCAATGACTAGGCAAAAATTTACAATCTAAAGTACAATAGCTTATTATAAATAGACATACATTTGGGTTCACGTTTTAGGCAGGAGACAATATAATTGCTTTAGAAAAGTGAGTTACAGTACATTCTGTAATTAGAGAAGCTACAAAACGGCATTGATATAAGTGTTTAAATTAAAACTTCAAAATAGCAGCAGCTACTTCAATAATATACACTGTTCTGTTAAATGGAAACACATGACTTGACCTTTTAATTTTACACAAAATACCACTCAAAGGTCATAGCATTCAGATGATCACATGACCAAGTAACGACACCATAAAGGGTGTTTTGCAAAACTGCATTTTCATAAGGTAACTCATTTTTAATTTGATAGCTTTAATCTGATCATGTACAGCATGCACTATGCAAGCACAGTATACAAAAGGAGTCGTTTTCATTCCATGTTGCCAAGCTTTGCTGTTTTGTGAAGCACAAGACAGTGTCTCATGCTTTTAAATATCCAAGAGAATACTACTGCTATGAAGCAATAGTTCTGAAGTCATTCTCGGCCTAAAAATGATAAAAACACTCCCTGTCAGAGTCATGGGACTACATTCTTTCCTTTATAATAATTCAATGAAAGTATAAGATTAAACTAAAACAAGAAATTGCCAAAAGCATTTTTAAAACAAAAAAAACTTTTTTTTAAAAGAGATGAGTAACAACTGAAAGTAGTTCATCGGACTGTAAGACAGTACAATACAGTTCAGTTTAGAATTGGAGAGTAATATTCTATTGGAAACGCAAGTGAGGAAGTGGGGTTGCCTTTAGTGCAGCATCATGGGAAGAGAAATATCACAGGTGTTAAGGCATAGCCTATTTAAATTAATTGGAGGGTAATACTTGCCTTTGTGTCATGTATGGAGCATATGAACATTAACTACCACAGCAGAAGTAAAACATGAAAACAATAAAATTGGCTTCCTACAGTATCTCCATATTATGCATATATTTGCACCAAACAAATTATAATGGATGACTAATACTGTATGGCTGGATTTCTATTTTACCGTCTTTCTTGCTTAACATTAAATGCAATATACAGTAAAGGGAAACGATATATTTTCCATCCATTTAAAACTAAGAATTGGACTTCATAAAATCCCTTAACAAGATTCTTAATATGAGCTAATTTCAATGCTAGATTATGAAAAATTTTTTTTTTAACAAGACTGACGTGTTAACTTGGGTATCAAAAGTAATTAATTTTGCAACAAAGCATAAGAATTATGCAAATCTATAGATGATTTAACTAGTTTTCTCAGCAGCCAAATTTGAAAACAACTAGATTTAATCTCAGAACTCTAAATCAGTATTTTAAGAACTGCAATACTTTTAAAATGAGCATTACTTCTGCAATAAAGACAAAACATTCTACATTCAAAACAAAAACATTTCCACATTCTCTGTTTTTATTTCAATATCTCTTTGCATAATATACAAGAGCAATGAGTCATAATTTATCCAAAGATTTTAATAAAAGGAAAGACACAGTCAGTTATTAGGATGTCTGTTTCATTTCTTTTTGAAGTACCTAGGAGAAAAAAAAACGTTATAATGATCATTAAATGATTCTTTTCCAACAGAGACCATGATGGTTTTTAATAACCTGACAATTCCATAAACTCCTTTATATGTTTTTAATGGAGCTTTCGGATATTTCTACTAAACAATTATTACAGTTGGTACAGTACCTGTATACTGTTTGCTACTGTATACTGTGCTTTATTTCACAGTGAATAAGCTACTGATCACATCTGTATTTTGCTCATTGAAAATAAAGCATAGGTATAAACCCCATTTCTGTTTTCATTTAAAAAAATAAGCAAAATTACCTTTAAGAGTATTTGGTTTTAATATGAATTGATGCCATACTACTTCAGGGATACAGAAGAGAACTCCCACTGCTTCAGGCATGCTAGAATGTTAGGAGTTTGCAAGTACAGTATATACACACACTATACTGTGTATACTGTCTTATTTCTTTTTAATTTCAGAAACAATTTCAATTTCAATTGAACTTTTAAAGCAATTCAAGATTTATTACTAATTAACAATTAGATCAAATGAGCAAATTATATCAAAGAAATAATTTCACTGGCCTTCCATTAAGAATTGGCTTGGTGATATTTCTGGAATAATATAGTACTCTCAAGCTGAAATGTCAATTGACCTTTCGTCTGTAACCTTTCTTGTGTATTCGAGCTGGCACAAAGCACACAATTAATATGGTTTGGTTTATTAATGGAAAATAGAAGATGATCTGAAGGTAATTACATAGGCAGAACAAATTGGATCATACTGTACTTAATGGAAATTTAGCACAATAATGTAAAATCATGCCTCGCTACCTGGGATTCCATTGTTATGTTTTTGTAAACCTCCCTGTAAAATTGCACTAACATTTTCAAATCTGTGGGTAACAACTTTCTAATGAGCACCAGCTGAAACCTAGGTTCACTTGTGCAAGAAGGACTTAAGAATTTTACAGTGAAGTTTCTTCAGTAAAGACAAAAGGCACATCAAAAATAAACAGAAACTCTTACCAAGAAATAGAGAAGCCCAAGAAGACAACAAATGCGATGAGTCCCACTGATCCTCCAGCTACTATGGTCACATGTTGTATAGTATGAGATAATTCTACAAAGGAAAGATGGTTATGTATGACACTTGTCTGTCATTAATAATAATAACAATTCAGTAGTTCAGTGAGATCCTAAAGAGGGATGAATTGATGAGGTGAGTATTTGACATGACTCACCTAGCTGAGGGAATGGCAGCCTTTGAGGACACACTATTGTGAGGAATGAGCCAGGGAGCTGCTGCAAGAGTGTAGATGTGGTGAAGGGAGGGGTGCCAGAGAGATACACAAAGGGAGGTCCTGGGCATGGGACTTATATATGTACTGTGGGCATGCAGAAATGTGCGAGTTTAGTGTGTGCTTCCCCTGTGTGTGCGATAAAGTAGTTTCCCCTCCATGGGGTAGGCTTAATTTGTGCCCTATAGACAATTGGATCAGAGCAGCACTAAAGAGTTTTGTATAATATGCCAACCTGCAAATGCAAATCGCTATTAATGCCATTTGTGCAAAAAATGACTTAGAGAATTAAATATTTTCTCAGAAAAGTACAAACTCATGCAACAGACACTGCCAGTTAGGCAGCTGCCACACAATCCCACATTCAACACCAGAAACCAACTCTTTTGCTGGAATTTTTATAACACTCTTTTCAGTTATATCAGGAAGACTGGACAGGAAGTTTTATACCGTACATGTTACGGGGTTTTTGGAGATATAGAAGTTAGTATGTGGTAGCTCTACTGTACATCTGGAGTTAAATTTCAAGTTAAAGGTATTTGACACTCAATGTAAAGTAGACATTTGACCTTGAATATGTCTGTTAATGTCTGAAATTGAAAATTGAGTACCTATACAGTACGTGTTATTATTAATGCTCTTTCTCTTATGCAAAGAGAAAAAAAAAAGAATAAAGCTCACCTCTGGTCTTTGCCCAAAAGACACAAGATTGTTTTCTAGCCTGGAAATAAAACAGTGTCAGTACAGCTGCAACTGAACAGAGATCCTTAAGAGAATTGTTAGCATTCACTAATGTGAAATTCAAGCTCACTACACGAGGTTTCCTAAGTATCTTTCTGAGTTTGCCACCTCTTTCTGTCTTGTGATTTCAACACAGTTTAAGCCTCAGGAAAGTCTTATATAAGAAACAGGTCTTGACACACTGACACAGTGTAAACATACGCTGTGTCAGTAACATATCTTTAAAATACTTGAGATATATTTTACAAGAATTATGTTATAATAAGATGGATATCCTTGTTTGAACCACATTCCCCAGAATGCTGTGGGGAATGAGCTGCTGTCCTCAATCACCTGACTCATTGGTACAAGACAACTGATCAGGCGACAATTTAAAAAGCAGGAAGCAAAAGCTTTCAACTGTAAGTCACCATCTGGTGTCTGGGGACAGAGGGCAGATCCTCTGTTATGCAATTAGCAGCAGCAGAAGAAGAAGAAGGAGCGAGGGAATGAAGACACAGCCTGCCCGCCTGATCAAACACCTCTCTGAAGATGTGAGCAGCTCCAAGACGAGTAAAGTTTTTGTTGAGGTGTGGTTGTTTTGTGTATCTTCCTGTGCACTGTAAACAAAGTGCACTTACTCTTTGCCTCTTGACCGTGCCTTGTGTGCCCATTCTATCCTGATCTACCTATCAAAGTTCATATTTTATGTCACTCCACGGCAGGGTGTGTCTCAAGCTGCATGAGAACCTTGCCCCAGTTACTACCACATAAGCTAGATAGACAAAATGACCTCTGCATATTTGCACTCTTTGTTATTTTTCAATGATACAGACTAATGCAGAAGAAGTTCATTTTTATAGTTAACTTTTGCATTAAGGTTTAATTACACAAGAGCAAAAGAGGTACAGTGAGACCCAAAACTGGAGTTTGAATTAAATAAAATTAAAGCTCTTCCAACTGCAATCATACAGTATCTAGGGTAATGCTGCTCTGAAGGCGTTTTAGCAAATTATACATAATGCTGCTTACCCTTCCCCACTGAGTGACAATCTTCAGGATTATGTAGTAGGAGGTGCCTTCTTTTAAAGGAGCATTGTAGTACTCCCCATAGTATCGCCGATCTCCCACAGTGAAGACCAGTTCACTTCCAATGTCTTTGGCGTGGATCTGTGCAGCCACATATGCTCCCCATGGTTTGTCCTGGCTGTAGAAGTGTGGTGCACTGGGTGAGCTGCAGTCAAACATTGAGAACCCCTCCAGAGGCAGCACAAACACCTGATAAAAACTGAAAGACAAAATAAAAACAGTTTTAATCCACAAGCTCTGATACCCCTGAGCTGGTTACAAAGGCTGGCTTTCGGTTCTTTATGTACGATGAAAGCAAAGGTGGATAGCAATTATTTACACTTTGGCGCAGTGGTTGGCATCGCTGTCTCCCAGAGCTGGGGCCTTGGGTTCAGTTCCCGGGGTGTTAACTGCATGGAGTTTGTATGTTCTCCCTGTGTTCGTGTGGGTTTCCTTCAGGTGCTCCGGTTTCCTCCCACAGTCCAAAGACATGGACTGTCTTGGTCTGTAAATTGGTTTCTAGGAATGTTGGCCCTGGTGTCTGTGTGTGCTCTGCGATGGGCTGGTGTCCCGTCCAGGGTGTATCCTGCCTTGTGCCCATTACTTTCTGGGATAATTTCTGGCTCCCCCTCAAACCAATATTGGTCAGAGATACAGTCCTCTATTGGATGAAGTGTTTTGAAAATGGATGGCTAGACCTTTTCTAGTTGGTAAATCACAATTTTTGAGTATATGGTTATATCTGTGTGGTACATTTCAGTTAAATAAGGATACAATACATGCAGAAATACCTCTTATTTTTCACTATTTAGTGTTCATATTGCCCATGGGCAGTTTAGTGCTTGTAACAGCTTTGGACGACGGCAGATATTCAGGCTACAGTATATTACACAAATAAATCAATTCCACCATTATCAAACATTGGTGGTGCCAGGTTCACAGATCATTATTAGATCAGCAATTTCAAAACGCCTGGAACAGATTTTCATGACGACTGACAGGTCATTCATTTGTTTAATTACAGTAGGTAGTTTAGAAATCATTTGCAATGAAAATACCAACATGCTACAATTCACAAAACCATAGTTGACCGTTCCTTAATTGAACAAATTAACTGAATAGATCAAAACTTGTGCTTCAAGTGGATCCCCAGGATGTATGCTACACTCCTGTTATATTCATTTTATTTACAAATTAGCAATCAGAAACATGAACCCTCTTGGAGAGTTTTATTTAAGCACAATTTAAAAAAGACAGTAGCAATTAAATAAACTTCTCTGAAAATGAAAAAGAGGAAATGGTATTCTACTGAAGTAACTTCTCAACAACATTCCCTTGATTAGAAATTAAAAGTGCACATATGTTGGCCATTCTGTCACACAGATTTAGCAATGCATCATTATTTCAGTCCATTCAGTTGCAATCACACCCAATAATGAATATGATTGGATGAGATAGAGCAGTGCAACAACTTCACAAATTCTTTCATTCCTATTTAAGGCTGTGAGGTATAGTTCATAGTCATGTTGAAAAACACCTAGAATATATGTATTAAATGACAACTTAATTAGTGTAATTTTATGAAGATGAAAATGAAGCAAGCAAGAAAACCAATATACCTTATAGGATCGTTAGAGTTTGCTGTTTTCAGTAACTGAAGCGTAGGCAAGGGGCCTTCAACATCTTTGTATGTAAGTTTAGGTATTGGAGGTTCTGGAGGACAAGAAAAAGAAAGGAGAGTGATTAATACCACTCTGTGGTGGTATTTTCAAAGTTTAAAATATAATTACGTAGCAGGTTCTTCTCATCAGCCTGATGAAATTAAGGCTAACAAAACATTTAAATTAATTAAACATGTAATATAATTTAAATGAATTTAATTTATTACATAAATTTTAATTAACTTTTAGGTTAAGTAAACTTAATCTAAAGTGTATACAGCATGAGAAGAAAAGCTGAAAACACTGTTGCTCTACAATTATTTTAAATGTGTAGAGTTTTAATCTGTCCAAATTTGAAGATATTTTCCAAATTTGGTATGTAATTACATTGCAGGTTATTCTCATCAGCCTGATAAAATTAAGGGTAATAATAACGAAATAGTGAGAGTCAAAACTGGAATTTGAGCGTAGTGAAACATGGAGGTTTGGAAGCATTTGAACTGCTGGACAAAAGAAATGCAGGTTAAGAAGTTTTATTTCAAGCATCAACTTATTTTACTTTTTTACTTTTGGAATCAAGTATGGGGGCAACAACCCTGAAACTCTCCAAAACTTTGACCAGATCGTTAAATGAAAGGTTAAATGATGTTTCATGGCTCTATTCTCTCATTACTTTTAAATTATTATTTTTATGGTGAATGGATGTATAAAATATTTTTAAAAACATATGTCTTGCATTATTTCAAAGAACTCCCGAGGATTAGATGCATGCTAATCAGACATGTACAGTCCAACTTGTTAAAAACAGGACAGTCTAACCATTTTTAACTTTATTATTCAGTTTATGAATTTTTTAATAAAAACTTTGGCCGAGCAATGAAGAAATATTACTTTATGAAAAGTTTCATCCTAAATATCTACCTAATATAACCTGTAATTCCTTCTTGAGACCTTGAGACTACAAAGAATGTAAGATTCAAATATACAGTATTTATTTGATACCTTGTTTAATAAACAGAAAAGACCATTTTGTTTCTCTGGCCCTCAATGCTCTTGTGTGCATAATGACTCATTTTTAAATACTGCAGGATTTTTTTAAAGGGCAAAAGTATTTTTGTCTGTGAGCTTTCTCTTGCATAGTTTGGCATCTACACAGCTACACAGGAATTTCTTAACATTACAAACAGAACAGAAACATACAGTCTTAGACTCTTAAATGTAAACTATAATAATAGGAGAAGCCCACTATTATTAATGCTCATCTGAGATTGACTTTTTCAATATTATTTTGCAATGAGAACAGAATAACAGAAGCTTCTTAAGCAGATGACCTTAACTTCTTAAATTAAATATGATGAGTCCTAGTATTTGTGTGACAGTTTGCCCCTGTTTAACCACTTACTAGTTTTTGTCTTCCTGGGATTCCCCTATTTTTAGACCATGGGGCTCATTAAGTTGATAAACGATATGAGTGAACGAAAGGTCTTCCAGTGACTCTGCTCATGATAAAATGTCCTCGTGGTTTCTCCTGAGCGAAAGCTTTCCTTTCATTAAATTCACAATAAGACTCTCAGAAAAATTGTTAGTGTCCATTTTCAGCATCCTCTCTGCAAGCAATGATTCTCTTAGATGGACTTAATGAGTAGCTTAGTCTATATTAATTTCTGAACCAGTGTGCATGTTTTAAAAGCACTGTTTGATATTTTATTAGCGACTTTTTACAGCCAGTTCGGTCCGATGCATGATGTTAAATTCCATGTACATAATTAGAACAATTTACACAATTAGAAAATGGGTTTAAACAGGCCTAAAAGGCCTAAAACTCAATTCTTGTTTTAAGAAAGATTTCATTCTAAACATATACCAAATATAGGTTCCAATGTGTACACTGTATGTTAAGAATGTGGGTCATTCAGCTTGTTTATTTGAAGATTTTTTAATTAGAGTAAAGGTATTTACCCCTTATGGGGGTTAAATGGGTATTAATAACATGTTTTCACTTTTCATCCTATTTTTTCCCATGCTTCAGATATCACAAAACCATAAATGCCTCCACAAAGTTTCCTTGTTTTGCAAGTTCTTACTCAGACAACTGTCAGTCCGGGACTGATGCAACCCTGTACTGTACAGTGTAAACACACTGCAGTTCTTATAGTTTCTCTCCTAGTAGGATATTTGAATGTAGGCCAATATTGTATCTAATTCAGTGTGATTAAACAATTGCAAAAAAGGGGCATTGTTAAGGGAAGCCACTAATGTAACTATACTTCTAGATTTTCATGAATAATTTAGACACTCGAATTCTGTAGTTATCAATACTGTTAAGATAGAAAGAATGTATATTTGAAATATCAAAGAGGTGGTACTGACCTGGAAAAACGAATGTATGAGAAAGGAACAGGATGTTGCCACATCTAGTGTGTAAATGGCCATAACATCTGTCATCTGTACTAAATGGAGTACTGAAATACCACACAAACTTTATGGCATTCCAAACTGATAACCATTTTGGAAATCTTAAATCTTTCTCTTTAGTTGCTGATTTTTTTTTTTTGAAAGAGAAAGTGGTAAACCTACTGAAGAGTGGCAGAAAAGGCTTTATGAATAAGCCCAAGCTGTGTGTCTCATAAATGCTGTGAACAGAATCTTTAACTGTACCTCCTATACTGGTAGTGAGATTGACTGTAGAGGAGAATCCTGCGGACAGTGCAGTAATGTTAATAGTGTAATTCGTTCCTGGCAGCAGATTCAGGCAGATCTCTGCAGACGTTTTTGCTGAGGTGAAGTGCTTTGTCTTCTTATCCACAAATTGTTTTTGGTAGTCTCTCAGGCCTATATAATGAACCTGTATGGGACACAACTGTCATCATCTCATAACAAAAAAAATCAAATTAAAAAACACCAGGATGATTTCATTTGAAATTATAGCCTACAAAATATCCCACGAACATTCGTAAAAACACAACAAAACTTTTCAAGAATAAATAGTAATCCAACAGCATGCTTGTTTGCTACTCACTTCTGAGGTTCAGTACATTAATTTAGTTACTGAAACATTTTGTTAAACCTTAACAAAATATTGACATTCGTCTTAGTTACATTCTGTAATTCTCATTTAAATTGTATGCAACTCCATTCAAATGCTTTCTAACAAGAATCCAACAATAAAGGGTATACAGCATGATAAGAACAGCTGAACTGGGAGCTGAAAACAGTTATTTTAAATGTGTAGAGTTTTAATCTGTGCAAATAAATGCTTTCAGTGTTTGAAGATATTTTCAAAGTTTAAAATGTAATTACATTGCAGGTTCTTCTTATCAGCCTGAATAAATTAAAGCTAACAAAAATACAATTTAAAGAGTCAAAACTGGAATTTGAGTGTAGTGAAACACTGATGTTTGGAACCGTTTGATCTTTATTTCAAGCATCAACTCATTTTACTTTTGGAATCAAATATGGGGACAACAACCCTGAAAAAACTCTCTCATTAAATGAAAGGTAAAATGATGTTTCATGGCTCTATTCTCTCATTATGTCTAAATTATTATTTTATGGAAGTATAATTTTTTAAAATGTCTTTGCATTATGTCACTTCAGAATTGGAAAATCTCAGTAAATGTTCATATTTTATGTCAGTATATCTGAAGTAAAACATTCAAATAAAACATTGCAAAAAATTTACAGTACCTTGTAGATCTCTTTTTCTTGACCATTTCTCTCAGCTTGCCACTGTAGACATTTTTCTTTAAAAATTAAAATTCTACTGATGGCAGGCTTTTTTTCTGTCATTTAAGAGAAATAAAATAAGAAAACTCCAGGCATTAGAATACAACTTCAAATATTTTTTGCCCCATTTTTCACTCAAAGCTTAAAAACATCTTGGCTCGGGCTTAAGCTCTTAAACTTCTAGCTCAGTCAGGCTACAGAAAGTAGAAAGTGGATGGAAATGAACAGAAATACAACTGAAACACCTGTAAAGTTACCTTATTAAAGGAGGCTTCCTTTGCCTTAATTACAAATGTCAGCACTGATGCTCTGAAAAATCCTTAGATTTTTGCCACTGGTGATCATTACACATCATAAACAAAGAGATCAGAAGTACGACAAGACACAATGTAATCATTCAAACTGTAAGAGAAAAGATTTAATGAATCAGGTACAGAACTGCTCCAAGACCAAGTCACGTAACCTGCTGGTCTGGGGTTGGACAGTGTTTAGGTGTGGTTAACAGCACCTTACCTTTGCACAGTAAAGTAACTGCTGTCCATTCTCCAGTGTTGGTGCAGACAGATATAGTGGTGCCACCCTGGCTGATGAACCCATCCTTACAGGAATACTGCAGCATGCTGCCAACTACTGTGCCATTCAGTTGCAATACCTTTGCATGGTCCACACATGGAGGAGAACCACAGTCAATTTCTGGAATAAGAATATTAGCAGGAATTAACATCAGACCCCTTCCCATTTGGAACTATATCATAGTACTGTTTTGAAAAATTGCTTCTTCCTATTTCTTAGTGGGTATAGTGATATTGTAAATCAGAGTATTTTTTATTATTTTGCCTGTCAATTTAGTCTGCTTAGTCAGCAGTATTCTATTGTGTCAGACAAACATCTTTGTACCTATCCCCTTATATAAAAAATGTACCCACTACCCAGAAGAGGCAGTTTTTAACCTAGGGATTCTCAATACAGGAAATCAGAAATTCCTAAAAACAACAGAATGGCAAGCTTGAACAAGGTTCAAAAACATAACTCAAATGTGGTTTTACAGGTTGATCAGAACAAGCCTTCTGTCTTCCTCTCATCTCTCTCCTCTCTCTTGCCTCTTCCCTTCTGTCTTTCTGTCTCCCTCTCTTTTCTGTCCTTCTTCTCTCTCCACTCCATCTCTCTGTCTCCTCTTCCTGTCTGTCTACTTGCCTTTTTATGATGTGCTCATGGACTGTTGTTGACTCTTAATCATTTACCCATAACTGAATCAACCAAGGTAAACCAGAGGATTCCTTTGATCAATATGTGTCACACCCACTACAAAGAAATAAACACCACAGTTCTTTTTTTGCTCTGAGGCTCCTGAGAACACCAAATGTTAACATAAGATAGGTGTTAATTATTGCATCTAGATTCACTTACAGTACATGTCAATAGCCACTTCCAATAACCACAACAATATAGTAGTAAAACAAGAACTCCAGTGTTTCTAACACATCGTGCACACAATTGATTTTAAAACTTTAAAAGTTAATTCCTTTAGTAGGTAAAAGAATATATATGTATAGTAGATTAACTACCAGAACTCACACACAGTGACTCATGGATATTAGGTCCTAACATGTGGTACATACAGTAAAGAATATTCCGGGATGAATCTTTATCAACTAGGGTTGTGAGGGAGCTACAGCCTATATACCATCAAGCAACGGGGTACACCCCGGACGGGACATGAGTCAATCACAGACACAAACAAGTACACTCTCACACCAGGATCAATTTTCCCAAAAGTTGCACACTTGCTCAATTTGCACACACCTGTAGAAGGTGCCGAAATGTTGTGTTTTTTCTCTTCTCTTTTCAGCGTGGAATAAACCTATTACTTTTTCCTTTGCACACTACGCATGCTGACGCATCTACCCACCTGACCAATTTTTCCCAGAAGCTGATTAACCCACCAGTATGGTTTTGGACTGTGGGAGGAAACCAGACCTCCTGGAGGAAACTCACTGGGAGAAGATACAAACTCCACTCAGACATCACCACAGAAATCGAACCCAGGGCCTGCCCTGCAAGCCAGCAATGCTTACCACTGCACCACGTGCCATTCGTATGAGTTTTACATGGAATCCCTAAGTTACAATTATCAGCTCTTACAAAAGATGCTTATCTTTTACCACAAACGTGAAAATATTTTACAGTGCTCAAGTGGCCACCGATGTTGCAGTCAACTTCAAGTTTCTAACAAGTGAAGAACGGGTGGCAGTGGTGAAGGATATCCTTTCCACCAGTATTAGAACAGTGTGTAATGTTCTTTTCTGTGCTGTTCTATGCTAATCCACCCACAATTTCCTGAGAGAAAATGTGTGTGCTTTTACAGTATACACATAATAAGAGCTTTGTGAGGAAATGTGTTTGAAAAACAAAATATTGAATCTATTCTTGGAGCTCGCATTTGACAAATTAACACATTTCTAAAAAAGCGTTGATTATAATCAGAAGTGCAGGTTTGTGCTGTAGTGATGGTTCTTTTACATGGTTTAGTGTTAAAATGTTCAATTAATGAATTAACTGTAATGTAGTTCTGTAATATGATAACAGACCTGAGCATCACCGAAAGTTTATTCTCATATTTATATATAAAATTGTGTTAGGTCATTATTGCATTTTATCAGCTTGGTCATCACACACACTTAGCAGCTTCTAAGCTTCAGTTATCAATTTTATTGTATTTCATTGGTAATTATTTCACCACAGAGGTACTAAAAAGACAAAATTGTTCAAATTCAAATACTTTTAGCATACAGTATAAAAACATTGCGAACAATGCTTCAAAATGTTCAAACAGTTAAACCAAACAGTCGTCAACAATTGTTTCAATGTTACTTTATGCATCCAGGTAGTTTTGTTCTTCTCCATAGCTCAGTATTACATTTGCTTGGGGAGCTGTATCTGCAGCAAGGTAACAGTGCCCTCTACTGATTGTTCTTTTTATAGCTCGCAACTAAAAGGGAGGTGACATCTGATACTTTGCTGTGGAATTTAGTGTTTTTGTTTATTACCACGATTAAACTAGCCTTGTCAGAAAATTACTCTTGAAAAATTATTATTTATGATTACAAAGTGTTATGGACATTGTATTTCCACCACTGAAGTGCAGCACCAAACAGCAGATCAGGTGAAGAAAAATTCTCTCTTCTCATACAGTTGAATTAAAGGGAGAAAAATAAAATTGGCCTCTCTGTGAAAGATGGAATGCTGCCAGGAGACAAGAATTAACAAAACAGCTCCCTTTTGCCAGGGAACTAGTCAGGATCTTAGTATTACTGTACATCCCAGCAGGGGACAAACCCTCCTACAGCACACTATTGTCCAGATTAACCACCAGCACTACGTACAACAGCAACCTCCCACTCCGTTAATGACCAGACTCAGCCTTGCTTACTATCTGAAATCAGATAAGATCACGGGGCAAGGAAGTGACACTGCTTTAATTTATGATGAGGAAGGGTTCAGGAAATAATAAAAAATCTAAAGACTTGGCTTCAATCCCAGATACAAGAATCAATCCGCCATTTACAGTATGTTACATCCATTTTTTCTAGCTATGTTTTAGGAGGGACAATTGTTACCTTTGCATGTTACAGTAATGTTTTCCCATTGTCTGTCTGATGTACATATAGAGTTATTTTTTCCTTCCTGCTGGTACAATCCTTCTACGCATTTATAGTAAACTACACTTCCAAGTCCTGTCGTGTTGTCCCACTGCATGTATGTATGGGCTATGACTGGAGGGGGGCCACAGTTGATTTCTGCAAAAAAAAAATTGGTAGCTGAAAGTTAGTTGAACTTGGAGACTCTGTGAACCTTGTTTATAGAACAAGGAAATGACAGCACTTATATAGCATTATAAAAAAGAGGCTTAAGTGTGGAATTGCATCAGCATATCACCTACAAAGGTGCAAGTAGCACTTTTTTTAAAATTATTGCATAGTTTTGCATGATCTGTATAATATCATCACATTCCCTTTTAACAAGCTCAATGGGTCAAATGTGTCTACTCTGTTGTTGAATTGTTGCCATTACAACACATTACCACATCTTCACCATTTTAAGCTTGGTTTAATTAGAAATCTGTACATGCTATAATTCTGTTACTGTTACTACTAAGCCTAATTGTTTTTGGTGTTGTGAATGATTTTTAAGGTAAAGTATAATTTGTCCTCATAGTATACAGCATAAAGACAACATCTGCATCTTACATTGCAATACAAAATGGTAATGGAGTTTTTATATTCCATTAAAGGCCCTTTTAAGACTACTTACCATATTTTCGGAGTGTAATAATGTAACTGCACTGCACAGGTAAAGTATTATTTCTGAAAATACTATTGAACGTATACCAGTTATCTTATTATTGAAGGTAGCTGAAACAGAGACCACACTGTTAGCCAGGAGCAGATCTGCCTGTGAAGTCTACAGAGCAAAGACAGAAATCCAGGTTTCTGCAGTCCTTGCAGAAATATTCCTCCCTTGTGATCTCTCATTTTGTTGAATTACAAATGTAGTTATGTTGTGAAAACTCAAAGGGAAAACTTCTGGATAAAAGAAGTTAAATGTCAGGAAAGCTGTTAAAAAAATAAAAACTGAATTGTTAACTCCCTCTGTGTCAATATTTGGTGGAAGCACCTTTGGCAGACATTCCACCTGTGAGTCTTTTTAGATAAGTCTCTACCAGCTTTGCACAAGGGTATAATTTTCATCCATAATATCAAGTTAAAAATGTACATACTGTACATTCTTGTAATTCACAAAATGAGGCATCATGGGAAAGGGATCAATACTTCTGTAAAGCACTGTGCAGTATGTGCTTAAAGAGGCAGATGTTTAATTCTGTCTCACACTCTTGACCTTTCTTAGTAATGTGTCCTCTCAGTAATAAGTTGTACAGTATGTGCTGTATATTTGAACAGTTTCTCATCCAGCATATTTTATTTTGGTAACAAGATAAACGTGAACTTCATTGATGAACCTGAAGTGCCACTTCAACTCCTTACCTCTTCCTTTTTCACTCTGGGAAAAACTAATTTGCTTCCAAATATCTGAAAAGACATCCACTACATAAATAATGAAACAGTAAAACAACTAAATTACAGTTAAAAAAAACCCTATCAGTAGTGACAATTAATGATACCCTTAAATCATCCTGTTCTCTGAGGTACTGTAATTTGTGCCTTTAGGCTATTTTTTAAGTGACTACTTTTTTCTCATGAATCCTTTTTTAAATTTAGAATCACATTATTCCTCTTCTATACCAGTCAATTCTCATTCAGTAGTCTTAACCCAGAAGCTCCCTTGCAGTGGATATGGATTGCACAGTTTACAGAAGCAAAAGGCCTTGACTGTGGTTTGCAAATGGGTAGAAACAGCAGTAGTTTCAGTCCTGAGTAACCATGGCACCAGGCCATCATTCTTATCGTGTGAATTTCTCCACTTTTTTAGGCTGTTACTTATTGTTCGCCTAATACATTAAGATCTACATTATCTGTTATACAGTATTTGTTTCCCAAAGGTCAGAAGTAAGACATTACATAACAGGAAAAGGTACAGTAAATGATTTAAATGAATCCTGTGACTGATAATTAAGCTTTGGTTCACTATTGTACAAACCACAAAAAATACTGATTTTACGAATGATCATGGTATAAGTATTACGGAACCAGAAGACAGTTATTCATTTTCACATTTACCAGCATTAAAATATATCAATGATTGCTGTCTTAGAAGTTACTTCATAACGTCTGTAAACTTGTGTAAACTGTACTGAAATATTATTCCTACTAAGGGATGAAAACAAAAGAAGAATGGAAAAAATGATATTACTGTAGGTCTCTACATGTCACTGAGAAGGGCTTTATGCTGTAGTGCACAACACTTTTCTGGTCTGCCACGAGGTCTTCGAGTTACAGATGAATAACACTACTTAGAGTGGAGTGTGGGTATGTTAGGAATCTGGTTGTAGGAGAAACTTATACACACAAGTTAACTTAAACTTACTATATAGGAATATGAAGGAATATGGGTTCTTAAGATGCAAATCCAGGCAATGAGTGAGAATGACAGACTGAGACATGTTAAAACTGAAATTTACTCTATTGAATGTCATCATCAGGTCTTCTGTGTGTTCATAGAACAATGAATCCTCCCACATATATTTTCTTCTTGAAACCTTTTAAATGCTCCTATTACTGAGCCCTGGAAATGAGTCTAAACTATGATGGGCCTCTCTAAGGTGTACAGGAGTGGGCCCCGTTGACAAAGTCTGAAGGATCCCCATTCTGCATCTCTCAGAAATGTTCTGAACAAGAAATACAGAATGACTCACGAGTCAAAAGGAAACCCATCCTGTGAGAACAGGTTAGAAAAGTATACGGTAAATACCTTCACATATTAAAGAGACATTGTCCCAGTGATTGTTTTTAGTGCACAACGAAAAGTTCCTTCCTCCTGCATTGTAAAATCCTTCATCACATTCATAATGCACCACGCTGCCTAGTCCTGTGCTGCCGTTCCAAAGCATGCAAGCATGAGGCAGAACTGGAGGCGCGCCACAGTCAACCTCTAGGAAAGAAACCAGCACAACATTGTCATTTCTCTTTGTACATCTCGATGAATAATAATAATCATCTAGAACAGTGGACCCCTGCCCTGGTCCTGCTGACCAGCACACCTGTTCGGTTTTGCTCTAGTCGAGCCCTCAGTTCAACAATCAAACCCTTCACTGACTTGATACTAACAAGAGCTCTTAAACATGTTGGAGCTTTATCCATTTACATTTTGGGTGAGAGAGTGAAATAAAATCCCAAACTTGTGACTGGAAACAAAATGCAAATACTCCAATGAAGCAACTTCCCAGCTCAAGCAGGGCTTCAATTATCTCATGAAGGTAATATGGACTGAAACCTGTGGGTGTGGGGGTCACCGGGACCAGGATGGGGAACCACTGATCTAGAACAGGAGTTCTTAAGAGAAGAGCAACCTTCTCCACCTCAGCTGAACTTGAACAGGTGTTTGTCAGATGAAATAATCAGCTCTCATCAGTTGTACTGAGAGTTCTGGTTATCCTATCCACTCCTACCTAGATTTTGACAAGCTTCGCCTGCTCACCAAGAAATAACAGCTGGAGTTATTCAGCTCCACCTCACCCAAATCTCACCATATAATTAAGCTTGCTTGTCTAGTCCACAGATGCGTGATAAAAGAAAATTACTCAGCGGAAATGTTTTTTTTTCCTGCGGAACACACTTCAGACCTGCAAAATTTTTTTCTTTCAAAAAATCCTTAAAATCCTTCCCTGTGGACTACATAATATTTTTACTAACAAGGAAATAATTAAGATAAACATTCCATTACCTTTACATACTAAAGAGGCATTCTTCCAGTGACCAGTAAGAGTGCATGTTGAGATATTCAATCCCTCTGCTTTGTAAAATCCCTCTGTGCAGCTATAGTATACAGCACTGCCAGGTCCTCTGTCAGTGTCCCACTGTATAGTAGTATGTGGTAGAATTGGCGGATCACCACAGTCAATTTCTACAAAGGGGAAATTAGCATCATGCTTTCAATGTTCAGTATGAAAACAAGTCACAGACATATCAAGTGAGGCAAGAAGCACATTGCTTGCAGTATCTTTAGCTGAACACATTTCTATTCTATTGGGATATGCCAGAATATGTCTGCATAAGTGGAACCGCATATGATTATGCCAACTACATTAGACTTTAAAGACCATAGATAGGATGTGTAAATGAATGCATGTGTATAATTTGTGTACAGAAATCTTAACATTGTTTGCATGTATACTGTACACAAACGCAGTTCCTGAATATTAGATTGATAGACTGCTTTTACCCTAGACACCAGTTTAAGTAGTATAATGTGGTTTGTTGCAAGAAAGCAAACTCAAGACTGCTTGTCAGGTAACACTTCTTTTCACTGCACAAACATAAAATAATTAGAATGTTGCAAAGCACTTTTGCAATTATCTTAAAGTTTATAGGTAGTTTCCTGATAACTTCTGCCCTGAGTACAATGAATGAATGCAGTCTGATTAATAGGCCATTTCCACATTTCCAGGACTTGGAGGAGATAATGGGCATTGTCTTATGTACTGAACATGATATGAACATGATATATTTTATATGATTACTGAGTCTTTGTGGTAAAGCCCATAGACAACTTAAAAAATATCTGAACATCACAGTTCTTTTAGATTTTGGAATGTAACTTATCACATACTGTACTGTAGCATCACAACAATTAGCATACAGTATGTTGTTGATGTTGGCGAATTATGGGATCACTTCTCATGAATTGAACACAGAATGAGATTTTAAACCCTTTTTAAAATAGTAAATGTAGTAATGGATTGAAAATGAAAAATATTTGAATAAAATTTAAATCAAATGTTTGATAATATCTATACTTTGGAAATGTATCGGTATATAATTACTTTGACATATCAAACTTATTTAATAATTTATTCATGGCCAGATGGGTCTGTTGATTGAATAATTATTCTTCCAAAAAAAGGTGGATTCCTTTCATGTGAAATGCCAGTGGTTAGGGAACTGTTCTTTATAGAAGATCTTTGTCTAGCCAAAAATATTTGTTCTGATGAAGGCTTGTTTGCCAAAACTTTGACAAATCTTAAATAAAACCTTATTTTTCTGGAGTAAAGAGAGTGTACATCTGGTTGATTCTGCTATTTCCATCAATTTTTTTTTCTAAAAGCACCTCTGTATCTTATTTTTTTTTAAAATATGCCTTACAAAATGAGAAACATGATATACCTTTGCATACTATGGAAGCATTTTCCCACAGACCATTAACAGTACAAACTGAGACATTCCTTCCACCCATACTGTGAAATCCCTCTTTACAATTATAATACACAGTGCTGCCCAGTCCTGTGCTGCTGTTCCCCTCTATCACAGTATGTGGCAGCACAGGTGGTTGGCCACAGTCAATCTCTAGAAGAAAAACCAGAGAGTGTTTATCAGGATTATTACCAAAAGTCTGATATAACAGCTTGACACTGAAACCAGCACGTTCACACACAAAGATAAACACACTGAAAGACATGTAATGTAACAGTAGACACTATCATCAATATACAGTATCTTGCTTCCTTTACTACAACCATTTATTTACTTTGAAGGTACAGCAGTCATTTCTTAACATCGGTGCTATGTCATATAAACCCATAGTAATTGATCAAATTAAGTTAATTGATTTAATACACTGATTTTTCTCACTAGTCCTTGTTATTGACTCCCAACTTTTTGCAAGAGAAAAACTAATCACTAGTTTTAATGCAGGTGAATATCTACATAATGCACTGGGAGAACTAAATTACCACAAGGTTCAGTTTGAAAATACAAGGGAACAAACACTTCCAAATGTATACACAACACAACACTATACAGTGATAAGGTGAAACTGCACATGTTTTTAACAATCATTAGGTTCACCCAAAAAAGAAATGGAGTGTGCTGTATTATGTTTTCTTCAGAATTAAGATTTATCTTAAAATCTTAAAACCTCAAAGACCAAATTAAAAATAAAGAGGAAGGATTTCAATATTGTTTAAAAAACTGAAAATGCATAATTAAATTCATAGACACTTTTTCTGAAACAGTTCCTTCCATCATCTGCAAGCTGCTGGTTATAGTCACAGTGGGAGCCTATACTGGTAGTTTAGACAGCACCCTCTTCTCAGTAGTCTGCCGCCTGGCCATGTAGAAAGGGGACAGTAGACAACTCCTATTCAAGGGAACAAATAGGTTTATTCCATGCTGAAAAGAGAAGAAAGAAAACACAATGCCGAAACGTTGTGTTTTCTTTCTTCTCTTTTCAGCATGGAACAAACGTATTACTTGTTCCTTTGCAGCCTACATATGCTGCAGCTACCCACCTGCACTACTAACTCCTATTCAAGCTGGATAAGTTTGTCTTTGGGAGCAGCAGCAGGAGAAAATGCACTTGAACACAGGGGAACACTCAACTGCATGTAGACTGAATCCTGGTGCTGTGAGGCAGTAGTGCAGAACCCTTCGACATCATGCCACTTCTATAACCACTGGTGGTACACAATTCTGTTAAAAAACATACGCTACCTTTGCATTGTAATGATGCATTTGCCCAATAACCGCTGACCGTACAGACTGACGTGTTGCTTCCTCCTGCATTGTAAAACCCATCTTTACACTTGTAATAGACAATGCTTCCCATTTTTGTGCTGCTGGCCTTCAGAGAAGTAGTGTTTGGCAGCAAAGGGGGTTCTCCACAGTCCGTTTCTAAGTGGGAAATCAATACAGAATTGTCACGTGAGAATTGTCATGTTTATAAACCTGTTCCCAGTTCATCTAACAAATGTGGAAAAAACAGTTCAGACTTTGTATCTGGTTTAGAATGTAGCAGAAATGTTGAATGAATCAACAGGTCCCAATTCTTTTGTTAATACTGACATTACCGTATCATTAATGAGAACCTCGCTCTGCAGCAATGCTTTTCCACAGCAATTTACCCTGTGAAATCACAAAAACATACATCACACCTGAATGCACTGAACCTCACATTATGTAGAAAGCTACTGGATCATTGATTTAATACAGATTTTTTTTTCCATATAGTTTTTAGTTAAAAGACCATTACAGTATGGTGCCATTTATCACTTTGGGTTAACTAGAGGAAAAACTGAAAAAAAAACCTTCAATCCTGTAACTAGATGAACGTGTCTTGTGGATAGAAAAGAGTAAATATAGCCAAATATAAAAATAAAAAATTAAAAGTTCAGATCCATGTCAGCTATATTTGGAAATGCTACATGATTTTCTGCAGCAATGAATATCAAATAACATCGACTCAATATCTGTCCTGGATCTGTGGACCTGTGGATGGATTTTCTCCTGTAGTCCCTGGGCTCTGTTACTCTTGGAGACTGTACTTCCTGATCTGCCAATCCTAAATCTCCCATGCTTTAGGCACTGAGTGTTGCTTCCAGAACCAGACACCTTTTCTTTGTTCTTCTGGAGGTTGTCTCTCTTCTCTTATCCCTTCCAGGATTACGGTTTTAAAATGTAGGTTTACCACTGGGGAGGTTTACCACTGGGGAAGATGTCACCACTCTCCAGTGGTGACATCTTCTGGTAGGCCGGTCTTTTGAAGGACTGCAGTAACAATGGGCTACATACTGTAGGCCATCAAGAGGGTTATTTTAGCTGCAAATATGCTCATTGGGTGTCAATTACTTAAATATTTTACTCTTGAAAGGTGAAATTCCATATTCTCACAGTGGTGTAATTATTGGGGATTGTGAATGCACAGGGCTTTTCATATTCTTTTAGTTGTAAAACTCACAAATAAAACCTACCATCTTTATTTATCCATACCAGGACATTCTTTTTGTATTTTAAATTGCTCAGCTGCTTGGGGTCACTAAGGTGTAGTCGCCTGAATTAAGAGGGGAGTCTGTCACACCACTCTCTCTGAAACTGCCTTTCTGTGGTCTTCCTTCCTTGTTGTTCCCTTGTAGCTTTCTCAGCTAGTCAATTCATTTTTGATGAATGTTTCTTCACACATGACTACTGTTCCTCGTTTAGGTCAGCATCAATGTTCAGTCTGGACAAACAAAGGCAACTCCTTTTTTTGTTCCTCTGTCCTGCTCATGGGGTGATATCCATATTGTATACTTGCTGACTATCATCTCCATTCATGACTGCTGTCTCTGTGGGCATTCCTCGATTACAGGGCAAATAGCCTACCACAGCCCTACCAAGCTAAAGTGGTACTTTATTCCCGAGATGGGTCTTCACAAATAGCTGTCTTCTCCTTTCAGTATTTCACAGCATTCAAAACTAAGTACCTTTCCTGGGTAAAGCTTGAAGCTGGCTGTTAACTTGGTTAAGTGCAAGCACTTATTTGTATACCTCCCAGGGAGCTATACCCCTGTGGCTAATTATGCATGACTATTCTTCAAATGCCTCCACATCCTCACCACAACATGACAAAGCAAGGTAGTACAATAGTTTGCAACATGTTTATTCAAGTCTTTCATTTGTCAAAACAGCATTCAATTTGTGTACTATATATGCAAATAACATTAAAGTTCTTTTCTAAAAAATGCTTGAAGAACACCTTTGGTTGAACCATAGATTGAAATTAACTATATCTTTACTTTTAGTGGCAAAAATATTTTAATGGGGACATACATCCCTATATTCCTGTACTATTAATAGAGCAAAAACAAATAGAAGCCCTTGGATTTTGAAATCAATCAGTATACACACAAATATAGGGTAAGTCCAAAAAGGGTGGAGTGCCTTACAAGAATGTCAGAACATTTACATTTAAAATCATTCCTTAATTGAACTCATTAAGCATAACAGGGAAATATTAAATATTAAATATGTTTTTCAACATTTGTTTGAAGTGTAACATTTTTTCAGGTCATTTTTAAAATACCCCATGAAACGTTTGCTGCATGGCAGTTGTGAGAAGCTGAGGTGATGCTGAGATGAAGCGTGGAAAAACACAGGTAATGAAAGGAAGAAATAGGTGCATGAAGTATCGAAAAATAAAGCCATTACCTTTACACATCAAAGAGACATGTGTCCAATAACCATTAGCTGTGCAAACAGAGACACCTCTTCCTCCCACACTGTGAAATCCCTCTGTACAATTATAATACACCTCACTGCCCAGCCCTGAGTTTCCATGCCACAGCCTTGTAGTGTTTGGCACCACTGGGGGTTCGCTGCAATCAATCTCTATGGAGAAAATCAACACTGCGTTGTTATTCCCTGTTAAGGACATGGCTTTTCAAACCAGGTTTTCAATATTCTGAAACGTATCCGTCAGTCAGAGGGGGTTCCACGTAAAGAAAATGGAATCTCCAATTATTTTTCATTTTATACTAATCAAACATGGAATCAGAGATAGCTTACCATTGCAAACCCTGTACCAGTCACAGGCTAATAAAGGCAACTGTGAACACTCAGTTAGCACCAATTGGAGAAATGGCAATCTCCGAATGGCATTGCTGAAAACTTGTAGATAGGTCCCATGCTTGTTATATGGGAAGGCAACGAAACCTTGGCCTACAATGCCCATGACGCTTGGTTAATTGTGTGTTGCTCACTTGGAGGAATCCCAGTCAGACTCTGAAAATGACTTACTGTAAACCAGGCTTGAGTTAGTAACTACTGGAATACAGCTCTAAAGTCACAAACACCTTTCGGAAATACCAGAATATGCCTATTGAACAAAATTAACCATTGCTACATAGTTTACCAAAATAGACTACAGTATGAGAGTTATTATTGTATTACTATGATGAAAGAAAGTCATAAGAAAGTAATTTATCAGGTACAAGGACTGGGGTTAAGTTGTGTTACCACTGAAGGTTAAATGGTGAAATACTTTGAGACTGTAGATTATTTGAGTTTTCATCAGAGTTTGTGGTACTGTATATGCCTACTGAAATAGTAGTGTTTACAAACAGCATCCTCTATCAGAAGGCACAAGAGTTCTGCCTTTTTTATGTGAAGTATAAAAAAATAGGCAGTTAATTTCCTGCGGCATGTCACCAATTTGGGAACTTCAATAAAGGTTTTGAAAACATTAAATATCACAAAAAAATCATTACCTTTACATACTATAGAGGTATGGTTCCAATAACCGTTTAAGTTGCACACCGAAAAATTCCTTTCTCCTGCATTATAAAATCCTTCGTCACATTCATAGTAAACCACACTGCCCAGTCTTGTGCTGGTGTTCCATAACTGAATTGCATGTGGCAGAACTGGAGGTTCACCACAGTCAATCTCTAGGAACAAAGCAATATGACACTTAGAACTGACACTTAGAATTTCAGCACAGAAACATCGATCATAGAAACATCGTCCTTTTGTCTAATGCAATTCACATCACAAATCGTATAACTTGGATAAGTTGTTGGAACAAAACGAAGAAGTATGACAAAATAATCATTACCTTTACATACTATAGAGGTATGGTTCCAATAACCATTGGTCGTGCAAGCTGAGGCATACCTTCCTCCTGCATTGTAAAATCCTTCAACACACTTATAATACACCATGCTTCCCAGTCTTGTACTGTTCCATACCATAGAAGTATGAGGCAGAATTGGGGGCTTGCCACAGTCAACCTCTATGAGTCAAAGAAATTTGAAACAATTTCAACACATGGGAACTAACAAGTGGACACTGACCAACACATGTACTGTAAGAAGCTAGTGTACATGTGGCGTTACCTTGGTTGGGTTTTTTAAAGCCTTCCGAAAGGATTTCCATCAACAAGGTTTCACAGTCAACATTTGTTCTTTTAATTATTTTATTTAATAAGAAAGAGCTTATCTACCGTAATAACCTATCACAGCATTCATTAGCATCATCTATACGATTTACAAAACTGTCCGTTAATTTGATCACTCTATTCTTACTGATTGATCATGGCTGGGCCAGCAGCTATATCACCCTACAGCTCTCAACTGGCTACCCACTGAAGCTAAGCAGGCTTGAGCCAAGTCAGTACCTTGATGGGAGACCTCCTGGGAACCTATGATTGCTGCTGGAAGTGGTGTTATTGGGACCAGTGGGGGGCCCCCACCCTACAGGCTGTGTGGGTCCTAATGCCCCAGTCGGGGACACTATACTGTAGCAAGCACCGTCTTTCGGATGATCCTGACTCTCAGTGGTCATTAAAGTTCCCCTGGCATTTCTCGATAAGAGTAGGGAGTTATCCCGGTGTCTGGGCCAAATTTTCCCCCTCGGCCTTTCCCCTTGGCTTGAACTTGCCCTGCGATGGACTGGTGCCCTGTCCAGGGTGTACCCTGCCTTGTGTTTGTTGCTTGCCAGGTAGGCTCGGGCTTCCCGCAACACTGTATGGTATAAAGTGGTTTGGCAAATGACATGACATGCTCATGGTTGGACACTCACAGCTAGCAAAACCTGACATGAAGAACGAAGAAGGTTTGGTTGTTTGGAGGAGAGAATAGTATCTGCTTTTCGACTCTTGAGGATACGATGGACGTACTGTATCCTTAGTACTGCAGCAGAAATTGGCAAATCATGTGCTCACAAGGCCAGAAGTTAGTTGAAATATTCAGAGTAAAGGCTTGAAAATCAGATTACCTTTATCTTTTCTACTAAACAAATATCTATTTGTTTTCAAATTGTGCAAATAAAAGCGCAGAATGCATAAAAAATAACAGACGACTGCAACCCTTGCACCAGAGTAACCCTTGCTAGTGATAAGTATAGCTTGAACCTGTAGATAAGAAATATGTATGTATTGTTTTTATTGAATATAAAGCTATGAGCTGTGAGGCAATGGAATCAGATGGAGCCACCGATCTTTGTTGCCACAATTTCACTTCAGGTTACAGAACAGAGCAGATATTTCAGATAGTGAGTTAAAGACTGACAGTACCAATAAGTCCACAATTCTAATTGCTTTTGATTGTTTATGTATTTGCATGCTGCAAACAATCATGGACACCTGAATCAGAACATTTGTTTCTGTGGCAGGTCGTCCTGTGGAAGATTTCCAAGGGCCTGCCATGGAAGGGGTGAGGGGATTTGGAAGGAGTGATCACTTCTGCCCATCGCAGATGGAAAGGACCAACAGGCGGTTTGTCCTATGATTCACAAGGATTTCGGAGCAGTCACAGACCAGGGCATTTCTCTCACTGTGTGGTGCTATGGGAAAGAGGGGTCAAACAAGAGGCATGACTGTTTGTACACGTGCCTCTGGTGTATTGCTGCAGACAGGGGCTGGCTGATCTGGCTACTGTGTCATTTCAGACAGCCTCAAGCGCCTACAGGTCGTGATTGGCTACAAGGGGCTGCTGAACAGAAAAGATGAAAGGCTGGAGTGACAGGTCAGCCTAGGAAGGGGCTTCAATAACAGCACATCTGCCACTAGAGGCCACCAAAGCTCCTCTATGATCACTGGATGTTTCAGTGGGTGTCAATTTGTTAATTATTTACACTATCGGTGATGGGTTGAAGAGCACATTTTTATGTGGATTTAAGTATTGGTGTGTTTTGTATATACTGTATAAAGGGTGTGCAGTAGTTGGGTTGTGTGGAAGAAGCAGGCTAAATAGCCTATGGAAAAGTCTGCTAGTTGTAAAACCTGGACTTTTAGTCCAGGCTTACCTTGTAAAACTCTGCACTAAAGCCTCGCATACTTTGACAGCCATCATGGGTTGTTATGTGTACAGATCCCTAGAGAATGGTTGGGTGTATTGCAGGAGGCTTTACAATGCAGAAATCAGACTCTGGCCTGGGGCTATTGCCCCTGACCTGCCTTGAGGGAATTTTAAACAGGCACCTGCTGTTGTATGCGACACCTCAGAAATAGCTAAAAGGTGGGCTAACATCATCAGGAATAGTAGTTCAACTAGGTAGCTGCGTCGGCATGCGTAGGCTGGAAAGGTTTAGTTTCTTTTCAGCATGGAATAAACCTTTACTTGTTGCTTTGCATCATCAGGAATAGCCACTGGACCATAAGTGAAATGCAGACTCTTAAACCTCCATTCATAGTGATAACATGGTTGGACTCGGACTACAAAACGCTCTGTACCACTGTTGTAATTCGGGGCAATGTGGGAAATACACCTTTAGTGTTCTCCAGGAAACGCCATTTTCGTTATAATTAAACTAAATTACTGGACTGTGTTGTGACTCCTTGCATCCCTACAACAACCTGTGAGAATACCACAGCGGCTGTACAGGGTATATCTTTATGGACAATTGTGAACATCTAGAGCAGTGCTTTCCAACACTGGGCTTCGGGGATCTAAGCCATTAGTTACTCATGTCGATTCACTCCTGTAATTTAATTGATCTCCCTATTTATCTACTATCTTCTTTTTTATCAGTTATTGCTCTTAATCCTTTAATTCAAAACTACCTACATATTATCCAAGAATATTGGTCTTAAATTGAAAGAGACCTTTATTCAACCATTAATCAGGATATATTGAAGAAGTTTCCGTTCTAATTGAGCAGGTGCAGGTGAAAGAAAAACAAAAACTCTAAGGAAAAATACAAAACTATGGGGGACTATAAACTGTAGGACATTAATTAATGATAGTATCAATAGATTGTTTCACAATAATAATGATTATTCAGATAAAAAGGCAAAATATTGCTTATTTTTTAACTAAAGGGTGAGACATCCAATTTCACTTTTTAAGGTTTAAAGCTAAATTCCCATGTAATATGTTTATAAACAGGCATTAATGAACATGTTTAAATTGGAAAAAAATATAATTGCCGTACAGTATATTAAACATGTTCGCACACAAAGAGTGAAAAATCCAGTTTAACAGAACTTTACAAAATATTTTGGACCATCTACAGTACATCTCCATAGAGATGTAGTTTACTGCATTATCTCAGCAGACCTTTTCCCTGCTAAAACATATACTGTACAGTATAGACCATCTTAAATGTGAATGTGACGCATGAAATCCCTGCAGCCGGTTTACCTTCACAGAAAGCATCATCTTTAGCTGGATGAAATGGCTCTGTTCCGTTTCGTATTTTGTATCCTTCCGAGCAGTTGCAGCTGAAACTTCCTGGCACGTTCCAGCACAGCCCTCCGTCTTTACAAATGCCTTCCACCTGACATTCATCGATATCTGAAACAAAGACAGGAAGAACAAGTGAACAGCAGGTCACAGGATGCACTGTCCTCCAGCTTACAGTATATTATTCTCTTCTCATTCATTACTTAACCCAAGGCACACAGTTCCCCTTGAAAATACTCTTGCGCCTGTAAACAAGAGCATCCAAGACAACAATTGTCTGGAGGAAAGTGTAAAAGGTTGATGTTGATAAGGTTAACAGAGAGATCAGGGCAAATGTGTGTGTGTCAGTTAAGTGACTAGACACCACAAGCATGCAAGCTCCCATCTCATACTAGCACTACACTCTCATAGTGCTTCTCTGCAAAATCTCCAGCACCAGAAGCAAAACCATAACTTTATCCTTCTCAACAGACAGTTACTGAAGCCACCTGCTAATAATACTTCTTCTGCTGAAGATGTGGGTCATGTGAAACAGAGAAGATCACATCAAGGACAGAGGTGACCAGAACTACAGCCAAAGCTCATGCTTTAGGGCTTTGATGACGAATCTCCCTACAGTAAATAACATTTAAAATCCTTACTGAGCCTGAATCACCTTTGTTGCTGCATTCCTATAACCCAACCCAAGTGGATTGAGCACGTAGATGGTGATGGATAGTTTATTTTTCACTAGTTAGTGATGCTACAAGCCCCAGTAATTGATGGCATACATAGGTGGACTGCTTGCATCCTGCTGTTTACCAGTTGATAACAAATATTCATAACAGAAGCAAACATCTCACTGAACTTCTTTCTTCATGAACAAATTACCTTAGTTACCTGTTGCAATGTTTTACCATAAATGCTACAAACTAAATAAATGATTATGTTACAACAGTCAAAAACTCAATTTTCTAATGTACAATACTTATTGTTTTTGAAGAAACACGAATACCTCTATTTGCAGCAAGGACATTCACAAGATCTCTACTGGATCATCCCCTCTCACATACAGTGAATTTATTAGTCAGAGGTAGTACAAATCACTATTAGAAAGTCTGGGGTTTTCTTCCTCAACCATTTCTATTGTTAGGGAGTAACAGGTTCATAAACCCTATCCAGGCTCTTGTATATGGAACTGGGTGAAATGAAAGTCAGACTACAATCTGTTGATAGGGATGACCCCTTTCACCTAAAACTTGGATTTCTCCATATTGTCATAGATCCATTGTGTTGAACTCAAGTTTTAAATTCTAAAATTGTACGACTGTCAATTACGTGACATTGTGCCATGCCTGTACGGCATTGCATATACTGTAGATACTTTTTGTTGATCAAAAAAGATCATTCTATCTGTCACGGATGTCGGAAAGGACGAACCGTGGAATGGCAGGATAGCGTAAAAGACCCTATGCGTAGCGGCGAGACGGGGGTTAGCCCGGGCTCAGCTGTTCAGGAAATGCCGTATAGAAACCTATGCCCTCAGGTAGCGGACGTGGGGCGACCTGGTGCTAGGCGGGTTTCAGGACATCCGAACATCAATGCTGAGCGAAGCAGAATAAGAGACCCGGAAATATATAGCCCCAGAGAGAGAGAGATACCGGAAGGAGAGACAAGCACAGGAAACAAGGGACAGGACAGAGTAGGAGCGCCCTCTGGCTGCAGAGGGCATGACACTGTCATGTTTAGTTTGTGTTATACACTAATTACTGTATTTTCAATACTTTGAAACTTTGGTTTACATTGAAGTGCAATGGTAAAATTGGGCTTTTAAGGTTGTTAATGTTTGAAATTGCATCTCTGTATGCTGACATACTGTAGGTTTCCAGAATATCCAAAGCAACCAAATAAGGGCATATACAACTCATTCTTTTCCATACTAAGCGACACGCACAACAAAAAATTAAACAGTGTGTGGTGCATTTCAGTTGTAACATTCTACATTAATTTATTGCCCATGTGGGAAAATGTTTTTATAAACTGAAAACTTATTTATAAACTTCAAAACACCATTCTGTAGTAATAAAGTAAGTTGATTTTTTGCATGTTTTTCTTTTGATATACCTGTAATACCGTATAAATCATTTTTCTTCTCACTAAGGTAATATGTACAGGTCCAAGCTTTTTCTTAGACAGTATAAGACACACTATGGTATATATGATCCATTTGTTATTGTTACCTTAATATATCCATTCAGAGACATCAGCAATGACAGGCACTTACTGTATACAGTATATAACTGCTATATATACAGTATATAGACTGGTGTATATACTGTTACATCAAGTACAACTATACCTTGGCAAAAGGTTCCATCATTGGGAATGAACACAGGCATGTTGTTTGTAGGGCTGTAGCCATGCTGACACGTGCAGTAGAAGCTCCCATACGTGTTATGGCATACAGTGTGTTCGCCACAGATCTTGTGGGTTCCAATCTGGCATTCATCCTTATCTGTAAACACAAAACATCAGGTACAGTATGTGAACTAAGAGAACATCTTAAGATAGAACTGCCTTCCAGGGCAAATCTACTGATTGATGACAATATAACCATTAATCATCACACAGCCCTAATATACCAGGATATTCTAGCTTGAGCCAGTATTTTAACATATCTTCCACTCTTGGTTGCCAACCCCTGTGGGACCCTAGATTTTGAGCTGGTGCTCAAAAGAATTATTAGATGTGCTGTATCAGAGGTCTCAGGGGACACTTGACCAGGATCAATCCACAGAGTGGAGATCAGTCCTATAAAATGACATTGCGGACCAAAACTGACTTTCTTAGTCAATATGTACCAATTGGAGATTCAAGGTGATACCAAGTAGTACCAGAATGCTTTCTTTCCGAATCATTCTGCCATTTCTATTAACACACCAGTCAGGTGCAGCAAAAATAATTGGATTGTTTCTCTCCTTTTTATTTGAGTAAAAAGTAATTTTCATTGTCATTATAACAGCTGTGTAAATACACACAGTGTACTGTATATAGGAGTGCACAAAGCTATACTTATGAGATAGGGATCAATTTATGTTGATGGTCAGCAGGTAATTTCCATATCTGAGTCACTTCAACTAATTGGGTCGGATCCTGATTTCCTTGGTGTTGATTGGACTACAGATGGATGTAACTCTTCCCTCAAATGGGAACACAGATATTTACCTACAGCGATGATGGTGCCCACTTATACAACTGGGCTAAAGTACCTCATTCAAGCTACATTAGCAGTGTCTGCAGAGGGGAACCCATTTGAACCCACAACCCACCAGTTACGAGACCAGAGATTTAATGTATTTCATTACTGACTTATACTTGTGCTCACCTACTGTTTTTGATTTACAGTAATACAGTAAACTCACACTTTCTCTGCAAAAGCTATTGTTTACTGTGCAGAACGTTTGCCTTATAGATGTTCTCTAGTTGGTTTTCAGTCATGCTAAAAACTGCATAGTGTGAACATAAGAGAAGAGGAAGAAAGTCCCATCTTGTAGTTAGCAAGTTAATGTTTCATTTTATTTTCCCCAATACTTGTTCAATTAAAATGTTTTAAAAACCATTACATACAACTGACCTGGCTAAGACTTTTCTGAAGCAGAAAAGTTGCAAATGCTATCCTTTTTACTTTAGTGCAATTCAAACTGTTGAGGTTTATGGGTTTTACATTGCCATTTAAGTTTCTTAGTAAAAAGAGTACTGGACAGAAAGGATTCTTACCTATGCACTGTGTTCTTCCATTCCCCATAAAACCCCACAAGCAGTTGCACATTTTTCCACCAGTCCCATCTTTCCTGGGGTCACACGTGGCATTGATGTGGCAACTGCTGCATACATCCAGGGTGTCACTGGTTGCTACAGCTTCAGAAACAAGAAGAATGCTCTTCTTTATTTTGTTGTTTACGGTTTCTGTTCAGTTTGGTTCAAGGCCAATTAAATACACAGCTTCCATAGGATTTATGATTATGTAAAGTCAAATCAAGAGTAAACAGATTGAGACAAATGGTCTAGATTAGTGGCTCCCAAACTTGGTGTTGGACAAACATAGTTTGCTAGTTTTTGTTCCAGCTGAGTTCTCAATCACTGACTGATTTTTGTTTTACTGTCTGAGGCATATTTGTAAATTTGCTTTGAGCTCATCAAATTTATATGGGGTTTGCAATTGGCATTAACCCTGTACCAATTTCTAGTTTCTGAACAGATCTCATTTTGGCTCGTTGCCTGAAATGTAACTAATTAGACCTCTGTTGTCAGCCCTGGTCTTGGGAGTTTTTAATGCAGCTGAGCGGTTTCCTTAAATTTAGTTTAAAAATTCACACGTTACTTGGTTGGAACCTTTACAAGTTTTCTTTACTCAGAGATTGGAGACATTAAAGTACAGTACTTATGAAATGCAATTGTTAAAAGACAACCTTCAACAAGTTTAGGATCTGAAAATAATTAAATAGTTCATATTAAGGTACATTATCAAATAGTTAATTTTTTGGTCTATTCAGATTTCAATTATTTAACTGGGTGCTGAAGTCAAACAAATACCTGCATGTGTTCAGGTCCCCAGGGCTACGACTGGGAACCGCTACAGAAGAACTGAAAGTCTACTGTAGGACTGTTTGATTCAGTGACATTTCCTATATTTCTTCACTATGAATTGATCACCTAGAAAGAGCTGTTTAGTCAGAAGTAATGTTTTTTTATAAGAAATAAAATCTAAATAAATTAGCAATAAATGTAGACGGAATATATAACAACATATTGTCACACTCAAAAGTATTCTGTATCAAGTTGATAAGAAATTATGTATTGATGTATTGATATAACTATTACACGGGAAGTTTAGGAGCCTTACAAGGAGTTTCCATAAAATTGCCATTTACAGTAATATTTTAATATGGATCTCCATAGAGCAGACATAAAAACTCCAGAATCATGATGCCACAACAAAATAAATTGAAGTCATATTTGACTCTTTCTGAATGGATTATGTGGGTATTTCACTTTTTAACAGTTTGCTACATTAATGTCACGTTTTCAGATTTTTATTTGAAAAACCTGTAATGTCAAATGTTTTGAAAAGGTTTTAAGCTTAGAATGGCAAAATGCTTCATTTTACTAGCAAATTTCAAAACCTTACTTTCCACGTTTAGCTAAGCCTGTGTTACGCAATACATTTTCTTTTTGGGCAGTGCTTGGGCATTTGAAGTTATCTACCAGAAAAAAACTTAAACTAGAAAATGCACTCCTTGGCTAACACTGCATTACTTTATTGTCCATGTGCTAACTATTGCTGTATCATGGTGAGATTTCCTTCATGGTGTTATTTTTCTCATCAAGTCTGAAATTAAATTAAAATAAGAAAGACCAGACTACATCTCAACAGAGAATGCAATATAAATGGTAAAAAGGAAAAAAACATATTTTGGTATGTATTTTCCAATTCAAATCTACAGCATCAAAAATTGATCAATACATGAATTGTACAAGTTCGCAATAATATGAGTTTCGGCTGGATGCCGAGATGTACAGTAATGTAGGACTCACCGTCATAGATCTGTAGTTGAAGACAAGTGAGGAATAGTACAAAGGCAGTTGACAACATTGCAATTCTCCTGAGTGACATGATCAGACTCATCTCTTGACTTCTTTCAGCTTCTCTTGCAGGAAGACTCTTCCTTTTATCCACATCTCACCCCCTTTCCTGTCTGTAGACTCCTTGCCCCTGTCTAGCTTTGATAACCAGGATTGGGAACAGGCTGCCCAAAGGTAGCTCCAGCAAACCGAAGTCCACGTCCTCTTGAAGAAAGTGCCAGTAATAAGTGGCTTTTGGGGGAAGTTGAAAAATTGCAGGTCAGAGGCACAGTATGCGTTGACACATTCTAACTTCAGTGCTGCATGTGCACTCCCCTCAACCCCCTCAGAAACTTCTGAGGTCACATCCACATGCGTAAACTGCATTTGTATGTTCTGATAAGAACTGATAAAGAGTTATATTTGGTCTGTCTGAGTGTGAAACATTTGCCTCTGCCTGTATATACTGTAGCTCAAGTAGGGAGCTGTGTCAGCATGCGTAGGCTGCAAAGGAACAAGTAATAGGTTTATTCCAAACTTTTCAGCTGTCTCACACATCCAAAGAAGGCTCCACAGCCAAAATGTTGTTTCTTTTCTTCTCTTTTCAGCATGAAATAAACCTTTTGTTGTTACTTTGCAATATATACTGTAAGCCAGAATTCAATTTTTAACACTGAAGATGTCTTTTATGAACATTACGTATTTAATTTAATGAATGCACATCTAAGGGCATGCATCCGTGATTAGTAAATGCTTTAACGCCTATGTACAGTACTTAAGTCTTTCGCAATTCTTCCAACTATTAATTGCTAATACACATTTAGTCAAGTGTGCTAAGGTCACTACAACATAAATGCTAACCTTAAAGAATACCATACTTTAATGCAATCTATTTAGTGAAAAACACCATGACAATGATTAATGCAAAGCTCATTTTTTTATTCAGCTTTGAAAACACTTAAAAAGTAGAACCATAATCTCTGAAACAAAAAGTGACTTATTTCCTCTGTGAAGTCCTGAGGAATCTTTAAGATAGATTGCAGTATTCTATGTATTTATTGAATAACAGACATGCTCTGTACTGTATATAGACTGTAAAAGAAATTGTTTTTTGCACAAGGTTTAAATTATTTAAAAATTGTGTGTGAAAATTGCACACAAATTCCTCCTTTTACTTTGTAGAAAAGTTATTTTTAACAGTTTTAAATGTGTAAAACCCAATTCATCCTCCTCTGAGACTGATAACTTTTACATGTATACACACATTTGCTCACTGACTACAACGTTAGGAAATCCCAGCTATGACATGTTGAGCCAGTGCAAGCGTGAATAGGAAATGCCACCTATTTCAAATTCTTAAATATGTGCAGGTCAGTTCCAACCCTTTCTTCCAAAATTTGATTCACCCAAGACTTTGGAATTGAAGCGCACCCTACAGCATTTTCACCAGCTTTCAGTAGGATTGAAACCAGTAGGTGTTCTGGTAAAGTGATGGAAGTTCAGTTCGCGCTCCTGAAGCCAACGAATCCAATTAGCTGGAGGTCTTAATGTTTTGGGCAGTGAATTATTATATATTTGTTATTATCAACTGAAAGAAACATCTATTTATGTAATGTGAAGTGGTGGTTCTTCCTGATTGGCAGGCAAGTGAAGGTTCATTAAAAGTTTACTAAGATTGGCCTTTGTAGATCAGAGATCAGAACATTTTCACTGGGACAGCTCAAACGTCAGATATTTCTCGGGGAATAAAGCCCATCTGTTCTGGTATAATGTAAGATGTATGATCTAACATTAATATCTTGAGGAGAAACTGACTTCCCTTCCTCAGAGCTACACTTAACACTGGTGTTCTAAATCCAGGACACCTCATGCAGGGATTCCTGGTGAACAACTTCCTTGTTAATTTTGCCACACGGCTCTGAAGGTCTCCGATAACCTTAGAAGGAAACACAGCTCTCCTTTGCTGCCACCTTGTCATTGTATGTTAGAAAAAAACAAAGTAGACAAAACTTGGATATTAAATGTGTTTGATATAATATTGATAAATTCACCTTTGAGTTGTGACTGACTGACGGGCACTAATGAAAATCAAGAAAGAAAACCAAGCAGACAAACACACCCTTATTTATCAAGAGAGCAATGACTTGGTGCCACTGGTAGGCTGGAGCCTGGACTAAGCTATCACAGGTGGACGTGCCAGCAGTGGAGCCAAGTTCTTTTCAGTGATGGAGGTTTTCTATAGACCGCCACGATAGATATCAGCAACCGTGGTGATTACATGTACAATTATACCCAAACCGAACACTTAACAGTGGGTCCAACAGAGATTATTGGGACAGGAGTCATTCCAGAACTTCATTTGCAGTGATCAATGCTTTCCTGACTGAATAGTGTTGGCAGTCTTGAGAGCTCACAATGTACCAGCAAGATAACTTCTTTACATTGCATGTTCAACAGTGGCTTTCTTGCGAGATGAGAATGCAGCCGTTTTGCTGTGGATGCCCTGCTTTCTAACCTTTTTGGGCTCAGCTAGGATGATGTGTCCAGCCTAGGGCACAGAGATCAGCAAACAATTGATACTTTTTATCAGGCAGTTTCAATGGTCATATTTCAGGACTTTTTAAATAGATCAAAAATCCAGAAATCATTAGCCTTTGGTATATTTACACATAAGAAAAGAAAATACCTAAATCCAAACTGAGTGATTACTCTTTGCAATATTATATGACCAGGAATATCTATTTCCATTAAAAAGGCACAGTCAGAATTAGTGACAGTCACAAGGTGGTCTTTATCCCTGTGTGGGGGAATAAGATAGCAGCAGAAATTTATCACCCTGTTTACAAGATGTCGGGTAACACACCCACTGTCACTCCTACAAAGCTCCCACACTTTATTTTAACCAGGAGATATGCTGTGAAGGCGAGATAAGGAACAAACTGCCAATCAAAGTGAGTAGTACCCATCAGTATGAAATTAGCAACTGCATCTGGACCTGCGCCAGAAGGTAACATAAAACACCATATTACGGGCTGATATAAGTCACTGTGCACTACTATTACTGAAACACTGCATGTATAACTTAACATGTGTGCCATAAAGCTTGTGTATGTGCCTGGCCCTACACTGTAGAAATTAGAATACTGAAGTTTAACAAATCACTAAATTTTTGTAAGGGGAATACTGGAATAATCAAAATCAACAGGACCTGAAAGTTCTCTTTCTTGTAATTACATAAACAGCAGATTCAAAACCTGCTGATGAATTGCATCTGTATTTGTGTGATAATATTTTGTTCTAAAATTGTACTGTCTGTATTTGTCATTATAAGTTACTATTAAATTGTATTAAGCACATTTATTCCTAGGTATTGTATACTGTATTTGACCTTAAAGAACACACATTATTGCATGAAAATTAAACTGCATTTCTTGCGCAATTCCATAAAATAATTACGATCAACATGCATCATAATGTTTAGTTATAGGAAGGATACGGATAAGAGGATGTCCTTTAATTTACTTGCTTTTAAAAATTATACTAAAATAAATGGACATCTCAATGGCAATAAATTACAAAGAAACAATGTGTGCATCTTTTTATAGATTGAAATGACTGAAATTCCTGAAAGAAAAAATAAAGTGTCACTGTACAATAGTGACAAATGAAGAACTTGGATCTATATTCAAAGTAAGTGTTCTGTGTAAAAATAATTGGCAGATTGATAAAACAAATATAGTCACCTTATTAACCTTATCGAATATTGTTAGTTATCAGCCCGGACAAGAGAGGCGGATTATTCAATATCAATAACGGTGTAAAAAAACCTTTCTACAGCGGAAAGGTATTATTAAAGAATTCACATCCACTCTCAGAGGTAACGATTAAAACATTTCTGCCAAAACAGTTCAGCAAGGAGGCCTTTGCTCTTTGGCAAGCCCAGTTGCTGAAAACTGACGCCTATTTTAAAATTACCCAAAAGCCCTGGCTGTTACAAAAAATAATTTCCCAGCTCGGATTAAATAACATCTCAAATAATAAATCTGAGACAACAGAAGTAAAACAACAAGCTGCTGAATGAAATCTGTGGTACTGTCACCAGCACAGTCAAAACAAAACATACCTTAAAGGGTTTGACTTTGCAATGGACACAGGTGGGTTCAGCTGCCGAATACGGCATGATAGAAAAAGTGCCTTTAGGAAAATTACAGGGTGAGAGCGGTCTCCCGAAATATTGCAGATAAGAGAAACATTTAGGTACAAAGAGCTCTGCTGTTGCATTTCATGTACACAAATAGATTTGTCATAATACAGTAGGGCTATAGGGGTTTAAAGGCTTAAACAGGCAAAGGAGAAGAAAAGGCTACGAAAAGAAGACAGGGAGGTTTTACAAAAGACAATGAAATCCAAGGAAAAAAAGACAAGAGACACAAGAGGACTGAGGAAAGTACAGATGTAATGACATTTATTCAAGGCATGCTACAATTAAAGTTGGTTAGGAAAAAAAGCAGAGAATCTTGAGTAATAATAATAGGCAATACAAAACATAAAAGAAATGGTTTGTACAAAATACAGAAACTCCACTCAACCATGCACTGCGCAATTAGAAAATATGTTTCTTTAATATTTCATCTTCTATTTGCATCTTATTACATAAACTCAACAGAAATGGAGTCCACCCCCCGGCAATGTCACACAAACTGCTTTACAAATGAAAGCTGGTACTGTTGCTTTATCAAAATATACAAGACAATTGATGTTTATCTTTCCATAATTTAAAATATAAAAACCAGTTTCGCATTTATGCTTTTAATCTTGTTCCCAAAACCCCTTTTTTTGGCCAGATTCCCCCCAAAAAAAGAAAATATTTACAACGTTTTGTTTCCTTTTTGTCGCAAACATTCAAATAAATGGAACAACACAGGGAATTTCAAAGCTCACAACCAAATGAAGAAAGTCTGAATGTGCTCATGTCCCTAAAGACAGTTCGAGTTCCCTGTGCCTCTGCCATGAAAGCTGGGACTCAACTATTCATCCTACACCATCTTGAATGCAGAAAGTAGAGTGCTTGTTAAACATTACACTGAAATCAACATCGGTAAAGTTACCACTTAATATAAAAATTATGTTAGTGAATCACCCTGCACTGTTTTTGTCAGATATACTGTATGCATTGTAAATTGCTCTACTGAAATGCGGTTAATAAAATCAAAATGAATGTAAGGTCTATTCACGAATATACACCTAATAAACAAATCACAAAATGTTCCTTTGGTTTCAATATATTAGTATAATCTAACTTTTGTAACAAAAAATACTTTAAAGCTTTTTGCATTTGACTGTAAACTTTTTGGAATTGTAACATTATTGCAGCAACAGACACAAAAATGACAATCTCAAGTAGCTATTTTTTTTTTTACAAGCCAAATCACAAGTTACAACTACAATCACTCACATATTCAAGGAACTAATTTCAACTTTCTTCACAAACTACTGGGCAGGAAGGGTTGGCAAGTTCAACTGACATGCGGTGTCAGTGCAGGTGAAGCATTTAAGCATTCCCCCTATTGTGATAGTAAGATCAACAAAGCTGGAAGTACAAAAGGGCCTTTTTCTCCATATCTAATGTCTGTGAGAAAGATTGTCATTAGGAAATTGTAAATTACAACTTTTGCTGTTTGTACTAGGAGACAATTTTGATTCCGTTTGCACTAAGCCACCTGAAACCTGAATTGTGGAGTCTATTCTGAGGCAAGTAGCTTGATATGGTGTCTTCCTCCTATTCGGCAGAGGAAGGCTGTTTCAAAGCTTGTGGGACAGCAGAGGCACTGAGATCAAGAACTGTTTATTACATAAACTGAAAGAATGAGAAACAATCCAAAAATACTCTGGATTTTTTTTCTTCTTTGAGGGATAACGGACTTCAAATAATTATAACATTCTAATTTAAAACCGTAAGTACTATTTCTGCTCGACTTGATAGCAAGGAAGGAGGAAACACGTTACAAATAAGATTAATAAAAGGCACATAAACTTTGGTCCTGTTGTTTTTTTTTTCAGTATAAAACCCTTAAATAAAACAATTTACTGTGTTGATTTTGTTTTAAAAAAAATCCAGGCCAAACTGCTTTGTCCTGGTTTAAGACAAGATCTGAGACAACCTATCGGACAGATCCAAGAATGTTACAGTCTTGTATGTGAAAGTCCAAAGAAATTCTAAGAAAGTGAAGATGGAACAAGTTAGCACAACAGTCGGACATCTTTGTCTGTAGTAGGGTTTGGAGACTGGCTTTTTCTCCTCTTTAAAAGAGGTCTTAACAAGGCAAAGAGATTTCAGAGATTTCTTTTTTAAAATGCAGGAGAATGAACAACAGGCGATTTAATGGAGATACCTATCTTAAAATATGCTTTCCCTAGTCTATGCATTAATACTAACTGCGGGAGCTAACCAGGGAAAGGTTGGTGATAAGGCAAGACTCCCTTTTAGATGCAGGAAAATAAAACATGAACTCTAAACGCCTGTGATGAGGCAGAGTGGCAGACAGCAGCCTTAGCCAATTTCAAATCCTCTTTAAAACAAAAAACAAATGGGAATCTACATCACACTGCAGATCAAAACAGGCAAAAAAAAACACGAAATGAGTAACATAAGATACAGTAAATAACATTACAAACCCAAAAGCACACAGATGAGAAATAACAGACAGCTAGCTCCACTCAAACGGCAAAACTTAGGGACACCTGAAACCCAGCGCATGTTGTAGGCTTCTTAAGAAAAACATCAGTTGGTAGCAAGGTCTTGCTTGAGGCTTTCCGATTTAGCAGCAGGTTGTATAAATAGAACGAACGTTGTAGACTCTTGAGCGCAATCTGTTTATAAACATTCAATAAGAAACTAAAGTGTTTGCACAGTACTAACAGCATTTCAGTTCTCAAGGACTGGTATTGCACAGTACATACCCAGAACGCTGTCATTTCTAACCGTAATGTTTAATCGCTGAGCAGGGGGATTGTGTGCAACTGCGAAGTTTCTCTGACCACCTTGCTGTACTAAAAAAGCAAACCATATTCATGTCAAACTGGTAAAAAGGGAACCTCCAACATTGGCCTCATTTAAAATTCAACTGGATAGGGGCCAGAGTCAGGTGTTAAGGCAAACAATATTAAATACGACTGTTTCAAAAGACTACAGAACAAAATCTTATGAGTGCAGTACCTGCAAAATATTCCAATAGGATGGATAATGCAGACATTTTTATTTAGTTCATGTAACACAAAAGAAAATTAATAAGCATTGTGTCATGTCCAAAAACATTAACAGTATTATCTGAGTGGTTGAACTTCAAGCACATGATAATTTCACTGTTTAAGTTGTCTCTATAGGCTGTCTATTTGTATATTAAAATGGGCTTCTATTCTCCCAGCTGCTCTCAGTTAAAAACCAAGAGATAAAAAGAAATCTGCTCTACGGGGCCAATCTTACCTCTGTAAAAACGTACTTACTCAACACTTTCCTTTTCAAATAACTAAATTAGAATTACTATAAATTTAAAAGTGAATCATATATGCACCAATCAGCATATCACAATCACTGTGGTAATAATCATTTAAATGTCATCTTACAAAAAGCAGTGTTTTCCTCCAGTCTTCACAGCTCCTTATGCCACTTTCAAACAGAAATAATGCTATTTCAAGAGTTTGAAAGTACGAATGAGTTGAAAGTAAAATTTCTTCTAAAAGGTTTAGATTTAAACCTTAAATTTAAGATTAAGTACTTAATTAAGTTTTTGTTTTATAAATAAAAAATCATTGTTGGAACGCCATTCCAGATCAGTTAAAAACCACTGCTTTCAAAGCAGCTACAACTTTCTGATACAGTATTCAAATTGGATCCTGTATAGACTCTTCATCCAAAATGTTTACATTTCATAGACTGGTCTTAACACCAGGGAGGAAACAGCTCAGGTCACTCTCGGAACAGCCAGAAAGAAAAGGGGACAATTCAGCCTATGGTGCTCACTGGGCATCTTTCATTCTAGTCCCAGGGCCAGTACTGGATTCTATGGGAACACACTCCCGGCACAAGTACGAAATCTTAAAAATCCCACCGGAGAGGCGCAATTCAACTAGCTAGTTGTCTTTGCGAGGTGGAAAAAAAAATGGAGCACTCGGCAAAAATGCAGAGGAAACATGCGAACTCCACACAAACAGGGGTTCCTAGGCTGGGGTTGAACACGGGACCCTGGAGCTGGGAGACAACGGAGGTTAACCCCCACACCGCCAGGCTGAAAAGCGTGTGTGAAAGAGACAAAGCCTCAAACACCATTCTCCTCTATTTCATGGACAGGTTTTCCCTCACCATCCTTTCTTCTAAACCTTCTTGGTTGATAAATACGTGAGTACTGTATATAGGACATAAGGGGCTGGGTTTCCATTGTCCATGTTACACCCATCAACAGCTAACTTAAAGATTCATCCCTTGAAAATTACAAATAAAATACCACGAGTTCCAATTCCACATATAATGAAATCTAATTATGAACCAAACAGAAAGTTATCTGCCTTGGATCCTGAGACTTAAAAAAAAAAAAGTCTTGAATAGCCTTGAGAGAGCACTGAAATCTGAGAGCTAATGTGAAAAATTCGCGACTAAACGACCAGCAGACAGAATGTTACAACGGTCACAAAGTGGTGGAAAAGCTGTGCGCCTTCTGAAAGTTTCCTTGAACAGAACTCAATATGCAAACAGTGCGAGAGCAAGTTCTGTGGTTGCCAAACCTGCTGCTGTGAGGGAAAACTGTACTAAGAATAAGGTTGCAATTGCCGCTATTTGTCATAAACTCTTTCAGACATCATTGCTGTTGGACTACAACAAAACAGCCTTTTTAAAAGCCATTTTCTTTTAAAATACCAATCTGAGATGAAGAAAACTGCACTTGGAAATCTCAGTTATGTATTTGCAGTGCAAAAGGACAAAAAATGAATTGGCCTCACTGAAACATACAGGATTGAGATTTCATTAGCCTAAACAAACAATAAATAATTTTCTTATTTTAAGCGTTGTCTTCATTAACTTAAAAAGTTCCAATAAGAAGTAAAATCTGGAAATTCATTAAAAATGCCAAGTCCACAAAGAATTCAATCCTGGCAAGAAGGTTGGCTATCCAGCCTTGTGAAAACGTGTTCCATAAATTAATCTAGATGACACGGTTTCATACAATATTAACCAACTGTCTTTGTACCTCTTCCATCAAAGCCCTGTACAAAGTTACAGGTTAATTCATCTCCTTTCCTATGGAACTGGAAGTGCCACTTTAACTTTGGAACTGCATTTTTTACTTTTACAACCTCGGATGAGTTGGTTCCTTGTGTAGCCTGCGCTACAAGGAGGGAATCGCTAATGGACACTGCTGCAGTAAATGTCAAAACAAGCGGAGCACAGTTAAGGAGAAACTAAAAAAAAAAAGAAACTGGCATATTCTGCGCTTCTTTCAGTCCATGAAGCAGCCATGACCTGACGAATCAGTCTTGTACAGTGTCATTTCACAGATTCTCCAAGCATTCTGGAAAATATGTCATTGGAACAGTTTCAGTAAATAGAGAATGCACCTGTAAGAATTTAGTGAGGGACCAAATATTTTCTAAGAACAATATTTTCTTTGAATCTGTACACTTCTTGTAAACAAAAGGGAGCGCCGTTACAATTCAGCCTTCATCCACAAGGAACATTGTTCCCATGATTTCTCCAACACCTTGCTAGGACAGATGCAGTTGATCCCATTTTGGAATGCTTATTGATCTTAAAGCAGCTGGAGGAAAAACAACTGGGAAAAGAGGAGACACAAACTAAAAAAAACAGCAACTTCAGGCCCTGGTGCACAGCTACACAAACATCACACCGATACACAAAGCATGACATTTCGATTACACATTAACAAAACATTCACAAGGCTCCTGACTGTCAAAGACAGCTGCATTCTTCCGGTCAAAAGAGTAGGCGCTAATCTACAAGTGTTACGGAATGAAGCCTTCTAATACACACTTTTTTTTTTCCAGCATCCAAAAACTGATTGTAAAGGTTTCAGATCAAAACTCTTTTTCTTTCTTGGACTACATAAGGGTAAGAAGCCTACATCACACGCCTTACACTTCACTTAAATTTAATTTCTCTAGTAGGTGAATTTAGAGCACCAAAAATAAACTGCCTTTCCCAATTTCCAAATACCATTTAGTAATGAAACCCCCAAATATACACACACATCTAAAACCCTACAAGACAACAGAAAATAAAGTCAAATAAACCAACCCTCTCACCAATCCCACAAAATAGTACATAAGATATCTTAGGTAAAACTTCTAAACCTATTGTTTGATTATGCGCACGTAATAAGGCACGTAATAAGAAATTAAGTAAATACATAGTAAATGTGATTTGTTTTCCATGATTTCTTGAGTGATTATAGTGGTACAAAAACCCCATGAGGTTTCAGATGTTTTCTCTTTTCTGTAAAAAAGAACAAATTACCAAAAATAAGTAACTTTTTTTAAAAATCTTGACAATCCTTAAGATACATAGACCTGAATAGTTTTGTTTCATTTAAGACTGTAAACTTTTTCAGATTTTCTTTTCAGGAAAAAAGCGCTCACTCTTGTTTCATTTCAGAAAAGTTTCGTTTTTGAAAGAGACAGCGTCCCTCGCCTTGCTTTCGATTAATATATATATGCGTTTTTTTCCGGGGGATCAAACCGGCACAACATTAGCTGACGTCAGGGTGAAACTCTGTCGAGTTCCTCTCCCTTTATGCTACTGGGATGGATGAAAATAACCCTCCTTGGAATGTTAAGGCTACAACTAAGCTGCCTGACAAAGGACCATGCAGGCACAGCAAAGACGGTGCTTTTGGTTCCATCCTTTTCCAACAGGATTTATCAACCAATCCCAAACTGGGATGAGTGGTCTGGCCAGAGCTTCACCCGTTCATTAAATTCCCATCACTCACTGCAATGCTTGGTCTGGTGAGAGACTCCTACAGTCTCACACAGGCTTGTGTAACTGCAAGGCAAAAGGGACAACCACTTTGCTCTTCACGAGCTGGATCCCAGAATGGAACAAAAAGGACTGAAAAGGGCTGGAGCAAGACTGAAAGCCAGGACAAGGCGTAAGTACTCAGAGCTTGCTTTTGACATCTGGAAATCATAGGATAGTCAAAAAATTCATTAGGTAAAAGGATAAAATAAAAGGACAGCTTCCCATCTATATACAGTTTTCAGGAAATATGTTTTCACATTCATTTGTTGCATTTGAGACAGCCATGCTCTGCAGAACTGGAGACTGGATGAGACAGGAGTGTTAGAGAAAGGTCACTACTGGCCTTGTATCTCAGCATTGTCTTGAAGATGATTTGTAGTTTCCATTGTAGGTCCAGAGGAAATAAAACTCCTCATGTCTGTAATTCTGTCCTTTGATGGGGGTATTACGCGGAATGGGTGGTGGAAGTAAAGTCATCTTTGTTTAGAAACCCCCTGTGCAGAAGCAAATAAAACATGTTCTATACTACCAGTTATTCACAGACGCCAATCACTTATGGAAAAGCCTTTGCACAGTAAATGGAGCTATTAAGGTGCAAGAATCCCTCCTCCCCATTCTGCAAAGCTTGCTTAAAAGAAAGCAAGAAAAATAAAGGAGAACCGGCTTGTTGTGCAGGTTTGATTTGTGCACCCCATCGGCAAACAGCCTGGATTTCGCTATACAATGACTCTCACTAAAAGGATGCTGTCTCTTTGAGCAGTCCCGGAACACAGTAGGGGTTGCAGCTGCTTGTTCAGACTCATAAGGGTAATGTTCTGACAGCCGGCCGAGAGGGAGTTCTACTCAAACGCTGAGAACAGGACTGCAAGCTTGCCGATAAATCCCCAGGTCCTGCTACTCCATCTGCATCAGAACAACGAGGCATCGCTCACTCGCGGACTGCAACAATTACCCAGCGGCACCGCTAGGCTCTGAATGCTTCAGTCTCTGTCTGAAGGCTTCTTTTAGTTCGTCTTCCTTTCATTTAAAGTTTTTGAATCTGATTATCTGCACTTATCAAGTCCATTCATTGTTTTCGATCACTCGAGTTAAAAAATCTGGTGGCTGAGTCTTTTGGGGGGCAGTTCCCAGCGAGCCATTAGATTGTAGACTTGGAGAAAGACACTCTGAGATGGTGGTTCTCTCCTAGGTCATGATTGTGAAGGTCGATGAGTGCCTGGATGGCCTCTTCCACAGAACCCAGCTGGATTAAGGCCATCTTCCGGTCTTTCCTGCAAGACACAGGTAATCCATCAGAGCGCGGCTTGCGAAAACAAAACCACGCGCTGTACAAATCCACAAGTGCAGCATGTTAACCTCTCCTTGACTCTATCAAACAATCTGTGCATTCCTAATAAAGCAGTCAACCAGAGTCTTAACTGACAGATTCCATGCAACTAGAAATACAGTGAGTAATACACAGTACCTCATTATCGGTATGCGTTACAGATTAAGACTGCAGTGTTAAAAGCACGTAGAACTCCACTTAAAACTGTAACTGACTGCATATTAAACACACTCAAGATTCCTCTCTAACTACAAAAAAAAAACCTTAATTATTAATACACAATGAATTCAAACAGAACCTTCTAGGAACAAAAATCGACTATTTTGCATTATGACAGAAATGTAAAACAAACAGAATAAGCCTTAACACTGTGGTGACCCCCCCCACCCGCCGGTTTTCATTCCATTCCTCCTTCATGAGATAACTGAAGCCTTAACTTTAAGTTGCTTCATTGGAATATTTGCGTTTTGCTTCTAGCCACAAGGTTGTGATTTTATCTCAATTAGAAATGACAATGGTTAAAGCGCCAACATGTTTAAGAGCTGGGAACGAACAGTTCAAATTAACCTTATTATTAAGTCAATGAAGGGTTTGACTGTGTAACTGAGGGCTCCGTAAAACAACAGCCAACAGGTGTGTGGGTCATCGGGACCAGGACTGGGAACCTGTGTCTTAACAGTTTAGCTAACTGATGAATAGATGGTCTGTATTAAGTTATCTCCTCCACCTGCTGGCGGAGTTTATGTATTGCAACTAATTCAACTTGGAAACATCCCAGCAGGTATTGGAAAATGACACAAACAACATACAGTAGGGTGCAATCTTTAGAATTAAACATAGTACAATGTTCACCATTTTACTACCACGTTGGCTTTGAAAGCAAAATAAATACACTTAGGTTATATATGAAGGTACAAATAATTTGATTAGCATGCAAATTGTTAAACACAAGCTTCCTTACATTCCAACTGAAGAACCTGCAATTAGACCAATAAGAATTACAAACTTACTGGAAAAATTTGAAGGCCTTCACTGTGTATCCAGTACCAGCAAATAGGTCTTTCAGATTATCATCTGTTATTGACGGTCTGTTACAAAAAATGAAAATGTAAAAGACATTGTTAGAATAATCGAATCTAGAGTATGACCATCCCTCTCGGGTCTTACAGGTGTTACACGCGGTGTTATTGCACTTTGTTGATTGAGAAAATCATTTACGCTCATTAAGCACCAAACATTCCTCCATCTACAAGCACAACCTGCAATCACCAATGATTATATACTGATGATGACAAAGTACGACTCACTCTATTAACGCGTGCACGGTTTTAAAGCAATAAAGCTTACTGATCTTGGACACGAATGAAATATTTTTGATTGAACTGATCGGTCCTGCCTTACTGGGGCATAAAGCACTAAACGACCTCATCGGCAAAAGAGCAGATGGGGCGGAGGTAGGGAGGCGATTTCATCTGTTCAGCCTCCAGCCTGGTGCAGAAACAGGAAAGCACGGGAAAGAAGTACTACGCCAAGCTTATCGAGAGAGCCGCGCCTTTGTCCCGCCGGTCTCCCGGAGGCCGGACACTCACGGGATGTTGGAGAGGTGCAGGGTCGGGGAGGGCGGGAAGATGTTCTGGAAGTTTTTCGAGCCGGGCTTCTTGAAGCGGTGCAAGGGGCTGTTGCTGAAGTCCTTGGTCAGGCCCTGGTCCTCCTGGCCCTCGCGGGGCAGCTGCACGGTCTGGTGCTTGGAGATGGTCACCCGGATCACCTTGCCGTGGAGCCTCTGGCCGTTGAGGTGGCTCATGGCTGGGGGGGGGGGGGGGAAACCCGCAACGCTGTCAGTCCCCCACCCATCGCTCGAGTCGGGCTGGCACCTCCGGCTCCTCCGACTTCTCCATTTCTGCGTACCGGCACTTTTTTTATCGTTTGCGGAACTCAATTAATTTAGCACCGCGTTTAGTTCCCTCGGAAGTTGTTTAAAATGTGAATCGCTTTGGATTCAGCATTTATCCAATTGTGATCTGTAATACTGAAGAGCACCCATTTGAAATCATGTCTGGCGAGCTTGCGCCCCTCAGCAAACTACAACACTCTACACAATGCTGCTACAGAAGTTCCCCAACTTCAAGCACTACCGACATGATATGGATTCCGACTACTGGTCTTTCTATAAAGAGGCTGACAATGTTTTCGACTCTGTTCACACTTGCGTTTCCATATTGGCATCATCGCAGAACAGCACGAGAATGTGTATCTGGTAAGGACTTGTTGTTGTGTGTCCGTATAACTACATCGATATAAAACTCAGAAAAGATCAGTTTGGGTACTTGTCTCAAGGGTGACAGCCTTCTGACATCATTACAAACACATGGACAGGTAAACCCATTTGATACCAATAGTATACCAGTAGTATTACTCATTAACTTAGTATTCTTAAGTAAGAGCACTTTTCTTTAACCTAATTACAATACAATAAACTTCACAACTGTCATTCTGGCTACCCACAAATATACAGTATATATAAGAAATCACTGTGCTACCCTAAGTACAGATGAATTCCTCTAGTGTAATGCTTATTTCTTATTAATTTTTTACCACCTGATACACTACAGATGTTGAAAAGAGCGTTACTACAGAAAGCAGAATTAACCCTGAATTGCCATGATAGATATAGATACTATTATAGATATAGATAATTGACTGCACTTTTTACTTACTTGTTCACTGGTTACTTCCTACAATGTAATAGAATATCCTCTGCCAAGCCTTGTTTTCTATCACGGGTATTTCATCGGTACAGATGTTTTATGGCGAGAAAAGAGTTGTGTATAATGCCTCCTCTGTATCCTTTATGACAAGACACTTACCCAGCTGAGCCTGAGTTGCATCTGCCATTTGTATTAAGGCATTTTCTTTCTTGTTAAACAGGATCTTAACTCTGTGCACATCCCCATAGACTCCTATAGAGAGAAGACTTTATTCATTCCATACCCATGAAGATCAAAGAAGTAAACATCAATAATACCATCAATACATGATACAGAAACATTTTCCAAAGTATAAGTAGCAAAAGTGAAGTATCAGTTTTTAAATTTCAAGAGATCTCTAGCTAAACAGATTCATAATTCATGAACAAATGGTCACCATGATTGCCAGGTAACTACTGGGATGGTTTTTTGTATATTCCAACTTCCAAGCTATTATGAGTTGATTATGGTGACAAGAGTAAATATTGGCCGAGAGCTTCTAAACTATGGTACCATCAGCAATGGCATTTAACAAACCCAACAAAAATAGAGAATAAAGACTCCTTACCAAACAGGATGAAAAGCCCATGTGGAGATATGCTCTAAAAGAAACAAATGATTTTAAGATCCTGTCAATAAAAATCATTTTAAAAGAGGGAGGCAGGAGCAGAAGAACAGCTGGTAATTGAAAAAATACGAACATTTAAGTTGACATTAAGTGTTGCATCTTCTAATCCAGCAGTATTTATTCCAATCTGTACTCACATCTGGGTTGAGGTTGGAGACGAGAAGCACCGAATGCACTGTTGCAGGAGTCATTCCGGGGATGGCCATGCGCCCCGCCATGGCGGAGGCTGGTATTGTCAGCGGACCTAGAGCACCCGGCATGGTCTGCATGGAGAGACCTGAAGGGCGGGGTGAGAGATCCCACTGTTAACACCAACACACAGGGGCAACCAACCCCGTCAGGATTACTACAGCTTTACCAGCATGAGGACCAGGCCTCACCAACTGCTGGCCAGTTTCGAAAAGAAAACACACCCCTTTTCATTACGCTAAGGATTGAAGCGTAACTCACTTAAGGACAGTGAAGCTGTGTTTCACAACCTCCCATTCATGCACAAGGACTGCACAATCCCCGATGACAAACTGTCATCTCCTCTCAACCCAGCTAGACTCTTAACTGTATCACTGGCATTTCAATTTTAATGTCAGCACATCATGTTGTACTGTATTGCTTTTGTTTCAATTACTGAAGATTACAAATTTAAAACTCTGCATTACAAGCTTTCATTCCTTATTGCATTATGTGATATTACTGGGCTATTAAGGTTTGCTTTTGTGTATGCCACTCTGCCTTATGTACTGCGCATTATTAATATTTTACAACATTTGACTGATCCTACGTCAACTTGGACATGAGCATAAACTAAATTAAATAAACTTCCACATAGTCCACATGGCATCTATAGCACTTATACATTATCATCAAAGAAAATGAACCTTAAATTGAATTGTAAAAGTTCAAGCAAATAATTTTGCTCTAGAATCTCCACTCATTATGAACTGTGGCAGTGTACACATCTCATGTTCTTCAAATGTAGATATATTGACCCAACACATCATACAGTACGTACTGTAAATGTTTTACCTGGATCAGGAAAATTATTATACATCCAAGACATGCAAAACAAAATACTTTTATACTACCCATAACCATGCATTATCATGCCCTGTAATCTAATGTGGCAAGTTTTACAAATAACAAAATGATAGTTTGCCACAGAAAATAAAACCAACCAGCAAAGTGACAAATGTTTAATTTTAATGTTCAGATGACATCTGTCCAGATTGCTCTGTATCAGTAAAGGCATTATTTACTTTAATTTGAAGATATTGCAGGAACAGATTGCTCTCAGTTAATCGAAATATGATACACGACTAGGCTCCATGCAGGTTGTCAGACAAGAAGAATGATTTCAGACTGTGGCCACAAGTGAAATATGGCTCGCAACAACAGTGATGTGTAAGGTCATTCACCGTGTCTTTCACAAGCCAGGATGAAACACGTGCATGAAGTTTGTAAATCTGGTTTCAGCCAAGAAGGGTACATAATGTCACAACTCTTAATATGCTTTATTTGTGTCGTACAGACAACGGTTTCCACATGCTATACACACTGTGCGGACATAGTGGAGGTGACAAAGGATCACTGTGGACAGCATCAGCAGGAGTGTCATGTGGGTGTGCGTGGACATTGCAAATAAGGACATCATTTTGTTTTAGTCAGTGCTAAAGGCTTTTTGCTTTGCTTTCATACAAACAAAGACATCTTCCTGCGTGGTCCCTGCAATTATGTTGCCGCCGATACATGAGAAAAGCCAGCACTGTTGTCATTAACACTATATCCACTGCGGAGCACTGTACCTGCAGCCTGGGGGAAGCCAATGGCTGGAGCAAAACCTGCAGCTCCTGCATAGGGTGAAGAGATAATTCCAGGGGCACCTGTAGGAGACAGACAAGAGCACATGATAATCAGCAAATGGAAGAGGAGGTGGGGTGGGACAACTTCTCGTATACTTGAATAACAGGGTTCATTATGGTTCATGTATCAGCAACCTGCAGCTCAGAACACTGGAGGTAAAGGTTTACCTAAAAACAAAGCTCGAGTCTAACTTCACACAAAATACAGTACCGGTGCAAACTGGTCTATTGTGGAGGTGTAACTGTGGCTCACAATTGATTTCTCCCTTTGCTATTTCCTTGTTCAAGAGGGTGTTTGTGTTGTAATAATACAGAAGTATGAAACATCCAAAGAGGAACAATCAAAAAGAGTAGCATGGAAGACTTTACAGGATTATTTCTAATACAAAAAGTATAAAGGATGAACTACATTCACTATGTATTACATGGCAATTTCTTTTGCTTTAAAGATTTATTTCGCACATTAGAGCTGCCTTAAGTATTTAAACTTAAAAATATTGACTTACGTCATTTTCTTTAAATTGATTAATTTCTCCATCTGGATGATTAAATCGATTACTCTACTGACTCGGTATGTACCTGTTAACTCAATCATAGTACTAATGTGCAAGAAAAGCAACAGTTTTTGTGATCCTTGAGTTTACTCAGCAGTGTTTACACAGTGGGTACCTATTGTCATCTGCTCTGCCAAATAAGAGTATAATTGAGTTGCATTTTTACTGGACTTTAAAGATTTCACTGGGTTTCCATTTCAGAGATCAATTTCCTTTCATTTTGTGTAGAACTATACTCCTTTAATTTGTCAATTTCAGTGCATTTTGCCTTTAAGGAAACGCTGACCATCTTTAGTCCTTTGTATCTGAAGGACGTTCATAAAGTTCAACTTATATGTGGGTCCTGGATAATAATGTTTAATGAAATGTAACACCTAACGAATCGCCAAGTGCCTTCTAAAAATAACTTTTTAAGGCACTATTTAAAATAAGGCAGTAACTCTACACACTGCAATAGAATACTTAGCATAAAAACCATACACCAAAAAAATCACACGAACATACCAGGTCCAATGTTACTGAACTGCACCTGCAGAAAGTCCTTAATGATGTCTTCCACCGAGTTAACCTGAATTATTTCTACCTAAAGATCTGCTTCTCGTTCTTCATTGCAAATAACTGTACGTTTGTAAAAGATTATGCATGTTCATGATATCATGATATCATGAGTAGTGATTTTGAAGGAGTTGTGACAATGTTTTTTAACCTCATTCAAGTGTTAGCAAAATAGCTTACTATATGTAGTAATCACCCGCAACACTTCTGAGCATGAAAAGCTACTTCACTACTTGTTAATGACGATTAAATTACACTCTTTTCAAGCTGTTAACAAATTTTACTCCTACACATTTGTAGGCTAAGCAAGTGCAGAAAGGTATTCCCTTCACTTATAAAAAAAAAAAGGATAAACTTTTGCTAGAGGGTTCCTTCATTACATTAACAAAATATCTTTATTTACATGCAAAGCCTTGTGTTATTTAACTTTGTGTAATTTCATTTATTGCAACAGTCAGACCAATCCAGAGAAAAAATACTGTACTGTAATGAGGTGACTATTTAAAAACTACAGATTTGTTAGAGTTGGGAATAAGATATCCAATAGTAAGATGACTAAGACAGAATGAATCTGCAGACAAAAACAAAACAGCCAGTGAAACAGCCACAGGACCTTCCCATAGGTTTCCTAGTGTGCCATGTTTCACCCATAATAATGGTCTAGCTTTGATCCCCAAAGAAAGGCACCAAGAAGATACAAAATGTGGCTGCACTCTAAAAATAATTTCTCTCTTTTAGTGGTGCTGTCCAGCCCATGGCTGTTGCAAATTTAAGCCAGGCTGCTCCTGATAACAACCCAGGAAGACAAGTGGGACATTAGCCAGTTAATTTATCAAGGATGTTTTATTAACAAACATGACAAAGCGGAGGAGGCTGTGGACATTCGCACTATTTCCCAGCTCATTCAGCCTCCTTGTGGCAGGTCTTATCTGCATCTGCAACACTTCTTGTCTCAGACAGCAGGCAACTGATTTACAGGCTGAGGCAACAAGAGGGGCATCAACTCCCCTCCCAACACAGCCTTCACGCCAATAGGAGTAACAGACACAGCAGCTAATAATACATTAATCATTACGCTCAGGCCTCTAATGCAGTCACTATTCATAACTTAAGTGGTTCCGATAAAGGCTTTTCTTTTCCTTTTAATGGTGTGCGTGTTGGTAACTGATAGCATTAACATAAAAACCACTTCCAGAGGGGGAAGCGGTAACAAGGAAGAGAAAAATATCTCTAAGTCTGCTTTGCCTGTGTAAATCTTGCCTTTTAAATAGAAATGCAGCAGAAAAAGACTATCAGATTTTTTTTTTTTATCAGCAGACTAAAGGCTGTATCTTCAAAGCCCACAAAGCTACAATCCAGAAAACTGAGATGAATGCAAACAATTAAACTGAAGCAATAATTTAGCTCCTAGATTGTAGGCAACTCATTGATGTGAATCAACACAATCTGGTCCACATTCTAAAGCTGTGTGAAAATATATTTTTCCAATAATATCCCTTGCGCTTGAATGGAAAGATGCCAATCATTGAAGAAAAAAAAAACATTAAGGTCTACATACTGTAGATATCTTCTAGGATAGTTAATATTTTCTATCATTAATCATATTTGATTATCCATCCATTTTGACCAGGACATTTGTCCTTTGCAGGGGACATAGAGACACAGACAGGCACACACTCACACCAGGGCCAATTTTCAGAGAATAGAATATGCTGTACTCATTTTATTAGATGTTAATTATAAAGATTACTCATAGCACACAAAGCAATTTCAAATACAGTGATATTTATATTATTTGCGGAGAAGGTAACAGGTGAAATTCACAACCGATTACCCAGGGTATTACTTGAGTAGGTAAATTTAACAACTAATACAGTTCATCAATGTTTTGCTCTGCCAATTAATTGCATTAATGTGCAACTAAATGATCTAAGTATCTATCTGAAGATTACAGTTTAAAAGGGATCTGATTTTAGAGTTATAGAAGTTGTTAAAACCAGTCTTCAGAATTATTTTTGTTATTTTAATTTTTTAATTTTATTACTTATGACATATGTATTTTAAAAACATCAACATTAATCTTCACACACAGGATCTGAAAATTGACAGGTTATATATCTTCTTTGGTAAGTCAACACCAAAAGATAATAAAGAATATCAATACACACGATAATTACAAGGCCAGCCCGTGTCACCTACACTTCACTGCTTCACACACATCTCCAGCTGAGCTACTGAACTGTGTGAGATCAGTTAAGACAACACAGTAAAACACAGGCCAACGCCACCAATGCCCTTGAAACCTAGGAATCTTTCCACAGTCAATGTAACGTATTGTATACCAATATATATATATACCGTATATAAACCAAACTGATGGGTTCCAGAACACAGTAAAAGGTAAAACAGTACCTGCCAACCAGTAGTAACTCTGAGAGACGTGGAGCTGGGTACACATTCATGTGGCTGAGGTTATAAACTAAAAATTATTTACAAAGGAAATAAGATTTTGGTGGTATGCTAGCTTGTTGGAGAGCATCCCTTTCTTCATTTGATCAGACAACTATATTTTCAATTAAAGGGAAAACCATATTACCATATTGTAACTTCTGAATCTGCTCTGAGCACTGGTTAGCCTGTGAAATGTACAAAACTGGGATTTCTTTTGCAATATATGAAATATATAAGGGGACTCCAAAGTGGTTCAACCAGTAAAACTGCTTGCTCGAGCACAGGTTGAACTCTATGATCCTAATGTTGTGGGTTCAAAGCCCGGGTCTTAGAACTATGTGACTAACAACATTCTCACGATTGGCTGAGGATCCCCAAGGGCAGGGCAGGACTCTCGGTCAGGGCTCTCTCAGCCACATGTGACTTTCTGAGAGCTTGAAGGTTTATGAAGCTGTCAGAGTGGGTCATGCTTTTCCTCCAGTTTGCACTGAGCCTTCTGTTAGGGGCTGTATAGCTTATGACATGCCAAAGGATCAATGGATATCCAGCTACATTACTCTGGCATCTTTAAGAAACTAGTATAAGTGAACCATGGATCACAATTAACTACCAAACTGTATGCCTGAACTTCCTGATAGCTTGAAGGTGGGTAGATCAGAACACGCTGCCTGAATGTCCTCATTGTTCTCCAAGTGTGGGCGCGCTGTTCATTTTCAATTGGTGATTTAAAACTGGATGGGTGTATATGGATAAGTTTAAAAAAATGGCTAAAAACACTGTTTGCGCCACCTACGTCAAGACCATATGCCAATCTTATACTAAAGTTCTTCATTGTTACCCCCACCAGTTGTTCTGTGATGGTCTTTGTGAACACAATTATTTCATTTTCACTGGTGATCAGTGGTCAAGATCAACTGTGATCAAAGTGTAACATGTAACCATTATACATCAATTAGATCAAGTGAAAAGTGTGTGTATTAGGACAGGGAAATTAAATTTTTCATTTTTGCTGTGTAAGACTTAAATTTCTATTACTTTACGAAACCTTAATTGCAGCCATTTTCAGTTATTTCTTGTTTGTGGGGTTTTGGGACTTTGATTTCCACTTTCAAAAGTAAAATGCATGCGTGATAGGATTTATATCAGGAGACTGACTGTCCAGTTCAAGACTGCACTTCTTCCTAGTGTGCAGTATATTTTGTGTCACGGTTTTGTTGCAAGTTTTTGTTTGGAGGCACTGTTTTGTACATTTCAGAATTGTGATGGCAGCTGCCATCATCAGTTACATCATCAATAAAGACCAGTGATCCAGTTCCAGAGACACCCTTGCACGCCCAAGGCATGACACTACCTACAGATACTTTCACAGATAAAGTGGTATAGTCAAGATAATTTGTAGTTTCTCTCCCCTTCTCTCACTTTCCCAAAGGCTTATCTTTGTCTCATCTGTCCATAAAACTTTGTTCCAGAACTCCTGCAGCTCACCTTTGAACTTCTTTGCAAACTCAAAGCCTTTCTGTTTTTAGTACTGATGAGAGGTTTGTAGCCCTTGTAATTCTCCTGTTGCAGTCTCTCGGGAACAGTAAATTCATATACCCTACCTTCACCCCTGCACTCTGGAGTTTGTCTGCAATCTCTTCGGCTTTAATTTTGGAGTTCGTCACAGCTCTAATAATTTCTTCTGTGGTTTTTCTAGAACGACATGGTCTCTGCCCACTTCTTACTCCTTCAGTCGTTTTTCTTTTTGAAGACATTCCATTTTGTTGATGGCCAAATGTTTTGCAATGGTTCTAATTCGAATTTTCTTGTTTCTCTTCTTCACGATTGCTCGCTTTTCCTACTCAGATTGCCCTCCAGCTCTCTCATCTTAGTTCATGCCTTAGTTCGAGCTCAAGAGGCAGACTCAAAAAGTAAGCTCCAAATGCTGGAACCAAGACTATGTATTAACAGCTCATTCACATTTCCAAAATGAATGCATCATGGAAGACCTAAGCAATTAGAAATACCTGTCAGCCTTTTTTTGCCCCCAATACTTATGCTCACCTGAGAAGGGGAGATTGAACACAACAAAAAACTTGGGTCTTAACATGGCTAAACATGTATGCAAAATAACAGAAAAGGTTAAATTCTGTATTTTGCCTCAGTTTAATCTTTGTTATTTGAAATACAAATTTTAGCAAAAATCAGAAATTTCACTTGACTATCCCAATACTAATGCTTTTCACTATATAATAATCTGAAATTAGTCTGATGAAAGGTACTGGCTGCCATCCTACAGCAATACCATTGAAAGCTCTTAACTGACAATTGACATGAGCATACAGCACTCGCTGTTCTAGTGGCACCAGTCTCACACTGGTTTTCTAATTTACTGTAATGAACCTGTCTGCTGTTCACCCTCCAATACACAACTAGGAACTTACTGAAACTAAGCAGGTGTGAACCTGGCCAGTATCTGGAGTGGAGACCTCCTGGGGAAGCTATGGTTGTTGCTTGAAGAGATATTAGAGTGGCCAGTAGGGGGTGCTTATCCTGTAGTCAGTGTGGATCCTAATGCCTCAGTAGTGACAGGGACACTATACTGTAAATAAAGCCAACATGTAAAACGGATGTCAAGTAAAACTGAGGTCCGACTCTTCGTGATCATTAAAAAATCCTAGGACATTTTTCAGAAAGGGTAGGGGTGTCACCCCAGTATCCTGGCCAAACTTCTCCCGGGCCTTTACCAGTCATGGCCCCCCCAATAATCTCCATCTATGACTTGGTTTCATTACTCCGTTGTCCCCACTGACAGCTGATGTGTAGTGAAGTGTCCAGGTGGTGCTGGAGAGGAGTCCTCATTACCTGTAAAGCACTTTGAGGGGAGCTTCCAGAAAAGCATTATACTAGTGTAAGGATGTACTTATTTCCTCCCACCCGAAGAAGGCTCCACAGCAGAAATGTTGTTTCCTTTCTTCTCTTTTCAGCATGGAATAAACCTTTTACTTGTTCCTTTGCAGCCTGCGCATGCTGACGCAGCTACCTACCTGAACTACTTCATTTCCTTTGTCACCCAAGACCTGTACTGTCACTTTTGAGTGATGAAGACCAAAACATGCGCTTCGGTCCGGAAACTGTCTTACCAAAGGCTGCAGCCATGCTAGGATCCAGCGTCGGCTGCCCATCACCAGACGGAAGATCAACACGAGTGAAGTCTCTGCTTTTATCGTTGTTGTATTTTACATTAAGGCTGGTCAGCTTGGAGAACTCAACACGCAGCGTGCAGCATGCATTGTAGATGTTCTGGCCATCCAAAGTCTTGGGAAGAAAGAATAGGTGAAAAGAGAATTTGTGAAAGCTGGAAAACACTATTTGTTGAGCCTCAGGCCCTCAACATACGTACAAATGCCACTTAGGTGTAGCTAAAAAAAAAGAATGGAAAGCTCTACTGAACATTTCTTGACCATTTTTTAACATGACTGTCTTTCCTGTCCTTAAATATACAGTATATGGGGTACAGCATGGATTAGTGGGTAAATCTCTGGAATCATAACTGACATGCTATAGGTTAAAATCTCTGCTACAGACCATCATGGATTTACAAGAACCTTAATTGATGAGTAAACAAAACTTGGTTCCAGAGCAAGCTACAGAACACTGACTTAATATAGCTTCCAACATACTGATGGCACAAAGCTGTTGATCTCTTGATGAGAGGGGTACTGTATATTGTTCCTTAATATTTTTCATTCTTCATTTCTTCCAGACCTGACATTCAACTAGTTAAATCATCTCCTGCGCTCAATCAACTCTCTCTCTAATGTAGTGCTTATACAGTCGTCAAAGCCACATTAGAGAAGATCATGATCAGTCATGAATGACTGATTATTCAAAATGGTGCAAATAAAAGTAACACATTGCCAAAAATCTGTGTTCTTAATTAGCCTAAAATAAAAGGCTGTTATATACAACAAAATAGTTTGCTTTATCTTTCATTCCTTATTCATAACATAACAATTTTTACCTTTCCCATCAAAAAGCTGTTCATATTGCGTCGAGAAACAAAGAAAAATATAAAGATATTGTATTCAGGTTAGTTCTAAAGCAGAGTATAAACAATACTGTCTACCGTATACCCTAATCTAATAAATCTGCTGATTTCTTATGACATCTTAATGGAAATAACTCCCATTAGTGCTTTCACAACGTCTAGATGAACAGGGATATAAGATATTCCTACTCTACGGGCGGTCGCTTATTAAAAGAACCCCCAGTGACAAATGTTTAAATGCTCCCAAAGCAGCAAGCGGAAGTGGTACTAAAACAAAGCTTCTGTATTTTAGGTATTAATCCGAAGACCTGTTCTACACAGTTATCAGACATGCATGTGCAGAAACAGGTTGTTTTCTCAGTAGCTGGCAGCCAAATGGAAGAGGGATGTGTAACACAGAGTAACCTGTGCCTGAGCAATATCCTTCTTCCACTAAGGAACACGGCCATATTTTTTGGCTTTCCTCCAAGAATCAAGCAGATGGGATTTATCTACCTTCTACCCCTTTGATGCCCCCCTCCCAACTACCCTGGATTGTTTTCATTGTGCAGGGTACCCATGTGCCATGGCAGGAGCACAAAGGATTACACCCACAGATGAAAGGAGTAATGACTTACTCTTTTGTTCAAATAATGCTCATTAGATATCCGCTGTAGTGACAAATTAATCAAAAGCCCTTGTAATTTGTGTGGCGCACTCAGGGCCTTTGTGGGAGAGTATGACAGCAACACTGACAAATTGCTGGCTGTTTAAACAAGAAGGATGGGGATTTTCACAGTAGCTATCAAAAGTTTGGCGCGGAGAAAGAGGACATTTGTAAATTCGACCCTGTGGTGCGTCATCTTGAGGGCAGCCAGGTGCAGACTGAAGACGAATCTAAATTGAATGCCACCGTCATTTTTCAGATGAGGGGAAAATTGGAGGCTTCAGAAACACCAGTTAATATGATAGTATTCCTGGAAGAATTAGTAAATCTGGGCAGTTTGTTCTCTTTCACAGACCTATTCATGTCTCAAGACCACTAAGCTTCTTTATTTTCTTATGTTTTGAGTATGATAATGGTTTAAAGGTTAAAGGGAGACAATTTATTCAATTCAGTTCAAGTAGTCAGTGCAAAACTTTATGTTGTACAGTTTGCCAATTTTATATTTCTTCTAGACTTCTAAGCCTCTGTATTTTTACTATTAATGAGAGCTACCGCAACAGAATTAAGGGGAATAACAGGGCAGCTGTCACTTTAAGAGTTTTAATTGGTTTTAGCTTCTAGAAAAGGATTTTTTAAGTTCATGGAGGTTACAGTTCTAAAGTTTTTTAAAAGAGAAATTGATGTGGTTGTGAACACACACGTATATAAATCTCTGCATGAAAGTTTTAGTTTCATTAAGCTTTTAGGCTGTAACTTTAAACATACATTTTCATAAGGTTTCTCAAATACTAGTTTCAGGACTACAACTTTTAATTGCTGGTGAAAGCAGTGTACCATGAGTATGTTTGACATCCTGGAAGTTCTAAGAAAAGTAGTTAAGGATTTCTTACAAATTCAGTGAAAAACAGTGCAATTAAGTAAATACACAATCTTGGGCGAGGAAAACAAGGTGGCCCAGAACATACCAGTTTGGCGTGATGTGCATTCATAGGATCAGCATACTGTAGCAAGGCTTGAAATTGGTTATTCTTAGTAAAAGTGATGATCTTTAGGACTGTCCCAAATTTTGAGAAGATCTATTGAGAAAAAAAGAGATTCCATAATAAGTGTAATTAAGAGTAGTCTCAAATCTGATATCCCAAACAACATCTGTGACGGACTGAAATATTAACCATGAACAAAATGGCATTAGTGAAGGCTTCCCTAGGTTTTATCCCCCACAAAAAAAGTTCTTCTAAGCTACAAACCACAGACTTTAAACCTTAACAACCTTTTTTGTTCCAATCTTCATTGCTTGAGCACAATGGGGATATGGGGATTAGGAATCTGTCTGCACACAAATTATCTCTCAAACACAACAGCCGGAAAAGAACCCATAAACCCAGTTTATCAAAGCACAGATTTTGGTTTTAGAAAAGTTAGCAGGAAAAGAAACTGCACCACAGAATTCAGCTGAGGCTCTCTAGGGAGCCAAACTAAGAGTCAGTTAAAGTAAATGGCCTCCTCTGCAGCAATTACTGACTGTCCAGTCCTCAAAACCGCTTTAGTTTTTATGATTGGTCAGTCTGAACAATTTTTTTTTCTAACATGGGCAATTCAAATGCATTCTGTCGAGCACAAAAGCTCTTGAAGGTCACAGCAGGGGTCCACTCCTTTCAATCTTCCCCTAAAAATTGCGTTCGGGGGGAAAGAAAAGTTCATTTCTCCGCGGTAAGGAAGGCTTACCTGGTGCAGTACTTCGAGAGACACTGGGTAAAAGAGGTTTTCCACAATGATGCGCAGCACGGGGCTCTGGCCTGGCATTAAGGTGCCGTCGCTGGCCGACGCTGAGCTGGACAGGGTCATGTTTCCTGAGTGCACTGCGTTCACTGTCTGTAGGGCAGCCTGGGCTCGCTGCAGGGGAATAAAATACAAGCTTTCCACATATGAGAGGACACAACAGGCAATTACGGGCTTCTAGTATTTCCCCATTTTCATTTTTGCCCAATCTACCCTCCATCGAAAATCACTCGAACCATACTGTCCATCAATTCCCCTTTTAAGATACAGGTTTGTTTCTTCACAACTTATCAAAAGGGATGGTTTTGTGGTAAAATGTTACACCATCTCTCTTCTTTTTAGACCCATCAGGCCAAATATTAAAACCACACTGACAACCAACCGTCTTCTAGGGTCATGGGTGAGGCAGAGCCTATCCCGGGAAACAATGGGAGCAAGGCAGGATACACCCTGGATGGGACTCCGCTCAATTGAAGGCCAGACACTGACAAAAACAAACACTCACACACTTATACCAGGGGCAATTTTCCCGGAAGCCAATTAACCTTCCAGCATGTCTTGGAACTGCAGAAGGAAGCCTGACCACATAGAGGAAACCCATTCAAGATGGGAATAACATACAAACTCCATGCAAAGAGCACCCCAGGAACTGAAACCAGGGCCCCTGCACAGTCGCCATGAACATTCTGTTTTGCAGAAAGGTCCTGGCCTAAGACCAACTCATATCTTAAACTCCTTCATGTCCTAATACTATTTTTCCTTCATTTTATATTTTAGTTGCTTAATCAGTTTTAAATATTCAGATTTCCACATCATACTTATCATACAAACGTCAAGGTTTTAAAAAGCGTAAAGTACTTAAAATCTTGGTTTAAGTATAATAGAGGATCACTAGTCCTGCTTCAATGATGTGACACAAGATCAGCTGAGAATCTTTGTTAACTTGATTTCTATTTTCTTGGTGCTCAAATGTCCATGAAGCATTACCATTAATTATCAGATTGTTTTAAATATATTTGTTTGCAAGGTTCAGCCTTCTGCAAGTGGGCCACATAGAGGCAGATTACCAGCAGCACCTATTTCAACTGTTTTGTCTATTCCAATAATCTTCCAGTTCTGGTTCATTTTTTTACATACTTGTTTAAAACATAACTTCAGCTAAATTCTTGCTCGTGTTCCAGTGTCTGATTGGAACCAGAAGGACAGTTAGTCAGCTCAGGTGCTTAGACACTGCTGCTGTAATAGCTGCTCTCTCCCTCCACAGTCACGTTGCTGAGGAGGCAAAAAGGTGGTATCAAAGTACAACACATCTACAGTATCTACAGCGTCCATTATTCTTCCTTTGAGTCCCTGTTTCCAGCTCCTGAAGCTTGATTTGAAATATTTGAGGAAAGTAAAACGCAGGAAAGGTGCCTGAAACCACATTTAATACTCACAGCCTGGTTGGGCAAGTTGTCTGTCTTTAGTTCTCTGTGGTTAGAGTATTGAATGAAAACGGGCTGGTTGCGAAGATGTGGAGTAGCAGTGGTGTAGTAGTTCACCATAGTGATAGCTGCGTCTTCGGAAGCCATTTCTATAAAAGCCTGGAGGAGAAAGTATGAACCATCATTATTTAAGAAAACTCCATTTTGTTTTGCTCAAGTTAGGCTTAAGAATCGTTTTCTGTAGTACACACCTCAAAGGAAAATGTTGTTTGTTTTGGTCAATTAAAATTACTGCAATCTTTTCAATGAACTATAATGAAAAAAATATCACAGCCAAGCTGTACCTGCTGGTAAAAGTGCAATTTCTTTTTTTTTTTTTTACTGTTAGCACTTAAAGAAATTCTGACATTTAGAAATCATTACGGACTTACAATTATACACTCCGTATACTTTAAGTTTCAAAATGTATCCACTATTCCAGAGGATACAAGTTGAGAATTTAGTCAAAAAAGGATGCATCTGTTACTTTGTTTTATTAGGTAACACTGAAAACTCTTTAAATACCAAAAATTTCTACAAATTGACAGCGAAAGGGTTAAACATTTTCAGGTGAGTCCTTGAATCCTCACAAGCAGATTTTTTGTGTCAAACAATAAATATTAAATTAAAATGCCACAAAGAAAATAAGCATCCTTTTGATGCACCAAATCATACATATTGCATGCGAAATTTATGTATCAAAGCACCAGATAATTTAGTGGTTTCATTCTTTCTTGTTTCAAACCTGTGATTTAAATATGAAAGGGCATTTGAGGGAGATGCCTTTCTCACGTATCATTTGCCAATAGCAGTTCTTATTAAGGAGATCTTGATGCACATGAAAAAGACACACAAATGCCAAGTAAACGGACCTGCATATCGTTATGAGAAGAGATCAAGCAGGCAAGATTTGCTTTAAAATGCCGGATACGTCTTTGGAGGTCTTCAACATTCTGGCATTAATGGGGCCACAGTTGCATAAATAATTAATGCGCACTTAACAGTCTTAATGCAGACCACAGCGGAGAAGTTACAATACTTAGTATGGCTCACTTGATGAATGTGTCCTTTTGAACCAGTTCAATACCCTGATAAATTATGGTCTGAGAAGATTAAGGGAGGAAGCAAGCTACAGAGGGCAAACTCTGACTAACCAACAGTGTCACCGCTCCAGAGTAATGAGAAAGTGAGGAGAAAATGAAAAAACGAGCTGTAGGGTGTCATCACATCCGAGCAAAAAGCACATGAAAAATCTCAGAGGGTTTTCTTTGAGAATCTCTCTTCTAATTCTTATTATCTCTATAACCCACAACTCACAAGGACAGGAGGGGCTACCTAACAAAAGGTTGTGGGTGTGTGTAACAAGCAACACAGCCATGTAGTTTTCTTTCAAGTAAGGTGCGGATACAATTCTCAGATCAACTTGCTTTTAAAAACTAAACAGGCTAGGCACACCACGTGGCATTTTCCATTTTCTGACCTTTCTTACGTTCTTAGCATAAGAAAAAGCAGCAGAACTATTGCTGTTCTTGTCAGTTTAACGGGTAAACGGTTAGGGCATGTAGTGAAGCAAAAGACTCATTCCTCCATGCAGCCACTTATCGCAAACAACATCCAAAGCAGCTAGATGCAACGGCTGGCTCTTTCAGGGAATTTGTGCATATTTGTGGACCACAGGCGGTCTCGTGGCCCACATGCCATGGCAGGACAAACACATCATGAACGTAACCATTATTAGCTCTGGGTATAAGAAGCTTGTCCAAATCGATCGTGATCCCCTGATTTCTAGCTAAACCAAAATATTTCAAAGGAAGAACAAAAGAAGTAAATCCTATTAAGCAGGAAAACGGAGTCAGATAACCGAGTGTAGTGGTAACTCTAATCAAACCCACGTGCATGTCTTCTCCCGGCCAAATCCCAGAAAAAAAAACCCGACGTACTTGATTTTTCCCTTTCAGCATCAAAAGGTTGGTGACTTTGCCAAAGGGGACTCCTAGTGAGATGACCTCGGCTTCGGTGACTTCGAGGGGAATCTTGCGGATGTGAAGAACACGGGAGGGGGCACAGGGAGATCGGTCTCCTTTAAACTTCTTGCTGTCGTTGCCATTAGCTGGGAGGAGAGAGCAGAGAAGACAGCATGACAAAAGGCTCCGACTTACTTAAGCCGCTACTCACACACTGGATGGCAGGTCTAAAGAAGGCCTTCAGTGTTCAGTGAATATTCTCTTTTAGCTAAATGAAATGTTGTCTATGTAAGGGATACAAAAAAACAACTTCACTATAATAATAATAATAATAATAATAATAATAATAATAATAATAATAATAATAATTTATTAAATAATCTTTGAATTATATATAATACTGTGATAACATTATTTATATATAATTTATATTATTTCTATAACCTTTATTTAAACCAAAAAGCCAATTCAGAACAATTACAACGATAACATGGATAGCACCTATTTATATAGCAAGCCATTTTATTAAAGAAATCTCGGACATATACACTTTGATGAAGGCACAACAGTGGTGAGCCCAAGGCTTTTAAAATAGATTGGTGGGTAACCATATTAAAGTTATGTGATATCAAAATGTATCATGATACAGGGTGAGACAATCTGAGTACACAGTGACCAAAATCTTACACAATTTATGCCCTGCCTGCACATCATGTTTCCATGATTTCAACAATTCAAATTGAATTAAAAATTAAATTATCTGGATTTTCAAACAGATCCTTAGAATTAACTTTCATTTGAAAAATAATGATTGCTGTACTAGTTAAAATACAACACTAAGTGATGAGGGATCCCCCTTATTTGGGTAGTGTAGCAAGCAGGACATACACACAAAAACCCTCTGTAGTCCCTGCACACTATTTGCTGTAAACTTAATTAAAGCCCACACTGTAAATGCTGAGGTACTTGTGAAACAAGGGATCAGGCCAGACCAACACTGGTGTAAAAGGCTTCCCACCCTGACTAGATCTGTAACTTGCTTCGCCTCACTGGACTTCCCTCATAAAACAAAACCTAAACAAAGCCATTCTGTTTCTCCCTGTAACCCCGTAGGAAATTCTAATCTCCCTTATATTGGGCTAACCATAACAATTAAACCAGCCTGATGTCTCAACTAGCCAATTCAATTTCCAGACCTGTGTTCCGAATATTTTCTTAGAAAGAAGGACTGAAGACAGATACTCTCTGCTTCGTGTGAACACCTGCCATCTTTTCTCTCTGACTGCTCTCTCACTCCCCGACAGCGAACAGACAATTGCTTTGTTACACTGCACGGCACTGTTGCTCTCCCAAGAAACAAAAAAACACTTTGAGACGGTCACATGTCACACCAGGATATTTGGATTACAATTTAGGCACCTGAATTAGTCAGTATGATCTTGGAAGATTATCACTTTCTTTTCCCTTTCACTTTGTGATAGGCTTACTGTGGTTGAGAACACATTGCTAATTTTCACTGAGCCACCCCAAGGTTTACAAGAAATGTGAAACTTGAAAGATGCATACATTTCTGCAGCTCTTCAGAAACTTACTGCTGATAAATCTGCTCAAAATCTAGCCTTATTTGCAGAGTATCATATAGCATATGTGTCATTCCAAACCTGTTGTCAAAAACTGGTCAATCTACCCAAATAGAGAGAAGTCTCAACAGCAGTAACACTGATGGCAAAAATTCTTATATCTTAGATATAAGCCTCAGATAACCTTGTTGGTTGTTGAAGGAAAGCTGAAGGTGAAAAAAGAGGAAGAAAACATGAAAGAACTAGCTCATGTCCGCAAAGGGGAAAAACAGGTAAGACAAAAATCCCTATGCCACATCCAAGTAGTCTTCACTGAGGATTTTAAAGAAGAAAAAATATATCAGAATTCAGACTGATGTTCATCAACCACAATAAAGACTTGAAGGCTGCATTATCAGTTTGTTTATAGAACATACTTCTTTCTCTATCATGAAACCTTGCTTTGTTACAAAACACAAAGCCAAACAATTTTGGAGTCCGTTATTCTCTATGATTGTACGGGACAGGGTGTTTTTTTCCTTAGGTTTTATGTAAGCATCAACCAAAAGGAGACTACATTCAAGTTCAGAAACATGTTCAAAAACTCTTGTCGGTTCAGAGTTCAAAACATTGATCAAGTCCTAGAATTTTTTTAGAAAATCAAAAGCTGGTGTCAGACTTGTTTGGAAGAAATAAGTACACTGGACCTCCCCCTTGTACAGACAGATCTAGACGTGGAGAGAGCATATCTAGTACTTTTTCCCAAATAAACGCAGAACTCTGTATGATGGCTATCCATACTATACAAACCACACATAAATTACTGTTATGCCCGGGTGAGCCAGATCTCACAGCCCTCTGTCTGCTCGGAAACTGGGCGCATTTTCTGGGGCTGTTTGGACTCACTTGGGTCGACTGAGCCAACATTCTCCAATTAATGGGCGCTAAATCCAATAAGCCCAGGGTATTTCAACCCTCCTGTGCCACTGAACAGACACAGAAAAGAATATCAACTTTAAATTACACCTAAATTGAGTTTAAAGTTAGAAGTTAGAATCCCATTTATTCAATTTTTCAACGTTTCGAAGACTCAGAACACTAATGGAATTCTAATCTTACAATATGAGTGTACCGAAATGATCACTAACTCTTAGCTTGTGCAATTGTGAAACATTCTCTTAGCATACACAGAAGCCGTGTGGTATGCAAACCACCTGATTTGAATCTGCTGCGTTTTGAATACACATGAAAAACAGAGATTTTAACAATGCAAATATCATAAAGTTCCTCCTTTTTTGGCTTCTTACAATGCATCACTCCCGAGGACAAAGAATGTGCATTCTATAAGTTTGAGTTAAATTAACACCAACTGAAGATGTACAGTTTACTTTTAGAAAATGTAATTTGTGAGAAAAAAAAAAGAAAAAAATCTATAAGGTAGATTTCCCCGAACTCTTATTTACAAATCCCTTTTTTTCTCCAAATATGAAATTAGTTCAGAAACCTAAAAACATGAGTTCATCTTGCTTGGTTGAACTTATTAAAAGCCAAGCCAAGTATAAACCAAGTGGCAGAACTAGAAATCTGAGGCCCACCTTCTTCCCAGCCCTGCCCAAAGCAGCAGGCCTTATTCGCTCTTGTATTAATGCATGTCACTCTCTTTTTCTGAAATGCACACCTTTTCACTGTTATGACTAATTCAGGCATTCTTTAATAACACCAAGATCCAACAATATGCATTCTACACCAGACTGGTGAAGAACATATTGAGCATTAAAGGTAATTCTCACTCTATTTTTATGTTTTTAGCATAATAAAGTACATCACATTTGGATATTTACTGCATGACTGATCATTCTTCACTGACTACGATACACTTGAGTGACACCAACATGCAAAAGCACTAAATTGCCTCATTAATGAGAGTGTTTTTTCAAGAATGGTAACTGGCAATGAGGTCATTTAGCTACTGAATAGTTCGAAGGGTGGTGAAAATCAAGGACAAACAGAACCGATTTCAAGTGAACACCTCAAACCCATCAATATGTAGGAGGAGTGGCGCTCACAGACAACAGTCAGCAGTTTGTAATTTGGCAAGACGATATGATAAACAGTTTGTCAATAATAGGTCATAATATGTGGAAACTATGAGTCATGACACCTCATCAGGATTTATGGGGAAGTCCAAGTGGATGTCCCGCTCTCCAAAAATGAGCCCACTGAATGTTTTGGGGATTAGCAGGAATGACATATGAGATCTAGAGGCAGTGAAAAGGTACCTGCTCTTTCAGGTTCAATGAGACTGCAAGATGTCATCTTCATCGTGTTGTGAATTTACAGTTTGTATTGCTTTCAAGGTAGGCCGCTCAACCAGTGTGAGACTTCCACAGTGGAGTCCCTGTTGATGACACGTCATCAGCCTAATGAATTTACCTACATCTTGTTTGTTCAATTAAAAAAAATCAAAGTGCCCGGTACAAAAAGCCATTTCCTGAGGATAAATTTGGGAATCAGTCGCCGTTGCATATATTTTATTCAATACCGAAGCATTACAATCTTATTCATATTTTTAAAAGCATTTGCTGTCATGCTTTGCAATGCTTAGGTGCTGCTGAATTGCTCAGCCCGAGTGAACAACCCAGAATGATTCTGCACAGCTTGTACAACCACTCTCTCCCTACTGGCTGCTCCTGGAACATCAACTCAACATCGAGAGTTCTGCAGGCAAGGTTTCACAGCGTCCTGGCCACCAACAAAAACTGCATCAAAAGTACCGAATTTTAAACTAAAAGGGCAAAAGAAAATTCTTTTACACTCCCTATGTAGTTCCTTGGATACATAGAGTTTTCAATTTGAACACATCTTCCTACAAATCCTTTGTAAACTGTCTCCTATTGCTCATAAAGTTTTCCATGAAGAGTTATGAGAACATATTAAATGTAAAATGTAAAGAATAGAATTAGAATCCCATCATAATGTTCAATTCACTTCACGTGTAATAAAGTGCTTTTTATTTTTTAAAACTGACCTAAGTTGATTGAATATCCTGCTGTGATTAAAAATACAATTTATATTCATAGCTAAATTGTTTTTTAGATTTGTTTCAAATACAGTGAATATACATACTGGGGAAAGAGTGTATAGTTAATTTTAAAAACACATGCCTTTTTAATACCTGGAGGAACTTCAAATCCTGACCGATCAATAAACATGTTATCGTCTGAAATGTTGATGTCTTGATGTAGAGATCTATTTACATTTTCATCTCTCATTTTTCATAGTGAAAAACAGATCCATAAAATGCTAACCTCTGAAAACACGCCTGTAACATCTTAAGGTCAGAACTATGAAATGAGTGACTGTTATTGGTCTGTGGTGTTCTCTCAGTGACCAATAGATTGCTCTGTTTCCATGGTAAAAAGCACATGGTTGCTTAGGAGCATCTGGCACTCAGCTGTAGGAAGGTAATTTATCTCACTGAGTAATTAAGAAATCCTGTTGTAAATCTAATAGGATTAAGGATCCCATTAGAGTTAAAAAACAGACAAGAAACCTTAAAACTAGGCCTCATAACTCATTTTTCTGTAACTTCTTTCCTAGAATGTTTTGTTTTGTGTGGGCAGATGTAATCCAAGGTCTCTCATTAATCTAGTAGGCACGATTTATTGCAGAATAAAATGGCGCATTTCAAAGCAAGCAGGCGCTATGAACGTGTCTAAGAATCTGTAACTGATACTTAGGCTTTAGACTTAAAGGCCAGAGGAGCTAATGTGGTTTTGGCTGTAGTGTTCACAAAAGACAAATAAATTAATACTCCGGACATCAGTGTCTGGTTTTGTATAAAATGACCTGGAGGCTAGTTTTCCCTTTCGGTTAGGGTATGTGAAAGGTGTCATCAACTTCATTGGCTATTTCAATGTTAATATAAGTGATATTAACAGGTTGTAGAAGTACTGTACTATAAAGGAAAATTGACAATTCAACTGTACTTGATTAAACTATATCTGAGCATGTGTTACTTAAAAGCACACGTTTCTGCATCTACAACAGAATAATGCTAATGATTTCAAGCATAAAGATTTTACAAAGACTGGAAGATTAAATATTTGAGTGGAATGCATGTTCTTGAAGCAATTACATAAAACTGGATTCTCAGCCAATAGAGATGTGGACTTTAAAAAAAGGTTTTTGCATTGAAGCACTTAAAGCACGTATATACGTCAATTAAAAGGTCTCAAAGAGTGAATGAAGATATTTATCTTATGAAAAAATGTCAGGCATATCTATATATTCTACATTAATAAAATATCATACCCCACTGGAGCGCTTAGATTGCATACTGCGAGAAATTACAGTACATAACACACATTTCAGTATCTTTCTGTGATGTTCATACAACAACAATTTTCCACACTGTACCCATTTTCATGGTCAGTTAATTGTCAACAGTTATGATGAAGGTTTTTGTAATCTATTTGGGTTACATTAAGAACGACAATGGTACACTGTATCTTGTTTGCAATAAACTGAATCAGTTATAATATTAATGTACTTTTATAATATGAAGTACAAAATATATATGCACAAAAAGTAGACATGAGCACCATTCTAACATCACAGTATGTTTGCATGCCAATACAACATCAACTTGAACAAGGCTGCAAATAAGGCTTGTGTTGTTGTAACAACATTTCAACTGCTGGGGTTTTAAAAGTTTGATAATGATTCTTTAAACTAAGATAGCAAAATAGGCCAGTGACCAGTTTGTGCTTCAACAGAAATTAAATAAATGTGCTATGAGATGTGTTGAAATACTGAAACAGCTGTGTTTCACAAAAATTGACTTACAAAGTATTAGTTGGGGGGGAGGGGGCGCATACTTATGCAATCAGGGTGTTGTAGGTTTTTTAATTTAAATGATTATTCCTAATAATTTTCTATTTGTTTTTCTCTTGAATTTTGTTGGTTGCAAGGTCACATTAAAGATGGAAAAATGTCTGACATGATTTATTTTGATTTCTGGCTTTACATCACAAAAACCTGCAATTTCAATAAGGGTGTGTAGACGTTTTATATCCACCGTATATGAATGGGGAGCAACACTGCTCAGGGTAGGAAAGGAAACAGGGTAAATACATATGCCCAAAAAGTGTTCAGTTTGAGTATACAACTTTTGATGAAAACTATTCACTGGTAATCCAAGAAAATGGGACATCACTGGAAGAGTGTGAACACTTCTATAAGACCCTGTAGTTTCAGGATCATAATACACGTTACACTGCATAGATGGAAATGTCTTAGAAAAGAAACAAATTATAACTATGTAATGGTCACTGCCAGGCACATGCCTATTTGATATGCAGAGACAGCCTAAATAAATAACTTCTCACACAAAGTGAAAGTCTTCCACATTATGTATTTTTTAAATTAAAATAAGCACTCAGAAAACAAATCTACCATTTTGAATAATCCTCAAGTTTGCATTAATTCTATTTCTGACATTCTGACAGTTCATCAGAGAATGATAGATGCTAATGAAAAAAGTAAATTGTTCAAATTAGAAGTTGAAAACCAGTCTTTTCATATTCCTATTACTGAGGAATGTGAAAATGTAGAATGACACAAATATTATATCTATACATATTATAATTTAGACTGATTTGAATTATACAGTTCTTATTTACATATTTACTTCAAAATAGTACTACAAATTACTTTTTTCCAGAAAAGGAACTACAGTGAAGTACTGAATCAATCAGTTATTACCCAAAACCATGAGCTAAGACCACAGTCGATGGGACATTAAGATCCTACTGCAGACAAACAGCTAACCCTTTTCTAAATGTGAGGCTTAAAGAAAGCAATACAATGTGTCAAGTAATAGGTTTATTCCATGCTGAAAAAAAGAAGAAAGAGAACACAAAGCTTCGGCCGTGGAGCCTTCTTCATACAATGTGTCTACTGGCTTTGTTCCTTAACAAAAACGGAAAAGATTTACATACATGTACTATTTTAATGCAAGAGAACAGCAAAAAGACAAATCATGAGGATAAATGGCTCTCTTACATGTTTGGGGGTTTTGTATTTGTGTTTCACTTGAAGAAACTGCAATTTTACAGAAAATCATAATTTTGCAATCCTATAAAGTTAGTATACTAAAAGCCCCATTTTGATGTAAGTGGCAAAAGTATTCAGAAATCAGGAGGAAAAGGTTGCCATATATTTACATCGGGAAGACAACAGCATTTCTTCTCTATATCAGTCTGTCTCTTTTGTGGCAGAACACTGAATAAACTTTTGATATGCAGTTCAGTAGCTTTGGAAAATAATAACAGTATAACAAAACAGCTGGACTCCCTTAAAATTAGTAACACAATCAACTCTGCTTGTGCAGGCTGGTGTTCCACACTTCACTTTTCTGATCACAAATGATCTGAGCTGTCATCAAATCCACTGTGATTTTTCCATTTTTCCATGGGACTACAGATAAACTTAATCTCGGAAGGATCTCGTCACCTCTATCACAGCGATGTGCTATGAAAAAGTTGTAGAAGATCTAAGCTTTGGGCACATATTTGTATATTTGCAGAAGTCTGAAATGTTATTTCTAGGGCTTGATTCTTGGAAGGCTTCCTGGTTGCTAAACAAGTTAAAAATAAGAAATTCAAGAACGAAGATCCCTGCTAACTGTTTATATTTTATTCACTGAAAAAAAAAACCTGGACCTGTTCAAGAGGAATGGCAGACAGTCAAATTAAAATAGAATATCGAATCAATTTAACATTCAAAAGGGGATAATGGGACTGCAAGTTCTTTTCCTCTACCAACACAAAGTAGAACTTTGTTTCAGTTTCTTCTGCAGTATAACAAAAAACGACGTGGAAGACACTACAATTTATGTTTTACTGGTGTAATTCATTATTGGAGTCACTGTCTAAGCTGATGACAGCACCAGTGGTGGCAATTACAATGAGGTAATAAATATTGACAGTGATACAAGAGGACTGCAAAGGAAGTGAGGAACACTTCCACATTTCTTGCCAAATGCAAAAATGTCATTTTAGGCATGCACCACAATGGATTGTTATAATAACCCTCTAAAATAATACATTATCTTCTACTAGGTTAACCTTTGTACAGGTAAATTAACATAATCCACAGACTATGCAGCAGTGTAAATCTTTAGCTCTTATTTTCTTATGTAATCCAATTGTTTAAACACTCCCAGAGTCATGGTGTGTTGAGTCTTTCCGCCTTTCAAATCACACAAGCCTAGTTTACTAATTTTTCCTCTTTGTACCCTATTCCTTGCTGTTGTGTATTAAGTATAAACTGTAACCTTAAATATACATGTACACACATACATACACAAATATATTTCTGAGCACACCTGGTCTGTTCCCTGTACAGTATATGCCAGTAAAAAAAGGAAACAGTATCTCAGTCCAGTGAAAAAGAATCTTGGGTTTATGAACTTTCACCCCTATAGAAAACCTCACCAAAAATTGTGGGTCACACATACTGTACATATGGCCCTTTTTTTTGCAAGCAAAAACATTTATTTATTTTGAAGCACAGATATTAAACGACAGAGCTTTCTGCTTCTAAAGAATTATTGTCTTTGTGAGTAACCCATATACACGTATAAGACAGAACCATTCTTTTCACTTTTATACCAACACCTTGTTTTTTTCCTCAAGTTCATTTAGCTCCCCCTAAAACTACATAATACACTGATATTAAACAAACTTCAAAGCACCTATGTCAACAAGGAGGAGAGCTGGTATAGCTGGTTTCCAAGCTAAAACGCAGCTCCAATTCCCTACTGTTGTTTCAGGGTATTGTTATTTAACCATTTTGTATGTAAAGCTGTTGAAGTACACAGTGCTGAATAGACAACATAAAAATGAGTAGGAGATGGGAAAGTACTTTTGTAACTCACTTTTGTTACATACTGTACTGAAATAAATGGATGTAAAATTGTGTTGAAAAATACTTTCATACCATGTTAAACAAGGCAAATGAAAAAACATTCTTATGTGCTATTGGCACAATTATTATTTTTCCCATCTGTGTGTAACTGCACAACGTTTATTGCAATAAAACCAATACTGTTCCTTATTCTTTGTGTTGCACTATGTTCAAGTGTCATAGAAGGAAAGCATTTGTTGAATCAAAGCCTCCGAGTAAAATTCTTCAGGCTTTAAAGGCCTGGGTTTTGCTTTGCAAAGCAGTTGCAAAAAGTTTTTGCCTGCATAAATGTTAACACAAGCAATTGCAACTAGTGTGAAATCAAGTGAGATTTTGAAGATCAGGTCAAAGGGCAAGGCTTTGATTATATATACTCACCTGGCACAAAAGGTAAATACGGTCCTTTTGAAAAATCAGTATGAACACTTATCTCATACTTGTATGAACACAGTCTTGCATACTTATCGAGATCTTTTATACAGGGCTTAAGTGATGAAAAAAAGTTTTCCAGAAGCATATGTTACTGCTATTTCATATTTTATTAAATACAATACATAATTCAAGGAGGTAGCCGTGTCAGCATGCTTAGGCTGCAAAAGAAGGTTTATTCCATGCCGAAGAGAGAAGAAAAGAAACACAACATTAACCCAAAGAAGGCTCACAGCCGAAACATTGTCTCTTTTTAGCATTGATTAAACCTTTACTTGTTCAATACAAGACATACCTGGCTTTAAAACTTGTCTTGAAATGGAAACACAAACCAGAGGACATTAGGGTTGTCAGTTCTCCCAGGTGTCAGGTTTCACTTGTTTTGACTGTTACAAGCTTCTTCTAAGAAATTCTATTCAATTGTTTTGTTCCAAAATAATTGAAAAATGACAGTGATGATACTGAAATGTGATTTTTTTGGAAAGAAAAAAAACAGCCATATCCTTGTGCAAATGCAGACAGACTCCAGAAAGAAGGATACACTGTACCTGTAGATGGAGTAGAATTGCTCATGGTAGAAGGGCCGTTAGTGAAACCAGAAGAAAGAAGCTCGTCAGATCCCCGCTGAAAGGCAAAACATCGAAATAAGAAATCAGCGCCCATGCCCTTTTTCAATACATGCATCTACTGTATTGCCAGGATAATGAGGACAAATGTTGCCCAGAACGTGATCCAGCTGCACCATAAAGGCAGCTAGTTTCTTCTGCTTTAAAAAAGGCCGAAAACAAAATACATGCAAGGTCTTTCGAGGATAACATTTACTGACAACTGCAGATTCATCAGAGAAAGAAAAAAAGGCAGAACGCCCTGAATAAATCTCCACTGTCCTCAATATTCCTTACAAACAATTAGACATATATTCGACTGCACCACAGTTTAGTGTGATAAAGTTAGCAGTCACCCAACCAAAATATTACACACAGTGGGGGAAAAAACACAATTACTACAAGTTTTTTGTTGAATTCATATGAGACCAACAACGTGCTCAGACTCCACTATCAATACCGAGAACCATTTACAGTCATCCTACAGTGTTATCACCTTGTAGACTGAGTTCTTATAGGATCTCAGAAACTAAGGAGGGCTGGACTTGGCAAGAACTGAGATTGGCCACCAAGAAACATCAGGCTGTTGATGCAAGTGGTGTTGATAGATCGATCAATATCGATATCTATGGTAGTCTTCCCTTTGGACTAGAATTTCCAAAACCAATAACCCAGTGACCATGGACACTGTACTATAGGAGGCACTATCATTTGGATGAGAAGTCTAACTGAGCTCCTGAGTTACTTGGTTATTAAAGATCCCATGAAATGATTCAAAAGGTTAGAGATGTAAACCCTGATGTCCTAGCTAAATTTCACTATGGTCTTCTCACTTCTCCACTGCTGTGTGGTGAGGCTACTGGCGCATAACGGCAGCGCCAGTTCACCCAGGTGGAGGTTGCACTGTAATGCTGAACAAATGTGGATCGTATATGCAAAGTGGTGGTATCCTTAGGGATGCACTGTTAAAATGCAAGGAATTATTGTGTTACCCAACCAATTGAAACCACTGGACAGCTGCAGCAGACCCACTATCAGTTTGGTCAGTGAATGCAAAACTCCCTCAAACCACAAAAACAATTGGTTCAATCTATTGTATGTCTGAAGAAATGCTTCCAGGGTTTCTGCCCATTTTCTTCCCCACTCTCCAAGGAAATAAATCTGAATGACGGGAGAAGAGTGGGAGGAAATGTTTCCATTTGTATTTCATTTCCTGAGCAAAAGCTATACACCAGAGGGAATATCTCAGTAATTGTCTTCCTCCAAAGATCTGTTCTGATTTCAGTGGGCAAAAGGATGCATAATGTACTTGTTAAACCTTTTTTTAAACTAAAGGGATATTGAAGACAAGCACCATATCTTTTTAGTGTGTCTCTAAAAATTTACTGGTGAACAGAAAAGGTTAATGGAATGGACTATACTTAGGATCTGTCACCAGACAAAACAAATGGTTCTCGTCATAACTTGTAAAAATACCTCTATTTGACATGATTTTTGTAATGATGTAGCCCTCTCTGCATTTCATGTGCTGTGTTCCAGATAAATAAAACAGAAAAAAATATTTTATGTATATGCCAGTTAACGTTGTTTTTTCTCAGGGCTACAGTGGATGTTAAATGGTTCATACTGAAAGCATTTGGAAGCTTTGCTCTCAGTTTAGGAGGAAATGTGCATCAACTTCAATGCTCACAAAAACATAGGGGACATTCAGCTGACTTGCAATAATTTATCTTGCAACATCAGTCAACTATAATTTTGAACCAAGGACATAACCTAGACACAGCAGTTACCACCTTGGAGCCTAATCTCTTCATATCTCTTGCTAAGCAAGGGTGCAAGATCACCCACGAAGAGAACGTTGTACTTGTGTCACATGAGATGTTAAAACTTGGTCCGGACTATTTGATCATTATAGACCCAATGGCACCCTACTAGAGTATGGGTGCTAATCAAGCTGTCATGATTACATTTCACTCTGGTCTTGCAGAATCTGGCATACCTAAAGGTAATTCCCAGTTAATTCGAATGATGAAGAAATGTCTTACATCTCTAACTGATCTGCTGTAGGGAGATCAGGGCTACTGATGCTGCACATCACCCATTTGGATCTTACCCACACTTCAATGCCGGATGAATTGGTCCCTTCCTATATGTAAAGTCCTCTAGGATCCTTGGGGATTTATATATAGTTACACGGAACTGTTATTAATACACTATGCAAGGTTGTCCTCAAAGCAAAGCATGACGCTTTTACAGAGCTCCAAAAAATATGGAGATAACTTTTGCTGGACTTATTGATACCACTTCATATAGATCATGAAGAGAAAGCCCTGCAGACTACAGACACCATTCTGTTACATTATATCAAACACTGGCACAGACACCTCACAGGTTTAGAATTAACCTAGTCTCATCCCACAATATGTGGCAATTAGGCCTATTACTGATGTTACCGAAAGCAGTCAATGCGCTGTACCATAAAAAGTGGTATAAGGACTGTTGCATTAGAAAATCTATATTGACAGCCCCTTAACTTACTACACAATAGGAATCCGAAAGATAGTACTGAAGGCAGAAGTGAAACACTTGATTAAAAAGAAAAAGGTCTACATTTCAAAATAAAGACAATTAAAGTTGATAAAGCAAAATAGCTGAGTTAAGAAGAAGAATAAGTCTGGTGTCAAAAACCAGTACAACCTAAAAAAGTGATCAGGGTTCCATTTTTCAAGATTGACATCTGAAATTCTTTTTTGGTTCTTGTATGCGCCTTTGATTTACGAACAGAAATGCCATTCTATTGCGTGATATTCAAATCCCTCATGACCCCGTAGAAATATGCAAAAAAAGATTTAATCTCTTTACCCTTTACCTCCTTGGCTCTTTTTCTGAAGTCTTGACATTTCTACTTGAAAAATACATGTGTAGCCTACGTTCATCTGCTGGCCTGACCTCAAAGGGCATCGCTAATAAAGATGTTTATGAGATTTCATCATCCTGCTTCAGACCTAGTCTGTCATTTCATAAAAGCGGGGATCAAAGTTGCATAGGTCTCAGCCTCCGAGAAACTATCAGCATTAAAATTCATACTGTAGCATCGTGCCATTTCCTGTGAACACAGCCATTAAGGCAGAATGCCTTTTAATTACTGAGAAGCATCCAACTGCAATTAGAGCAATTGTCGCCTCTTTGCAAGAGTCACCCCTTCTCAGAAACCGAAACATTAAATTACAATTTCTTATTCATACGCATATATAAACCAGACAGTCTGATATATAGATAGCTGGACAGGCAAGGTGAACCAATAATTCCCATTGCTACCTTCACCATCACTGCAGCTGGTTATTCTAACAGTTTCTCTGCCAGCTCCAGAAGTAATTACCACAAATGCTGATGGCACTTTGAATTCTCTTTAAAAGCAATTCATTGATTTATCTATACAAATATTACAATCCCATCGCAGCTTGCAGATAGCAATGGAGCCTATTCAAATGAATATGTTTGCTCGGGTATATTTACAGTTAAAGGTGATGAAGATATTGTCATCACCACCGGAAAAGCCCTTTCCAGCTGGCATGAGGTGCTGTTCCTTTTAGCACAACAAGACCAATGTGCTATAATGTGCTACACAGCTGCTGTATGAGATAACACTCTGTTTGTTGCACATGGGGATCAGCAGATATCTGTTGGACTTACATCCAAAGTACCAAAGATATCCCATTCTGTATGTTTTGCCTGAAAGAGCTCCATCAGTTACCAAATCACGTAACTGAAAAAATAAAATATGGATTGTAAAACTCTTATTATATTCCCTTAAGTAATCAAATACATACACAGGCCAACCACGATAATTATCTAAGTTGATGAGAGACCAGATCGTGTAAATGTGCTATACAGAAAAGTGTGAAGCTCAACTCCAAACCTGGAGGTAATATTATGATAGCTGACTAGTGAACCTTAATTTATTTGCTTTTGTTCTGTTCCATTCCAGAAGAACAGCAACGGAAGTGTTTAAAACTGTTGTGCGTCTTAAATTATTTTGTAATTGTCATTTGAGTTTAATCCAAAAATAGTGTTTAATTACTAAATCATTTGCCAGGATGACCAGGTCAGATTTGATTTGAATATACTTCAAGCAGGCCATACACCTTCCATAAATGTGTAACAATAGGTGCAGGATTAAATACACACAAATTATTGAAATACTAGGCACAACTATTACACTACATAGTACTACTCACAGCATTTTCTGTTCAATTAACAATAACATACTTTCCTCCACCAGATCCCAACGAAGCAAAACACCAATTTACCTCTACAAGATGTTTCCAGCATTATTAATTGTTTTTTTTTTAAATATCATAGTTTCATTACTTTACAACTCTGTTGCGTTGAAAGGAATATTTCAGAGACGTCTTTTATGCCCAACCATGTCAACTGGTAAACTGTGGGAATGAAATGCAATTTATATGGGCTCTGGGTTTACAGATTAGCAGCGCCTGGACACTCTTCTTAAGAGACAGGTAAGACCCTCAGTGGATGTGACGTTAAAACGTGAAAATCAGCCTGCTTGGGTTCGTAATAAAGTATTTTAGAGTCTTTATCTGGGGAATAAAAATCTGGCTCAACAGAGGCTGTCACAAAAAAAACACAAAACACTTTTGACTAGTAATCAGCAGTATCACACTCAAGGTTCAGGCAAAGAGACTTTACATTAAAAATACAAAAGTGGTCAGCCTCTTCTTTTCGACAGCACCGGATTGCATTATCCCAAGGAAAGAAAGCTCAGGAGACTTTCAGAGCTCGCCTGAATCATGTAATCTATCAGCTGTGCCATTGCCTGGGCATTTGCTAAGGACCAACATCATTAGTTAAAGGATCAAATAGATTAGAAACCAAGGCCGCTGCACCCAAAAACCATATTCTTAGTTTGATCAGCAGAATAATTAAACTTAAATAAGCTATTTTTTGTACAATGAATCGTAAACAGTGAAAAAATTCTACCGGAACATTTAGAACTACTTTGTACTATATCAGGGAGTACTTTTTTACCCTTTCTTATTTTTTAATCCAAAATCGTGGGTAACACGAATCAAAATCAGTAATTAAATTGAAACATACCGTTAGTGGTATGGAGGCTCTTAAAAATGTGATTGAAAAAAACTGATTATTCTGTAATAGTGACTGCATGCGCACTGCAGTATTTCAAACTGTTTGTGGGAGTTCACCTTCCAGAGGTACAAAGCTGAACTAGTATTTAAATAAGAAAGTAATGTAAATTAACCAAAGCTTCTAAAAGGGACTCAAGAAGGATGATTATGATGAGTTGTCACTAGACAGACCTTTTCTATATGTGAAAAATATTTTTGGTTACTGTTTTTAAGCACATTGTGTTACTAAAAAAACATCTGGATATAAGCTCTAATATCAAAACATCAAGTATGGTCACCTTACATTATAGCTGGGCAATTTTTTAATTAGAAGAGTGCCTTTTTAAGTATCCTCGGAAACAAGGAAATAAAACGGATTTTGTTCAATGTTGCATCCTCAGGCCACAGCTGCAGTAACAGAACTGGAATGTCTCCTCACAGATTTCCACCACAGACTGGATGGCATTCCAGCCCTCACAAAAACAACATCGCTCTGTCAACAATTCACAACTGGATGGAGATTTCTGGCCTTCTGGACCAGCTGCTTCACCTCCCATCCACCTCCCTTATGTACAGAGGGGCCAGTAAGAGAACTGTTCAGATGAGCAAGGCCTCAAGGTATGAGAACACTGGTGGAATACTTCATGTGACACCATCACATTCCTCTCAATGACAAAATTCAATAGATTTCACTATATCCCAGATTTACAGTAGTACTTTAACTTGCAAGCATGCAAGCGACCCTGTAAGATGGAGTCCAAACATCACAAAATCCATAGCACTGGTACTGCTAAAATGTTTGATATTGGTTTCACGTATTTTACCTTCATATATATTATATTATTTTAGATAAGATCTTAAAAAGTGACCCCATAGTGCCAAAATATCTGGTAGCGTCTGCTGCAGTGAAAGATTACGTTGATTAAATTACTTTAACCCTTTACGGCTTGAATTTTTTATTTAAGGTAAAAAAAAAAGGGTAGAAGTGCTCATATATTAATAATTAATCAGAATAAATGCTTACACTTATATAGTGCTTTTCTGGACGCTGCACTCAAAGCGCTTTACAGGTAATGGGGACTCCCCTTCACCACCACCAATATGCTGCCCCACCTGGATGATGGGACAGCAGCCATAGTGCGCCAGAACGCTCACCACACATCAGCTATCAGTGGGGAGGAGAGCAGAGTAATGACTCAAGTTCAATAGAAAAAATATGCATGAAAAAGCATTTTTGTTCATTCACCCCCTACCCCCAAAAAACTTTGCAGAGCGTCTATCTTGAAATGAATTTTAAATCTTTGAGACAAACTGTGACCAGAGTCCACCTCTATATTGCAGTCTAAGTAATGTTTTCTGAATTTGCAATCCTCCAGGCTCAAATCTGAGATCCTAGATCACAAGTTCATGGACTTTTTCTACAGACAGGCTATACAGAGTTAAAATCTCCAATCTGAAGTTCCACTGCTAACTAATAACAATAATCAGTATACAGGTAAACATACAAATAAATTCCCTGTTTTGCACTTCATATTTCATTGTGTAAACATAAATATTTGATCTGGAAATGTGCTACACCAATGGCTGCAGCTCTTAAGAGCATATGGACATCTGCTAATTTACTAATAATTTACTCTCCTGGGAAATGGCCTGTTTGGAAACAAATTCTGTCTAAAGCTTTTTCATATTTCCCATACTAACAGGATATAGATTAGCAATATTTTATATCTAAGTAATATAGCTATATATCAATCCATCCAGTTATAATGAATATATCAATGCTCATATAGTTATTACTCCCATCAGAATACCGACTCCCCAACTCCAAAACCAGCAGATTGAAGTTCTCATTCATACCTGTAGCCATATCCTTACTTAACACTTGATTTTCTATGCAAATATGTATGTATATTGTTGTTCTCATGTTTTTTCTATCCATCTGTACACCAACACTGCTGCTGTAAACAAATTGCCCCCTCTGGGATAATACTCTCTCACTCTTATATATCAATCCCGATCCTGATCCTGCAGATACAATATGTCTTTTCTACATGGCTCATCACAAAAGAGCAGATACTACACACAATTCTGAAGTATGGAAGCTTCACTCGAAATCCATCATTCCCTCATAAATAGTGATGGCAATCTTGGTTAATAATGTTAATAATGGTTAATAGTGTTAATAATGGCTAAGTTATGAAAAATGATGGGTTAAGAAAAATAATTTTAAAACACATCTTACAAACATGGACATTTAATATAGTCTTTTAGTTAAGGCTTCTTTTTATGAGGATTAAAATTAATCTGTTCCACTATAAAGAAAAACTTCCTGGACTTTAATCATTGTAACGCAGACCTGGGGTAAAACATCTAAATCATGTTACTTTCTTAAATCTGTGGTGGAAAAAATTACAAAAGGAAAATACACTTTTGGGTGTAAGTACTGTATTTGTAAACCACATCTTTGTTCTTATTTTTATTTATGGACAAAGCATCAATTTATAAGACTCTTCACAGCTGGAATTACATGGTGACGTACAGCTTCCTGGAATTGTCTTGCTTATATTGAAAGCAATGTTGGAATCTCATTCTTCACAGAATTAAAAACTAGATACAGTAAGGGACCAGTTATCGGGTCATTTAAAATAAACTCAAGGTAATTCAACAACAAAATATAAAAAGAACAGGAACAGGATGTAGAAAAACAACTTTTTTTAAAGCCCAAGGCTAAACAGACATTAGAAATACTGCAGAACGAGCAACATACTACATACTGTACAGGCAGATACAGCATTGATCCTGCTACACTAAATACTTTCCACCCAGCATAATTTAATACAGTGTGACAACTGCCTTATCTCATACATCAATGAAGGCAACTTCTGCTGAACATCAAGTCAACATCAACATCAATATGACTTCTTAAGCAAAGGAAACACAAAGCTTTTCTAAGCTTTTATAGCCTATCACTTTGGCAGTGGTTTGACCAAGCACCAAAACTAGGATAACTGCAAAAGAATTTACTCTTATTTTTCAGCCACCATTATGATTTTCCAGGAGAACACAGGAGAACATGAATTAGAAACACAGCAATGTAGGCTACTGTGATTTGGCAACACACTTAGCATAGGATTTGCTACATTAACAAGGTTTTCCAGTCTTTTTGTCTAGGCTTAGAACTTCTAAGTACATCTGGGTCAAGCTGTCTAAAAGGAGATAGGACCATTCTTTCAGACAAGCACAGAGTAGAAAAGAACTAAACTCGTTATGTCAAAAGACTCATGTGAGGAAGTTTTCACTACAAGGCCTATAATACTATTTCAGAAGTTAATAATCCTCTTCAGCCACCACCACTATTTGAGAAGTTAATAAAGTATCTAGCTCATAGAAACTCCTCACACAATTACATGAATTCATATCTACTATAGCCTCTACTATCGCTCTTCCAATTAAAGAATGAGAAAAAGACCCGTCAATCGGAACCAACAATATCTTCAGGAAACAAATTTTTAGGACCTTTTCTATGACTAGTAACTCTAAAATACAATTTATTCAACTTGATCAAAGTCTCATTTAATTGTTAATGGTTTTTTGAAGAGGTTATGCTATTTTCCTTGGAGATGTGATTTATCAAGAGCTTTAGCCATTGTGAAGCTCTCAATTCACCCCTGCTTTTCTAATTTTACAGAACAGTTTTTTTTTTGTGATAGTTAAGGTAGTAAGGACAGTGTATTAATTTAATTGGAGAAATCAAAACTCCCGAGATCACCAAGCAAACGCAGAGAAGGAGGGAGTGGAAGACTGCAGTCTATGGAGTAGGACAGTCCAGTAATTAGTCCTTGCCAGAGCTTTCGAACCCATGGACAGAACTTCAAAGTATGTATTTGTCTGGGTGGTTAAGTGTATGTGTGCATGTGTCAGAGCCTGTGAGACCCATCTTATGCATTCTGTGTTTAGGATGTCCTCTATGAATAGAGTTATATTGATTAGACTATTGAATTTTCAAATGATTTAATGAGCATATAATATACACATAACACTGGTGGTACACCACCATTAACTAACCATGAATTTATTGTATATTGACAAGTATTCCCAAGAATTGTTATAAAATAAATACTGTCCCTCTAAAAACAGCAGCAATCGCAATAATGTTGAAAAACGTTATGACACTGCTGAAGAAATTTGTCGTCAGACCCAGGATTTTAACTACTGTCATAGGCACAGCTCTGAGAGTCCAATCCACACGGCCTGAAAATGCACTAACCCTGTTAGCCCAAAAAAGACGACAGTTTATAACCAAGGCCGAATGTCCCTGTTGCCTATACTTCCCAATACAAAATATCGTATCACTTCTTAAAAAAAAGCTTTATATCAGCAAGGGACTATAATGTATATCCCTTTTAACCCATATTTTCCAGAGTACTCAGTTTAAATCACTGTTAAAACCACAAGTATCACAGAGACATATAAAAAATGTTCACTGGCATGAAGAAAAAGATAACTGACAACAAGGGCACTAGCACTTAACCTACACAACTATTTTCTCAGGAGTGAGACCCATGTTCCAGAGTTCCCTATTACATTGCAGCATTTCAATCTCCAGTGTTTTCAAACACAGCACACTTTATATACAACCTTTTTTTTAGGTCTGGACAGTGAATTGGTCTCTTGCATGGGATATATTGTAGTAGGCCCTTTCATTCTCAAGCATCTTTTTCATTTCCACAGACAAGATCTGTTTCATTGTGACATACATTATGTATGCTAGTCACCCCGCCTTCAGAATCAGATTTCGGTCCATTTTCGCAAGCAGTATTTAAAGAAAAGGCATTTCACAAATGTCAGTATATGACAATATATCCTTATCAGGCTCCACTGCAAATAAGTTAGAAGGCAAAGCCTGGATGACGAAAAGACTGATTAAACTTCGCAATGCTATCATATAAAACAAGGACAAAAAAAAGCCAGGCATTAGATCAGTTAAAGGGCACATACTTGCAAAAAGAGGAAAAACATTATTTGGTAAAAGAAAAGAAGGGACTGGCTGCAGAAAAGTGGCTTATTTAGCTGACAACAATACTAATTTACTTCAAGCATAATACAAATTTCACAAGTCATGCTAAACGCAAAAAAAAACCCTGTATTGGGAAACACCATTTTAAACTTTTTCTTTAGCAGTAACTTTCCTACAGTAATGTCATATGCAACAGTGCATTGAGTTTTGATTCTGGTGAAAACTAAGATGCACACACTGATTCTCTCTGGACTAGAGGGTCATGGGTTCAAGGCCTGGGTGAGAGAAACTGACACATACTCAAAATACCATTCAGCAGATATCCTGTTGTATAAAAGGGTACTCTCCCCATTGCAAATGAAAATATATATCTGAAATGTGGCATATTTGGTTAAATAAAGGATCTGCTGAAAGCAGAAGAAAACACTGGAGCTTTCAGGTGTATTAAATTAAATCACTCTTTTACATGAAAACAGCCAGGCCTCCATTCTGCCCTCTGTAGTGTTGTTAGAACTGGCCTTGGGTTTGACTGTGGACTGGTGTGGCTTCTGTACAGAGTTTGGATGTTCTTTGTTAGGCTACAGGTAACCATCTAATAATGGACAGAACAGAACTGAAGTGGAGCTAATTAAACCTGAAAAAGATTTAACAACCTGGCAAATAAATCAAACATACTGTACAAATAGCAACTAACATGCAGTCAAGATGATTATATAGCAACTGAAACAAAGGCTCATTCTAACAGCTCGCCAAAATGATAACACTGTGCATACCGTAGTCAGCTTACAACACATCCCTCCTTATCATAAACAAAATAAGGTAAAATTCCTTTTACCAGAGTACTGTATCCATCACTCTCTTCACAGGTTTTTTAGAGATGAAAAACAGGCAAAGGCACAATATACAGTATGACAACATATAGACTAGAACTCACTTCATATATATACATCTTCAAATTCAAGTGAATCCCTAAAAATACTGCTCAATTTTTCTTTGAATTTTACTTAAGACAAAAATAATAATGAACCTGGAATTAAAAATCTGCACCACTTTACTCATCATTTAGAGAGCACAGGCATTTTTACACTAATATAAACCCAGTTTTTTAAAGCACACTTGGACATGTATGCGAACATATTAAAATTGGTCCAGAAAAAAAAACATTTAAATGCATTACAGCTTCAATATCTGAATTTAATAGCCTAGGTCAAACAAAATCAGCACAGGCCTTTAAAGTAAAATTCAGTTTCCTTCTACAGTAAAATCTTTAGAGGTAGAAAACAAACAAAAAAATATCAATAGTACTGTAGATGGCACTGATCCACTAATCAATTCCCTAGGCAGTGCAGCACACTTCTACTGTTTATTAAAGGTGTAGCAACTTAATTTGTGATTGGTACTGAGTGAGACAAATCATATCCTTGTTTTATTTTAAGAGAACTACATAATTCCAAAGGATCCAAATAAAGAACTAGACAGTTTTCTACTGTTTTCTAATCAACCATTCAAGCTTACAAAACCAGAGTCCATCAGCCCGGTGGTTAGTACTGTACCTGGCGCACATCAGCTGCTTAGTCTTCTTTTTGGGACATGATGACTTGTATGAGAGAGAGAGAGAAGCAACACAGAGAAGGAACAAGGAGTGAAGCAGGGAGCACAGGCGGTCCGGAGCACAATATGAGCATGCGGCGCAAAAGGAAAAGAAAAAAAAAAGAAGGGCATTCAGAGCAGGAGGGGAGTAAGAGAGACAGAGCCTGAGAGAGTGAGTGCGACAGTGAAGGAGAGAGAGCCACAGGCAGAGGGAGACAAGATAACGAGGGAGGGGGAGGGAGGGAGACACTCATAAGAGGCTGAGCCTTTCTATAGCAGTGCATGCTGTACATGGAAGTGAGAGAGAGAGAGAGAAAAGGGAGGGGGCAGGGGGTATGGAATCTGTTGTGCATAAACAAATTAACCTCAGGCAACCAACCTGTCATTGGAACATGCAACCCAATATCCTTGCCTGAAAGGAAACCGGCGTCATGAAAAAAAAAGGGCAAGAGAGAGAGAGAGAGCTTCAACAGGTTGATTAGCAATCTCCCTAGAAACACAGGCTCTCTGGTTTACAAGAGGAACAGCTGTCCTGTGGGCAGGCGCCCTCACTCACTGGCTGGGAATGGGCAAGTGGGAGGATGAAGGCGACAGGGGGAGAGGGGGGCAGGTAGTTTGCATGTGCCTGCTCCATTGTCTACGGTATCTATTATTGAAGCGCTCCCCTCCGTTGAGTAACCGGATACGGCTGGACAAACAAAAGCAGCAACATACTCCAATTATCAGGCCCCGCTGAAAGGGTAGCTGGCACCCCATCTCGGCCGCGTTACGGGAGGAACAAACTGTAAAGAGCACTTTTCCCACTTGACCCATTTCAAGCGCTTTCGCAGACTCAATGGAGGAAAAATAAATGCTAGCGCCTCCTCGGTTATCCCCGAAAAGGAAACATCATCAAGACCCCCAAGGAAGAGGAAGATTCTTTTGCCATTAACAAAAACACATCTATGAAACACATCGGTGAAAGCTGGATACTCATTCCCTGCCCACGGTGCTCTTTGTATGTTGATCTCCTCCAACTTCCAGAACGTTTAATGAATTTTATACTTTTAAGTACAGTACCCAATGAATAATTTTTGTGAAACTATATTTAATATATAGACTTATCAACACACCTGTCTAAAGAATTGGTTTTGTTTTTTTAATAATGATCAAATGCTTTAGCTATATATTTGGATTAACTGGTCATTTTAATGTGATTTTTAAATTGTTTTTGCAATAAATCTCTCTTTTTGAGGAAACTGATTACCAACATCAGAAAAATGGCATTCGGTCAGATTTGGGGTGATCCGGGGTGACGATCACCCAGGATGATGAATGAGGAGTTACCAACGGTAACTAGGCCCAGAAATGTTTTCTCCCTTATCCCTCTCTGCCCCTTCTCGTTCTTGACATCATGACTCCACTCACCAGGCCTGAGCCCAACTGCATGTTTGCTAGATGCGTTAAAATGATGTGTGACAGGGCTCAGAAACTACTGAAGAGGCACATGCTTGTCCAAACTATGTAACATGAATGGGACAGAATCCCACAACAGAGCATTTCCAAGCTAGTACAAAGCATGGGTTGAAGATGTGCAGCTTGTAGCTTCCAGAAGTAACTGCACAAACAACCAGCCTGAGACTTTCCTGTTGAACAAATCTGTAGATGAGAAATCTTTACCGGCACAATGAACTTGCCCAAGTCACGTCAATAAAATGTTGGCGCACCTGCTTCAAAAGATTTACAATATTCTGATCATAACTTTAATCATTTATTACGCCTATAAGTTATATTTCATCTGATGTGCAATATCCATTTAATATCTGTGCTTGTTGGCAAAGAAAAAACAGCACAGAAACATTCCAAGTCATGGTCAGGAATATTTTTATGCATCCACCAGCAAGACTCAAGACGCACATTTAGTTAATGTTTTTCTGAATCAGCTCATCAAACTAACGCCAATTCGAGTACAGTCACACGAAGCTCGACAAGTGAGTCGTGTGTAGGCTGGAGTCCAGAAAAATCAAATGAGTTCGAAATGTTTGAGGAAAGAGACAGTACCCCGACATTCTACGTCATTTAGTTCTCACAGCCGGTATGTAGCACAGGTCATCATGCTCTCTAAGGTGGCACTTGATATAGAAATATCTGATGGCATTGCATTTTTACCATTCCCATTTCCTATAGCTACAGGAAAAATAACGACATCAGACTTTCAAAAACAAACACAAATGCAGGGCAATGGTCACCTTGGAAGCTCAGCAAAACCAAGAACCTGCCATTTCCTAAAATAAACGAATAAGCCAATGCTTACCACCTGGAGAAAGAGCAACATATCACCTTGTTTTCTAACTCTGCTCTACACACTTACACAATATCATAAATTTGCACTAGATTTAACGCTTTTTCACTAGGTCCAAAATTTCACATGTCCATTTATCCCAATAGAAAGTCTGAGGGCTCTTCCTGTAAGCTTGCTAAACTATTTGGTGCTCCGGTGCCACGCCCAAGGGTGAGCCATAATCGCCTTTGTGTGCGAGTGCAGGTTAGCCCGTCTGTGTGAGAGATGTTGGAATTCAAGGGAGTGGCGGCAGCACCACAAGCAATGCTGTAAGAGTCCGTGTACACTTGTCAGAAAATTACAGACATTCACTATAAAACCTCATCACAGCTGAAAGCCGGTTGCTTCCAGTACTGCAAAAGGAAGAACTGTACTTGGAGACAAATATTACAAGGAATGGCTCACTCCCAGAATGGGATTCCTTGAACATAAAGGTGTCATCATCAACTCATTTGTTGTGCAAATTTAAGATGTTTTATAAGAAGGGGTTCCATAGTATTGAACACTATTTTTAACCAGTTTTTCAGAGCACCTACAACAGGAAATGGTCATAAGGACCATTTCCTCTTGTATATGCAGGTCTTTCAAGACAATCAAGACAAAATTAAGCAAACAGAGGTGAGAGAACCATGAGGGAACTGTGATTTCCTTATGAAAGAGACTTAGTTGTTTATACTGAAACATCATTTACACCAGTGTGGGAATGAATTAAAAAAGATGTAAATTAAAAGATTCACATGTATATCAAAGGATGGTGTTAAAATCTAATAATACACTAAAGAACTCATTTAGAATACTGTGCGCAATTTTAGAGAAAAGATACTGACTGCTCTGGGATCCATCCAGATACAATTCAGGGCTTAAGGGAATATTCTGCACTGACAGGGCTAAGGAACTGAACTTTTTTTAGTCCAGAAGAGAGAAGACTGTGAGGGGACCAGGTGCATTTAAAATACTCACAAATGCAAACCAGGGGTACAGGTGGAAACCACACAGAAGTGCATCTGAAACTGAGACCATGAGGCACTTCTTTACCTACAGGGTTGCGGGAGTATGGAACAAGCCATGATGCTGAAAGTCAGATCCCTGGATCTGTTTACTACTGCCTCTCATTTGTAACCTTTCTTATGTTCTTATACTGCATGGCCAAGTATGTCCAGATATGTTAACGTACTGCATATGCTTGTACAACGCATCCACCTTGCGTTTGGGCAGAGGCAACATTGACAGTGACCTGTTTCTGGACTGAACGCATCTACACATCTACTGCTACATCTGTTTTCTTTCTTTTCTTTTCTCTTTTACAGCCGTTTTTTGTGCAATATATGCCAGGGACATGTGCAATACATTTATATTTATATCTATATCTATATTTACATCTATATTTATATTCATATGTGTGATACGATTTTTCTGCGTACTGTTCTGTCCTAGTTTGTTCTTTGTGTGTCCGGACTGTGAGTAACTCTTTTAGTGCACCCCTCACTGTACTGATTGTATTGTATGTATTGTATATTATTATTATTGTATCATTTGTTACACTGTGGCTGTGTTGTCTGTGTAAAGATTCTGTTGCACTGCAATTTCCCTCACGGGATCAATAAAGTATCTATCTATCTAGAAATATACCATGTATAAATATGCATAGATAGATAATACTTTATTAATCCCATAGGGAAATTGATGTGTTACAGCAGTCCAGCCCAAGACAAGCAAAAACAGACATCGGAATAGTTATAAAACAAAAAACAACAAAATAAAAATAAATACATACATAGGTGTGTGCAAACTGTGATGATCATAGTTACTGTAAAAACAATAAAATATGTGCAAAATGGGCATACAGTAGGTTTATACAGACTGATTGACATAGTACTTCAAATACAAAGTATTCTCTCTATAGAAATATCTTTGCTAAGCGAGCACATAGGTTTACTTATTGAGCAAATTTTTTCATTCAAGACAACGTACAACTTATCATAATATTTTTACAGTTCACTGTAGGTACATATTGTAAAGCATTATTTAATGAACCTAGTGTAACAGTTTAAAACGAGCTAACCATTTTGTTATTGAAGCCGATACTGTGGCTTCCTTTAAAACACTTGGTTGGATGAGAACCTCAGATCAACTGATGACTAGCAACCAAAGGAGCTTAATTGGGTGAATGGTTATAAACAAGAGGAATTCATTCTTGTGCTCATAACATAACGAAATAAGAAAATAGACTGCAATAAGAAATCGGTTTCTTTCTCTAAGATTTCCTCCTTCAGGAATCTTTCTGTAAGAAACTCCTTCTGGGAGTTTTCAAAAAGGAAAATCACCTCAGTCAGGAATTATACTGAAAGTTCAATGCAAAGCATGTTAATATAATTATATATATATGTTATAATGTTTCCAGGATGATTGCTGTAGAATACCAGTTTAGCCGATTGTACATTTTTTAGAAGTTGTATCGGGTCTTCGCAAATAAAGTGCCATCATTTATAAGCAGAAAATATTAGTTATGACAGGACTCCCAACAACACAACCCTGTAAAAAAAAAAAAAAAAAAAAGATTCTAGGTTCTGTACTAGTCACCACTACCTTAAGTTTGGTGGTGAGGGGGATAAATAAGAGGTCATAACAGACACTAAGCCTGCAGGTTACTAACACACAGCTCATTAGTAGGTGTGTACAGCTGGAAAGAACACTGTTCAGAAGATTAAGGTTATTCAGGCCTCTCTACTCCTGACTAGCTGATTATGCATTTTCCACTCCAGGACTGTGGAAGACAAAGAGTTGGGAAACAGAAACTCGCAAACTCAGGTTACTAGCGGGAGGCCAAACCTGGTGTATATTTACCTTTAATATTCTAGGGGAGAAATAAAGAACAGCGAACTGAAACCTATCCAGATGACTCCCAGACTACAGTGCACAGCCACGCGATCCCAGGGACTCAATAGAATTTTACCTGCGATGCGCTGACAGGTTAAAGAGAAAAGGAACTCAACCACGACAGCCACCAGCCTTTTCATCTCCTCCTCCTGCTCTCCATGCAGGGCTTTGTTCCCCGGAGGGACCACAGGAAATGACGTTCCACAAATATCAGCACTGAAAGGTTTTTTTTATTGCGAATCACCCCCCCCCCCCCCCCCAAGAGGATTCGCAATAAAAATAAATAAAAAGAAGGTTCTGCAAATCACTTTGTGCACTGTGTCCGTTTTGCGACTGATAACAGTGTAGCTGTAAAGTTCTTACTGGTAAGCCTCCCTATTATCACCATGTTTTTCAAAGGCTTTGAAACGGTCCAGTAAAGAGAAATGCACTTATGAAAAGGGCACATGACTATGGTTTTGAAATACACTTCTATGCATTTTTATAACGTTCGCTACCTGACTTTTTGAAAACACTACCAAAGTGCAGGATGTTCGCGCAACGTGGTGTGCACTTGTGAAACTGAGCATATCCACAGAATCTGAAAAGTTACTCTGGATTTGCATACACAAGCGAGTATAAAGTCAGCTCCTTCTGTTCCACTATTTTAGTCCCTATTTTAGGGAGCATATAAGTAGGGAGCCGATGGAGACCATCTTATTCCCTGGCCGTCGGAAGCCTACTCTAAGATGGTCAAATCAATGGACAACTTCTGTATCAACTATCAAGGCTTAATTATCTCTTCTAACTCATTATAAACGTCTCAATTTTCAGTTTCTCAGAAAGCACCATAGACAATAGCAATGCAGTTAAAAATAGTTCCAAACAGCATTTACCATAGCGCTGTGCTGATGCGCCGTCTTTAAAAATTAAGAAAGCATTTGAATAGGAAAAAGATGTTTTACTGCGTATCCACATATGTGCAAGTGCCACGTTTTAATGGCTATTTTACTGGTATTAGTCTTGGTACGGCTTTTTTCGATGACAAACACAGAAGTATTCAGTTTAACTCTACCTTTACAATTCACATACTGTATATAACTTTCTCATTCTAGGCAATGTTCTACTGGTGCCCTTAGTTTGAAAATCCCGTACTTCACACCTGGCTTTCTCACCTCCAGAGAATCGAATACCAGGAAGAGAATGCTTGACGAAACCACTAGACATTTTTACAAAATGAGATGTGGCATTATGACAGCTGCTGTTTCATGACTACTGATCTATTAGTTAATACAAAGAGCTACTGTGGTGCTTTGTTAAGCCAAAGCTGTCTGCACATCATGACATCCCTCATGCAGATAATCAGTTTCTTGGTAACTGAATGGGATCTAACAGAGCCTGCAGATTAAACAGTCTGTGCTCTTACAAGCAATATGATCACAGGTTCTGCAAACAAGCTCTTCAGTCAGTGCTGCAAACATAGAGACATCTTAATACAGCACACAACGCAGTGAAGTTTGGAGGATTAAATTATATTTTCTTTGCTTTTTAAAAGCCTTATTGCTGTAAAAACCATTCTTAAGTGTGAAAGTAAAGATGTGTTTGTATCTTGCTTTCAGTAGCAAAAAGCAGACTCTTCCAGGCAGGGAAAGCAAAATGAAATCTTATAAAATAAGCATGCACAGTACATTCCACAAATTGTACAAATACAAAACGTGTATAACAATGTAAGCTGGGTGTTACAATTATACCATTTGATTCTCTGAGAAACAACCCTACTTTTCTAGTTTTTGCATTGCATGGTTCCATTATGGCAGCAACGTGGTGCAGTGATAAGAATTACCTCACAGCTCCGCAGCCCTAGGATCAATTGCAGACTTGGGGTGCTGTCTGCGTAAGTTTGCATGTTCTCCTCATGTTCATGTGCTTTTCCTGCAGGCGTTCTGGTTTCTTCCCACAGTCCAAAAACTTACTGGGAGGTTAAGATGGTTTCTGGGAAAAGTGGCCCTGGTGTGTGTGTGTGTGTGTGTGTGTGTGTGTGTGTGTGTGTGTGTGTGTGTCTGCCCTGTGATGGACTGGCATTGCATCCAGGGGATACCCTGCCTTGTGCCTGCTGCTTGCCTGGACAGGCTCTGGCTCATCCTCAACCCTTATTTGGCTTAGAAGTGGTTAGTAAATGGATAGATGGATGGAGGGTACCTATTATTTTAATCTTTTTTTCCAGATTAAAGTCAAGTCCGAGTTAGACCAAGTGTTTGAAACACATCATTGACAACTTATGGTAGCCACAGTTTTCTCTTTTTTTCCCTCCTTTCATTCCATGCAATGCAACTTCCTCAGACATTACTATAAATGATACATGACTGCACTACAAAGGCAGAGAGAGCTGAAAGAACAGTTAATTCACGACCCCTTGTGGTTATTAATACTCTTTAGGCTGATCTGACACGTTCAGGACTCTGTCAGCACTACATCATTAAAATCAATGTTTGTAATTGATACTGAAGTACCCGTACAGACTCACAAGGAGGGGTGAAGTCGAATGGAAAGAATCACTCAGGCCACATACAGTATATTCCTTGTGCTGTATTTTGGTAGTAACAAGCCACCGTATGTTCTGGTGCTCATGGTGTTGAATGACAAGTCCTCAAGCATAATTGTTTTGCGAGATACCATCTGAGCCTGATGTGGATGCCCAAGAAGGGTAACTGCAGCAGTGTGTTTAAATAAATCATATAGCAATTTTGGACGATACAATGTAATACAATATTTATGAAAAATTAAAACACAGGGTAATACTTTTGTACTTGTTCATTTATGATTTCCGAACATTTTGGAATCGAAGGTCTATGTATGACACTAGATTATTGCCAAGATGAACACTCCGTCCAACAACAGAAAAAGCAATTCCATATTGTAAGCAAAGGGAGGCAGAGTAACGTAATCTCGACAAGAACCCCCAGCAGCGCAGAGTCTGAAATATTTATGACATGAGTATCCATAAGGGATCTGTTTCACTGAAGACCAAGCCTGTCAGAGCTAGTTACCTTTAACAAGCTCCACTGTGAAAGGAGCTTCCCTATTCTCTGTGATGGCTTTCTAGATTACAGCTATGAGTTCATGTTATAATTTAATCAATAATTCTAACTAGCGAAAACCCTGCAGCAGTAATTAATTGAAATATACATCTGCAATATTTCCATTATATTAATAAAATGTTTTTCTAATTCAGACTCTGTGAATGAAATAATTCTCTTTTCTTAATGCTGTAGAAATTCACTGATACAAAAACACATGGAGGTAGACGCTGTTACCTCACAGCTCCTGGCCCCTTGGTTCCTGGAGTAGGGAGCCTTCTGTGTGAAGTCTGAAAGTTTTGTGTTCATGTACAATTTCTCCAGGTCAGTTTCCTCCCAGTCTCCAAGAACACGCTACATTCATTCACATTTCTGAATTTTCTCTGTGTGTGGGTACGTGCCCTATGATAGACTGGCATCCCAATTAGGGTGAAATCCCCACCCGCACCCCACGTCTGTCTGTATTTAGCACCTTTCTTCCAGAAGGATGCCAAAAGCATTCTTTAAACATTTTCTTTGTAATATAGAACAAAATGACCTATACCTCATTTTGTCAAAGAGAATAGTTGCAGTACACTGCAATAAGTAAATAATTCTCTTTTTTCTGTGGAATGTTATGCCTTGGGCAACAAAGAAATATGCATTATATTATTCAGACATCAATAAGGATGTTAGGGATGTTAAGGATTCAGCATCACTGCAAATATGTTGTCAACTATGATTCACCACCCTTTCTGCTGCTCCAGTCAACACAATGCAAACTAACCATATGCAAAGTTTACTTTGGTTTGGGAAAACTATTTATATGAACTCTGTGCTGTTGTACACACTGATGGGAGCAGTATTCACACCCCCTGCAAAATGTTGTGCTTTGATTTTCTTTCACACAGTCGACATGCTTGTTTCTGCAGGAATGCATTCCTTAGTTGCATACCTTTTCAATGACATCCTTTCATCCTTTTTCCCCAGGAGTTCAGAAACAGCTGTCCTGAGTGCAGAATCACACTGAGATGATTGTTTGAGGCCTGTAAAATAGAGCAATGTGCAACATGGCACACTGGCAAAAAGAGGCCTGCACCAGTTCAATAACTCCTAACGCCTTCCTGTTGAGTGAAAGGGAACTACTGTCGACTTCGGCCAAAGAGGTCTACAACTTTAAGGCAAAATACAAATTTCTATTGCGTCCTGAAAGTGTGTCCTGAAACGAAACAGAGAAGTTAAAAGAAACATCCTAAAGATGTCTTTTTCATTTATAGTTTTGCGTTCGTATTACAAAGAAAACAAATGACCTGACTGCCGGCAGTGTCCAAGGGGAAAGATAGAAAACTGCATTTGGGATAGAGAATTTATTTTAACTTGCAGAAAAAATATGAAGAGCATCGACATCTTCTAGAAAGTTCTTACCAATAAGACGTGCAGTAGTTGAGACTTCACAATGTATACATTTTTCAGATCATCTTACAAGTAATATGTTGCTTCTATCAGATCCTATACTGCCAGATAAATACTATAATTTGGTATTTTCAAGGCCTACTATTTAAATACAGTCATGCTTCAAACATAGCATTAGTTTTGTCCTTTGGCAATTGGGTTTCATAACCAGATGCATACTTTCACTCTAAAAGCACTCTTACAAGATGATTTGCTCAAAACCACGCTTTTTCAAGGCCTTCTGAAAAATATACTATTGCTAGGTGTCACACAGACAGCAAGACAACAACAGAGCAGCAAACATATGTATAATTATGTGCTGCAACAAAACAGATTTGCTACACTAACATACATTAAACCTTAATAAACTAGATATCATAATTACTAACCAGCTTTTAATCGCTTAATTACAATGGTCAAGATATCATTTTTTAAACATTTTTATAAACAAACAATTTATATTAATATCTAATTTTGTATTCAGATTATTAACAAAATGATTCTTTCATTTAAAACAAAATCTAATACTGCTATCATTCAGAACTTAACACGAGTATGGTTTTAGGAGCTGGCTCATAACGATCATGAGGCAAGAAGTGAACTAATGTGAATGAAGCACAAAAAGCATAGTAAATTTACTCAACAATGTTGCTATCCTGAATTTGGCAATGGTAAAGCACGAATAGGCCTAATGGCTACGATCATTTGCTAAAAGGAACAACGACGGTATACTTCATTCCTAACGGAGATTACAGCCTCCCCCAGCAGTCCAGCAATGCAGCTAAAACAAACACAACATATGCTTACCACACAGGTACATTTCCAGTCTACAGCAGCTAAAGGCTGAGAAACCAGCATAAGAAATATCCTACAATGCTTGTATTATAGTACTACACCGACTCTGAATAGCCAGATTAGAGAGAGAATAAACACTGATATAAGATCAAGTCACACTTAAAATGTCTTAATATTTTCTCTTAGTATTTTATCTATTATTTAGATAAGTTATCTACTATGCTATTACTACTTCTTATTTATTATGTATTTTTTAGCATGTTATCCGTTTGACTTAATATGGGTACTATGACAAAAGAAGATCCCTGAACGATGCTTTTCTTCGTAATAAAATATTTATACAGGTGACACAACACAAGATTTACACTCGAACACCGAGGTGCCCCCCCCGCCCCCAACAACCGCCCCCAGATGTCCTCCTCCAGCCTGCTGCACAACCCACAGCCACGACCGCAGACGTGAAGCCTGGCTGCTTTCCCACTCCTTCGTGCTGTGCAGTGCAAACTGTGACTGCACACTGAGCACAGCGCAGTTCAAGCGCAGTATTACCTCGGCCCCCGAGCCTTCCTTCGACATCTCTCAGACCGAGAAGGACTGCTGAACCAAAATAAAGGATGGCTGCTGGTCCAAAAGAATGAAAAAGCACACATTTGACAACTCTGTTTGCTCTGTCTGCAGGTTACATACCTATATTTAACAGTACGCTGGCACTTCTCATGGGTCTCTATATTTTGAGGTTCTGCTTCATGAAGTAATGGTTATGTAGTACATTCTTAAATTCAATGCTACCTCAATGCTAGAAGATTAAGTATAAACGTAAAGAACCAGAGGCTACAGCATTCACGGGGAATTATGAAATAGCAGGAAGCATGGAAACACCGCTAGGATAGGATGAATATTACATTAATGGACCAAATTTTTCAGGAAAAACAGAAAAGAGAGGTGGTGGTACAACCTACAAGTTGATAATATACAAAAATGGTACAGGCAGTTTAGAGGCTATAAGGGTTATACTAGAAAATAAAAACTCAAAGGGCTAAACACTAGGTGTAAGCTACAGACACCTAACAATCACAGATGCAAGCACTCAGCAAAGGTGAAGTAATAGTGGGAGATTCCAGTTTTCCTCACATAAACTGGGATATTGTAAGAAATACAGAAGCGGAAACTTAAATGAGCTAAGGCAAATAATCTTACTATTGACATTTTCAAACACAAAGGATGTATTAAAAAACTGCCACTATAACATCAGATTATTAGGAATAAACTTTAGATTTCTAAAGCTTCAGTTTAAAATCAGGATTTACGATTTTGAAAAAGGAGACTGTGAAGGAGCTTTCACGTAGTAAACTGGAGATACAAAGTCAAGAGAATAAAGATGGTCATACATGAAGAAAAATGAAATGCTCAAAAGAATTCACAAAAAGCACTACCCATTAATTCTTCCCTAAAGTTCAAGTTTTAGAATATAACAAATGAGAAAACTCAGAAGGAAGAAAGCGCTTTACAGACTGTAAAACAACTGCCCAGGATTGGAAGATAGAAACAGAATATACAAGCATAGCTGAAGAAAGATATAAGATATGCAAGACTTGCAAGAGGGAAGCAGAAAATGATATTGCAAGAAGAGCACAAAATACTGACGCCCTTTTTTCCAATACTTTAACAGTAAAGGTTCCATAAAAGTAGGAGTAAACTGTCTGATTGATAAATTGAGATTAAAAATATAACATGATAAAGAGCAGGTTTAAGGAATACTTCAAAAAGCTTTACAATATAAGATCCCACATGTTATAAAAATGAGCTCTGGGAGTATTGGGGCATTTTGAGGTTCTACAGGAACTAGGATGGTTAAAAAATAAATCACCAGGTGTTTTCCAGTCATACTTAAGGAAATGAGGGATGTTATTCACAGAACCCTAGCGAGAACATTTCAGCTCTCACTTAGAATCGGGGCAGAAAAATGAAAACATGAAAGTGGCTAGCAATGCACTCACAGAACTGGGGTCCTGGGTTCAATTCCTGAGTGACACCTGTGTGGAGTTTGCATGTTCTCCTCAGGATTGTGTGGGTTTCCTCCTACAGTCTAAAGACATACTGATACAATGAGGGGCTTCTGAGAAAACTGGCCGTGGTGTGCGAGTGTGCATGTTTGTGTCTGTGTCCTGTGATCAACTAGTGTCCAGGGTGTACCCTGTCCTGGCCTCCTTGTTGGCTGGGATGGTCTCTGGCTGCCACTTTTTGGATGAAGCAGTTAGAAAAAAGATGGATGAAGTTATGGAGGCTGATAATACGGAAACAAACTATACATTTCCAACAGAAGCTACGGAAAAAAGCTGTGCAAATAAAGCAGAGTCATCTATTTCCACATAAAAAAAATGAAGGCCTGTGAAAAAGTTAACAGCTGAAGAATTGACTGGAGGTTCCTGACTTACAAATATTCTGTGGGAACTGGGTTATTCAGTGGTTCTGCTGAAGAAATCCTACAGCACCTCACAGCAGGTGATTACAGCATTCTCTACCGAATTAACCAAAAGGGAAAGGATCACAAGGAAAAGGGGAAAGGGAAGAAAATCCCTGAGAAAAAGGTTATTAAGAGTGTTGACGTGGATGAACACCACTGCCCTTTTTTTCCCCACCTGCCAGACATCCCTCAAAATACTCGAGCACTGTGCAATCATTTCCCCAGCGGTTGCCGTGCTTTTACTAGGACCATAATTCCACCCTGTCCAATGCCTGTTAACACTGAAGAATGGTACCACTGCCATGTTTAGGTGCTTCAATATAAAATGAATTCTCCAAGCAGCCACAGGTATAGAAGATTTATACACCCTTATTGAGAGCTAGAAGCAAAATATCTAAAAAACATTATGCCTAAAAATCCCCCATGAAGTTCACAGAGCAAGATTAAATCACACCCCTGCCGAAGACAGTGAAATGATCTGGTGACAAATAACTGACCCTGAACTCCATTCCCTTATACTATGTTTTTGAGTAATACATGTATTCTCAGTTTTATTTATGAAGCTTTATTGGCCCAAGAGGTTCAAAATGAAGGCTATGAATCGCCCACCCAAACAATCAGCAAGAAACTCATTATTTCTTGCTGACAGTCATGTGTTTCATGTGTTAAAACCAAGGTCTTCCTAGATTTTACTGGTCTAGATTATAAGCATTTATATCACAAAACTCTGGTTTCTTTATGACATTCAAAAATCCAAATGCATTTCTATAGCAGGTCTTATTTCTCCCATGATTCTTTTAGCAGAAGTATAATTTGATTTTTTTTTACTTTTTAGGGAAGTCACTTTAGAAAAATGAAATAAAAAAATGATTAGGAGGATGAAGATGAAGACAGGTCTCTGTGCGATAAGTGATCTATTAGAATACTATGCAAATACTAACATACAGTAATCGGAATTTACATTACAAAATCACATTTGACACATGGGAGCTCTATTCAAGTTAAATCTGTGCAAATCAGAGTACAAATTATCAGTACACTCCAGATGCAGAGGTAAGTCCATTATAATAGGTTTTACTGTATCTATTAAGGTTTGTACTAACAGTAAATGCTTTTTATGGCAATGACACCAGTATCCTTATAACAGTATAAATTATTGTTCTGACTTAACACCTCTTGATTGGCCTCTCTTTCTGTCCCCTGCTCCCGCCCCTCGCTCCTCCTCTCTCCCAGCTTTTGTTCTCCAGCTACATTACCTTTGCTTACTGCCTTGTCTCTCTCACACCTGAAGAAGGCTACACGGCCAAAACGTTGTTTTCTTTCTTCTTTTTTTCAGCATGGAATAAACCTATTACTTGTTCCTTTGCAGGCTACGGATGCTGACGCAGCTACCCACCTAAATTACTGTTCTATGCATAACTATTATCAATGTATTTACTGTACATGGGCCAACCTAATGGGACAGATGCAAGCTTTTTCCCCAAACCTAACAAAAAGCCACATTCAATTTGGTCAAAAACGTATAAAACCATCAAACCCAGCAAAAACTCATTTCCCATTTTTCCTTATCATGTGATCTTTCAACAAAATAATTTATCCCTCATAAGACAAAAATACATATTGTTTAAAAAGACATTTACAGCACATTAAATTCATTCCAAATTGGAATTCTTTATCCATGAGATTCTTTGGGACTGATTTCACATAAAACCTGAAAGCAGGGTATTACCCTGTCCTTGGCTGGCGTATACTCGCATGAATACAAACGACGAATGTTTACAGCAGGACCGAATAGAAATTTATTAAACAATGTTCTAGTGGGGAAACCTTTCATCACACAAAACGTAATACAGGAAAAGGGCATTTTAACGCATGCCTTCTATCCTGTTGCAAAAGGTTGAAAATACGACAAAAACAAGGACGTTCATCAACTTCACATCATTCACCATGAAACTGGCACCCAGGTTCTGACTTTACAGTAGCAATTTCGAAACAGACAACCACCCATCTAAACTGCCGGCCCATCCATGCTCTTCTGTCCTTCCATCTAAACTTAAAGCTACATTGCAAAGTTCTCCTGTACTATGTATGTTACTACGTAGTGATGGGCAAAGTGTAATTACTAAATTGAAAGTCACTGGCAGATAGAGAGCATTTTCAAAGAGTATTATTCTTGTCTTTTCTTGCAAGAGAAAAGAGCCACCAACATCTAGTTGGTGGCCTAACACCAACATTAGGCCATCATGGACAACTTCTCCCATCCCCTCTATGACAGGCTTGCAGGAATGAAGAGCACGTTCAGCAATAGACTGATTCACCCACGGTGCGACAGGGAGCGCTACAGGAGGTCATTCTTGCCGTCTGCCATAAGACTGTACAACGCATCCACCTTGCGTCTTGGCAGAGGCAACAGCGACAGTGACCTGTTTCTGGACTAAACGCATATACACATATACTGCTACATTTGTTCTCTTTCTTTTTCTTTTTCTTTTTCCCGTTTACAACCACTTTTGTGCAATATATGCCAGGGACCTGTGCAATACATTTATATTTATATTTATATCTATGGTTACATCTATATTTATATTCATACGTGTGATACGATTTTCTGTGTACTGTTCTGTTCTAGTTTCCTCTTGTGTGTCCGGACTGTGAGTAACTCTTGTATTGTATTGTATGTATTGTACTATTAGTATATAATTCGTTACACTGTGGCTGTGTTGTGTGTGTTAAGCTGCTGTTGCACTGCAATCTCCCTCACGGGATCAATAAAGTATCTATCTATCTAGTCATTCTGGACAAGACATCCTCAAAAAAGGATGAGCAAAGATTGTTTTTCACTGTACAATTCGTTCTTGGTACAACCTTGTGATCTGAAGGCCTACTGATCCAGACTGCTCAAAGGACTTTTCTCATTTTTCACACTAAACAACTTTCAATGTAATGAATGCAAGCCCATCATTGTCGTGATGAAGATGACCATGTTAAATCATGCTGAGTACAGCTTAGTTTCCAAAACTGGAGTGATCAGCTTTTAAAATGGCGGATATCAGGTATTTGTTTGCTGCATCCCATTTACACAATGTAATGCATTGTACTAGTAAGACGTGTGATGGTGTTATTGAACACAGTGATGCGAGGCATGAACCTTGATCAAGACCTAGTATCTATGAAGTCCCTACAATTCTCCTCAACATTTTCCGTTTCTTCTCCTGTCCGCAGATTCCCTGCGAATCACTCGCTGACCAAGTCCCAGAATGCACCCCTTGCGCCCTTCATATGCACATTCCCATTCAAGTCTGCAAGGGCTTAGAGTGTCCCCATTTCTAAACTTGTTTCTCAAGGGTGTCTCAAGAGGGCCAGCAATGCGCCCGTCTCCGAAGTCTGCACTGGAGCAGACTCCAATGAAGGGAATTACCCCCAATTCTTTGCGGAACGGTGATGTTTCATGTTCCAGCCTATCACAGCGGAGAGAAGTTGCCATGGAGAATAAAATATTTGAGTTAGTCAAATGTAACTTTTGTTTTTTACAGTTTTAAAAATGTTGTTTTATGTATAACCATTTTCATTAGGCTATTTTAGAGTCATATGTATTCTAGGTCTGAAGTGTTTCGTTTTTAAAAATTGTGTCCCCATTTCAAATGATATTCATTTAACTACGGCGTAATTTATACATGGGGGGGGAGTATTTAACATACAAAGCTTTGAGGTACTGCTAAATTTATGTTATTTACTTTGACGACTTTAAAGCAATCCTGTTTAACGTGAATGGAGGTACTGGGGAAAACTAGATGAATTGTATTTAATAGAACAAACCTTTGAATAGCGCACCGCGGTATTGCCAAGTTTACTTCGTCCGTTTTGCAGTTACAGAATAGATGACATTCAATTTCACCAAACTGCGTGAGGCTGTCCCATTCCACTTTAAGTTTTGCATCCTTGAAGACTCTCTCACTTGGAAGTCCCCATTTGCTCTATGTCACAGAAGTGTGGATTTGGAGGAAGGGCTGAGGGGGCTGGGCAAGAACGGACACAGCTCTTCAGAAACAGTGCATGAAATGCTGCCTCTGCTAGAGCTTATTACTGGTCATTATTTACAACCTCCATTTTGATCAACAGAGCCATCCTACACACTGGATGAATGAAGATCTTGCACAGGAACTCAGAAATCATTTAATAAGTAATTGAAAAGTATGATTAGTCAAGGAAGCATGTAGCCTTGTTACTACTCTATAGAGTTCCTGTAATTTTAATTACAGCCAAAAGGCCCCAATATAGTTTTCTATTAGTCCACCGACAAAATCTCCACTATTGTTCTCAGGAACGGACACGCTGTTAGCCAAAGACCAATGGAAAGCATTCATTTGTAAATAGGGAACACAATACTTCCAATTATCTCTGCAACCAAAGGCTGTAATTGTAGCTACAAAAACATGGCAAATGAACAGCAAAAGAAAATAAGCTGCGATCTAACATGAATAAGCATTTTTCAGACAGGATTTGTTTTGGCCTAAAGAACACTGTACACCATAATAATATAGAAGTGGATGGGTGCCAGGATTCAAACTTGCAAAATTCAAAAATGACAGAATTTTCTTTGTTTCCTGGAAGCAGCTGTTTGCAAATTGTTTTGCTGCTGCTCAGACAAACACAGGACATGGTTTAGTGAGAACAGAAACCCTAGTGCTCAGAAAAGCAGCTCAGTACAGTAGCGACAAGGCCAGGAGCCAAACTGAAATTCCGATTTGATATAATAGGATATTTTATCGCCGAGGGAAAACTCAACGAACAAACTGCAAAAAAAACGAAGGCTCTTTCAGCCAGCCTTCTTCCTGCTATGACACCATAAAAACGCCTAGTTCACGGGTTTGAATGAACTGCAATGATGGACTGAATCTGTTCCACGTGCTACACACAAAAAAAATCTTGGCAGCAGGAAAACTATTGAACAGAAATCGGTTTTGTCAAAGTAATTCAATAAACACTGTTCCTATCCAACTTGATCAAAACAACCCTAGGTCTACATAGTAATATGCAGTGGTTTTCAAACCCGTCTCACATATTCTGTGGGGATAGGATACAGTCTTGTGAACATCAAATGACCTGAACCAGTCATGGAGATGGGATATAAAACCAGTCTAAAGGGATACCAGAGAGACTGAATGGTCAGCCACTACTACTGAACACATCACTTTTATCAAACAACTGAAAGAGGCATAAATATGGCTTGTTAGCAATGAAGTCATACACTTGAGAAAATAGCCTCGAAATCAAAATCTAAAGTTTAATAAAAAATGCAAGCCAAAGGGGAATGGTATGGTACTGACTGCAAAAACGGCAGAAAGAACTTTCAAATCAATAACAGAAAACCACAGATCTGCCTCAGATACTGCGTGATGGTAAAACATTACAAACACAAAGAAAAGAAACGCAACTCAAACAGGCATTTTTGTACAGAAGAAATAAACTGAAACTGAAATCCGGGAAACGTGGAATCAAAATTAATCAAAACCAGAAGAACGGCATTCACTGCTCTGACACTAACATCTTTAGCTTCGCAGTAAGAAGAACTGTAACATTTTTCAAAAGGACATTGTTTGTATTGACTGGAGCATGCACAGTATAACTTCATTTTGTAAAGTTAAATAGAACAGAAGTGTTTCAGAATCCAACATAACAATAGAATTTCCCCTCGGCCTTTACCAATCATGGCCTCCCAACAAACCCCATATAAAAATTGGCTTCTTTACTATGTTCTCCACACCGATAGCTGTTGTCTGGTGAGCGTACTGGTGCACTACGGCTGCCATCGCATCACTTAGGTGGATGCTACACATTGGTGGTGGTGGAGGGGAGTCCCCATTATCTGTATAGCGCTTTAAGTGGAGTTCCCAGAAAAGCACTGTTTCAAGATATTCTTTTGTGGTAAGTACTAGAAATAAAACAATAAAAAGGCTTAGCTTGTCAAAGCTGCACCATTTATTCTTATACAGTACCAATTTTTTTATTTTAAACGTCCAGAAATTCTGCCAAACTGACGGACAGAATCAACAGCTGAATGTAAACGATAATGTTGCAAAGTCTACAAATGGAAGAAAAACAAATATAAACGTGACTGATCAGAAGCTTGAAACACTTAAGACCTAAAAGTGGAAAAGACACATAGTAAATGTTTTGGAGTTGCGCACTTCAAACATTGAAATGGTAAGTAGGCATGCTTGGCTTATTTATTACTACATACACGTATATAAACGTGATGCACGGCTGGAAACTAAGTAAAACAAATGACCTTCTGCACATTCCTAATTAATTCCGAATACATTACGTTTTTGTCTGGGTTTCCTCCAGGTGTTCCAGTTTCCTCCCACAGTCCAAACACATACTTGTAGGTCAACTGGCTTCTGGGAATACTGGCCCTGGTCTAGGCGCGTGAGTGTTTGCGTCTGTGTGTGTGCCCTGCAACGGACTGGCATCCCATCCACGGCGTGCATGCCTGGCGTTCGTTGCTTTATCGGAAAATGGATGGTTGGATAACTGCCTGTATTGGAAGAAACTCTTAAGCAGAACAATAGTGTGGCAGCCTGAAATAAAAAGCTATTTTAATTTGCAGGAAGTGAGGTTAAAAACTTTAGTTTAGAACGAATACTGTAACACATACAGAAGGACAACTTAGGATTTACAGTGCAAACGCCAGTGCCTGAAGCACAGGTGGAGGCCTTCAGTCCTGGCATGGCACTGTTTTATCTCAGCTATGTCAAGTGTAAACCGGATTTGGCACTTTGGAAAAGCTCTGGTGAATGAAGATCCACACAGGAATATATTAAAATGCAGCCTGATAGTCTCCAGCTAACCAGGTGGCAATAGCAAGAGGAGTGGGTAACAGCGAATGCCAATTCTCTCTCTACCTTCCAAAAATGTTTGGACTCGAAGAGTCATGCTTCACTCCAGAGGCTAATCAGTCGGACTCTTCCCTCGTTGCTTCCTTCTCCTTCAGGTGCGACATATAGCCGAGGCTCAGCCAGCTTCCTAGACGGCAGAAGCTGACAGGCCCTGAAGGAGGGAGATGAAAAAAGGCAGCACGTCATTTCCCCGTTGCATTCTGGGGAACTCCAGATTAAAAAAAAAAACTTCACTGAACCTACTACATAGTTGTCAAGCACGGTCCTAATCATGTGCAGTACGAACAGCAAAACTGACACCAAGTCGCCTTACGTAGCATTAACAATTGACGTCATGCTCACAAATGCTTCAACAATGAAAGAGGGGAGGTTTGTCTTTTTTTCTCCAAATTTTACAAAATGTTTTGTAACTGGCACAGAAATTTACAAGTACTTCCATGCTATAGCCTTTCAAGTCTATCAGGTAAGCAGTCATCAGCAATTCTACAGCTGAAGCCTCTTCATAGGACTGAGCAAAGACAAAACTCCTACAGAAACTAAACTACAAGAGAGTTAACGACATAGTAAGTTACTGTTAATTCTGTTAAAGGAGATCAGATAAATGGCACAATCACACAGCATAACAAGGTGGAGCATTGCAGGCTTAAAACGTACTGAAGTGAAAGCCATGAGCCCAGTCCTTCCACTTGCAATGCTCAGCAGCAGTGATGCCTTTTGATTAAACCAACCAAGCAGTGCAACATACATGCCACTCTGTCCTCTAACTGGGGAACAAGCCAACAACAGACAACAATTACATGTGGTGCAAACAGCAGACATAACAGGTTGAGTCACTAACACTTTATTGGGTTAAACCACAACATACTTTGGTTACTTTTACAGAGTTTCAAAACAGTGGGGCCAATAATTATTCCAAGGCATCCTGAGCTCTTTATTATAGAATAGATTACACCCGAGTTATTCTTAGCACACAACATGTAATGTGGCTAGAATGGATATAAGGCTTCTTAGCAGGAACAGTCAGTCTTTTGGTATAAGAGTACAACTTTTAAGTTTAAAACCTGTACTGTACATAAACACACAATAACAAGCCTTCACAATCTGATAGTTTGTAGCTATCTATGTAAAAGACATGATGTAAATACATAAAAGCCTGTTCTACTGTATTTAAACCTAAAAAACACATCCTTAGAAAATCAGATCACCCAAAGGTCCCAATAACCAATTTTAGCCTTAAAAGAAGAAAACTAACACCTTTCAGCTTGAGAAAGACGTTTTAGAAAATTCAAGGCACACGTTCATAAAATTCCTAGCAAATCAACAGTGAATATTCTTGACAAAATGTGAGCTTAAAAACACAGTAGAAGAAAAGGCAATTTTGATCTGAGACACGGAATTTTAACCATTACCTTTTGGGTCACCCTCATTACAAGTATAATCATAAATTTGATTCATTAAGCTTTTTAGAAATAATATCATAAAAAGGAGCTCCACCACACTGCATATATTTAAAAGATCTTGTACTGAATAAAAAGAGACTATTTCCATTCTCTGTTGCACTGGATAACTGGCACAAAAAAAATCTCTTTACAAATCCTAAAATCAGTATAAATTCTGATGCATCTAACACAAGGTAAAGCTCCTTTGCAGAACTCCAGCAACTCAAATCACACCCACAGGAAAAGAACAGCTCACAGAGAATCACAGCTTTGACCAGGAATTGGCTGCAATTCCTTACAAACCAATATAATTTGCTTTTAAGCACATACTGTATATGTTGCAAGGCAACTATAACACTATTCTCACTCTAACTTTGTATTAGTCCTTGAAAAACAACCATCTATTTGTACACTTTGTCTACCTCCCTGACAAAAAGCAAAACACATTTATAGTTGTAAATGAAAACTGAAAAAGCAGACACTTGCATACAAAAAAACGGGAAGAGATGACTGCATTCAGGTTGAAAAGGGTATGCTACTTTCTATTACTAACTGTAGGTTACTTTCTGTAACTAACCATTAGTTCTGCAATCATTCTACATTAACAAATGCCTTGTGTTACATACATTTTCTCTATGTTGCGTTTTTTAAAGATGCAACACGGCGATCAGGGTTGCAGTTTACTTATTGTCCACCCTAATAAAGATCAATCTCAGGAGGGAAATTCAAATCCTATTAATTTGGCACAAATTTATACCGTCACACCTTCACTGGTTATTGTACATGCGTAAGGTTACGGTATGGCTTCATGAGATTAAGAAGTTATTTTGGTATAGTAATGTATCATCTCCGTGTTCACGTGTAGAGTTGGACAGTCCTAAACTTACACAATCAACCAAAAATAGTTCATGAAATGTGTTGAGTGGTCCTATAATTTCCAATAATAATTTATTATTTTTCCATGGCTGCACCTCATAGCTCTTCAGTCTTTGATTATATTCCAAAATCGGGTGCTACTCTGTAGAGTTCACACGTTCTCTGTGATCAAGAAATCAGGGGGTTTCTTGGGGTATTCCAGCTTCTTGCTCAAGTCCAAAGAAATTATATCTTAAAAGGCATCTCTAAATTGTATGCGTGTGTGAATTGGTGTCCCATCTTGTACTCAGTAGCTGCTGGCTAGATTTCAGGTCACCATAACCCTCTAAGAATAAAGCACTTACCAAATATAAATACCTGTAGTGCATTTTAGATTAGAAATGAAATGAAAGCAATGTGTATTTGAAGGTGAAGGAAAATACAGGCAATTTCATTTCATTTCAGGTCTTTCCCCATTTTAAGTGGTAATGCTTTAAAAAGATTTTACAGTGGGAATACACAGAAATGTCTTATGACTGCCCTGTCAAAAAAATATTCAGTCGCTTTTTTTTTTTTTACAGAGATACGAAAACCAGCTCAATGGTGAGGGCTACACTGTACCGCCCAAAAGTGTAAGAATCAAAGACAAAGAAACACAGCACATACAGTGCTTACAACCTCCACATACCTGAGGTTTCTGAATGGAATTAACATGCCACAGAATGAACTCTGTGCAGTCTTATTCAGCCTCCAGGACCCCACTGAGAGAGAACAGCAGTGGGAGCTTACAGATGCATCATCAGCCACCCCATGAAAGCATGGGAACGAAGCAGTGGTGCAAAGCCCTCACAGCACGCCTCTTCTGACGAAGCCCGCCTGTTAAAACAGCCAGCACCGCTTTCAGGGATCACTAACTTATACTGAAAGCTATTATATTTTTCCATGCCTCCCTCACTGAACCCCCCCCCCCTCTTTTCTCCCCAGGCTTTAATCACAGAGAAATTTCAGGCGTTGCTTTTGTAAAAGACTTACAGTACTTAAAACGCAGGCGGGCACAAATGAGTTTTCACACTCCTTGAAAGAGACACTCGATTGTGTGAAAAGCAAATGGAAAGAGTAGTCATGTAGGATGGCATAATCCAAACTGTTTAAGGTCTGCGCCAGGAACAGATGTTCACAGAGATTTTAAGCTCAGACATAAACAAATATAGTTTACACAGGAGCCCACTGGGCCCATCTTGTTTGTTTGGTTTCTAACGGACGAACGGTCCAGGCATGACACCCAGCCGTTTCTTGAAGGAAGGCAAGATATCAGCTTCAACAACATGGTGTGGCAACTTGTCCTACACTCCCACAACCCTAATCACTACCTTGCTGTGATTATTTCCGTTGACGTCAGGTAAAGCATACACATTCATAGGTATGACAAAGTGACATAGACGAAACAAGGCCTGCTTTCGTTATTGTTTTTTTTTCCTGTACCTTTCCAACTTGGAATTAGCAATGTTTTGGGTTTTTTAGGCCTCGGTTCACGGCAGCAGCTCCTGTACTGCACAGGGAGAGAGAGAGAGGAAGGGCAGATCTGACAAACCCACCCACAGCCCCTATCATGTTCTACCATTCTGTCACAACCACAGCAGCCTCTGTTCGGTGTCACTCCTGCAGAGCCCTGACGAATCCTAACACTACAGACTGGAGGCATCCTTTCCAATTGCTCGCTGCCACCTCCGGGGAATCCCGGCTGTAGTCTGCTAATGACATGAACAAGGTCTGAATTTGCACCACAGCTCAAGCTTCTCAACCAGCCCCAACTGTTTAAGCCACAGAAGAATCCCCATTTGTTTCATTTTCAGCTTCTCGTTTCTCTTGTTAATCTCACAACAGATTGTCTCAGTTAGTGAGCAAAAACATTCAGAACACAGAATAAGTACTTGACAGACCTTACGAACAAATGCAGATCATGTAAGACCTACAGAAAATCTATTAAACGTCCATTAACCACTAACAATTAAGTGTAACAATACTATACTGATCTATCAAAAGTGTCATGAGACATCTGACTAATCAGACAAACTTCAAGACTCATTTGGAAACAAAGCCAGGATAAGATTCTTTTCTTGTTACCACTGCAAGTGCAAGGGTTCATACTTCAGAGACATCTTGTTTTCATTTCCAACAAGAAGCGAACGTGGAACTGGGTGTTGTGAGACTGGAAACAGATCTGAACTGAACAGAATTGCAAAGCAGTCTGTTAAATTGTGAGCAATGACAAGCAATGCTCCTTTATACAGTCAAAAGCATGCTTCTAACACGTGACAATGTTCAGTGTCATAGCAAGGAAATGTGATGAATTATAGTGAAGTAGAGGTGAATGTTAACTTGCCAATATGTTCAAAATATTTACATAGCACTGTTAAATATTATTTTCTGTATTGATAGCCGAGTGGTGTCTGAAAATAAATTTTGTTATATGTAAGGGCAGTGTGTTTCGGGGCTGCCATATGTAGACTATTGCACAAGGACCAAATGTGAAAAACCAGAATATTCGAGATCAGAGCACAATTGCAGCCTTTATCAGTGTTAAAATTATTTGGCTTATTTGCTATTGTTGGCAACTTCAAACCTGATCAAGACAGCAGTTCTCTGAAGCCAAGGGAGGATGGGTCTGGTCAGTAGTGGAATGAGACTGATTAACACTAGGCCACTGCTGTGTTGATGAAGGACCAGTAGGTGGCACTGTGCTATAGGAGACACTGTCTTTCTACTAAGATGTTACAAATACATTGACAAATAATTTATAAATATATAAATACTGTAGCATAAGTAATTCGAAATACCATTCAATACATCTTTGGCCAACATTCATACAGTATCTCACTTAAGTAATTATTTGGCCTCTACTATCCAGTGTCCACACAAGGGTTAAAATGATGCTTTAGAGCCTCACTGCTCAGTGCCTGGCAACAATGATTAAGTTGCAAATGTTCTCCAGTCATTATGTTGCAAATATTCTCCCAAGTCAGGCATCTGAATATTTATAAATCACTCCAAAATTAAGCCTCCCAATGTGAAAAGGTGCCCGAGTGAATAGGGAATAATAAGCATGGAATCTGAGACATATTATAAGTATTAAGTTGGAAGTCGGGGTAAAGGGTATTTAGGAAGTAATGGAAAGATCACCATTCTAAGTCGCAAAGCAGAGACACGTCAGTATTTAAAAACATTTTGAAAACATACAAGTCCTTTTAAACACTTTAATTTAGTCATTATAATAAGACAGATCACACATGCATATAAAACAATTTCGGTCAAAGACGTGGCTTTCCAGTGGCCTATTGAAAATGCAATGGACAACCAGAACCACTAACTTGTTGACACTAATTGGGGTGTTAATCTCTAGTTTTCAAAAATTCCACTTTAGGCTTCCTCAATGTGCTCTACCTTAATGTTTCCTCCCTTGCTGAACTGTTGATGTCATTTCTCACTTCTCAAACCAACCTGCTGTGCAGAGGGCTTGTTGGCACAGAAGAGCTGCCAAGCATCACCTAGGTGTGTGCTACCCTTCAGTGGCAGATACAGTTGGTCCCCTCCTTTATTTAAAACACTTTAGAAGTGCTATACGAATGCAAAGTCTTACTTAACCATTGTGAAGCATCCAGTAACCTGAATGCAGCACAAATAACTGCAAAAAATCCAAACAAAAAAAGTTGCACAATATACACACTATGTATGCTGCAGACAAAAAAGTAAAATGAAAAAAAAATGCATTAAGATCTAAAGATTAAAAAGGGTGGCTCCACAGTCCGCAAAAAGCCAAAAGAATACCGAAGCAAAAAGTGAGAAAAGGCACAATAAGCATTAAAAGAGGAGAAACCAGAGTCCTACCTTTAAACCGACCGCTATAAGATGTGAAACAACACTGTGTGGAATAGAGGAAGAGAGAAAATGGGAAATTTAAGTTAGAAAGCAGGTTATTGCTTATTGCACAGCCAACAGAAAAATGAAGGGGAAAAATAAGGTTTAGTAAGAAAAAAAATCTCAAGATGTCGTAATCATGGATAGAATGCAGCGAGATGTGAGATGTTTTTGTTAGGGTGCCCCGGGATTAGGCAGCATAGGTAAAAAAACAAAAAGGAAAAACCCAAAGCCAAGCTCCAATACCGGGCGAGCCAACTTGCTCTTTACACTTACCAGCTGAAGTGGAATGTGTTTCTGATCAAATCGTTTGTGAGGATCTTTTCAGAGAGAGGGAGAGAGAAAGAAGGCTGTTTGTAAAGTGAACGTGACAGAGAATGATATAAAATAGGCTTCTCAATGGACACAATCAACCTTTGCTTTATACAACCTCACCATATTGTTATGGTACAGTATCTATTGTAACCAAGCAGCTTTTTTTTAGCGAAGCTGAATAACACCATAGACCTCCTATAGGGAAGCTTCATATTTCATTCCTTGATTTAGCTGTAGCCAATATATCTAAAAAAACTTGCCAAGCGTACGGTTTATCATTTTTAGATATTCAAAAAAGCCCCCCAAAAAACAACATCCTTCACCTTTCGTGTTCAAGTTACAATCAAACTACTTCTGACAAACCGCATGCCCTGAAATAAACCTCCCAATGTATAATACAGCAATGACAATTGTCGCCTGTGATTTGCATCCCAGGTATGCTGCATATCCAGACTCGATCTCCAGAGAACCTACAAAACCACAAAGCCGGATTTTACTCCACAGAGCTCTAGGCCTAATAAAAAAAGAAAGAAAAATTCGAAAAATATTATCTTGAAATATATTCCCATAAACTGAAGTACTTATGAAAACACTTATGCTCCACAAAGGGTATAATTTTTACTAACTGAAGAGAAAATATTGATGATTCTCTTCACCTATGCATTTCGACTAACTTATTTTAACCAAAATCATCTATAGATATATAAACCAAACTATTAAAGAATTATCTGTGTGCCATCCATTTAAAAAAAAAAAAACTAAAAGGCCAGGAGCCATGTTACGGTCAACTTTTCAAATCCTTTTTCTCTGCACTACCACTTTCTTCCAGCAGGCCTTTCGGTTGTCCTAGTGAAAGCCTAAGCACGGGCAAACATCCATCCATTTCCTGACCACTTCATCCAATTCAGGGAAAAGGGGGAGCCGGGGCCTATCCCAACAAGCCATGGGCGCAAGCTGGGATACCAGTCTACTGCAGCGCACACACAGACACAAACACACTGTCACACCAGGACTAATCTCCCCTGATGCGAGTTAACCTATCACCGATAGCGCCGTTATAATTTTGGAGTGTGGGAAGAAACCGGAGCAAACCCATGCCAACATGAGGAGGACAAATTCCACACATTCCCCAAATTACCAAGGCCTGGAATTGAAAGCAAACCCCCGCACGGCAGGGCAGCAACGCTAACTAATGCGTCACCATCCAGCCCCAAACAGAGGTTTCCAACATATTCATAGATTTTTCACTTGCCAAAGTAGGTGCTAAGTCATTCTGCATGTGTCACAGGGCGCGCGAAGATGCGATCTTACAGATGAAAGCCCCCAACAGCGTAAATGCGTTCAGACTAACCCAGAACACCGCAGAAGAGACCCCAACTTTTGCATTCTCCAGTTCGGCTCTGGGAAGTCTGAGGAATTCCGGTTGGGTTTATACTGTGCTATGGTAGCACGAACTATTCCTGTACTGGTCTGCATTACGTCAAATTAAAGCAGATGGATCATCTAAAAGGCTATTGTAAATGTGCCACAGCTAAAAAGCAAGAATCGTGAGAAATTATCAAGGATTTTTTCTTTGTTCCAGTCAGTTGAAAAGGTATTCTTTGTGATTGTGATTCAAAACACACTCAATGCAATTGCTAAAGTACAACATGTAAAGGAATAACCACAATTAAATTATACATCTTTAATTAACACTTATCCACTTCATGTTAGAAATATCCACAGAAGGTGGTGGAGTATATGTGTTTTATCGTTATAAAAGGAGCGTCCTGTTTAGCACTGTAGTCCACCACAGATAAAGCACATGTACTCAAGTATTTTTAAGTCCTTCCTTAAAATTAGCATCTCTGTACAGTGTGGTGAAACCACCAGCAACAAATTAAGTTTAAACTTGAAGGCAGTTTGGCAATCGGTATTCAGAAACCTTTATATCCCCTGTTGTTAAACAGTACGCTGGTATTATGTCTTTCAATCTTACCGACATCCCCAAACAATGAATGCAGTACAACCAACCAGCAGTTTCAAAATGAAAGGGAAAAAAAAGCAATAATCTGACTGACTTTAGGCCACATTGCTAGTTAAATCAGGATATTATTTTCTAATTCAATTACAACATAATATCTTTAATTGATCCTTTTTTCAAACCAGACTGTTCAATGGAGAACAAATTCTCATTTACAATGATAACCTGGAGAGTGGCTCACTTACACAGCAGTCATTTACTGAGCTATCTGAGAGTGGTGTATTTCTGAAGGGTACACCAGCCAGATCCGAGTCCATGACCCACCTGTCAGGAATCCTAACAACTATTCTATGTTGATGGCCTACTTTAACAAAAAAAAGTAGCCTTTCTACATTTGGTAAACGTCTGCTAAGTGATAGTTAAGCTTGTACACAACAGCGGAATTTTAATTACATTCACCATCTTACATACCTTCTCAAACATTCATTTTTTAACTCTGTTACATACTGTATAGAAAATCCTCCTGTATCTAAATCGAAAGGTTAATTCTAGATATTAAGTAATTAATTACTTTAAACATAAAACATTCAATTAAGGGTGCAAATGATCAAAATATTTCTGTTAGAATTGGATTCATTATGGCAATACATGTATGAACCAAAGCAAGCACAAAGTTTAAAAATCCACCACACTTTCAGGGAAAAGCAAATACAATACAGATAGAAGACATTGTCTGAAAACAGCTTTTGCTTCTATATCTTGCAACAATATCCGCTGTCCCAACACTTTCCCGCAGATAAACGTAACATATAGTTTTTATCAGACTTACAGACTTATTTTTTCATCCATCATGGTGACACTCCACTGAATGCGCTTGTAATTGCGCCCTCATGTGTAATACGCTTTGATCTATTTCTGTAACTATTTTTTGCCTTTTATTTTCACTGATTGCTCTTTCTTTGACTATTTTGTCTTCTCTGTAATAAACACACAAGCCTCTTGGGGCAGTCATTATCGTAAAGGACAATATATATACACTCTAGATTTTTCATTAAAATTGTGAATCACCAAATATTTATTAAAGGGAAACTGCAGTCCGAATTTCTCAGGCCAGTTATTAAATCTCAGTAACAAAATAAGTTATTTGACAGTATCGCAACATTTTACGAATTCTGAATTAAGTATAAAATTGTGAAATGACTGTATAGTTACCATGTTGTCATAAACCCCTGGTCTCGCAGAGGGTGAGAGTGAGAGTTTGCACAAATTGCATGCAGCACCATATTCTGTGATACATACTAGAAACGTAATCTATATTGTGATGTAAATTGGAGGTTTTATGCGTTACTGTGCACGTTTTACTTTCATTGCAGTTTGAAATGCACTCATCAATTAAGCTTCTTTCTAAACCCCCCCCCCCCAATATAAAAATAGGACTGCAGTTTCCCATTAATTCCAACACAACTGTGTTTTTCATGTCTCCAATGATGGCTACATACCCTGGGTCCTCATAAAGGAAAGAGCGAGGAAGCATAGACAGACAACTCTGACCGGCCCGACTTCAAGCAATTTGACGTATAAAATGTTGCTGGGACCACAGACATGTACCCGACGTTCAGCGCCGACTGCAGGAGAGGACAAATCGACAAATCGCTGTAAACCCAGGAGGGCTGTGTCCTTTAGGGAACCAAGACAATTTTGGTCCGCACTGAACCAACTGTGTGCCTCGGTTTGTGGAATCCAGAACTGAGCAGGCTTGTGACATAGTCCTAGCTCGAATCCGCAGCGCCTCAAATCATACAGCTCAACCCGCACTCAGGCCGCTGGAGAGGTCACACAAGACGCTTTTAGTAGCGGATGTGCTGAATGGTTTTAATTAAGAGTTTCAGGACAGACAGATATGTCAGCTTGTCTTGAGAAGGTGGTGTATCTCAGACTGCCTCTGTCTCGTATGAGAATGGTCAATGTGAAAACTACTATAATGGCAAAGGGACCTGTTTATACACAAGCTTCCCAAACAAAGTGTGATTAGCATTAATAAAAGCACTTTTATGTTTAATTTAATAATGAGAAATTACCCTTTAGGCACAACTGACTTGTCTATTTGTGAGTGCTAAAAAAGAATTAAAAACACAGAAGAAGCAGGGTCAAGTTGTTCCTATAGAAATAGAACATAGGTGTCAACTGGGTTTGTTTTCTGTATTCACCATATGATTAAATGTCCCTTTAATGAGAGTCATTTCTAAGACAGCTTTGTCAAGCTGCCACTGTAACGCTGAAGCACTGTAAATTTGAGCTTGGGCCACATCATCCTTGCTCTTAGTATCATTCAACTTCTCTCTCTCTCTCTCCAAAACTCAAAGGGCACCAGAGAGGACATGTTTCTGAATCTAATGATACCGATACTTACTGCAGACAAGGAACCAACCTTTTTTCTTGGAGAATTTCCAGAAACTTGAACAAATGCGTACATTGAGATATAAACAACGAGCGGACAAAACGTTAAGCCTATGACTTCCTCTTCTAAGTCTGGCTCAATGCTAAATCAACAGCCCTCTTGCAGACTGGTCAAATGCACATACACACTGTAACGAAGGAAAAATGTGCTATCCGAAAGAGTATAAAACAGAACTTAAAATCATATAAAAAACAGCTGTTTTTCATCACCCATCTTAATAATATAGCCTAATTCACCTCTTTAGGAACTGCTCAGTACATTTACAAAAATAGCCATTCCAAATTTCCTTAAATAGAAGCCAATACAAATACAAATAGATTAACTGTTAATAAAAGAAATGAAATCAAATTTATTTGAATTATCAGCAGAATTCAGCTGTATAGATCAAACTCGAATGATGTAAAGCTTAAGCACAAAATCTGTAATTTGCCTGAACTTGGCTAAGCAATGGTATGACTTACAATGAGAAGTACATTTTTAAATAAAGGCTGACATGTATTGTATATCCATGGCTGCAATCATCGCAATATTCAGTTTACTTATGAAACCAAACAAATGTCCCTCATGGAGAGCAAGCTGGGGTATGCGAAAAGACGAATTCCTAATGCAAGAAACTGCTAATAAAGTGATGTTAGTCTACACATTTTCACACTGGCTTTCAAATTCCTTGATAAACTTAAATGTTGCCTTTTGGAGGACACTACATGACCTTGTGGAATGGAATGACACTGCTCCTGTAAAAACGCATTTTCACTTTTTACTAAATCTCTCAGCAGTGCAGTGTTAAAACAATTCCAAACCTTCTAATTGTCACTTCAATATTTTGCTGCAGACATTACATGACACTCTGTCTTGACAAATATTTTGCTTTTCTTATACTTCTGGAAGTGAAAAACACAGGCATTGTTTTTCTTTCTACAAAGCTTCTCTAAAAACATTTAGAAGATTCTAGACTTCCCAGGTGTTTTACGAAAAAAGGTTTTCTAGATGCAGTCTTTTTAAATCCTACTGCATTCCCGGCGAGGTCTCGATTGTGATTTCTTCGAATGCAGTCAATTTGACGTGACAATGAAAATCAGCAACAAGGCAAGTGCAAGATCAGAAACAATTAGGCTTAGAATGTCCAAATAACCCATCCCTCTTTTTTAAAAGAAACAATAATAATTCATTCTCTTTTGTTTTTCTTTTTCTGCCCTGATTACTTTTTGGTAGCAGGCCATCACTTTTCTGCATGTTGATTACGGTCTGCACTCAATAATGCAAAACAGTGGCTTTTGCACTGATGATGCAATACATAATTTGAAGCAATTTCCCTTGCAGAACATCCTTCTTTGTGAAGGGTAGATACAGACACATGATCATTCTATCTTATCTAGCTTACATGATAACTTAATTCCTGTACACTCCTCTAGCAGACTGCCTGGACTGTTAACAGGCCTGTCCCAGGCTTATCACAGGCTCTCTTTATAGTCTCGTTTACATTTGTCCAGCAGGGGAACTGTTTAAACTGTCATTACAAAAGGTAACGATTTCACGGAAATAAATAAAATGTCAATAAAAGCTATCCACTGTTTCTGCTGTTGCCATAATTTCCTTTTCAAGCAGATTTTTAACCACTGTGCAGCCCCAGTAATTCAAAGACAATCTTCCTTAATGAAGCAGGATTTCTTACAGGTGTCTCTATAATTTTGCTTAGCAGCGTACGTACTGAAGTGGTGTTTGTATTAAATCTCCTTCTGAAAGCAGCTTTTGCGAGTCACACTGGGCTGGATGGTTACCATGAAGGAGCCATAAAAACAATTCGGTCTTTGCCACTCCTTTACAAGTAGCCGAGATTCTGTGAACAGCATTGCCTGGAAAGGAGAGAATAGCCTTCTCTGAGGAGACTGGCCTTCCACTGGAATTTGTCAAAGTAAGGCAGAGACAGGAAATTGGTACACCTACCCACAGATGGGAGCAATATTAAAGAAGAAAGAGCTGCAGTTAAGATCTGAAACATTTAAGGAAGGATGGCTCAAAGGCCAGTAATATGACTCCTTTGATCATTACTACAGGGGCCATATAAATAAAAGCCGACAAGGGTTTGTTTGATGGTTTCCTAGTTAAACATCTGTACGACAACAGCAGATACCCCTTTGTGTAATACTAGTACCAGTATCAAACAGAACGAACAAAGAAAACAACATGCCTCAGGCTTAGGAATGGCAAAGTTCTATAGTAAGTAGTATTAAAAGAGAGGTATTACAAGTACTAAATGCATGTAAGATAAATAATTCAACATAGCTTGATGGTATTCTATCAAAAGTACTTTTGGAAACAAGTTATGCAGTTAATAATCTATTTACAAACATATTCTAACAGTCACTTAGGACAGAGACAGGAAAACACCAGCACCCATATCTATAAAGGGTGACAAAAATGACCAAGTAATTATTAACGAATAAGTCTTGCTTGTAATATGTGTAAGGTTATGAAACTTCTTTTACGTGGAAGTTTATGGAAACAATGAGAAATAGAGGATCATCTGCACAGCAGTACAATGATAGGAGACAGTCAGCATGTTTTTAGAAAAGGTCGGTCTTACACGACCAGTTAAGAATTCTTTGAACAAGCAAATATTCCATATGTTACTGCTGTTAAGTCATTAGAAGGCTTTTGATAAAATTCCTCATAAATTATTAAATCCTAAACTGCAGACAGCAGGCATTTTAGGTAATGTTCGTGCTCGTTTTGAGAGCTGGTTAACATAAAATAGTGTGCAGATAAGACAAATGGAATTGCGGTTGTACCACAGGGATGTGTATTAGGGATGCAGTGCTCTTCCTAATTTATGACAAAAAGAGTCTGGTATAGATAGTCAAGTAGTGATTTACCAATGATGCAAAAAATGTAGGATTAGCAAACACTGTAAAAGCACAAAAGCAAATTCAGGATTTCAATAAAATTCAAGACTGGGCAAGCACCTAGCAGATGACATTTAGACAGCTGCACATAGTAAAAACAAACTATAAATATAAATGGGTCACAATGAATTAAAAGAAGTTAGGTGTTTATATTAGGTGTTAGGTGTTTATATTGACTCATCATTTTCATTTCATTTTGTAGGTAGTGTGGGAAGGTAATAAATATGCTGATATATCATTTAAAAGTACAGTCTATAATTAAAATTAGGGGTGCCATGTTAAAATTGTACAACTGGTCAGACCTATTTTAAAATTGTGTACACAAGTTTCGTAACCACAATACAAAAAAAATATATTGCTGCTTCTATGGAGTCAGTCTATAGGAGAGGACCGCAAGCAACACCTGGGCAAAGGAACGTCATACACTGTCAGGCTAAAAGAACTGTTCCTATTTTGTCCTGAACAGACTATGAGGGAACCCGTGTATTTTTTTCAGAATCAGGAGCAAAGCACAAAACACAGGACATAAATGTAAACTGTCAAAATGAATTCAAAACAGGGAACAAGAGGCACATCTTAATAAAAGGCTTTGTGGCAGTATGAAACAAGCTCACCAGTCATGTGGCTGAAGCCGAGCTGAGATCCTGGCTACTTTCAGGAAACATCTGGATGAGGTACTTGGATCAATTAGCTACAAGCAACCAAACGGGCTAAATGAGCCAAAAGCCTCTTCTTTTACGTGACCTTTCCAGTAAAAAGCCTTGCCATGCCAACACGAGTACCTCCAAACGGAAATGAAATATCCAGTTCTGCCACAATGCTTCCGTGCTTACTGAAAAACGCCTCCTGTAAATGTCCACATCAAGCCACAGAAGAAGCAGCTGATCAATGTTAGCACATACACTTCTGTTTGGTCCATGTACCTTTAATGACAGACAATGCGGCAAGCCTACTTTAAAACTGCTAAATTCAAAGCAACCACTTCTGCTTCATGGCGATGTATATCTGCATCAGTAGATTACTTCTTACAGTTTACAAAAGGCATTACACGAATAGGACAAACTCAACAACGGCTCCTGTACGCTATATTTGGAAAAACTGGAATATCTAGGACGGCTAGACCAGCAACAAAGCTAGCAGCAAGCATAACATTAACACCACCAAGCCCTTATTTTTTCCACATGAATCATATACAGAGAGCAAGCTCAGAGCCAGAATTGACAAGCATAAGTCCACAAATTCAAATGCACATGGATCACAGGCAATGAGTAACTGATCCAAAATGTTCAGCTATAAACACCACATTTAGCACACATAATGACAACTCTAAAAAGGACGGTAGGAGGTAAAACACTGGTACAGTATGTATGCACATAATGAGCATGTTAAATCCATTTACACCCAAGAAATACAATTTACCTGGAGAGTTCACATAAACGCATATCATGCAGCATTTCCAACTTGATTAATGTGGATTAAAAAAAAAATTATGCTGTTTCCTGCTCATATCCATTGTAAAAGTGCCTTAAAACAACTTACTGGATGCAAGACTACTTACCAACTTCAAGGTACTGGAGCCCCACCTTTCAGGAATGCTTAAGCAGAGTATACGGTGTCAACTCTGCATACTTAAAGAAGTGTTTCAGGATCCAACGTAACATATATCATTTAAAAGCATAGCTTATAATTAAAATAAAGGGATGTCATGTTAAAATTGTACAATGCACTGGTCAAACAAAGCCAGAAAAATGTATGTCAAAACAGGACAATTGTTTCAAAACCACAGAAACAAAATCCGCAAACCTTTATGTAATTTTACAATTATTGCCTTGTGCATCAAAAGAGATTAACATACAATATCCTCCTGGCCTTTACCAATCATGGCTTCCTAACAAACCCCATCTAAAAATTGGCTCCTTTACTGTGTTCTCCTTCCTACTGATAGCTGATGTGTGGTGAGCATACTGGCGCACTATGGCTGCCACCGCATCATCCTGGTGGGGCTACACAGTGGTGGTGGTGGAGGGGAGTCCCCATTACCTGTAGACCACTTTGAGTGGAGTGTCCGGAAAAAGCGCTATATAAGTGTAAGGATTATTATAATTAAAGTCTGCTGCCCCTTCAGTAATATGTAACAAAGAGTTCCTGCAATTATTCATACTAAAAATCAATGTAAAAACAAACTTGATTACCAAGTTGTTGCAGGGAAAAAAGGTTACTACCACCATCTTGTTTAGCTGCTAGAAGCCCACTCATCCGAGGATCTCATCCAGCTATTTCTTGAAAGAAGTGATGGTATCAGCTTTGTCAGAGTTTGACAGGCCAAAAGGCTTTTCTGAGGTTTTCAAATTGAATGCAGTACTTAAAGCTTTGTGGGTTGACCTGACCAGATAATCAGAGCTTTAATTAATTTCAGACGTCAAAGCTCGACTTGGAAGAGTTTGATTGGTACAAAAGGGGTCAAACTAAATTCCCAGGAGGAGGAGAGAAACGGGCCTTTTGTTTCCTGCATGTACCTCAGAAACCTCTTGAGAAGCTGGACCTGCGGAGGGTCAAGGTAATGCACAACATGCTATTTTTAGCCATGTAAAGCTTAAAAAGATGAATGTATATTCCACCGTATGTTGAGGATCTGTTTATGACATCAGAGAAGAATGGAAATTGTATATATAAAGGATTTTGTATGGGTTCTCTTTTCAAGAATTGTGACCAGCATTTACTGAACTGGGATTAAGAAATACAATATTTCAGTGTCCATTAGTGTGAGATAATAGAAGGTGTAGCCTTTACTGGATCTTGGCAATCAACTCTGAGAAAACAGCAGGTGCATGAATCACCAGCAAAACACGTGAAAGCAGAACACTATGCCCCACACTTTAAAAATAAATGATTTTGATCATTCAGGTATTAAAAGAAAAGTCAAGACCTAGATTTTCCAAGAAATGTACATAACATAAGATTTAAACATACAGCATAACTATTTCTTCTCAGCTACACAGGGAAGTACTGTATGTAACTCATCCGCAAGATTAAATATGAATTATGCCACAAGATTGGACTGTATGTACAGTAAGTACACATCCAGCACACTCAATGTATCTCTAAATCTAGCAAAACATTAAAACATGTGGCTGATGATATAAAATGAAACTGTTTGTCACGCATTTAAAAACACCGTGTGCACTGTAAACCTGGTTTCACATCTTTCAAAGGATGTGTGTCTCAGTTTAAAAAAGCGTTATGCCTGAGTAACACTGGCTGCACCTTTGTTTTCGCTGTACAATGGCAGGATGCCTCCCTCCTACTGCTGTACTGTAGACCTCAATGCAATTATTTCAGATTATTTCCAGTAATTTGACGATTCCCTTTGTTGGTGATCAGCCCTTCATAAAACATGTCTTCTGCCGTTTTTTTTTCCGTTCTAGACAAATTAAATATAAATGAGTACATTTTAGAAATGCCTGTTGATTCATAACTGCAAAAACGTCAGATTACTCGTCAATATATGGTAATGCTATAGTGCTATCTGCTGCAGGTGATTTTTTTTCTAGCTCTCCGGCTAGTTCTGCATCACTGTCTACTGTGCCACTAAAAGCTTTTTTATCCACTGTAGTGTGGTATCGGATTCCTTAATGGCATTAGTAACCAGGCAATTGCTTAGCCTTTCACTCAGAAAAGAAGTGCTGATGGGTTTAATATATTTCAAGCAAGACAAATGTCCCTGCAATTCCAAAGTTCTCCCAAACACTCATCCAACAGAACTGTTTCGGACAAACTGTACAGCCTATTTTGAGGTAACCACAAACAAAAGTAACCACCATTATATTTATTTCATTTTGTATGGCCTTTTGTTTACTTCCTCCGTCTTCATCTTGCCCACGATTCATGGTGGAGGACCTCGGAGGTCAATTTCACATTACCGCCCTGTGGGTTTGTCTTAGAAACTCAAGGGAAATACTGATATGCACTTATTGTACATCATTAAAGCATCTTTATGTTTATCCTCCTTTCATAATTTGTCATTATAGATATTATATGCACTGTCTTTTAGCAGTGAGGTTATATTATTGACATGCATGCACAAGGAGTATGATCAGCTATTTAATGACATGCATTTTGCAGGAGTATGTAGAGAAACCTAGAATTTCATTATGGTCAGAAACATATGAAAGGCTGCAAATTAACTGGTGCAGTACAGTAACGAATACCAGATCCTTTAAGATCTGGTACACTACACTATCATTTCTCAAAACAACCCATTTTTCTACAATTCATTAGTCATTTCTGCTCTTTTACACTTACAGCCTGGATGGCTGCCACAGAGAAGGGCAAATTTGCTTTGCAGCTGAACTTAAAGCAGAAATAAACTAAATGCTAGGCTTGTCAGTGTCGGTTATACCTCTATCTTTTTTTTAGTTTTTTCTCCATCCAGATATTTCTTCACATGGGTTGGGAAAATTCTCATTTAAAAAAATGACTACTTTACGTCACACTGATGATCAGCAAACACACTGCTATAACTGTAACACTACTGAAAACCTGAAAGCTCCACAATGAAGAGGAACACCCCACCCCTAGTCTGCAAAGACAACAACTGCTTAACTTTAAAAAGAAACCTTCTAGGCAGGAATTTATTGATCACAGTCACAAGTTTTCTAGATCTTATTTGAGGAAAAAAAACAATGTGTGTTTTGGACTGATTACAGAGAAACAAAATAAACCGATGAAAGCAAGAATCCATTGTTTGACAAACATGGAATCCCTGTTTTCTTAGCTAACCATAAAAACTAAAGCCCCTGCTTACAGCCTGGATCAAAACACACACAACACACAGGCCTAGGGAAAGGAAAGAGGCAATACCATCACAGAATGGGATGTTATGTAGCGCCCACCTTCAGCCTATATGCTTTTGATCAGCATACAGAGATTTTCAAAGGGTATAAATAATTCAGCAATAATTCCAATGGTATATAATATGCACTCCCAGTTCTATAATAAAAGTACTCTAAAAATATCCTCCGTTTTCTAGGCAGGAACACAAAAGCATTAGAACGCTAGTATTTGTGTAGATCTCTTGAAAGAAAACCCAACCAGCTAGGGGTATACGCTTTTCTGCCGATTTCAGTTTGAAGTGCTTCAATACTTAGCAATAAATGCCTGAGTGGCCACATTGTGACCTCTCTCTTTCTCTACCGCATTTCCTAAACGAAGGTCTCCCTTGAATCACAAGGAGAAAAGAATGTCAGTTTTGAGTCTCCGTGAACAGTGTTGTCAGACAACACAATAAGGAAGCCAACAAGTTGAGGGTCAACATTTGGGACAACCGTTATCGTGATAGTACATTTCCACTTGGACTATGTTTAACAGGACAACATGATCTTGACAGTGCGCCTGCCTCGCATACATTACTGAGCTGGTCGGGTCAGTTCAAGATAGATATTACGAGTACAAGACCAGCAAATGACACTCAAGCTCTAAAACACCTTCCAGCCTTGAATGATCCCAAGTCATGAGTAACCTTCATGCAGTATACTAAAATTTCAAACATTAAGCTACTGGGGTGGTTTGAATCATTTACATTTTGCTACCATGCGTTATTTTGGTTAGCTCTGTGAAATCATTGAAATATTTATGTTAAATACGATAAAGAATCCAAGAAATAAATAATCTGTATTATCCCTACCTGACCAAAATATGGAAAATACCTCATAAAATGAAGCAGTAAGGACAACATATCTCAGCACACAAAGCCACAAGAAAAATGAATGTTGATCGTCCACAAAATTCAATTTCAACAGCCTAAAATATTTAAACTCCAAATAAAAGAACACATCTGAAAAATATGGCGGGTAATTTCTGAGCTGCCAGTTTACTGCAGCATTAGCAGCTACGATGAAAAAGGACAGTCATTTCAAACCCACAAAAACAAAATCCGTAAAACCTTTATGTAACTTTACAATTATTATTGCCTTGTGCATTAAAAGAGATTTAGCATGACAGGAAATCAATCTGGCCCAGCATACTTTCAGTTTTAGTCACACAGCAATAACTACATTGGGAAGAACTTACAAAAGTTATCTTTTTTATAATAAAATGTTTCCAAAATATGAAATAAAATCATAAACTGGGTACTTAAACAGCATGCACAAAAACTGCACAAGGCAGCTCTTATAATCCAAGAGCACAGGAGAAACCTGTTACTCTAGGTGAAAGTTAAGAGAAATTCAAAAGGCGATAAATCCACATTCTCTGTACTGACACACACACACACTACCTTAGGGTCTGCATTCGCAAGACACTGCAAAGCACTGGGCAGGTGTGACAATGACATGCAGTGCCGAGGCGATAAGGCAAAGCAGAACCAAATGTGATCCACAGTGTCATTCACTGCTGCAGTATTAAATCAGTTAGGTTTGCCCGGGATTGCTCGTAATTCTTCTGAGAGACGTATTTTCAGTTTTAAATAAACGCGTTCCATCTGAAAACGGGAAGTGTCACACTCTCAGGCCTTACCTGTCTCTCCGGATCTCGGTATGGACCAAACAGTAACAATACATTAGAGTCCAATAAAAATAAGATGACCACTCATTTTAGTCAAACAAATACATAAATTGGCATATCCATGAAAAGCTGGGCAAACCAACTATTACTATTTGTTCTTCAGGAACAAGTGAATTTGCCAGCTGCCATGCAATGTTCAACAATGAAACTGAGCCTCACTTTAATTCCTTAATGCAAGCAGTAAGTTGTCTTAATGTAAGCAAGTTTGTTGTAAGGATGAACTTAAGGGCCTGTTTCACACGTATTATTTTTTCTCCAACACAACCTAAAATGCAGTACTGTTGCGTCTTTACTCAGCAGAACAGTCATCCTCTTTCAGGAATTGAGGTCCACTATGTTTAGAGTAGCACGCTCATGCATTCTGGCCTGGCTAACTGTACAGAGGCTGGCAGCACCAACCATTCGCATTTTCAAGCAGTCAGTTAAGGAAGAGATTCCCTCTAGACTACGAACGGCTATTCAAGTCTTTAAATGGGGTGTGTTTTTCAATGCAGTGATAGATTCTTGCAACTTCTCACCATGTCTTTGACGGTATTTAAAACGCCCCTTTTCCGGCTTTGAAGTGTACATCACCTGTACCATCTGAAACACGAATCAAATGTCATAAATGCAGACTAAGGGGAAGTGCATTTAACATGGAGAACAGGATGCACTACCTTACACAAAGGGTTGTGGGAGTGTGGAACGGGCTACTCAAGTCATGTTCATGGAGCTAATCCCATCTGTTTGTTGAAATTGTAAACAGAAACAGATTCAGTTCTAGCAGAGCTATGCAAGCCAAGTGTAGATGCTAACTCAGAAAAATATCTTCCCTGTCTTTTACAAATGTAATCCTCTATACAAAAACTCAATAATCTGTTATTTCCAAATGACTTTCACTAATTGAACATCTTTGTTTTATTTCATTTCAAGCCATAATAAGCTGTCATGAAATCTAATATACTACTGGATTAATAAGTCAAGACGTTTTTGCTTAAATCTGTTTTATTTCTGTTTATATTGTGCGTAGTGCCGGCAAGATCAAAACTGAAGATTTAGCTACTACTCATTAATAAAACTTAATAATTCCACATTTGTTAATAATTAGTTTTAAAAAAACAAAAGGGCATGTCAGTAAATTACATACATGTATATTTTTCTATTATAACCCAGAAACTAGAGGGGGTAGTGAATAAAGTGATAACATTTTCAAGGAACCATGAATTCATTTTTTTCCCCCGCAAGCAGAACAATTTTGAAAATAGTTCAAACCAGGATGCAGCACCGTAATAAGTGACAAACAGAAGCAAAAAACATACATTTCATCCTGGAGACGCCTGATTGCAACAGGTATACATAACTATATTTGTCTTAATGAGGCTTAGTCAATTATTACAGTGTTAGGCCGCAAGAGTCTTGCCTAACCTGTAGGGCAACTACTTTCCTAGGCGAGCTGTACCTAGTCAAAACGCAGTGGAAACGGGGGACGCCATTTTTATTTACACTTCAGTCAGATTATCCAGAAAAACGACCAATCAAATTGTTCTAAGAGGCGAACCAATCGCGTCAATCCCCACATTTGACACACTTCTCCCAATACAGGTGCCGAGAAATCAATCAATTCTTCATTAAAGACGAAATTTGAAATGAACTCAGCTGCCCCGGCTGCAGCGGCCAACAGCATTTACCAATATTGATTTACAGCTGCTGTGTCAGAAACAGAATATTAAATAACATAATATTTATTACTGTCTTTTGTTTTCACCTGTTTGTGTGCATTATATCTGATGAACGCCTAAAGGCTTGCTATAAGTAATTATCAGTGTGGGTCAGTCCTTAAGTAGAGGTTCGGGGGAAAACCCTTGTTGTAGACGTTGGTAACGAAAGTGGGTATCGGCTAGTTTCTCAAACCTTCCAAAAAAAGGAATTTAGGGTACGTCAATGGTCTGAGCCCCCAAAATGACGGCCACCCCCTCCATAATACAAAATCTCTTTTGTATAATAGTACCTCAAACGATTTATAGTAAAGAGCTTTATTCTCAGAAATTCTGAACGGTGGGTATGCAGGAAGTGTAGGTATTTGCGCTTTTCCAAGTGATGCTTTAAATGTTTTAATTAAAAAAGTGGGATGTTCAAAACAATGCTTAAAGTCATCATCACCATAAAGAAAACCCAGGATCTTGAGTATTAAATAGAGGAAGTGTATACACAGGGTAGTATTCTTCCTGTGACTGATCTGCATAAATCAACTATTTTTCTGTTCAGTATTTTACTAGGATGTCCTTTCAATCATACTGACTCACGTAGTTGCCGCCCCATGATATAAATTTACTGTTACTGTGTCATGAAAACAAGTCTGAAACTGAAACGGCTTCCGCGTTAATCAGTCTGCGTTAGTTATTAAATTAGTAACTAAAGAAAACAAATCACGCATTTATCTACACGGATATACATAATGTTTGGGGGGGTTTTTTATATGTAAACGAATAGTTTTTTTATTCTGCTAAATAAAAATATATTATTTTCTTCATCTAGGCGTTTTGGGTGCCTCAGGTTTTGATTTTAAGTACAGGAACCTAAGTTTTTTTGTTTTGCTTAATGTGATACAGTATCGCCAAGCGCTGTTTTGTCGAGGAGTGGTGGATTATTAGTAACGCCCCTCACTAATCTTTAAAATGGCAGCATAATATTTCACGAAGAATACAGTCTGCTTGGTTATTTAAACATAAATCTCACCCATAAGAAAAAGAGGCAAAATTAGTTGACTATAGAAACGGAAACAAAAGGCGTGATATGAGATTAAAGCAGGATTATCCCTGCACGTCACTAAAATAAAAAATAAAGAGAAGACTGCATGCTTCTTCTAACTTAGTCTAAACAGTGAAAACCCTCACGGACATAACTACATTTGGGGGGGGGGGAAAGTCCACCACATGGTGCGGCCTTATTGTTTAGTTTCAAACCTTTTCGGGTCCGTGTTCTGTAGTAGCAATAACAACATTATATATTAATAACAATAGTAATAAGAAACGTCACCCGCATTTGAAACACTTAAAAAAAACAACTCGAGTAAACAGCAATCCGTGCGAATGCTACTCGTCCCAGTCTCTCCGCCTTCTCTTCAGCTCAGTTTTCCAGTGCAATAAAAAAAGAAAGGGATAACACACAAAAAAGAAACTGAACAAGAGTCCCACAGACAGCCCTGAGCTACACTGCAAAGAAAATCTGTAGTTGCCGAAAAAAAAAGAGGGTGTTGTATTTTTTCAATCCGATCGGTCATAAACTGATCTGTGCACGCAATCAAATCGCACATTTGTGTGTGTGTGTATGTCTGCGTATAAAATTATACACATACCACCTTGAACTTGAGGAAAACGAGATGGTAAAATGAAAATTCACTTACCCATCCATGGCACAGAAGAGACCTTGACTAGAATGAAGCAGCAGTACGAGTTGAGTAAGATGAGCAGATGGATTAGGGTGTTGTTACTACAGCTCAGCTCAGAGCTCTCACTCTGTTCTCTCCCTCTCTCCCTTTGCTCTCTCATTGGCACAAAGACATGCTTCCTGCTACTGACGTAAACACAGAAATACACAAACGTACAGCCACAACACAATACAAAATGGCTCCCTTTTTACCTCTACCAGCGTAACCCAGTTTCTTTTCGGTTTCTAATGAGTAAAACTGTATTGCCTACCATGTGTATGGTAATCGATTTGTAGTGAATTCTGTGTGAACTGGAGAATTAACGAAGTATGAAAAACTTCGATCGTCGTCTTTTTTCAAGTGAATGATGTTTTATACTCTTAAAAGCCAATGGTATATTCAAACTGGAGTACCTCTAGGATCGCCAATGCATAACCTTGTGTTCTTCACTTTAAAATACGGTAGAAGCTTTTTTTTTGACAAAACGCTTTAAAGGCAGGATAGAGAAAACGTCCGTGCAGTTTTTAAACAATTATAAAAAGCTGCCCAAAAGAGCAAAGTCCACTTTGAAATGATTTACAATAGGGACGTGATATGTATAGTTCCTGTGTGTACTGTACGTAGGTAATTATTTTGCTATTTGGCAAGCATTAATACATTAATTCACTGGGTGACACAGTGGTGTGGCAGTTTGAGATCCTGTGTTTGATTCTGAACTGTGGAAGCCTTCTGTCTTGAGTTGGCATGGTCTTCCCGTGTTTAGATGTTCAACTTTGTTATTATACTTACACGGGTGCATAGTATAGTGAAAAATGTTTCTCATTAGTTCCTCAGGTGCAGTATATTTATAGAACAGCAGACAAGACAATAGACAGATATACAATAACAATAACTGTAAACAACAGTATGATGCCTGTGCAAAATTGTCAAAAACTGCAAATACACAGAAAAGTATACAAATGGGACAAAAATAGTGCAAAAGTAAAATGGCGAACAGTAATACGGCGATAATTAAATAGTACAGTACAATTTAGACAAACATTCAGTTGTTGTGTATGTAGTGGTGTAAGAGTACAGTCATAGTGGGTATAGAAAGAAGTGAGGAGAGATCATAATATGATGGAAGGGAGTGGGGGCGTCACCAGGTTGACAGCTTTGGGGAATAAGCTATTTTGGAGTTTACTTGGGCTTTCTCAGTTGTTCTGGTTTCCTCCCATCACCCAAAGACATGCTTGATAGGTTGACTGGCTATGCTAAATTCTTTGAGGAGCACAACTGGGGTCCCTACCTCATGAATCCACCATGTCTGGAGAAGCTCTATTACAACCCTGACTCCATAATTGGCATAAAGTTCAGGGCTATACAAATCTATTTATTTTCAATCACAGATATAAGTATTGAGTGGCCTCACAGCACTGGGGCCCTGGGTTCAAGTGAGTTCATAGGTTCTCCCTGTGTTTCCATGGGTATCCTCCCACAGTCCAAAAACATACTGTTAACCCTGCTAAAAAACAGAACTGATCACATTTGTAAGTCACTATTCAGCTGGAATGATCTCAAAGCACTCCAAACAAAAGAGTTGAGCCATCTCATCCCAAACTGAAATTGCAGTGTCCACCCAGGTTTCACTTGGAATCCATCATGGATTGCAGCCCCACTAAAGAGATTATTAGGTGGACGAGTGAGAAATGACTTTATTTAAATGCAGGATACCTACAGTGTGCAAGCCCTGAGTGAAATTTAACCAGGGCACTACGGTCAACACCTCTACACCTACAAAAAATGTACTACCAGACCAAGCCAGGTTATGAGTTTAAGGTCTCATTTAAAAGAAAGCATCTCATAAAGCACAGTGTTCCCTGGCACAGGATTCACAATGACGTCCTCATAACGATGTGCCTTGAAATTTCCATAATCAGCAACAAGTTGACTCCTACAGTTGTCCGACTCCTGACCATGATGTTTCTGCAGCCAAAACAATGTTGTTCCTTTACACACACACTTCAAGGCATTTGAGGTATTACCCATGTATGCCTACTCTACCATTCTCAAATGAGTCACAGAACTAGGATTTATGAAAAACAATATGCTTTTCCATTGGTGTTGCTGTCTATAGTTAGCTGCAAACATTAGTCACACGATCCACTGACCAGATGCAACCAATATAATATCATCAATACGTGACAACTGGAATCAAATTTATGGGTCATCTGTGATGCCCTGTTGTAGATGTCTATCAAGAGTGATGAATGTAAGCAAATTCTCAGACGATGTCTCTGATACTGTCAATCCTGTCTTTGAACTCTGCCATGCAACTTTCCAGGTCTGGGTGGAGAACAGGTTCTTGTAGTACTGTGCCTTAAGGATGGTGGATGCAGGAAAACTAAAATCCCAATTATTTTCACATCGGTGTGTTCATCCCTGTGTGCTTCTTTTTGTTTTCAGTGAGCAACAGCATTAATGCAGTGTGATTCAAACAAGCAAATCTTCTTTTTATACACACAATCATGCATTGCATCACATCCATCAACGTCTATACAAGAGTTGTTTTCTGGTTTCACACTGAGGAGGCAGAATGGGAAAATGGCAAGAACACAAACACTCTTAGATGAACAGTATGGCCTTCAATCCGCTGATATCATACTTAAACTCTATAATGATCATTTTGCAATTAAAGAATGGGGTGAAAATCGTTAAGTATTTCATTAAAAAATATTTAAATATGCTGTACATACAGTATAATAAGGGAGGCTATTTAAAGATACGTCATGAATAATAATGTAAGCTAATCTGAGAAACAATCGATTAGCAGACCTGTAACAGTGGTAAATTTAGCCTGCTTTGGTTTACAGCTATGTTTCAACTGAATTGCTCTGTTTACTCCTACAATCAAGAAGTCACATTAATTTTTGTTTAAGATCGTAGGAATTCAACTTCCACAACCCTGGTAAGCTAATTAATTTATGGTATGATGGTAGTCCACACAACTATAAGAAAAACATAAAAATAAATGGCATTTATTGCATTCACCTAGAGGGCTGACTAATGACTGATTAACCAGCTCAAGAATGTGAGTTCTTATCTGCTGAGCCATCAATCCATTACCTCACTGAATCAGATAATATAGAAATAGCTTTAAAAAGGGAATGTATTATTAAATTTGAATTTTTCCAGTCATTGCAATAACAATACTTATAGCTCTTTCTCAAAGAGATAATGTGGACAAGGTATCATTGGGAAACCTTAGATAGTCTCTCATTGCAGTACTTCGCTTCCTAATTGTAATTTGGAGTAGCTTTTGAATCTTGCATGCACTTTTAATAAATGCAGTATGTACATTTAGGATATTGATTAACAAGGTCTTAATATTAATATTATATATGGTTGTTATTATTATAGAAATATTAATTAACATTTTTTTTTCTGTGAGTTTGATTAATTTATCATTTATCTTCCAAAAGTTTCTCAGTTCGCTGGAGCATGGAATGAAGGATCATAGAGATGACATTCAGCTGTAACATGTACCAGAATGGCTGAGGTCCGGGAGCTTTATGAAAGCTATAAAAGGAAAGCTGAATCTACCACTTTCCACTGTAGCGTCCGTTATTAATAAATTTACAGCTTCTGGTATGATGAGCAACTCTTCCAGGAAAAGCACACAAGTGAATCTTGTCACCATGAGCTGTGAGACAAGTGGTTTGGGAGGCACCTGCAAACCAAAAGGCAGCAGTTGGCAATTTCTAACGGAAACTGGCATCTCCAGGATACAAAATGTTGAAAACTACAATTTAAACTTGTGGAATGTGGCATTTGTGTCAGGTTGCAAGAAAGCTGCCTCTTCTGAGGGTGAGCCCCAGAAAGATGCGGCTCAGATATGCCAAACTACATTTGAACAAGACCTGGTTAAAAAATATGAGCTTTTTGCAAATGTGCATCGGTCTTACAGTACATTAGCGTAAACAAGGTCAGGCCTTGTTGTTGAGAAAACAAACATGCCCAGTGTGAAATATGGGAACGTGGTCTCTGACGTTTTGGGGTTGTCTTACAACTACTGGTCCTGGTGCTCTTGTTAGGACAGGGGGGCATGAAGACCAGCAACACTACACCTGTTCCTTCTGCCACGAAGCTCAGGCTTAGCCACTAATGGACATTTTAGCATCACAATGAACTAAAGCACACATCCAAACTGACAAAGAGCTGGTTATTGCCACACAAAATAAATGTTCTTGACTGCCCATCTCATTCTTCAGTCCTCAATACCATTGAAATGTTTGTGGTTTGAACTTAAGAAAGCTCACCAATGGAAGCCTAAGGATCTGGGGTAATGCTCAAAAATCCCCCAGCAGAAATGCACAGCATAATCCCTGCCAGAAGATTTACAAAATACCATTGGCAAGAATGTGAATAAATGTGACCTTAATTTCCATCCATTATCTAAACCTCTTTATCCAGTACTGGGTGGCAGGTATCCCGGCAAGCAACGGGCACAAGGCAGGACACGCTCTGGATGGGACACCAATCATTCGCTGGGCACGGACATACTCACTCACATCAGGGCCAATTTTCCAAGAAGACAATGAACCTGACAGCATGTATTTGGGCTGTGGGAGGAAACTAGAGCAGCTGGAAGAAAGTCACGCAAATACAAATACCGAACATACAAACTCCACACAAATTACACCCCAGTAACTAAACCCAGTGCCCCAGTGCAGCGAGGAAGCAGTGTTAACCACTCTGCCATCATGCTGCCCTGACCCTCATATTTTCTGGACTTATTTGGACTTATTTCTGGACTATTTAAGAAAAATATGACTTTGCTCCGAGAAATGCATTTTTTTTTTTTGTGACGCCAGATATTATTCAATTTAAACATATTTCTGTCATGTTTTCTTTCTCATTTTCATGTGTGGTATGAATAAATGCGGGGGACAGTACGGAATATTTTCTATGCTCAGTGTAAACCACAGCAGTGAGTAAAAAAAATGAAATAAAAATTATGGGAAATGCCAGCTATCAGATTAATGCCTCCTGGCTGCTGGGCTTTTTTGTTTGCCTTTGTCCTTGAAGTGTTTTATGGAGGTCTTGAACCAGAAATTGTTATCTCTAAAATCTGTAAAAGCACCACAAAGCCTGTGTCACTACTCTGCCAGCTTTAATGTAGTTTCCTGCAGTTTTGCAAACCACTACATGTTAATTATATGCAAATATATGTTGAATGAATCTCACATGACATGGAATTAATGCATCCAGCATTATCCCATTCAGTCGTCACAAAGTGACAATTGAAACATGTCACTTCAGCACAATTTAAAATTCTGCTAAATGCAAGGCTTTTTAGATGACTGGGACACTCTAATATTTAACTTCAGAGTAAAATTCTGAATTTAAAAAATCATTAGCATTAGCATTTTCAGAATAATGGAACAGTCAGCCTGGATATTCACTTATCAGAAAACAAATCTACCACCACGATTGCAAGCAAAGGCTGTAACATGATGCTTGATGATGTGATGTTTCATATTGTCAAGCACTGGATCCTCGGTATGCAGAGATATTGTGAAGACTGCTTTTCCCATTAATGGTAATTATGAACCATGTACAGAATGAGGAGCTGTTATAGGAGGTAGAAAACATTTTCCCAGATAGTACTTATCTCTAACACCACTGCCTTGGATGCTTAGCATGAACCTGGACTTAACTAAAGCCATTAAATCTAAGCATTGAGGGCATTTTCCATCATTAATGTCCTCTGCACTAGTGCAGCCATGGGTGGTACTGCATTTTATGGTTGATGAACTCTCAGATTGTAGTATGTAAGTGATTTGACCAAGTGCCCAGCAGCAGCACATCATGGACATCACGATGGAGAAAATTAGTGACATTTCCATGTCACTGGAATAAGAAGCAGATGATCACCCACTGTGATACAGTAAATTGCAAAGTTTTATATCGCAGGAGACTTGCTGTCTGCAGTAACCCAGAGGCTCCCAATCCATGGTCACTACAATAAAAGTCATCGAAATCATTTCCTATACCGTTTCGTACTCGCAACATGCAGTTTTGAGCTCCTTTTATTGCAAAACCCACAAAGGAAAATAATGCTCATTACACCTTGACATTTATTTCACAGCTGGAGAGTACTGTAAATGTTTACCATTCAAAACAACTAGTTTGAATGTAAATACAACCCTGTGTGTGAATTAATGGTTGTGTAGTTACATTCTGCTTTTTTAAATGCGATTCATTTAAATTTTCTGAGGGTTATATGTTATGTTTTAATTAAACATTGTGTTTTAGATATACTCTATGTTTGAAAATATAATATGAGTACGTATACATTGGATTGTGCAAAAAGAAAATTAAAAAAACTATTTTTTGGTTTAAGGATATCAGTTTGGTTTTCTACCATAATGGCAACCATAAAGTATATCTATATTTTTTTGTAACTACATACTTAATCAAATAGATGTAATGTACAGATTCAAAGTAGTTGGTAATTGATACACATATATAGATCACACTATACTTTACAATAGTATATGGTAATTAATTTATTTCAAGAAACGCCATATATGCAAGTTAAATATTTTTTTAACAATAATGCATGCTATTCTAATCTATTACTTCATATTTTTTCCAATTCTGAGGTTCAGAGTATAGCAAGCATTGATTTGTCCTTCTTGGCTGTTCATGCTTCTCGGTGGTTTATTGGGAAAATTTAATTTATAAGGGATATATCAGTGCTTTCTTGTAGAAATGTTAATGGAATTGCAGAAATCCCATATACCACAAAGTAAAAAAGCATCAAAAAACAATTTTGAAAAAGACGGCTATAAATTTTAATCTCTGATTCCAGCTTCAACTGTATCTTAAATGTTACCTTAGGCAACAAAGTAACAAAGCTTACATATGCACTGAAGGTAAAAATATATGTAGTCTATTTCATCCCTTATCAGCTCCTTTTACAAAGTAAATCCAACCAGCCTTTTGAAGATTCAAGCTTGTCTTTTAACTCAGAGCTCAAAGAAGAAAAATAAAAGGCTCGTGTTATCACCTTCAAGCGAATAAATAAAATACATTAAATATATATATTCTCATATACATACAGCACATAGTGCACATCCACATTTAAAACTGCCTCCGAGATTTATAATGTATTATTCATTTTCCCAGTTTATGAGGTTAAAATGTCTGTAGTCCATACACACTCTATTGTTATACATACTGTATCTTACAGTATTTATAGAGTTTATGTATATCTGCCAATACAATATTAAACACCTTCATTAGCAACTCCAAATGCTTTAATACGTTTATATCATAACAATTGGTATTCTAGGGGTCGATTCTTAATGATTTATAAACATTTGTCTTACACTTCATAGGTGGAATAAACTTGCTTATCCTGAAAAGATTAAACTGCATCATAAAACATAACCTTTTGATTGCAGGCACAGATGTAACCAGTAATAAAAATACAAAGCCACTTATAAAAATACATTACACATTTTAAGAAAGAAAATACAATGTCTTCAGAAAGTATTCACTCCCTTCTAATTCTAATTGAGAACACTCTAATGCCTTGATTTAATATGTATTCACCTTCTTTGCTATAATACCCCAAATTGGGCTCAGGTGCACCTTATTTCCTTGTGCAATTACTCTAAAACATGAATGGAGCTTACCTGTGGTCAGTTCAAGTTGTTGACATGATTCCCCGAGAGATATACCTGTCTATCCTTCATCTGACAGTGTAAGTGAGAGCAGAAACTTTCCCATGAAGACAAAGGAGCTGCCTGTACAAAAGTGTTTATAGAACTGTGAGGAGGCATAGCTCTGGGGAGGGGCATAAAACAAAACTAGGGTATTGAAAGTTCCCAGGAGTACAGTCAGATCCTTCATTAGGAAACTGAAAGAATATGAATCCACCAAGATTCTCCCAAGAGCAGGCTGTCCTCCCAAACGGAGCATCCGGGCAAGAAGGAACTTAGTCAGAGAAGTGACCAAGTTACCATCCTCAGAGAACTACAGAGTTCCACGGCTGTGGTTGGAGAACCCGGTCAAGGACAACAGTCTCCACATCACCGAACAGCAATAAAGTATCTTAGCTGTTGAGTCTTCTTCAGGTTGCCCTGAGAAGTGTGTACCCCTTCACACCTCACAGAGGTTCAACGGCTGAAACGCTGTGGTTCTTCTTTTAACTTTTCAGCGTGGAATTAACCTTTACTTGATCCTTTGCAGCCAATGAAAGATGATGCAGTTCTACACTTGAACATCTCAAATAAAAAGATGAAGCAAAATGGGTTTAATGGCACTACGACGATCAACTCCAGGTTACCATCCTGACTTACTGCTCATGAGATGTACCATTGTTGGGTCACTGTAGTTCACAGTGTAGAGTGAATACTAACATCTGTAACCATTTATGTAAATGATTGACTCACGTTTTTTTTATAAGTGTAATTCCCTTTTCAGTTGGGTTTGAAAAAAAAAGTTGTCAATGCTATCTCAATATCAATGTCAATGTCAATATCTTCTATGTTTTAATCTGTTCAACAAGACTAAAATTATTTAATTTTGTATGCAAAAGAATGATAAATAACAGACATTACACTAATCTATATCTGTAATACTTGATGTTCTGAGATGACTGGCAACTGTTTTAATGCTCGATAACCTCTATATGTTCAGAAAAAAAAACCCCAATAAAAACATAAGTTACACAAATATTGAATTTTAAAGTCTGTCCGAGTAAGCTATTCTCCAAGAATCTGGGAAGCAGTGTACGGAACCTGGTTACTCATCTCTGGACTAGAGCAACAATATCGTTCTTTGCATCACGAGGACGACAACTGCACACAATATTCTTTTACTACTGCGTCGTACAATTTGAACATCACATTTCTTGACTTAAATTCTGTTTTCAATTATATTCCTAACATTCGGGTGGCTTTTTCGCTGTGATAAACACCGACGATTTTTAAAAATAGCTTCTTCAATCTCAACTTTTCCTATTTCATGTGCACGGCTTATACTGTACATAGTTACTCTTTATACCTGGTATATACCATTACAAAGGTCCTTACAACAGGTTTCTAGCAGCTGGTGTTTAAAATCTGATCGTCCTTTACTATTCTGCCGTGAGATTTGTGACTGGCGCCCCCTGTCGCATTCAGCAATGCGCTGTTTAATTACTTTGGTTGGCCCGCTTGCTAGTCAGTTTGTTTCGCTGCGACCGTCAAATACCCGAAATTATATCTCCCTTTCATCCGGGGATATTTTTTTCAGTTGTGTATTTAAATCTTTTCTGTGTGCGTTTGTTAACGCTGCCAAATTCTTTATACCACAATATTAATATGTATTATTATTTTTCTTTCATTGCCTTATTCCTTGTGCTACACCGGGGTAAGCCTTTCGCACAGATTGTAATAACAAAGTAATATTTTATTCTCACCTGACTAATCAGGATAATTATATTTCCTACTCATCGTATCAGGACGTTGCGTATGTGATTGACGTGTAGCTGCACGAATTACTTTCCGAGTATCCGGTCTTGTTGGCAAGTTGACAAGGACTGTTCGTGATCTGTGGTATTTTAAAATAAATTGCTAGTGCTGATTTAAAAAAAAAGCACACATTTTCATGAGTATTGGCGATAATATGGGATTTTCGAAATCGAATTCTGAAATTCTCTTGACGTTTTTGTAATGAACTTGTGTGTAACCTTTAACCGGAACCGAGGTTGTTTCTCTGTCAGAGAAAGTGGGGCAAAGGGCAGCTTGCATTGTGCCAGTACGGTGGTACGGAGATATTTTCGGACGTTTGCTGTATAAGTGGTCATTATATTAGATGCATTACTCTTCTTCGGCTGCACATTAGGAAAAACGCAAGTTGCATTAAAGACTTAAGCAGACTTTTTTTTTTGTTCCTGCAGAGCGCATTAAAAGATGTTGCCGAATACGGGGTGAGTTGACAAGCTGCAATGTTTAACTACAGTATATTATAACTGTTTCAGCATTTAGTGCGAACAGTTACCTTTTACTTTGTCTTGTTAATATATAAATCTGGGTTTCAGGGCAGGTGCAGTAATGAATGTAACAGCAACGATCCTGTACATTTATTAATACGTTCATTGACACCTTTAACTTGAAAAGCGGGATTTTTTACAAGTTTATTTTACTATATTTTTTAAATTTCTTTTCGGCGTTTATTGAAAATTGAATTGGCCCATCTTCTCAAGAAATAGTAAATACATTCAGGTGAATTATCGGAGAAGGCTTTTGTCTGCAACCCTGCTAACGTCTGAACTCAGAGCTTGTGCAAAGTTGAAAAGAAATTCAGGTGAAAGGGTGTCAGTTGGTATTTGCATTTGCGGCTACAGTAAATATTCAGATCAATATTTCAGTAAATTAGTATGCAGTTTCATTTCTGGACTGTAACAAATATGAGACACTCCCCAGCACAGCAGGCAATAACCAATTTTAAATTTTAATTAGCGAATAACTTCAGAGCGATTGTAATTTGTACTTATTATACTTTTGAGTGCAGCAATGCTTGCAGGGCTGATTTTAAATGAAGCAGTAGAGTTTCTGTCTTAAGCAAATGGGGAGCAGTGTGTGTAGATCGCGTATAGAAGTAGTGCACGTCTTTCCTTTCTTCACCTGTAACGTATCGCTATACAGCATATAGAAATCGTCAGTTAAACGACGTTGTAACTTGATGTCTACTGGACTGGACTCATCATGTTTGGTCTCATTTCATTTCTTTGGTTTAACTAGAGGCAGCGCGAACCACCGGGGTAAAGTTAGCTTGAAGTTCGAAAACGAAAATTAAGTCTGGGTAATTGGAGACTGTGCTGTTCTGCTTCCTATGGTCATATACGTGTTTTTCGCATTAAAACCCTGTTGAGCAGTATTTCTCGCGTTGTGAACGTATGTATGTATTCAGCGGTCCCCCAGTGTTCAATCAAACCCCCCGAGTGTCTGAAAAGAATAATTAGCTCACAGTCGTGGTCTTTAAAATGCATTTGGTTTGAAGGCTTTCTGTGTTTCCCTTGCGAAGATATGGACACAAGAATATTCGTGCGTGGTAAACAAAAAGTCATAAAAACGACAAAGTGAAGGCTGTGGAAACAGTCACAATGTACTTTATACACAAAGCAAGTGTTCTCGCAACTCTAGGAGGTTTCGTAAAAACCCTACAGGCGTGCCAAAGTCGTTTTCGACCTTGAAAACTGGACACTGGACTTTGGTGGTTGGCAAAATTTAGTTTTGGGCGAAGTCCATCATGTTTGGTCTCGTTTAACTACAGGCAGCGTGAGCTGCTATAACGCAGCACAATATTACATGTGATGTCAGATTCCTAATACTGCTTTCAAAGTTTACAAAGTCTTTACAAATTTGCCGCTTTTCGTAGTTTTAAGTTAAAGTCCCTCTGGACTGCGGTATAATACTTCCAACATTTCAGGTATATTTTCTTGTTTTTCTGCGCTCGCTACATATGCATCTCGGAGCGAGACATGTATTTTGATATTTCTATTCTAAGATATCTGTCTTTGATAAGCAGAATTACGTGCCGTGGACGTTTAGAGCTTAAAGCTTTTCTTAAGTGTTGTAAGTCTATATGAAGCATGTGGGAAGATACAGTAGGTTATCAAATTGTTATTGTCTCACTGTAAAGAAAATAGTCTTGGGAAGAAAACAGTGTGAAGAAATTATTTAAACTATTATCCATAGTAATGTACAGTATATTAGCTATTATGTCCATAATTATGGATAATACAGCTATATCAACAGCAAGCAGTTTGTTTTGAGAGTGTTTGCAAATCGTTTCCCACAGATTCAGTACTTTTTAAAAAAAACCTGTACCTAAGAAGGCGAAGTTGAGAATGAGGAAATCCTGCATTCCTAATTTATGGAAGCGCTTGGATAATTGTGAAAAAATATTTTTGAAAGTTTGTGTGCAGGGTGAGTGCATTTGGGTATAATACCTGTATCTTTCTTGCAAGGTTGACTTTCCAGTTAGGAACACTCATTACCTTTGTTTTCAGTGGAACTTTGTGCTTTGTGACTTAGACTTTCAATAATACACTTGTTGTTGTTTTTTTTTCATTCCAGAAAACTAGCAGGATGCACTCTGTTTATCACGGGTGCTAGCCGGGGTATTGGAAAAGCAATTGCCTTAAAAGCTGCCAAGGATGGTGCCAATGTAGTGATCGCTGCCAAAACAGCCCAAGCCCATCCAAAACTCCCTGGGACCATTTATACTGCTGCGGAAGAAAGTAGGTTTTATTTTATTTTTCTGTTTCAGTGATCAAAATGGTTTCAAAGAAACAAGAGTCCGGTTTATTTCATGATCTGTCCTTCCCTGTGTTACAGTTTGTAGTATGTTTGGAAGTCATGGGCTTAGAACCATTAACCTTTAGTCTCATTGGCAAGAAATTGAAAGGCAGCTGTTATCCACATACTGACTTACATGTGTTAAACTTCTCTGATTCAATTGTGACGAGAACATTTGTGAGTTGTTGCTCTTGGGATTTGAAGCCACTTGCTTCATTTGCTTGTTTACTAGGTGGTTGGCAGCCTCAGGATGATTTGGGGATCCCATCCTGTCCTTTCTTGAAAGAAGCCAGGGTATTGGCTTCAAAAACATACTGTATCTGGCACAAGTTACACAGCCTCCCACGACACAAAAGATTAACATTTTGTATACAATGTTTTGTGACGCTAAAAGTGCAGAAATAAAAACAACATAAGACCTTGCAAGACTCCTTAATTTTATGTCGTTCAATTTCTGCCAGACAAAATAACAGAAGAAAGCAGGGAACCATGTCAGTTCTTCCCTCAGTGGTGTTAATGCAAAAGCACTTTCATCTTCTCACCTTTAAGCTTTCACTTGTGTAGTTTTATTTCCACAGTTTTTAGTGTTGGGAAAGTAGTTTTTGTCGCATGGGCATTTGCAAATTGACTTCTCAAGGCTGGGAGATTTTAAGTTGTTATTGGGGTTCCCTAAAGGAAAAGCCCTTTCAGTAGTGTTATCCTCTGGTTATTAATTGATTGTAGGTAGTTTATCACCTACTGTAAATATTTCTTACCTCCCCAAAGCATGTTTAATCATTCACCGTGGCAAAAAAAAGAACAGGAATGATGAAGATGTTTTGGCTTAGAAGTGACATACTGGAAAAAATATAATGTAAATAGAATTAAACAAATCCAAGAATCTGATTTCAATGTCACTTTTTCTCCAGCACTGGGACAAGCTGTCTTGGCCTGGGTGGTTTTTCTTTGGTATTTGCCAGTGCAGCTATGCACTTTTAGTACGATACTGTATGTCTGTTGTCTGTTGCAGTTGAGGCTGCTGGGGGGAAGGCCTTGCCTTGTATTGTCGATGTGAGGGACGAGAAGCAGGTCAGCGATGCGGTGGAGGAAGCTGTGAAGAAGTTTGGAGGTAAGATTGCTGGGCATCAGGTATTGAACATTTACAGTGTCACATTGTCTTACTGTCCTGTTTGCATTCTGCTTTGGTAAATTATAGAATGAAGGTACAGTAATCCTACTGTACATTTTTCAAGTTCTGAACAGTAGCTGTTGAATGCACACTAAACAAAAAGGATCCGGCTTTCTTACAGTACATTTAAAAATGTACACTTTGCGGTCACCACTCTCAAAAGAATACAGTAAGCAATGAAAATTCAGATTTTATAGAAAAAGCTTTCCTTTGCATCAGTTACATTTTGATGCTTGTTAAAATGCTTTATATTACAAAGTTTGTGAAAATGGTAAGAATTAAAAACGCCTTTTTCATTTTTTGCATTTGGATGCCTTAGAACACAGGGTTATAAAGGGGAGAAGGGGATGAAAAACTGTATTCCTCCCAGTTTTGTTGCTAGTAGGTAATTACTCCCATACACTAGGTTTTCAAACCACTTCAGGACAGATTGTTACTGGGAGAGGTAAAGTAGGATGGAAAGTCTGTCATTGTGTGCTAGTAATGCCTTTACTCTAGTATTAACTGTCAAATGTATTTCCTTGTTTCTAAATCTCTAGGAATTGACATTGTGGTAAACAATGCTAGTGCTATCAATTTAACCGGAACTCTGGAGACACCCATGAAAAAGGTTGACCTTATGTTGGGTATCAATTTAAGGGGAACTTATTTGACGTGAGTAAAATTTGATTGATTAAACTCATTAATTTTCATGAACTGTTAAAATTAATAGCATGTGACTAAAGCTGTATTACAGTATTACTCCTGCTAGACTTCTGCACACATTTGTTCGCCCGGGCTCCAGACAGAGATGGATCTGATATTAAGAGTTTATGCAGAATCAGGAAGAAAGAGCAATGATGAGCAAGTGTGACCAATATCTTTCTTGAATTGCTCAACCTTAGATGATTTTTATCTGCAAAAAGGATCATTTTATTTCAAAGAGCATCATAAGAAAGCTTATACTGTAACTTTTTGTAGTTAAAGGTGCAGCTACAGGTGACCATGAAGGTAACAGTATTTTTTTGTAGCTCTTCACTGATTTAATTGAAAAGGTGCAGCATTGGTATATTCATTGCGCCTATTAGGATTTGTTCAACAGGGTTGATGAAAATAGGGTGTATTTTGAAACTCACTGTTTAGCAACGTGTGACCACCATCAGAGGCAATCTAAGCTTTATGAGTGTGACGCATGCTTCCCACTTGGTAGGAGATACTTTGTGGGAAACTGTCCCATTCCTGTAGGTAGCCAAGCATATGACCTTTCTGTTGTGCCCTATGTGCCATGCCTTCCCTGCGTACCGACTAATAATCAGTGGGGCTCATGTCTAGAGAGTAGAGCTCACAAGACATCACTGTCATATTCTCATTTCACAGGAAAACAGTAATTCTATGAGTAGCATGAGAAAGTGAGTTGTCCTGCTGGAGTCTTGTGATGTCAAACTAAGCCCACAGGAATAGCAACAAGTTAGGGCCCAGCACTTGTTTAGTGGAGCACTGTACAGTCAGATGGCTATCAGTCACTACAAATGGAGATCTGCAGCTACTAGGCACTCTTCCACCAACTAACATGCTTGGACTTCCCCACCTGTGTCTGTTGTACACAACAGTTTGTGTATTGTTCTGCATTTCTCAATCAATTAAGGTTTATTCATCAATGCACGAACAGTACAGCATCCAGCGGTGTTGTCGGCAATGAAATGCTTAAGAAAAAGACAAAAACGGGCTGGAGCTCGCGGGACGGCAGCCATCTTTGGCGGCGCCATCTTACAACTTCTGTGCTTCTCTCCCTGCCATCCAGCATGGTGGTCCATGCAAAGCCCTAATTCATTGCAAAAGAGGACTTGTCTGACCGCCTGAAATTAGTTAGTACAGAACAAAGGCATTTGTCACTTGATAAGCATGGAATGTTTATTCCACTCTGCCTTTTTGGTCTTTGTTTTCACCAGGCTTGACATGCAACAGGTTGAATCTCCTCAGCACCTGTGCCCTTTCAGCTATGCCCATTCTGAGCACCAAAAGGAACAAACAAACTTTTGATGCTCGGATTGTGCACGGGTGAATATTTTTTTGTTTGGTGCATTGAAAATGGCGAATGTCTGTCTGAGATACTTCTTGTAAGTGTGAAGGCAAATTGTAAAGCATCAGTTTTACAATTGTTAAAGCGCTTGTGAATGCCTTTAGTTACCTAATATGATTTCTGTTGTACAAAAGAGAATTAGTTTGTTTTAGTACATCTAGAGTTTATAAATAATGACATGGTAAAACTTTCTCTGGAGGTTTTAAGTTTTAATTTTTTTAGTTATGAATTGGATATTGTGGAATTTAAATTTACCTAGATAGTGCTAAAATTGTCTAGGGATTTTTAGATATTTTTTTTTCTTTGAAGAGAAGAATCTCTGAAATACTTTTGTAGCAATACAAAATTGCTCTTTTTTTCCCCATTTGTCAGTCATTTTGAAAAGCGCAAGATAATACTTTGTCAGCTTCTTATCTTTACGGTTGCTGGTTTAGCTACATTGTATTGTCCACTTGCATAACCAGATGGCAGTGCTAGGGTAAATCCATCCCTAGTGAGTGTTTTTATAGAAGGGATCAGAACATTTCTCCATCTACAGTGGAGATAATAGGTTATGTGTATGAATTTCCACAAATGCATACATCCAGAGATTTTTGCATCAAGAATAATTGAACATTCTTTGCAAAATGAGTCTGTACAAATAATTGTCATATAATCCAGTAATTTGAATTTAAAATGTCCTGCAGTATCTTTGTGGAATTTCTGTGTTCTTTGGAATGTTCTTGTATTGTTTAAACTCTGTTTGCAAAGGAATTTAAAATGTAATATAACATAATACCTTTATGATTTTCAGAAGACTGACCATTCAACAAATGTTTCCCGCAGTCCAATATCGGCTCTGCTGTGTCAATACTTCTTAGCCTGCCGTGCTTTCTAATCAAATATCAGCTATCTTGTCAGGAAGACAGTAAGGGCAGAGAGGCCATGCCTGCTCTGGTACTGTTGGCTGAAACAGGCGCTGATTTCCATGCTAGACATGGTTGCAGTGCAGTAATGGAATTGTATTTTCTTTCACACTGGGCTGTTCTCAGATGCACCCATTAAGGTAATCAAGTTTAAGGGTAAACGTCCTTTAGTTACAGTAGATGTGACAGCAGTGTGGACACCTGTGGCTGAACATAATCTAAAAGACACAGGGCAGGGGATGACTTACTGTAAGTTGTAAGATGAGATGAGTAGACATTGATAATGCTTACTTTGACAGTCTGCTCTGAACAGATATTCTGCATATGATTTATGCAATACCATGAAGTTCCTTGTTAGTGATATCCTGGTCACATACTGTGTGCTTGCCTAGAGGGACAACAGATCAAGATCTTGCCTGTCTACAGAAGTCCAGGAAAACATCAGCAAATAATTGTTTGCTCGTAATTTACATTACATACCATGTCTTAAGTGTTTCAAGTTTGCATTTTGTTTCAGAGTCTACAAATGTTTTACATACAGTAAATACTGTAGATGTAATTTCCCTAACAAAATTGTTTTATTTTTAAAATTTACTCCTGTCCATCCCACCTAAAGAGCAAACTTAAACTCGCACATCTCCATTTAAAGCTTTCATGTCTTCCCAGATCATTATAAGTGCTTTGTACAGATCATAAAAGGAAGTCAAAGCCATGAGGAGTGAGTCTGGAATGGTCTTCTGTCAAGCTTTGCTTTAAAGCTTTGAAAATGATGCTTACATCTGTCTTTATACAAATAGCACTGTGGCGTCTGTTTGAACAGGAAAACTAACTCGCTTTGCTCAGGAGACTAATCACTGTTGCTAAAATGAATTCCTGTGCCTTCAGATGAAATACAGCCATCCAACTGCAAAACTTATTCGCTTAATGCACTTCTTTTCAAAGGTCAAAGCTCTGTGTCCCATACCTTCAAAAGAGCAAAAATCCCCACATACTCAACCTGAGCCCACCTCTCAACCTCAACCCCGTTTGGTTCAAGAATCACACAGGTGAGCTTGTGAGATATTACCTTGTGTATCACACTTTCACTCATAAAATTGTTATGCAGTGCACTGTTTCATCATTCTGTATGAAGAATTACACTTTGAGATTTTATAAGGATATAATGTTATAATAACTGGGGTCCATCATTTTTCGTGAGCAAAAACGTCTGGGGCCTCTTCCTATTTTTTGCCATTTTAAACTGAAGTTCTAAGACACTGAGGACCATATTCAGAAAAGTATCTCGACATAATATTTTTGAAATGTACTGATGAATTTTGTTTAATTGTTTCTTATGGTACTTGCTTCATGGTTTGATTAAATGCTTAGAAAAATAAGGTTAACATGATTTTTTGAAGTACTTTCCTAGGTTTCATATGGTTTCATTTTCCTTATTGAAAACCTTTTTACCATCATAAAAAGTAAAATGTATATTTGGAAGGACCAACAATTCTAAAATAAATACATAATTTAGGTGTTAATTAAAAATGACAACAGTTAACGGAATACCATTCAATGGAAACACAAATTTTCTGATTAGGATCTTGTAAATACAAAAACCAAAATTAACAGTCATCATTAGCAGTCCTGGACACTGTCACAGTATTAGTTAAACCTCCATTTGAGTATTAATTATTTCAGTGCAGTGGTATTTTAATTTAAATCTTTTTTTAATTCTGTCAATTTAGTCGATTTTATAATGGGTTATCGGGAGTCTTGTGAAATATTGAAGAACCCTTCACTTACTTTATGTAGTTTTTGATATTATTGCTAATTCACGTATATTGCCTACTGTTTTTTTTTTCCTCGCTCAGCTTATACCATGGCAAAATATGGAATGTCAATGTGTGTCCTGGGAATGGCTGAGGAATTTCGCGGAGCCATTGCTGTTAATGCTCTTTGGCCAAAAACAGGTAGGTGACTATATTTTTAAACATTGTTGCTCCTAATGCCTTAGTAATTGGAGGGGAAACAACACTGCAATCTATTAATAATAATAATAATAATATTAATAATAATAATAATACAAAAGGCCTACACAAGTCAAACAATATGCAGTATTACAGATTACAACTAGATGATCCATGATTCATAGTGCTTTCGTGAAAATGTACAGTAGTAGAAATCATGTGGGTTGAGAATTGCATTTTTTCCCTGTTGAAATGTGGAAACTGTAAAGCGGCTCTCAGCATCTTAAATTATTTTGTGATTAGAGACTTTGTTGGCTATTCTTAACCTCTTTTTCTGCCTCTTGAAGTCTTGTTGCGCTTCTTAAAAACCCCTTTTTTCCAACAAATGCAGACAAGGTGAAAGTTTTGACTGTGTCCCTGTTCAATTCCAAGGAGCCCACGGTGAAATGAAAGAATCTTGTGAGGTAGCAGCATTGCTCATATGGCTTGCAGCAGTACCGGCCCCTGTGCTTCTCTCACTTGATGTAATCTGAGATGTCACTTTCTTCAGATTAATTTCTTTTAATCGAGTTATTCAATTTATATAACGAACAGTTCTTTCCGGACCCTATGCGGACGACACAATCCAAAAAGTGGGGAAACACTAGGGAAACATCATGCAGGAATACGGGGCTGAAGACAGGGGGGCGTGTCCAAGGTGCGCTGGTGCACTGGGGAGGTGTGGCCGAGGCGAACAATCCAAAAGAGTAGTCCTTAGAGAGAATCCAAAACACAAGGGTAAGTCCAAAACCAGGAGATCCATCAAAACGCGGAATTAAAACACGAAGACCGGGTCGGAACCGGCGGACAGGGAACAGGAACGGGAACCGAGATTAAAACCTTAACGGGACCAGGCGCTTCCAGGTCCCGGACTCGCACGATACGGAAATCAGATGCAGAGCCCGGATGAGCGTCAGCGCCTGGCTTTTAAGGTGGGCTGGGAATAGGAATCAGGTGCACAGAATAAGGTCTCAAGTGAAAGGGCTGGAGCACCCTTAAGGAGGGGGGACTATAATCGTGACAATTTAATTGCCGTTTTTGGAATGTTAAGTCATTTAATGGTCATTTTTTTAACTCTGCCTTATTTAGATGCACCCTTCAACATTATTACCGGTGCGTTTCTTTTCCAGCTATACACACTGCAGCCATGGACATGCTGGGCGGCTCTGGTGTGAGCAAGCAGTGCAGGAAACCAGAGATCATGGCAGACGCTGCTTACTGTATTCTCACCAAGCCCAAGACCTACTCTGGAAACTTCACCATTGACGAAGACATACTCAAGCAAGAAGGGATCAAAGAGTTCGATGTTTATGCTGTAGCTCCAGGTACGATTCACGATGGGCGCGAGGCAGGACCATCGCTAGGCACACATGGACACAGACTCTCACACCAGGGCCGGTTAACCTAACCAGTATGTCTTTGGAGTGTGGGAGGAAACCAGAATTAACAATTAACACCAGGAAGAAACCTGCATTAACAAGGGGGAGAACCTGCAAAACTGTGGAAAAAAATACAAAATTCAAGCAAGGGCCTCAGCACTGCGAGGCAGTAATGGTAACCACTGCACCCCTGTGCTGCCCAAAGCTATGAATAGTACAGTTGTATTTTGGTATCCCATAATACTGTAGGTATCCTAGTGCTCTTTGAAAGTGTGTGTATTTAATAAAACACAGACAACGAGATGAGAAATGGCGGCCTTTTACAAATCCAGGTTTGACTTATGTTAGTGAAGAGGTAAAATCCCTTGTACATGAACAGTAAGCAAACAGTCATGCACTGCATGAGGAATGGGACAGAATCCCACAAGACAGTACATGCAGCCTTGTACAAGAATGTCAAAGATGCACAGCTTGTATTGCTGTGGCCTCACACACTACAAGCCTGTCACACTTGCACAGTCAGACCCCCTGGTGATGACAAATGTATAATTAATTAGTCATGTGTACTGACATTTTAGTGATAGGACCTCCTACAAACATTTGTCATTTTTTGTCAACTTTGTGATTTATTGCATTTAGGTTTTCCTTAGTGTTCAGTATTTCATGATCATATAATTTTTTGTATTTCTTGGTTGAGGGACATTGAACTAAATAGTGGGATTGATTTACACTACTTTTGCTACTTTTACTTAGGAGCACTTTTGCTGGTTTGAAATTTCATTGTAAAGGTCTTCAATGTGGTGACATAACCTGTGACATGCTAATAAGTAATATACAGTAATATAGTGTTTTTATATTGCCCATCTGAACATTATCTGGAGAGACAATACATTGTTGTGGCCCTTTTCCATGCCTCTCTGGAGCTCAGTCTCTACAACCTGTCTCCACAGGGCACCCTCTGCTCCCTGATTTCTTCTTGGATGATGACCCTGAAACACTGGCTAAAAAAATGGAGGATCATGGTATGCTTTATTTCTGCAATCAGTCCAGGCTACAGGATTGCATAACATCCAGCTATTAATCTCAAGCTTCGATTTTAACCACTTGAATTGATTTCTGAATAATTTACCTATTTGCACAATGAATCAATTCTTGTGATTAAGTTTAATATATCAATCCAAAATTGTTCATTTGATTCATTTGAACAAAACAGCACAGGTGAATGGCAGACACTAAACTATCGCTGATTTGGATAATAATTCAGACCAGACTTAGTCATTTAGAAGGCTATAGTAAATGGAAGACATGACTCAATGTAAAAATCAATCTTGATTGTTTTCTTTCTTTACCATGAAACGAAACATTATAGAAACAAGATTATAATTTCTGAGAGAAAATATTCTATATAGGTAGTTCAGTTGATGAGACCTTAATTAGCTGCTCTTGTACAGATGTCTTTGGAAGCTTTATAAAAAAAAATGGAAACATCTGGTAAACCAAGAGACACCAAGAATGTTGTAAGCAAGGGCTTCCATACTGCTGCAACTCATGCCCCAAAGTCCTGGCCAAAATTCCACTGGCCTTTACCAGTCATGGCCTCCTATTTATTCCTGTCTATGAACTGGCTTCATCACTCTGTTCTCCTCCCCACTGATAGCTGATGTGTGGTGAGCATACTGTTGCATCATCCAGGTGGATGCTGCACATTGGTGGTGGTGGAGGGGAGTCCCCATTACCTGTAAAGTGCTTTGAATGGAGTGTATATAAGAATAATCTTTTATTAATAAAATTAGTTTACCAAAAAACTTCCCCGTTTGCTTAGGGCCATGCATACTAATACTGGACGGGCCTGGTTGCCTATTAATTATGGTTTGTGTGACTAGAAGAGGAGACCTCAGTGTCTTTAAAAGAGGCGTAATTGTTGAGGCGCGATTAGGAGTATCGGCGACCAAGATGGCTCAACTTTCAACTGTGATGTTGGTGTCCTCATCAACAGAGGGCAGCAGTGGGAGGAAGTGCATGCTCCCGGATTGTCATATCCATGGATTAGCACATGTGGTTGCCCAGTGGTTTGATGGCCATAGCGTTGATGCTATCCATGTGCCATGGTCTTCTCACTAGATCTTAACCCTATTGAGCATTTATGTGATATTCTGGAACAGCTCCCAAGACAGGATTTTCTACCTCTATCAACTATGCATGAGTTGATGGACTTTCTTGTGGAAGAATGGTGCCTCATTCTCCTGCCGAATTCTAGAGCTGGTAGACTTTATGCCACAACACGTACTGACCTTATTAAGTGACTTTTACATTGGTGCCTCCATTGGTGTTGGCATTTTGTTTTGTCCGCTATCTGTAAATCAGAAGTTAATTTATTGCCATGTGCAATATAATAATGAATGCATAATAAAACGGAAGTATTACCTAATTTTTTGATTAACAAAAAAATCATGAAGAACTAATGAAAATTAAACAGTAACATGACAACCCTTGTTTTGCTGTGAAAGTGTCTCGCTCAGCTCTAGTGTACGAGAAGACATAACTGTTGTTTCTGTAGTTGACTGGATTGCAGCCACAGAGCTGATTAGGAAGGGTGTTGTTTAAAAAGCCTTTTTTACTGCCTTTGCAGGTGCATCTCCCATATTGAAAAGTGGGAAATCCCAGGCAGAGGCAGCAGCATTGGCCGGACCTATAGCCGATACTTTTGATCTCATAAAGGGAGTTCTGAACCCTGACGTTGTCCAGTCGACACAGGGTGTTTACAGGTTTGACCTTTCTGGTGAGTTTTTTTTCTTTATTGTTCATGATTGGGTGGTTGCAGTTGTAGAGGATGCAATAAGTCATAGCACAGTTCAGTGAAGGTTCGAAATCAGTTTGAATTTGTTACCTACTGTAAAAACTATTTTCCAGAGTCCATTCCCTGCCCCCCCACCCAAGACGTCTTATAGTCCGAGTACAGCTCTGGTCACCCTCTTTTATTACAACAGATGAGTGTTTAGAAGTGATCATTGCATATGCATTAGTGCACAACTGTACAAAATATTACCACACATGGCACCTTGGCTATTTCTATTAATTCAGGTGGGTAGCTGTGTCAGCATGCGTAGGCTGCAAAGGAACAAGTAATAGGTCTGGTGCCTACAGTTATTCAGTCTATGGGGGGCTTATAATGACATGAATTAGCTTGTTATTGGCTTAATTGGAAAGTGTATCACTTGTCTTAGCTGTTCAGGTGTTGTTGCTTTAAAGAGACTTCAGGAACAGGAATGAGGACTCCTAATCTAAAGATATTGCACTAGGCAAATCTACCCAGCAACACAAAGACTACTCTGGTTGTTTGAATAGCCTTTATATGACAGTAGTGTCAAGTTCTTAGTAACTGAAAGCTTGTCTCTATAGCTTTTGAGATTTTAAGAACCCAAATACTGATTTTGTGATTAAAGCATGAAATTGCAGCATCATCCACATGTTAAGAACTCTAACTTGGATTGTACCCTTATTTTAGTCTAGCAGTTTCAAGACACTAAGCCTGTACCTCTGTCACTGCCTTTGTTTAACACTGAATAGCTACACTGTTAGTCAGTCTATTCCCAAGGGCATTAAACGGGCTGAAAAGTCAGTAGCTTTTGTTTGCATCATTTGATCCACAACCTGTATCCACTCTCTTGAGTCGAAAATCCAACCCATGCTACTAAATATGTAATGCACTTGTTTTGAAATTGTTATATCCAATTCTTTTCTGATTCATTGTGAGATTGCTGGTAAATTGTGGAATGTGGATAAGGTAAACATTATGTGATAAATATAATTGTTATATTAAATATTTTTGAACTGTGAATGGCTTCAACTTGTGAAATGAATTGGAATGCTATAGGAATTTAAAGATTATATTGTCAGAAATGCATTTTGTATTCTATTGATATTCCTACAAATTATTTTATTATAATGACAATGGATGTTCTTAACAGTCCATGAGGAAACCTAAGTCTATTGTTGCTAATCTGTCTCACCCTACCTTCCATTTTTTTAATATTTTTCCATCTGGAAGATGCTGTAAATCTGTTGTTTTTTTTTTTATTAAGCTTCTAGGAGAGTTTCTCATGTTTTCGCAATTTGTATTAGTCTGTATGTATGAAATGTTGTAGATTTATGAGAACAATGTAATTAAATTTTCTGTACTACATGTTTCCAGTATTGGGGCTAATCCCTTGTGGACTTCAAGTTGCTAAGCAGGTGATATGTATCTGGAAGTTCATAAATTATTTTTAAACTCCCGGTGTCTGATATCTTCATCATCGTAATGGGTACATGTGTGACTATGGCTATTAATGAGTCTGGCAGCGAATTGGTTTATAAGGATTATAGGGAAGAGGTGCACAGAGATTTTCTTTGATCTCTTTTTCATGTGCTGTAACGCAGGGGAACACGCAGGGATCTGGTATATTGACCTGAAGAATGGCGCAGGCAGTGCTGGCAGTGGAGAGCCTCCTGTAACGGCCGATGTGGTGATGAGTATGGACAGCGCAGACTTCGTCAAAATGTTCACAGGCAAGTGCAGACATGTTTGAGTGAGCAGAATCAAATGTGTGGAGGGAGTTGTGTTAAGGCAGTTCAGTAGATGGTTTTACCAAGGGTTGGGAGCAGTCTAAGTATCTGAACAGGACACTTGCCACAGGAGCTGTACCAGTGTGTCCCATACAGAACCTAGTTACTGAAATTGCTGCCAAATCCCTGAAAATTCTGACAATGTGCTACTTTTTTTTATGTGCCTTTGAATTCATGCATTTGGGAGGATCTGTTATGTTGGGGTGGAGGGAGATAAGATCATCTGGAGAAAAAGACAAAAGAAACGACATTCAAGTGAGAATCAGGTGGGGCCTCATTGGTCATTGAATCCTGTCAGGGCAGATGGTATGAATCTAATCTCTGCTTGGAGGAGGCTGGTTTGTTGCAGATGTCTCCTGTTGATGGCATAGATGTGCTGGTCCTGCAGATGTTCTGTTTGACTCAGGACAGAAAGCAAAGCTGGACCTGGCTAGGCCATTACATATTCTTGCAGTCAGGCCAGTGCAATCCTTATAGTGCTTAAAGATTGGTTTGCAGGAATGCGAAACGTGTTGGGTCAAGGAATTCATCAATGTATCGCTAAGCTGCAAGGTTGTCCTCAGTCTAAACCAAAGGTGTTCTTGCTATAACCCCACCAGCACATAGTCATACTTCCACCACATTCTCAATTGACTTGACCAATGTATGCATATCTCCTTACCATTACATCCCCATGCATGTTGTCTTCCATGTCAAAGGACAAATGGTGTTTGCGAGTGAATAAAATACTCTACCACTCTCTTTGCCATCACCTTCCATGTTTCCTGGCTCAGGGGATGCATTTCACCTCCCCTTTCACCCAGTTACCTGTTTATTTTCATACAGGTGGTGGGCTACATCTGTTTTGCCAACATGTAGTTTGAGCTGTAGCCATTGCAGCCTACAAAATACAAGGAAGGGTCAGACCATTGAGAAGGTTTTGGGACAGTGTAGTGACCCTCTTACTTCCAGCCTGTGGCCTGTGCCTCACAGAGAAACCAGGAAGCCAGTTCAGTATTACTGTGCCGATGGAGATTGTTGAACCATTCTTTTGGCAGCTTCTCCCACAGATGGGTTGCCTTCAGTCATGCTGTTGGAATTCAGGCATTATTCATTACTCAGGTACTATGTAGGAAGATCTTTCTCTGTTTTTCCAGTAATTAAAGTCATGTCTTTAATTAGGGGTAGTTATCTATGCATTAATATGAAGTGTACGAACAGTTTGATGGCAGATTTCAGTCTGAATTGTGAACAGACGTTGAATCAAAAATTGTGCCAGACTTGGGTTGCATTCCACAAACCTGTATGTCTGCATTCATGGTGCAGTCCAGTGGTACAAAGCACTGGCAATGTACTGCTGACTGGTGAAGAAATGTGATATGCTCAGATGAATCATCTTTCACCATCTTCTTAACAAACAGATTAGTGTGTGTGTAGAGCCTGCCTGTACAGTCCAGAGTGCTTGGTTCCAACAGTAAAGGGCTCTTTTACTGGCACAGTTTGTGTGCATTCATTCTCTTAGAATGCAAGGTCAAAGCTAATCGGTACTTAATGGTAACAACTGATATTCTTCACCCCATGTTGCAGCATTTCTGCACTTTGAGGACAGATGTGTTTCAGGATGACAATACCCCCATCCGCATTCACAGAGCATGTATGGTCACAAAGGGTTTGATGAGCATAACACTAATGTATCTATATACCTTCTCAGTCTCAAGATCTGAACTCAATCAAACAATGTTGGAATATTCTGGAATGACTCCTAAGCAAGCACTGATTCAACCACCATCCACTAGGTGTGAGCTGATTGACTTCTTAATCCAAATGGTGCCTCATCCATCCCTCTGAATTCCAGACGATGGTCGACCTTATGCCACAGCACATACTGTATAGGCAGTACTGTCCACACATGTAAAATCACTTTCCCTATTAAGTGATTTTACATTGGTGTTGACATTTTTGCTGTCCTCTTCCTGTACTTCAGAATGAGGTAAATTATACCACACTAATGAAATGGGACTACCACCTGTATTCATACATGAAGGGGGATACTGAATCATAGGTAGAATAATTCTGATGAGCTGTTTGCACATTTAGTAGAGGTAGTTTTACAGCATAAATTTCCTACATTTAAGAAACCAGTAGGTTTCCAATTATTAGGTCTAATGGTAATTCACTTAGCAGTACATTGAGGTACTTGAGAATAAAAATTAGAAATCAATTAAATTTAATTATTTTATTATCTGAAACTGACTTGTGACAACCTGTTTGCCTGTGGAGGAATGCACTTATAACCTTGACATGTTTTATGTTTTGGTACTGTCTCCCTGCCCAAATCAAATCTCCAGACTTAAATTTGTTTTATGTGCCTCAGTTTACAAGGCCAAGGTCCCTGAGTTAAGGGCGCACAGTATGAAATAACAATAAAGGTTCTTTCCTTTTTTTTTTTTAAATCCTGGATGTGATCTTTTGGTGCACCTGTTAAGAGTTGTAATATTCAGAAAAAAAATCCAGTTTGTGGTCCAAATATAATAAATCCAAAAGCCATTAGTGCAAAGCTCTCTCAAATTTATTTTAAAAGTGAAAACCGAAAATGACCAATCTAATAAATGTAGATGAGTCTATGAAGATTGCTTTTCAATACAGTGCTGTACACTACTGGGCAGATTAGCAAATCTTAGAAGGCAGAAGAATCTGTACAATATAGTACAAATAAAGACCCTGTTTTTATGAGAGTTTTTATTCATTGCAGTCTTGTGTCAATGAATATATTATTTGCATTTTAATTAGATACATCATTTGCATTTTTTGCTTGGTGACAAAACTTCTCACCATCTAATACTAGGTTCTGGGCTACCCCTGAATACTGCCATTCTGAGCACTATTATAGTTTCAAAATGAAAGGATTGGGTATTTATATCAATTGACTCTTAAAATACAGAAAGAAGGACAATCATGCTCCATCTATCTATCATGCATACTTAACACTTTCAAGGGAGTGCTCATTGAGATTTGTTACTGGATATAATGTGAAGTAGTTTTAAACTACACTTTATCAGGAATTAGAAAGTAACTTTGAAATTGAAGTTTCTGTTCTCAAAACATACTGTAGTAACTAATTAGATGTACAGCACCTGGTTTCTTGCATTGATATTTTAATACTTGCCTCTAAACTACAGTACTTGACAACATTCTGCATACAGTTATTTGCAGTTTACATTAAAATGCACAACACAACTGTTTCTAGCAGCACAATCATTTAAAGTTTACTCAAGCAAGTAATTCTCTTATTAGGTTAAAAATATGCACCTGCATCGTTCTGCTTTCAATGTAGAAATTAATTGGCAAATATCAATCAGTTTATGTGAGATCTCAGAACATCTAGGATAAGGTCTCAGGATTTCTTGAACCTTCACTGAACCACCTCAGGAACCTGAGTACAGTGGTATTGTATTGGAACAAAAGAATGGGTAAATATTTCAGCTGCAAACTTCAGAAGAAGTTCACTTTTATATGGGGATCAGCACATACAAGAGAAGTGCTAAGGGCACGCCACAACACCTCAGCATCCTTCTTACTAAATATACATTTACTTTTTAAATATAACTCAGCTGATAATCATATTCAATTAAAATGAAAACTACCTAGAATCTATTTTAATCCCTAGATTTTTATTTGTTTTTAAATTTCAGTATGCAAAGCCTGAAATGATTAATGTGAAATGAAGAAACGACATATTAAGCGGTGCTAAGAGCCAAGCCAGGGCACCCCCATCTTGCCACACTTCATTTTCAGGCATGTACAGTAGCTCCTAATAATTGGTATCAATTACTGTAGGTAATTTAGCAAAGCTGAGATGATAGCTGCTGTGCTTTGACGGGTAATAATGCAGAAATACGAGAATTAGCACATTAAAAGTAAAAACCAGGAATATACCCGTGGGAGATGGATCCAAGAATTATAAAATATAAGCACAATGTATAGTTATAAGGTTTCTAATTAAGGTGTTGTTAGCATAAAAATGAGCATTTTTTCTGCATTGTTAACATGGTGCATGATTGAAATAAAATGATCACTTTACACCACAGAATAAACCCGTAAGCAAAATAATGCTATGTTAGCCATTAGTTTGTGAGCTGCTGATTATGGGCTCAGGGATGATAAATGAATGCAGTAGCCACCTTCCTTCTTTGCATTACTTTACTGTCAATATTGCTTTGCAGTAGCATTAATTGCTTTCCTGTGAGTTAAACTAAGATGATGCATTGAGTTGGTTTAAAATAGAAGGCAGACTGATCGATGAAAAAAATGCCCGTATTATTAATCACAATCCAGTGTCAGTCCATTATGAGCTGTTGAGGTTGGCTAAGACATCCAAATGGTAAACAGTTATTGCTTGTGTTATTTTTTTTTTCCTATTTCTCTAACCTTATCCCAAATCTCCTGTTGTCATGGGGCAAACCTATTTCTGTTTGTTTTTGTTGTAAGTTCCTACAGTAAGTACGTATTTTTTTGAAGATGCATATACCTGTAATCACTTAAAGAAAAAATGTAGTGCTTTTAGAAAGAATCTGCATGGATGAGTACATTTCATACCACAATGAAAGTACTGTAAAATCTAGACAGTAATGCGTAAAACCTACAATTTACATCACAAAATAAACTAAATTTCCAGGTATGCACAGAACCATGTTGCCATCGTTGTCTATGATTCAGAACAAGGCAACAAAACTTAGTGACGTGATGCGGCCTTATTACATTGTAAACAAGAAGCTTGTGAATCCATCTCTTTCAATCCAATAGAAATATCGCTCTTAACTTCGAGACGATTTTGCTGACCATTACGACTGCCTTGTTAACTCTGCTCGCAGATCACATTAGAACATTGCTGCAGTGAAATGTCTACTGCAGAACCTGTACTTATTTGCTTGTACACTGTGTTAGATTAGTCATTCCAGTGACTAGTGAGCAGGAAGGGCTGCTTCTCGTTGCAATTCGTACGAAGTCTCACTCTCACCCTTGGCAAGACCAGGGGTTTGTGACAACATGGTGACTATACAGTATTTTCACAAAGGTCACAGTTTTGTGCTTAATTCAAAATTTGTAAAATTTTGCAATACCGCCGCCTATTTATATTATTTTGTTACCAGTCTGAGAATTCGGGACTGAAGTTCCCCTTTAATTGACGATTTGTTTTCACAAATTTTTACAAAATATCTGTATGCATTCTGATTGGCTATGGATTTTATATATTTATCAAGTTAAAATCACAGTTGCATCCAGTCCTATAGGACTCTAGTTTAAAAGGTTATAAATCATGGTAGTGTTAGTAGAGGAGGATACAGTATGTATTGCGATGCAGCCTCTCTCTTCTCCTGCTAATTGACATCAGCTGGCATTCTAGTTTGTGACAAAAATCTAAGGCATTAAAGGTACCCTGATTAACTTAACTTAACTTAAGACTGCTTAAGTTAATGGCAAACTATGATATCCCAATAATAAACAGTTGTGTATATTTTACAGGTAATTGTGAGAAAAGTCTTTACTGCCATCTTTTGCATTTTTATTAGACTTTTCTGTTTCAGTTAAACTTTCTATTGAAATCCATAATTAGAATGGCCCTTTTTTTACCTCAAGATATTTTCTAGTTAGCCATCACCTTGTTTTAATTCCATGATTGTAGTTTAAATTCATTTAATTAGAGAGGTGTGAATGGACCTAAGGTCTCAGACTAAGACTGATTGGATTATTTTAATCCTCCTGTGAATTTAAGTGGTCCTAAGTGTCAGTTAACAGCATAATGTAAAAAGTGTTTAACCGATTAAATGAAGGCTGTTTTCTTTATTTTTTTTGCTGCATGATATGCTTTACTTTTGTTATCTTTCTTGTTCACAGGTAAACTAAAGCCAACCATGGCATTCATGTCTGGAAAACTGAAGATTAAAGGTGACATGAGTCTGGCAATTAAAATGGAAAAGATGATGGGCATGTTGAAGCCAAAACTGTAAAATAAAAAGGGAATCCCCAAATCCGGAACATTTTACACATTTTTCTTATACAAATGAAAAAGATTTATGTGATAAACTGTTTGCCTTTTATAACAATAAAAAGGGTTCCATTTTACTCTTACTTTTTCTGAAGCCTTTGGGTTTTACATTAAGTATTTATTGGTGTGTGTTCATTATTCTTATAAGAAAAATAATAATAAGGATAAAATAATTGAAACGAAGCAGATACCAGCTCTCCTAGTGCTACATAAAGACCAGAGAAAATAAAAACAAAAATGAATTCTTGCAAATACGTTTTTTCACTTTTGACTTATTGTCCAGCATGAAGTGTTAGGAGTGGTGGAGGGAGGTTGATTAAACGGGAAAAAAAAGAATAAAGGTTCTAGTTTTAATGAAAACAAAAACAAAAGGTTTGTTTTTATGTATCATTTCAAGGATTTTGATATGCTGCCTCGTAGTTCTTGGATCCTGGATTCGATTCCATTCCTGTGTAGAGGCTGAGTGCTCTACGTATGTCCGAGTTTTCTCCATGTACTGTATTTCTCCATGTTTGGTTTCCTCCCAAAGTCTGAAGATGCGGTATTTAGGTTTTGATTCGCTGTGTCCCTCTAAGAATAAAATATTTACTCACGATGGATAGATGTGTGACTTGCAAAACTTCAATTGGCCATTGGCTATGCTTAAAAATGCTACTTCTGTGAAGCCCATTAAAATCACGCAGTACCTTGGGAGCTAGTGGCCTGCCTAACTAGATAGAATTCCGCCAGTGTTTCTTCGTGCAATGTAAACTATAATTTGTTTTAAACCTGGATTTAAAAAAGCTGGAATATCATACGTGGATATGTGAATGTTTTTTTGAGAATGATTATTAAGTATCCATATGTACTATATACAAATAGTATTTCTTTATAAATAAGAAAAAATCTAGACTTTTCAGTTCCTAGAAGATTATTTATCCAAGGATCATCCTTGTGTTCAAAATATATTGTATTTTATATTATATCAAAATATATAGTATCAGTGTACAATAAACGTATGCTGTATATAGACTGTATATCTAAAATATAGTCTGGAATAGTAGGGTGAAATAAACTTGTATTTTTTCTTCATTCTCTCTACACATTTTATGCTGTGTCTTGTCATAAAGCCATGTGTTATTAAATAGCATTGCATCCAATGCAGACCCATCTTCTCTGGTTTAGCCATACTTCAAGTTGTGAGGAATTAAACATGAACAGTGTTAAGACTTTGTAATCTGATTTTTGGTGAAGCCCTCATTTTTCCAGTAACTGATCAATGACAATTGTGTCAATGAATTAAACGTGTTACAAACAAGAATCGAAAACTAATAACATAAATAGCCAGAATTATTTTGAAGTATTCAAAATGTACACTTACTGCTGATGTGCTGAAACATTGCAGACCACAGTAAATTCACTGTGAGCTTTTACTATTTTTGCAGCTTCCAGCACTATATACACTGATGAGGGGGGGGAAGAATCATTTTCTGGAATGAGAATACTATAGTTAAATCTTATGTAGTTTCACAAAAAGTTGTCAATTTGTTTTAAGCCCTCTGACCAGCAATACAGCTTGTGCAGTGAGGCATTGCAACTTGCCAATCACAAGTTCGTTAGGTGTGCTTTTACCCAACGAGGTCCAGGTGGAGCAATGCCTGGTGAGGTCACCTTTAAAAAGGCCTTAATTCAAAGCTTAGGTCACTGCACGAAAAAGGCCACATTTAGTCAATTTTCTGTGCATTCCATAATAAATGTCACCAGAAGCAAGGGAGAGGGCCATTGGCATGCTGCAGGCAGGTGTGTCATGTACCAGCATTTCCAGACATTATGGAGAAAGTTGCTCCACTGTGTCCCAACTGCAGAGAAGGTTTCAGCAGACTGCCAGGACATACAGTATGACCGTCAAAGATCCGGTCACCCTTGAGTGACCACACCAGAGCAGTACCGACACATCAGACTGGTCCATCTGAGAAATCGTTTAAGATCTGTCGCCCGCACTGCTGCTGAAACTGCCGGCAGACACAATGCCCGCATCAGTGACAGGACAGTGAGGCTCCATGCTGCTGGCCTTAGAGCAAGGCTACCTTTCAGACGCCCTCTGCTCACACCTCCTAAAGATCACACCCGACCGGCTTGGGCCAGACAAAGGCTGTGATGGACTCGTCAGCAGTGGCATCAGGTCCTCTTCACGGATGAGTCACTCTTCAGCCTGTTCCATGCAGACAGGAGGGCCAGAGTGTGGAGGAGGAGGTGTTGCATTTCTTTTTTCCATCAGTATAGAAATGATAAAGCACTTCGCAGCTTGGCTATTTGTATTGTAGAAGTTCATGTAGGTAGCTGCGTTAGCATGCATAGGCTGCAAAGGAACAGGTAAAGGTTTATTCCATACTGAAAGAAAAAGAAAACCTACACAGTGTTTCGGCTGTGGAGCCTTCTTCATGTGTCAGCAGTCTCTTTTCTTTTCCTTTCACATGGGATAAAGCTTTACCTGTTCCTTATTTGTATTGTACTCTTAAGGTCCTTAGTTTTCTATTTTTATTTTTGACCAGGGTGCCTGCCTTCTTAGCAGATGCTCAGCTCTCTCCTTCTATTAACAACATCAGTGTGTGGTCAAAAAAGTCTGCAGTATATTATTTTAACTAAAGTTATTTTATGTTATTTAAAAAGCATTTTGCTTGATGTTGGTATGCACAAGCTGTTTCTCATTTTTTACAATTTAAACCAAATATTAGCCAAAATTAAATAATGCCTTGCATATTATTGTTTACTATAGTGGAAGAGGGCCAAAAGCCACTATAAAAAGTCAACATCTATTTTCCAGTCCATTATCACTGGCAAAAAAAAAAAAAATTAAAAACCCCTGACCTTCTCTCCCTGTTTTTTGTTTTGTCTTCTTTAATTGATAGTCTGGCCAAAAGTAGAAGGAACATGAATCAAAACTTAAAAATGAAAAATTGAATTCTGTTTATTACCTCCATGTCCGCACAGTGTTCTGAAACCTGTCTCAGGTTAAGACCTAGAAAAGAAACCTAAAAATATAAAGAGACTTAAATATTTCAAACATATTAAACATTTGCTATATTTTTTATATGAATACTTGACTTTACTTCCTATCCTTTCTAAAGCAGAACACTAAGGTTAACCAGTGCTCCCCCAATTCATCTTACAACAAAATATCAATTTTTTTTCCCATTGATAATCACCAATTATTTTTGTTACGCCCTCATGAATTTGGTATACTGTTGGTATTATTATTAGGTAGAATGGGTCTATAAAGGCAGACTCCACCAACCTGTCCATACTGGAGGGTCAGTGCAGATTAAAGGAGAGGTGCATTTCTCTTCAACACCAGTACCTTTGTATTTTTGGCAGCACTTAACCAATCATGGCCTACCGCTTTGGAAATCCCAGTCACCATCAGGATATGAATGGCCTTGGGTTCAAAACCCATGATCACAGAGCTTAACCTGTGTTCAGTCATGTGCCTTAACAAGTGAAGCCTCTTGAAATAGCCAAGGAAAGATGAGGTAATTTCCTTAGCAATTAGCAATGCTACATATTTTATCATGTTGTTATTTACAGTATGTTCCATTTGTTTATTGGTTTTTCACGAAAAAGAATATTACAGTACGTGCCACCATATATAATAACAACTGTGATCAATCAGCAGTACATGACAGACTGTGGTTACTAATCAACCGTATAAATCCAACAATCATGGGAAGAAAGGAGAAAAAAAGAAACCAGAGACGTGAAAGACATACTGAGAAGAAAATAAAAGATAGTGAAAGGACAGAAGATGTTATCATGTTGTGTTTTCTTATAAGCTTAGTTAATACATTGGGGAGAAATAAATGAGGGTCATGAAAAAAATGCAAGTTTTTCTTACATTCTCTTTGCGTAAAGAAGTGCCACCTATTCTCAATTTGAAATGTACTTCCATACAGTTTCCTTCTGTGGCCTCCGGTTCATGTTCTGCTGTTTATTCTGAAAAAGTCTATTGCATTGACTTTGTCAGTGCCTTTGAGGATTTTGAATATGTGTATCAGGTCCCCTCGTTAGTCTTCTGTGTTCAATTAAGCTCTTTTAGCCTGTCAGTGTAGGACATTCCTTTTAACCCTGGAATGTATCTGTCTGGTTGCTCTTCGCTGGACTGATTCCAGAGCAGCAATATCTTTTTTGTAATGCGGTGATCACAATTACACACAATATTTTAAATGAATTCTTACTAGTGCATTATACAATTTTAACATGTCATCCCTTAATTAAAATTCTATGCTTTTGACTATATATCCTAACATTTTGTCAGTATTTGCATTGTTTTCCCAAATTTCCTCAATTATGAAAACAGTGTCATGAATCATTTTCATAAGTAGCCTCTCCTTGTTCAGTGTTTTTATTTTTGTTTAGATTCCCCGTTTGTATTTAGAGTTTGTTCTTATTGAATGCAAAGCCCTATACTTATCTACATTTAATGCTATCTGTCAGTTATTTGCCCAGTTTATCCAATTAATTTTGCATTGCATTTGCTGCTTTTACTGTGAACAACATCTGATCAGTCCTAGACTCAATAGTGGAACAAAGGAGAAGTGGAAATTAAGGGGATGTTTGTTTAGATTGCATTTTTCTCAATGAATGCATGTAAATGTAGTCCCCCCACTACCTATTTATTTATCCATTTATTTAGGTATCAGATACTGTTGTTGTGATTCTATGTACTGTACTTAATGTGATTTTATATGACTTTTATGTTTTGCTTGTGTGTTTTGCACTTTTATGGGAGAAGCCAAAAATAAATTTCCACAGAACAATAATGTACAGTGCCTTGCGAAAGTATTTGGCCCCCTTGAACTTTTCAACCTTTTGCCACATTTCAGGCTTCAAACATAAAGATATAAATTTTTTATTTTATGTGAAGAATCACCAACAAGTGGGACACAATTGTGAAGTGGAACGAAATCTATTGGATTTTTGAAACTTTTTTAACTAATAAAAAAATGAAAAGTGGGGCGTGCAAAATTATTCGGCCCCCTTGCGTTAATACTTTGTAGAGCCACCTTTTGCTGCGATTACAGCTGCAAGTCGCTTGGGGTATGTCTCTATCAGTTTTGCACATCGAGAGACTGAAATTCTTGCCCATTCTTCCTTGCAAAACAGCTCGAGCTCAGTGAGGTTGGATGGAGAGCGTTTGTGAACAGCAGTTTTCAGCTCTTTCCACAGATTCTCGATTGGATTCAGGTCTGGACTTTGACTTGGCCATTCAAACACCTGGATACGTTTATTTGTGAACCATTCCTTTGTAGATTTTGCTGTATGTTTGGGATCATTGTCTTGTTGGAAGATAAATCTCCGTCCCAGTTTCAGGTCTTTTGCAGACTCCAACAGGTTTTCATCCAGAATGGTCCTGTATTTGGCTGCATCCATCTTCCCCTCAATTTTAACCATCTTCCCTGTCCCTGCTGAAGAAAAGCAGGCCCAAACCATGATGCTGCCACCACCATGTTTGACAGTGGGGATGGTGTGTTGAGGGTGATGAGCTGTGTTGCTTTTACGCCAAACATATCGTTTTGCATTGTGGCCAAAAAGTTCGATTTTGGTTTCATCTGACCAGAGCACCTTCTTCCACATGTTTGGGGTGTCTCCCAGGTGGCTTGTGGCAAACTTTAGACGAGACTTTTTATGGATATCTTTGAGAAATGGCTTTCTTCTTGCCACTCTTCCATAAAGGCCAGATTTGTGCAGTGTAAGACTGATTGTTGTCCTATGGACAGACTCTCCCACCTCAGCTGTAGTTCTCTGCAGTTCATCCAGAGTGATCATGGGCCTCTTGGCTGCATCTCTGATCAGTCTTCTCCTTGTCTGAGCTGAAAGTTTAGAGGGACGGCCAGGTCTTGGTAGATTTGCAGTGGTCTGATACTCCTTCCATTTCAAGATGATCGCTTGCACAGTGCTCCTTGGGATGTTTGAAGCTTGGGAAATCTTTTTGTATCCAAATCCGGCTTTAAACTTCTCCACAACAGTATTACGGACCTGCCTGGTGTGTTCCTTGGTCTTCATGATGCTCTCTGCGCTTTCAACAGAACCTTGAGACTATCACAGAGCAGGTGCATTTATACAGAGACTTGATTACACACAGGTGGATTCTATTTATCACCATCAGTCATTTAGGACAACATTGGATCATTCAGAGATCCTCGCTGAACTTCTGGAGTGAGTTTGCTGCACTGAAAGTAAAGGGGCCGAATAATTTTGCACGCCCCACTTATCATTTTTTTATTAGTTAAAAAAGTTTCAAAAATCCAATAGATTTCGTTCCACTTCACAATTGTGTCCCACTTGTTGGTGATTCTTCACATAAAATAAAAAAATTATATCTTTATGTTTGAAGCCTGAAATGTGGCAAAAGGTTGAAAAGTTCAAGGGGGCCGAATACTTTCGCAAGGCACTGTATCTATCCAGAACAAAGAACAGGAGGGACCTTTGATACACAGGGCTCTGGGAGTCTTGAACAAGTGACACAGCCATGTCACCATAGTTCATACCACAGCTTCCTTCAAGAGACAGCTGGATAAAATGCTCAAATAACCAAACTGCTAACAACCAAAAGTGCCAGATGACAACACCCTTCTTTCATCTGTAACAGCTGCTCTCCTTTTCCCCTGTGCAGATCAAGTCCATTCTAATAGGAGACGTAGGTGGATTAGGTGGATTTTTAATCATGCTTTAAATTTAAATTTGCTTGAGACCAGCACAGAATACCATAGCAGGTGAAATCAGTCCCCAGTATTATTGACGTGAAAAATGTCTGGAATTAATCTCACAGTACCAGAATAAATTTACTGGACATTCCTCTAAAGATTCATCTGAAATATAGAATCTGACCAGACAGTGGAATTGAAAGACAATTGCATTTCATTTCTTCCAGTGACATTTTGGTCACAATAGAGTGGGCAAAGTGGAAAATGTTTAGTTACTTTACTGAATCCCTTTCTGCTTTAACCTTTTTGGTTAAAAAGGTCATGCTGTCAAAATCTATTCATTATTATATGACCTGGATACTTTTGTCGTTCTCAATTAAATTTAAGATGAACAAAGTTAAGAACATAAGAACTGTTATAAATGAGAGGCGGTCATTTTGGATTGTGATCCAGGGGCCTCTCTCAGCTGTTTGCTGGAAGAAGCCAAAGTATCAAGAACATGATTTAAGAACATGACTGGGTATCTTTTTCATGCTTCCATAACTCTTTGGGTAAAGAAGTGCCTCCAGTTTTCATTTTTAAATGCATTTCTACACACATGGGCTGACTTTGTGACACTTCTGTCATATGGTTTTTAAATATTATGAGATATATATAATACAGGATAGGATACTCATTCTTGTGACCATCAATAGCATTTCAAGGGGTTTAAATTCTATACATTCAGTGCCATGAAACAATAAAATTTCATGGCACCTAATTCAATTTCAAGTGGGAGACATAGTGCTGCAGTGGTTAGTGTTGTTGCCTTGCGGTGCTGGGGCCCTGGGCCCAACTCCTGGGGTGATATCTGAGTGGAGTTTGCATGTTCACCCTACGTTCACAGAGGGTTTCCTCCAGGGGCTCCAGTTTCCTCCCACTGTCTAAAGGCATGCTAGTAGGTAAATTGGCCCTTGGGAAAAGTGGCCCTGGTGTGAGTGTGTGCGTGTTTGTGTCTGTGTGGCATCCTGTCCAGGCTGTAACCTGCCTTAGTGCCTTGCTTGCCGGGATAGGTTTCAGCTCCCTGTTTAGGATTAAGTTGTTAGAAATTGTATGGATGAATTTCTTCAAGTGCTTTTTTTTTCTTAAACATCTCATGACATACTGCTGTCTGAATGAGACAAACACCACATGTTGCCACTGTGATCATTTTTTACATATTTTATTATTACTCTACCCAAATGATTTTTTAATTTCCAATATTTTGTAGGGATCACAGTCTACCAGGAGTCAGTAGGTGTACATCAAACCGCTCCCTGAAATGTGTGTGCAGCCAGTGTGACAGTGCAATGATATCTTTGTGACTCTGAAAATTGAAAATATACAGTAGCTACTGGAACTATGTTTGAAAACACTGGGACGATAAGAAGAAGCATTTTTAGATACATGGCACACTTATCAGTTCTGACCACAGCTAACCTTTAACTTGGTCTGTGTTGTATAGACTAAACCATCTCTCGTATGACATGCTTTGCACTTTCAGGTGGAATCAACTTAACTTTAAGACACGCTTTAAAACTATTGTGTTGAAATGTAATTTCACAATTTTCAAAATTCAGAAACATTTACTTAATAAAATTGCAAGTACTGTATGTTAGAGTTTTACCTATGAACACACAGCTAGTCATACAGTGTATAAATCTGGATGTTTTATGTTAGACATACAATATAAAGTACATGGATATTCCTTCATGTACTGATACTGTATATTTCATACAAACTAGGCTGGGTAAGATGGTACAAAACACTTAAGATCTCCAGTGTAAAAAGTGCCACCCGTCTTTAGTTTTAATTACATTTTTCTTTAATTTTCCTCTTATGCAATTTGGTTCACATTTTCGAGATGATCAATTGTTGTCTGCATTGTTAATAGAGCAATATCATGCTAGCAGACATATCATCCTGCAGCTCACAACTGGCAACCCACTGAAGCTCAGCTGGTGTGAGCCAGTTCAGTACCTGGAGGGGAGACCTCCTGGGTGGAGTGTCCAGAAAAGCGTTATATAAGGGTAAGGAAGTTTTTCTAATGTAGAAATTTGACATTAATAGTGTGTACAATTTTCACATAGCAACTCTTTAGTCAGATGGTACATTTCACTTTAAGTTCTCCAATTTAGTATCTTTGCAGACAATACTTGCACACAGAAGAGGATATTAATGTATCAACATAAACATCTACTGGAAATCTTTTTCATACAAAAGCTTCAGTGAGCTTACCTACATCTAACACTCTCAAAATGTCCACATGGTGTTTGCCAAGTGTCTTCTTTGTACATAAAAGTCTTTTTGAGCATACTTTGCTGTTTCTGTGGTTTTCGGACTCTTGTTTTGGTATTGTAAATTTACAGACACTACTGGAATTATGGATATCTACTGTATGGGGAAGGACAGTGAATCTAACACCAATCCTTGTGCAGTTTGAACATTGATCCCTTTCTGGAATTTGAAATACATACTTTATCTTGTATTCAATATGCCTTCAATTCACAAGAATTTTATTACCATAGACAAATTATCTAACTTTGGTGTCTGTAACTTTAGATATAACAGAAGTAAAACTTAGTCTGTACCTGCCTGGTTTGGTTTTTGTTCCTTTATGTGGAGCAAGAATGCAAGTTTTAGTCCTTGCATTCTACACCTTAAGTGAACTGAAGAATATCTACTAATGTTTCATGAGTAAAATATTTTTTATATAATTACAGTTGCTAAAATAACACCAGGCCTGGTCATGTTGCCTATTTCATGCTCAGCATACTGTACATCTATGTAAAATATCTATGTGAAATATTCATTACACTTCATTTACCCTTTTAATTTCTAATAGTATTTAATTATGCCGAGAAACTTCAGCTTTACTGTTCTGTTGCAGTTTTATCTCTGAAAAACTTTTTTTTTCAGTTTAAAATAAATCCATTACCACTTTCTTTCTGTCTTGAGACATTTCTCACATGTTTTTGATGTGCTCGCAGTTTTGCCATGGGGGAAGAACATTTGTTGTTTTAAATTGTAAAGTAGAAACTTGTTTTAAAATAAGGTGATCTGAAACTTCAATTTAACTACAGATATTGTGAATGAATTTGAGTTTTATTTAAACCATATTTTATTAGTTTATATTTAGGATCCACCTTTTTATGTTATAATATTTAACTATTGTAGACCAGACGTTTTGTTCATCTGAGCCGTTTTATTCTCAGCACACGAATTCCAAAAATGAATTTTAAATACTAAATGCAAACATTAAACAGAGATGCTACTGGGTTGCCCGTCACATGCTATAAGATAAATACACATGTGCCCCACTGTGTAACAGTAGATGAGTTATTGCACACTTCCTGTGGTATATTTATGACTGCCAGAGCCCAGTTCCGGTGTTTGCTGAAACGAGCTCGGCTGAGACTCCAATCTAAATGCAGGGACTCTTTTTATATCACAGCACGCAAAGCGAGGAGTTGGAAGGCAGGGGGGAATAACTATTACATACATAACATATCACACTTCGGGCAGGGATTCCTATGGAGCCAAATCGGCGGAAAGGTAAGAACTCTTGCCATTAGGAAATTAAGTTGCAGTCTTTATTTTTTTGTCATGTTGTATTGAGCAGCCGGAAAAAAGGGTCCTTTTTGCGTCTTTTGTTTCAGGAGAGACCTTGAGGTGTATACGTGCTGGGAGCTAAATCGTTTATTACTTCAGTGTTATGAAATGCAACATTTTCGTTGGGTGCTTGAAACAGGGTGTCTCGCTCAGGCTAAATGTGTTATAAAAAATGTTCTTCTGGAAAACACGAACCTAGAATTGACAAGGACTCGAAACAGTTTGTTTTTTAAAGGTAATTTGGAGTTTGATCGTTTATAACGGGGTTAGAAAAGGAGGAGGTATCAAGCGTCTGCGCACTGCTAGTGTCTGATAGACCCGAAGAACTCAAACACAGTTCATGTGGCTATATGCTATAAAATAGTATATTAAATGTTGCCATTCTTGAAAAGCATAATAGTATACAGCATTTCGGGCTTTAGACGTAGCATTAGAACTGTTTTTCTCACCTGCAGTTTTGTTGTCTTAGGCGCGTTAAAGATGAAAACTATTTTACATGTTAAATATTACAATCTGCAATATCCGACAAATTGGGAAAATATTAATTATAAGGAATATTACAGTTATACATTTTGACTGGAAAATGTATCGTAACGTTTAGGTTTTTGTTTACCTTAAAAATGTATAATGTTTACCAAACCTGATATTGGAAGACGATAGTTTTCCCAGTACCGTGCAGTTTCCTGTTGAATCGATTGCGAATTTGCTAGTACCAGACGTCTTTAATATCAGTCCAGTTATGAATTAAGTTAGTTTTTATTTCTGCTATAGCAACATTTCATAAGTATTCTATTAAATGTAATTCTCCAGCCACTTTTGAAATCCACCTCAGAAACTTTGAATGAAAAGTCGTGTAAAGTAAGCGTTAAGTGACAGTTCTGAAAGGAAAGCTCATTTCCTGAAGGGTTTGGTCTTCATGGTAATTATTAGTCTGTTTTCATATCTAAAGTCTATATATTTATTTAAACCCAAAAATATATACTGATATACTGTATAGTATATAACTGCCGAGCTCTTGACAGGTCAATGAAGTAGAGAATAGCCGTCATTGTAGGGTAGGACATTAATTTCCTTTTTTCCCCCAAATTACGTAGTTTATTTTTCACTTTTTGTGAAATTGTACAAATTGTAAAGAAATGATCATTTAAAGCGTTCTCGTGTAACATAACTATAATTAATGTACAGTAGTTGTAGAAAAGCGAATCGCAGAAATCTCACCTTTATATTGTGCTGAAATGTTATTACTGCACGTGTTTCATTATAACCAATAGTCTCCAGTTCTCGAACGTTTACAGTTGTTGTTGTTGTTGTTGTTGAAGTACTTGCGAAATGAAGGTGTTTTAATCTTTAAACATTATAAATAGATGTGGATTTCTAGGTGAAACCTAAAATAAATAACAGTTCATTTAGCAATAGCGGACGCGTATAATCCCTCCAGTGCACAAATTCTGCGCAACTACAACTGGAGCTGGCAAGACAGTAGTGTAAACTAGATTTTTTACACTTTACCCATAACATGCAAAGGAAAGAGAACAAAAGGTTAAGTAACTTGCGCAGAGGAGTACTGTACAAGGTGGGTAGGAGAAACTACTTTCAAAACTGGTTCATCAAAGTGTTTCCGTTTCACAAAAGTGAGATTTATATTCATTTGTTTAGCCATTGTGGGCTTGTCAAAAAGACAAAAGACTGTTGTGGACTGTCGACAAGAAAGAATAATGTCCTTTGGAGAACCTACCATTTTTATGTATTTCTTATTAAGTATTGTTGAGAAACAATTGAAAATCTCTACCCGACATACAGGTACTGTAGATACAAGTTCTGGAATCGATGACTTAAAGTGTTGACTGCTTCTCTGTGTTACGGTAGACCGTTTGAACTCTTGGCACGTTTTTCAATGTAATCATTACATTATTTTTTTTTAGTTTTTATTTCCTGTGTGGAATATAGATGTATAAAACAGATTGACTTAGAAAAGTGAGGCACATGTAATTTAGCACTTGTGGAAAATGTTTTAAACTTCTAGAAATCCTTATAACTAATATGATAGAGATAGTCCATAGATTTATATACCACACAATGTAACAATATTAAAAACATTCCCTTGCTTTTATATTGTAAATGCTTTTAAACCTAATGTAAAGATAAAAGTAGCATATTACACTCACTTTGCATTACAAATGAGAAGTGACTACTGCTAGGATGTAGAATAGCTGAGCATATGGCCAGGAACAGAAAGCTGTTCTGTATCTGATTGTAATGAAATACTAATGGCCAAAGTGAGAAAGTGAGAAGCATGCAGAGTGGAGTAGCCAGCGATGACGTTTTTGCTGCCCTTTTTCATCAATATAGTCTGAAAGAATATGCTGGGTTTGTGATACATTTCTGAACAAAAGATGAGCATTACACAAAAGGAGAAGTCTTGATTTCTTTTTCTGAAAATCATTTTTTAAAAAGTTTTCTCTTCTTAACAAAAGAAAACATGTTGTTTCACACCCTTTTCCATACCTCACTTTCTTATTTGGTGGGGAATTTGCTTATTGTTGTCAATTAAAATCTGAAAAGAATATAGGTACACAGCCTACAACAATAAGCAAACTAACAACAGCAATTCCACACTGAGTATTTTTCATTCGGCAAGAATTAATTATACTCTCTCGGTGTGGAATTGCCATTGTTAATCATCCTAGTGTACCAAATGGGGAGAATGAGGACCTGTGGTCACACTCTCCTGGCACACCCGGATCAGGTTCATTTGTCATGTGACTGAGTGCCTTGGTGTGTAACCGGAAGAGCGACACTTCTCTTACTGGCTCCAGTATGTGTTGACAGGTGCACCTCTGTCAGGAATCATTGCATGGAGGGTTGGTTATTCATGACTAGTGGCTCCAACCAAATGAAGAATGCCCCTTGTACCCTGCTGGGATTCTGTTGCATCAGTGCTGTTTCCCAAAAATGCTTTAAGTTTATTCAAGTGGAAGGCTAATGCGCATAGAAATCTTGTGCTGGTGTTGATAAAACTGGGGGGAAAATGTATACTTAGCAGGGAGTAATACCCATGCTAATTCATACCATACGTGCCTAACCTTGGAGTTAAAATTTAAACCACACAACCAAACCTTTTTCCAGATCACCATGGTGGAAAACCGGCTATGACTGCTTAAGATTACCGAGATCTGAGTACAGGTCCTTCTTCACGTGCTTCTAAGATGATCGTACTCGAAATGTCAGACGTTTACAGGTGAAAAATTAAAAAAAAAAACTTATTTTCAGTTGCACACTGGATCCTCTCACGGTATTCCTCCAGATGTAACATGTGTATGGCCACAAATGGAAACTGCCCCCTCTGTGGCAGTTTACTATGTCTTTTCAGTTACTTGAGAATGTTGTGTTTCAAGAAATAAATGTGCACCTGATACCTTCTTGCATTTAGATGTGAAGCCTCTCATTTTCTTGGGAATACATGTAAATGTGGGAAATGGGGAGGGAGTATCATGGGAATTAGCCATGTGCACATCCCATTTGGGGTGCTCTTAGTTATGTTTTGGATGTGGTCAATTTTGGCATGTTAAAAATGTTGCACACATATTGTCACGGACGTCCAAAGGGACAAACCGTGGGGAGCAGGAGAGCGGAAAAAGACCCATATGCGTAGCGGCGAGACGGGAAAAAGGCCCGGGCTCATAGTGCAAAGAGTTCAGGAATGCCGTATAGAAACCTATGCCCTCAGGGAGCGGACGTGGGGCGCCCTGGTGCTAGGCGGGTCTCAGGACATCCGAACGTCAATGCTGAGCGAGGACAGAGTGCAAGACCCGGAAATATATAGCCCAAGGGAAAGAGAGGGACAGGAAGGACAGCAGACCGGAAACTAGGGACAGGACAGAGAAGGAGCGCCCTCTGGCTGCAGAGGGCGTGACAGTACCCCCCCCTTCATGGGCGGCTCCCGACGCCCATACAAATAAATAAGCTGCACAGCACTGGGGGGAGGAAAAACCTCATTTAACTGAAAGGAAACCTCCGGGAATCCACGGCTGAGAGCTACCCCTTCCTCCGGGGTATACACCTTTATTGGGTGGAGGAAGGGGGGGTAGAGAAGAGCTCCGGAGACTAAAAACAAAAAAGTACACAAGCACAAACCCAACAGACAAAAACCTGGGAAAGACCAGGGAGACAAACCACACAAGACAGATAGGAACCAAAAACAGGTAGGAACCAAAGTTCCGAGACACAGAGAGCAGGGGGGACCAAAAAGGAGGGGAAACCAGGAAGAAAAAAATCAAAACAAAAAGGCAAAAAACAAGAAAAAAACACACAAAAACCCCGGGGAAAAATACCGCAGACTGGGCAAATGGCACGTTCACATTCTAACGCTGATATCGGAGTGGACAACCTGAGGAAAGCCAGACCGAAGTCCGCTCACAGACACAGATGCCCGGAATGATATCCAGCAAAAGAATGGAGGAACGGCAAATGGGCACGTTCGCATACTAACGCTGATATCGGAGTGGACAACCTGAGGAAAGCCAGACCGAAGCCCGCTCACAGACACAGATGCCCGGAGTGATATCCAGCGAAAGGCATGGAGGAACGGCAGAAAGCTTACCATTCTATCACTGATATCGGAGAGAGCCAGACCAGGAAGAGCCAGGCACGAGAACCCGCTCCAGACACAGAAGCTCGGAGTGATATCCAGTAATGAGAATAGGCAAGCCAGCTCAACATTCAATCACTGATATCGGAGTGATCTACCCGAGGAAGGCCAGGTACAGGACCCGCTCACAGGCACGGAAGATCGGAGTGATATCCAGTGATTAGAATAGAGGAACTGAAAAAAAAAAAAAAACAGCCCAGAGAAAAAAAAACTGCGGCAAGACAAAAAAAAGCGCCGCTCGCGGGGTCATTAGGTGGCTCAGCATTCTGTCACGGACGTCCAAAGGGACAAACCGTGGGGAGCAGGAGAGCGGAAAAAGACCCATATGCGTAGCGGCGAGACGGGAAAAAGGCCCGGGCTCATAGTGCAAAGAGTTCAGGAATGCCGTATAGAAACCTATGCCCTCAGGGAGCGGACGTGGGGCGCCCTGGTGCTAGGCGGGTCTCAGGACATCCGAACGTCAATGCTGAGCGAGGACAGAGTGCAAGACCCGGAAATATATAGCCCAAGGGAAAGAGAGGGACAGGAAGGACAGCAGACCGGAAACTAGGGACAGGACAGAGAAGGAGCGCCCTCTGGCTGCAGAGGGCGTGACACATATTGTACAAAGTATTGCAGACAAGTTGTACATTGTTCCTGAACATCTTACATTACCTTAATGTTATGCACACATGTTATCTCTGTGTCAATAATTGTAATTTCAAAGCAATAAAGCAACTTTCCCTTTTTCAAAAATGTACAGTATCACAAATCCAGTTTATCTATACAAGGCACGTCAGCACAGCTTTTGTTTTGCTTCTTGTGAGGATTAGTAATTTAATGTTGATTTTAATGTTTGGATTTGTTTCAATGTACAGTTACACTTTTGTAATGCTTATTGTAGTTGCTTAATTATAGCATCAAATTGTTATAATGCAGTTTTCCAGATTGAAATTCTTTATACCTTCATTCATAAAATGTAGACTAAACAAATATTTTAATAAACCCCTTAAATTTAACTTAGTTGACTTACAGCAGCTTTTAACGTGATGGTCTCCTTTATTGTGTGGTATTTTTTTAGAAAACTCAACTCCCACCATAAGAAAATTGTAAGAATTGTAAGAAACACCTTTTTTGTATTTATTAAACTGGATTGTTTATGTTTTTTCCCTTTTCCCTTCATTCAGATAATCTTTAGGCTTCATAAACAAAACAGCTATTATTCAGTGATCATACTGTCATAAGGAGGTAAATATTTTCAACCGAAATCCTAAGACAAATGCTATACCTGTGACAATTAAATCCCCCATGAGTCAAGATTGCCCATTTATTCTTTTTCCATTAAAAATCTGCCAGAAATCTGCCAAATGAACTACAGTCATCCTCAATTTATTAACTATTTCATAGCCTCCACATTTATTCTTCATCCTGAAAGTTTGCTTTCGATGAAGTGTTTTTTTTTTCATTGTAGAAAAATAACAATGTATTTACGGGCTTAGCAAAAAAATTTTAACTGGGAGTTTGTAATCCAGGGATGACAATAAACTGTTCCTAGAAAGAACTTGATTGGTTATGGTCTAGATCTCTGTTCTTAATGGCTATCAATTGCTCATGAATCTTTAAAGCTATACAGCAGCAGGACCTACTGTTTTATCAGGCTAATACTGTTGTATGCTGTCATACATTAGGTATGAAAAGTGCACCATTTAATGGATCAGTGTGCACCCAATCAATTTTTCCCATAAGAAATCATGTCTAGAATTACAGTTTAGATGTGTTCTTAATGTCTGTCAATTACTCATTGATAATTCTTCAAAGTGTCTCCGAGATTCAGATCTTCTTCACCTGCCAAAACCACTGAAAACATAACCTTTTTGCCTTTGATCACAAAAATGGTTATTACGAATATTGTAAATGAAATACAAATTTTGTCCACACTACTTGAAAAGCCTATCCAGGATTCTGTGGAGGAATTTGGAGCTTGGAAGGTGCATGGTGAAGATAGGAGAATAACTCTTTAAATTTGTGGTAAAAATGGCAAAAAGTACCTAACCACTGCTGCTGCATGCACAGCCCTTTTCAGCACTCCATGGCACCGACAGAAAGGCTGACAAAACACATTCGTGTATGACAGCCTGGCTTCTCTCCTCTTCCTGGATGTTTCAGTGCTTTTGTGAGATTCTGACCGAAGGAGGTCATCGTCCATCAACATTGTGAACATCAGCACTGAAGCCACAGAAGAAGGACATTCGGGCATTGTGGTCAGTTTTATTTTAAAGTAGTACATTTATAGTGGTAAATGTATTTATCAGTTTATTACTGTTGATATTCCCGTAGTGATTGTGTGTTTTCTATAACTGTTATGTTAAGATAGTCAATACTTTCTAATCATACAAAGTGTGTATGGTTAGATCCATGACAGAATGAGACCTACATTTATTTTAGAGTCCCTTACACACTGTTGGTGCAACTCACTTATTTTTGGAACCCTCAAATTGACATGTTATTCAGGTGTACAGCAAATGTTTGCATGTTTATTGTCCACCCGGATTGTAACTTGTATGCTTATGTTGACCACAGCGTCCATTCTTTCTTTCATTTGTAATGTAATTCACAGATGTAAATTAATTTGGATATTTTGGGGGATATGTTAAATGCAACAGCTGAAAAGAATTGTTTGTCCTACTCGGAGCCCTGTTGTCCAGTGGTAAAGCTTCTGAGCGAAGCAGAGATTTTTTTTCTAGGAAAAAATGGCCAACATTTGAATCTTAACCCAAGGTGCACAAAAAAGCACAACAATGCATACACCGTGATTCACTGGAAAAATCAATGCTGTGAGCTGATTGATGAAATAAACTAGAAAGATGATTGTAAATAAAAATACGCTGTGTTGTCACATATATCAGGGAGCTGAAGACCTTTTCATGAATTCATGGGACTCTCGTCTTGAGGGTATCTACAAAATAAAGGAAAATAAATGCCTCAAAACATATAAATACAAAGGCCGTGAAGATTTTAGAATGATCAACTCTTTCAAAAATACTGTTTAAAAGTAAAATAATCAATTCACCTACCTTTATGACCCTATGTAGTACCTATAGGTTTTCAATACATTAGGGGCCCAATATTCTGTAAAAAATGTGAAAAAAATATATTAATGAGTAGAGAAAGATAATCATTTTAGTATTTGAATCATGTTATACAGCTTTTTACAACAATTATTTTGTAGTACATTAATTCTAAGAATCACATGAACTGTTACTGTCATCTCTTAACTAATGTTAAATGCCTTTTTTGTAAGTACTCACCATAGCAGATTGGAATACCACAGATTGCTGTATTTATGCACATATTTGCTAAGATTAACTGATATCACAATGTTGTCACACTTGTGCCACACGTTTTGGAATTCAGTGTCTGACTCAATATATTTAATTGATTATTACATATGATGGTAATTTCATATACAACCAATCAAACATTCTCATTAAAATTAGCATGTTAACCTTTAGCAGAAATGGTAACAATGTAAATATTCGGCCTGAGCAGAATCCAGATCTTGAGATTCAGTTCATCAGAGACGACTTGTTTTTTTGTAACTTGTTTGGTTTATTTGTGAGTTTTGAAATGACACCTAAACCCTTTTTCACATAATTTACAGGTCATTTCAAAGCATCATAGAAAAGGATAGCAGGGGTCAAAAACAGGGCACATTTGATGAGTTATACAGTATCTCATGAGTGGGATTTTTCCATGTACAGTATAGTACAGTATGTAACCACGTATCCTAAGGGCAGGCATGGAAATATTTATCTAAATCAAAGTGAAGATTCATTCCATATAAAATGTCCCAATTATTACACTGACTACAACATTGAATGTTAGTTTTAATTAATATTTACAATAATGTAACTATTAAATAAAAGTCAGCAAACAGCTCTGGGGCTAGAATAGCACAATGATTCTTTAACATCTCGATCTGGATCAAATCAGCTCCTGAACCTTGTTACCTTCTCAGTCCCCTAAAAGTCTGTGTCAGCTGGTATCTCAGATTCAATGTATATAAAATAAAACAAGGGGGAAAAAATCAAAAGCATCATAGGAAAGGATAGCAGTGGTCAAAAACAGGTCACATTTGCTGTTTACTACATTTTAGCATATACTACAGTGAATGTACTGTAATACAGAATTTACTCCAGTGTATGGTTTAAACACCAACATTAGCCATTAGTAAAACAGTAGTATTTACTAGTATATCTAAAGTTTATATTTAGAGTTAATGAACTACAGACAAATTCTGTATAAATGTCTACTGTTTTTTAAAATAAAAACAAAATGTTGTTTTCCCATGAATACAGTCTTACAGTTTCAGAAAATCAGGCCTGCAAACCTACAGGTTCTATGTCATAAAGAGGTGAACTGATTATAGGGCTCACTTGCTAATCTTGGCTCTACACCTGCAAGAACACGTGTATACAGTTTCCTTCCTGCAGAAGAGAAGGTCTTACAGTTGTACAGATTAGTGGTGAATAGTCAAGCATTTCAGTTTGTTTGGATGAAAACCATTGTTAACATGTGTCTGCCTGGCAGATTATTACAGGACAACAGGACAAAGAAAAAATGGAGAAGCTTGATTGAACTGTGGATTTGTCCCAAAATTTCTGTAGGAAAATATGGACTTCCTTACCAGAATGCTCTTATTGAATAATGACAGTTTTCGATAGATGGTTAAACAATTGGATAATGTAAGAATAAACCATTATATAAATGATGTGAAAAATAAAAAAAAATGTTTGATAAATGTAAACAGTGGTTATTTCTTATACTGTAATTCCCAATAGATCTTAAATTGAAAACTTACCTGACGTTTTCAGTGAAGTTGGAAATTAAATCGAGTAGTTTCATTGGTGCTTAAGCAACAACAAATACCTCATAAATGATTAAAGATATTTCAAAAGCCTCTTTAAAAGTATGAAGTATTTGTTATATATTTTGTAAATGAAGAGATAAAGAATTGTAATATGGAATTTTGAAATGCAAAAACTTTTATTTTTCAAGTTTATTTTTACACCTAAGCAATCTCAAACAGTACAAAAATGCAATTGTACACTATGACAAATCAAAACATTAAAATTAAGCTAAAATTACTAATCCTCATAACAAATAAAATAATGGAAATAAACTTGTCAACAATTCTTGTTGTATATTACTTCTTTTAAACATAAAACTTTTACACTGATTTAATGTTTATAAGGAAATACATGGGTTTCACAATGTACAACTTGACTGCAACATACAGTAATTCATTGCACAACATTGATAACTAATCACAATTTGCCAGCACTAAAAGAAATTTTCTGAAAACATACTGAGGTAGGGGGTTACCACCTATATCAATTTGGTGAATTATTCCGCAAACTTAAATTTAACTGCAGGCATGTTTGTTTTGTATAATTCACATGTGACTTATTGTGTCTTTAGTTGTGGCACTCGAGCACCTGAATATTTTCATGTGAAACTGGCATCTACATTATCAAGGGGGTGTCCCTCAGATGGGATTTACCAGTTTTTGTGAGGGAAACTGTTGGGTGTCAGCTGACTCATTTGGTGATGCAGCATGGCACACTAAGGAAAAGTTTGAGTCTTTCAGATTCTGTAGCTCTGGCAGCAGCTTGGGGAAGCACAATTCAACTTGGCTAATGACATAGATTTGACTGCTCCTTTTTATTATATGATGCAATCTGAGGCAATATAAAGTTGTATTTCCACAGCACCTTGGACTTCTTTTCAAATTTGTTTTACTTTAGCATTTAGTAAATATATGTGGAAGATATTTTAGCCTTATTTAAAATATAAATGGATTTCATTAAGATACTACAGTACTAGCTCTTTGCCATTTCATTGTGTTTGTTTTTTTCTGATAAGATGTCCAGATATTGGTAACCCACAGTGTCACTAGCATAGATATAAGTGGCTCTAACAGTCAAGTTACACTGACATCTTGCCCAACCATCTAAAGACTTAACTTGGTCTATCAGGACTGATGGAACAGATGCACTGTGAAATCTTGAGAGAACTGTGATTCAACCTATTGTAGATTAGTGTAATATCTAGTTTTACTAAGTAATCGCCCGATTCAAACAACAAAATGCCATTTACTGTGAATGCAATCTGTTATCTTAAAAATGACTTTAGTCACCTCCATTTTTCTTGTTTGTCTTCCTTTGTCTTTTTTGTCATATGTTACCCACAAATTAGGTTCCTGAGATTGCAGGTACTTGAGACAAAAAGATACAGTTGACACTGATTAACAACAAGTTCTACAAGTTGTAGAATGTACAGTATGTTAGAATGCAAATACATTATTATAAATCTCCCCCCAAAATGTTATTCTTTAAATAAAAAGCTGATGTTTCCAACACAAGCACTTTCTCAGGACTCTCCTGAACAGGTTGCTGTACACAGATGACTGCATTGGGTGGCGGTGTGGAATAGTGGTCAAGGCTCTTGAGTTCTTACGGGAGAGCAGGTGTAGGGTCAAATCCCAGCTGGGAGTAATGTTGCTGTATCTTTAAATATGAAAAACTTTAGCCCAATGGCTGCATCAAGATCAGCTCGATGAATTTGCATCAACATATGCATGTAAAAAAGGCAACTCATTTCTGTACGTTGCTTTGCATATACATAAGTGTATGCCAAATAATTTAATACTGTCTCAAGTTATACTGAGCTAAATAAAGATGAAAAATGAACAAAAGTGAAGAAGCTTTCCTGGCTTAGACTGTGCAGGTCATTTTTCAGTGTAGGTGTTTTCTGAGCTTCATTAAATATTTAATGCTCTCTCTGCTGATCTTGACTCTTGTCACACAATATAAATCTTAATGAGCAGCTTCTGGAGATGTGTTGCCAAGCACCCAACAGCATCATTGTATTCTGCTTCCCATAAATACGTTTTCTGTATTATTGGATTATTTCTAAGTGCATTTGGTCATAACATTTTAGCACCCTTTCTTTTATTGTCCTGCCTTTGTCTTTTTTTTTTTCACAGGCTTGGACTTTTGAGTTTTGGTAAATCACTGCTACTGTTAGGGGTGGAACTGACATCTGGGACTTTTACTGCTGGGCTCATTTCATTGATAATATACTAGAAAGCCCCAAGAGATGCTGCTTTTCTGTGAATGTGAGTCAAAATTCAAAAATGAGAAAAGCCCATTTGGCCCATCATGCTTGGTCAGTTATTGATAGCTGATCAATACCCAAATCCAAAATCCCATTTGCCAGTTTCTTAAAGAGAAACTTCAACAACATGGAAGGACAGTTTGTGTCAGACATTCATTACTCTTTGAAAAAAATAAGTTTTTACTCCTAAATAGATCTCTTCTTAATTACCCACTGTCACCTCGCTTCCCTGGTTTGACATTATGCTTGAAGCTGTCTCTGGGTGTAATTTGAGCTGTTTCCTTGATGTTTTTATGTCTTTGAATCAAACTCCCTTTCAACCTGCTTTGCTTAGAATGAAAGACATCCACTTTCTTTAGCCTGACTGTATGTCACATACATTTCTGTGACCAGTGTTTTTGGTCTCCCTTTGAAATGTTTAGTGTAGGCAGTATTCTTTATAATGTGTTGACAAACGTATTATAAAATAGGTCTTATTAGTGTGCTGTACAGTTTTAATGACAGAAACGTCTGTCCATTATTATCCTACACTTTTCACTATATATTCAAACATTCTTCTGAACTATTTTGGTTATTCCCTGTCATTTCTAAATGAGGGCATTGGTTCATGAGAATAAACACCTAAATCCTTTTCATGGGTTGCTTTTTCGAGTTCAGCAGCCCCTATTTGCGGGGTACAGTACATGTATATTACATAAAATAGTATGTACTTGACAAGAACTAATTTTCCAGTTTCTTTACTACTGCTGCAGTGTTAGGCACTGACTCTATGTAGTTACAAATTAAGTCCCATAGTGGAACCTATAAAGATTTAGTCTTTGTTAAGATTAGCTTGTTCATAATGGTGTAGGGTTCTTCTTCAAACTGAAACATGTTCGTCGGTGAAAATCCACTCAAATCATTTTTTTTCTTTCGTTCATGCTTTGTATATTGTTACATGAGGGAGGTGGGACCTTCAACATTCCCCACTTAGACTGGGAAACACCTGTAGGAATGTCTGCAGCAGAAACTGGAATGGGAGATATGGTTAATGACTGCAGAGCATGTACTGTACAAAAGAAAAGGCTTGTATTGATTTTGTGCTTTTAAACAATCAAGACAGAGTGAGTTAAACAGAAGTGAGAGAACCACTAGTGAACATACTGTAATATGGAGAACTGCTAATGTAGTGCTTTTAAGTGTTCTTTAAACTGTACAGGTAGAGTCCAAATCAAAAGTTTACAATTTCAGGAAAGCAGACTTTTAAGGAATGAGACAGCTCCTATAATACATAAAAATGAATAGTATATTGTAGATATGGAATTAATGGACAATGGATGGCAGACATGCTGGAATCGTGTTTATTCTGTAGAGATTGTGCTTTAAATAAAACAGGTTTATCCTGAGAATGAGTATCCCAAGTGGTCTAACTAATCAGTCAGAAAAACAATACAGGAAAATGGTTTATAAAACTATTTTAGAAAAACAGGATGCAGTGAAAGAAAAAGAGTGTAATGAAATGCTTGATCGGGTAAAAAAGAATATTAGACAGAGAGAGAAAAGAATATTGCAGTGGAGACTTAAACCAATAAGGCTCTTTCTGTATTACAGCAGCAAAATGATGCAGCAAAATAATGGGAAACCTCAAGACAATGAAGGAGAAATGACCGTGGTAGTAAATGAGCATTTCACTCAGGTTTTCACCAAGGACTAAAGTCAACAACATCCCTCAGGCAGTGAAAGAGTAAAGTTCTCTGTTGAATAATATCAACATAAAAGAGACAAAAATTGTTTGGAGTACTAGAATCACTCAACATTCATGAATCTCCAGGGCCTGATCATATCCTACTTATTGAACTTAAAGAAACGAGATGTTATTCGTAAGCCTCTAACTCATCTCTTGATACAGCAGTTGATCGAAAAGACGAAAAGCCATGTATTGGAGAATTGCTGGTGTAGTGCCCATCCATAAAGAGTGAAAAAACTGACCCCAATAATTAGAGATCACTAAGGCTGATGTGTGTTAAGATTATGGGAATTATCTTTTGAATCAAACTACTGTAGATGTTCACCTACAGTACATGTTCGGCATAATCATGCCTCACAGCTCTTACCCGTAGGTTTAATTCCTGGGGTGTGGTCTGTGTGGAGTTTGTGTGGGTTTACTCTGAGTACTCCAGTGTCCTCTCACAGTCCAAAGACATGCTGGTGGGCTCATTGGTTCTTAGGAAAATCTGCTCTGCGATCGACAGGTGTCCCATCCATGTTGTACCCTGCCTTGCGCCCGCTGCTTGCCAGGTTAGGCTCTGGCTCAACCCACGACTCTGTATGGGATATTGCAGTTCGAAAATGGATGGATGGATCAGCAGCATAATAGCTGGAACCTAGAGGACAGACAGCGTTGATTTAGAAAGGTAGGTCTAAACCTGTTCTTTGAACAAGCAGCAGGTTTTTGATAAAGTTCCAAATAGATGATTCATTTTAAATTTACAAAGTGATAAGCTTTTGAGATGTCATTTAATATGGACATGCAGTAAAAACAAAAGTAAAAAAACAATAGGAAATGCAGAACGTCAGTAGACTACTAACAGAAAAGTCCTGGGTGTTATATTGACACATCATTCACTTACCTTAATGATGTAAGAAAGCAACAAAAGGCGAACAGAATGTTAAGACAGTAAAAAGCATAACATTTAAATGTAAAGGTGTTGTGTTAAAATTGTTAAAGCCATTGGACTTCCTTTATAGTATTGTGTACAGTTCTGGTTATCATGTTACAAGAGAGAGATTGCTGATCTGTAATCAAGGTGGAGAATAGCAACCAGACACATTAAAGGAATGGAATTAAAGGAATGCTGTTAACTGATAGCCTAAGAGAACTAAACATTTTGACTTAAAAACTATAAATAGATTATAAGGGGACTTTCTTGAAGTATTCAAAATCCTTCTTCATCCTTTAAGAAATTATGTATGTGATCTAATACACTGTAGCTAATACACTAACTGCCAAATGGGCTGTGTGAACTGACTTACCTTCTCTTTGAGACCTTTTTCAGGGTGGATGCTTAAATAAGACAGCAAAAACCCATGGTCTATGGTTGTAGACCATGTATTTGGAGGGACTTCTTCAGTGCATTTCTATACAAGAAATGTAATAGTTCTTATCCAAAGAATTCCGTTATACAGACGGGTATTTTAATGGAGCAATTCAAGTAATGTACCTTGTTCAGGGTTACAACAGCAGTGTCTCAAATGGGATTTGAAACCACAGCCTTCCAGTTAAAGTTCACAACTTTGATCACTGCTGCCCTTAGGCCTCTTCTTTTCTTAGAAACAGAAAAGATGCTCGTTTCTTATGTTAGATTTTGACTCCCTGCACTTAAATTTTTTTTATTTACCAGAAAAAAATACATAAAGGTTTAATGGTTTGGGATTTGGTGATGTTTATTATAGGGCATAGTGAAAAATGCATTAAAAAGTGATGAACAAAATATCACATGTTCAGTAAATATTAGTCTTGTGCTGTATTATTTGAAGGATTTGTACTCCTGCACTATTTTTTGTAATGACTGTAAGCCTGTAAAAATTTGACAGACTGTGGACCGTTTTTATGTTAGCAATTACTCAAGTGAAGTTAACACAAAAAAATAACCAGTTCAAAACTTTAATGTATTGAAATAAAGTAGTATAACGTTGTAATTTGTAAAATGTAAATAAAATATGAACAACAGAACAAACTAATGCTGAACGTACAGTATATGAGTAGTCAGCTTGATTTTTCAGTATTACTGTAATGTCTTCTGCCTTTTGTTTTCATTGAGGATGCTCCATAGGATCGAAGATGTATTTTTGATTAAAGATCTCTCTGACAATTCAAAGGTGCTTCTGTTATAATTGAATGTAGGTGAGTTCTTGCTGGCATGTCTTTACTAAGAAAATACATTTTCTTAATAAATTAATGAACATGGCATGTTCATATCCCTGAATAGTAATTACTTGGCGTTCCACTGTTGTCTGTAATATATTTTAATTTGCCTCATTGATTTCTAATAACAAAGATGCATGCAAAAGCATAATTTAATAGTTCCAATAATATAGTTTGTGTAATTAACTTGGAAAAGACTGATATTCTCTGAAATTACACCAGGTCTTGTTTGCCTGTGTAGCATGTAAATTTAGTGCACATTCAGCTATATGTCTGACATTTTTTTTCTAGATATTTATTTTCAAAATGAACTCCATAATAAAAAGGCATATTTTATTTTCTCATAGCTACAAACATGTTCATGAGTCCACAATATATTTGAATATCTTTATTTTCAAGCACGTTTCTGATAGGAATGATAAGAAAAAGCTTAATTTACTTTTTGAGATTCATTATTTACATCTGCTTTATTGCATATTGATAATGTGAAGTGTGATCTTTTTTGTAATTTTAACATGCTGACTTAACTGTTAATGCGTTGCATCAGATCCCTCTTGATTACAAAAGGTGTCTGTTCCATACTGGTGAGGCCAAATCAGAGGTCTTTATGTTCAGCTCTGGGGAATCTTCACTTTGTCTCATTACAACTAGTTCAGTGGCACAGTTGTTAGCACTGCTGCCAAATAGTGCTGGGGCCTTAGGTTCAATTCATGGGGTTATATATGGTTGGGGTTTGTATATTCTCTGTGTGTTTATATAGTGTTTCCTCTGAGTGCTCTGGTTTACTCCCACAGTCCGAAGATGTACAGGTAGGTTAATTGGCTCTTATGCAGATTATTTCTTTGGTGTACCCAACTTTATGCCCGTTGGCTGCCAGGATAAGTTTCAACTCTCCTGTGACCCTTTGTTGGACAGAGCAAATAGAAAATGGATGGATGAACTAGTTCTTTGCTTTGACAGTGCACATGAACGTGTTTTCCAGATCTCTGCTGTGGGATTGGATCCATGCTGCAAAACCCTAGTCTAAAAAACAAGGACATTGTTATTGGACTGGCTTAAACTTTCTGCATTGTCCTCAGAATCAGATATTGTATAAAATCCTCTCCCTTTATGAGCACCAAAACTTTTCTTTTTTTGTCTTTTACTGGGTATTCCAGTTGTTTTTGGACCTCATATCATATCAAACATTTCATGATAAACAGTAAAAACCTAGAACATTTAGACACCGAATGACCTTGCTTTTACAGAAATGAAATGATAAATGGAATTATCTGGGGGTTGCAGTTTTAGAGCTGCTTTAGAACTGTAAAAAATAGGTAAAGTTCAGATATGTAAACAGTTAATTTAATTAAATAGTGAGAGTACAGGATAATCTAAATTCAGAAGGCTTTATGTGCAGTTTTTGGTGTACTGGTTCTGTTTATTATATGTAATATTAGGATGCTTGATAGTACCAGTACAGTACAGTATCTCTGATTAAAGTCTCATTATTTTTCTGTAGAAGCAGATGTTTATCTGCAGTTTGTGCTTAATTTGTAGTCTCCTTGGGAGATATAACGTTGTTTTTTGAATGAACAATAGTGTAACAAGTGTTTTTACTTGCTGCTCATAATATTGTTTTTGTGGGAGGAAGGGCAGATTGGGGAAGACATATGAATCCAATTAAGTATTTAGGAAATGCAATTGTTTTCAGTCAGTTGAAAAGAGAAATTGGTGTAGTATTTCCAGAAGTAGAACATTTCTGTTTGAAAGTCATTAATTTTTTGTTCATGAACACTTGTTTTTACACTCCAGCTGACTTGAATAGATATGGATACCCTTTTCTGAATTTAAATATTCTGGTTGCCAATAATAAGTCAAAGTTATTCATTTTCAAACATGATAAGTCACAACTGCATGATTCTGATATGTGATTTGAACAAATCAGTCAGTTAGATGAATCTTCTGATCATGTTATCACACTCAGGTTAAACATTATTGCTGCAAAAATAGCTAAGAGGTTGCTACAGTATGTGGTTTATTATTATTTCCTAAATTCAATTTCCACAACAAGAAAAGATCAACGAACACTCATTCAGACTATTCAAGTTTATTGAGTCTATTTTGTTGTTATATGTTATGTAGCAAGTATGATTGTCATTTACATTGAAAATGCAATCATTGAAATTTATGAGGAATGTGAAATATTTAAAATACCGAATAAATGAGTCCCATGATAAAAATAATTGTTTTGTTGTTTTACATTTAGGGGTTGCTACTTTGAAGTACTGTATCAGCAACTCTTGGGAAGATCTTGGGTAGCCAGTTTGCTCACTGGTTGGGTACATTTCTGTGGAATTGGTGAAAAGCTTACAGCAAAAGATATTTTTTTAATTCTATAAGTTGCTGTGCTATCAATTATGAAGTCTTCTCAGTCTTGAATAATAATTCAATTAATAGAAGCCACTGCTGGAATTAATACAATTTTTGTTTCATAAACATCAATTTATGTGTTTAATGCCTGTTCAAATGTCAGAGATAAAACATCTCAGTAACATCATATTTCTTCCAGTAGACAGTATAACGTAGTGCTCTGTGCCCATGTAATAAATGGCAAGACCTAATCATGGATAATGTCTCCTGCTCTAATAGTATTTTCTTCATAGTATAGAGGCTTTACAGTGTTTCTTCATGAAACACAGGACATAAGATATGGGACAATGAGGTCTGATGAGGGTCTGTGTGGATATTCTGTAAAAACACTGTATGGACCTGCAAACATTGTGCATACATTGTGCGCCTTCCTTAAAATAAGCTAAGAAATAATATGATTTTTTTATTTTTTATTTCTGCTCTATATAGAGTTTGAAATGAAAGTTTGAGAGTGTGAGAGCAACCAAGTTCTCTTTCATTTCAGCTGCCCTAACTTGCAATCATCCCAGATGGCATTTACTGAAACTGGTTATACCATAAACCTCTCTTTCTCTTAGTCTTACATTTGCCTTTTTTGCCTTTACAATTACCCCTTGGGTAACTCCTCATTCAGAATGGGGGTCTGAGCCCCCTTATCCTACATCTAGGGGGGTTGGACCTAAGTCAGACAAGTTAAGCGAAGTCTTCCCATGCCTAAATCCCAATAAACATTTTCAAACACATTAATTCTCGCGAAATAAGAGTTTTTTGGGTAATTGTTTAGTTTATATTGTATGGCGTTTAATGTCAAAGCTGATTCTATGCAGGCATCATCCTGGTTTTAGTGCACTCTGGGCCATATCTGTAACAGAAGCCGGTCCGGGGAATCCAAAACCAGTGGATTGGGATCCATCCAAGACGAAACAAGCACAGTTAAAATCCGGAATGGGATTCTGAACAGGAACAGGGAATAAAAACCAGGATAACGAGGCCAGGCGCTCTGTGCCCCGGACTCAGATGGTCAGGACGCCGTGATGAAGCCTATGCTGTTGGGTCTCTCCTGAACGGGTGCGCCCTTAAGAGGAGGGATGACGATCATGACAATATCTATACTGTACATTGTACATGTGCACAATTATAGATGATCCTTCTCGTCTTCTGATTTAATTTTTATTTCACCGACACCTTCATCCTGCACTGCTGCATTAGGTCATTATGCACGGCTAGCTGAAGTAGCTCTTGTCACTGGGATATTCATCTAGAATGAGAAAAGAAATAGAAGAAGCCAGTCGCACAATATGTAAGTCCACCTTTACAACCAGCCTGACAGAAGCACAGTTTCCCAGTTGAAGAAGGGCTGATGTCATAATTCTGAGGTCAGCAAGCTCTGAAGTCAAGAAGAAATGGAAAGAAAACGTACATCAAATCACCAATGAATGCCAAAATACACCATGTACACTAAACATTGTCTTATGTGCATTAAGGGAAGTCTGTGCTGTAAGACTCCACTGGAGTTGTAGAAAAAAGAACTCAAATGTGTCATTCTTTGTTTGTATTTCTTCTGTTTATAAAATTAATTTCCTGTATTTCATTGTTTTCCTGCTCTTTATTTACAGTACTTTATATCTGATGCATATCATACTTCATGTACTTTACTCTGATATTTGTGGTTTATTGAATTGACAAAAATTGACTACTTTCATGGTTTTTGCAATACATGTAGTATCATTGACTATTTTAATCATTTAGAGTGGAGAATTGGCATTGTCTAAAATGGATTCTGTGCCACAGACATACAGAAATACAGGATGTCACCTGCAATTTTACACTTAAAGCATACACGGAATTTGCAGTTGGTGTAGAATCCTTTTATTTAAAAAAAATCATCATTTTTTGTATTATTGTACTTCACATTTATTGTTGTTTTTTTAGTAGATCATTGTTTTTTTTTCCAAAGGTTCAATTGCTGTTTACCTCATTGGATTGGAAACAATGGTTTAACCCTGTTTTATTTTTCTTCAACATTTGAAAAGCCCGTTTTCGAAATTTGATTAGTCATTTTTTGGTGTGTATCGGCTTTGTGGGCACCTTCAGTTAATATTTGTTTATTTATGGTGCATTGCATTTCATTTAGTTTTACAGTAAAAATACTTTAGAATAAAAGCAAACGTTGCAGATATGAAATTTATTTAAAAAATAGTAAAATTAAAATATTATTATTAATGGCGTGATCAGATCACCTTGGAGCAAAAACAAGTCTGAAAATGATGTATGAAACAATTTCCACTCCTAACCATACCAACTAACAAGAACCCAGATAACACCATACTTGACCTAGATTCAGATCTCATTTGCAATTTCTGAGCATTCCACATCTTGATGTACAACACTGTAAACCCAATTTAATAAGATGTCAATGCAAAGCTCATCTTAGTAATGAGCTGCCACTGAAGCTGCTCTTACACCTGCTGTGACAGCCACAGAAATTGTTCACAAATAGGAGAGGTGTCATGCATTTGTCTTATTTTGGAATAAGGTATTTGGAGCCTAAGTCAAACTGCATATTCCATTATTTTGGCAAATACCGGAAAACATAGTATCCATGTCTAGTATGGTTTATTTGTGTGTGGTTTTAAATACCTTTGTTTTATTTTATAGCATAGACATTATATTGCAGCTGGAGAGTTTTGTGGGGATGTAATAAACCTTTGTTCTTCCTCTTTCTTTGTCAGGTAAGTGAGTCCAGACAGCATGGAGGACTGCTTGCACACATCTTCTGAGAACCTCTCCAAACTGGTGAGCTGGGCCCACAGCCATGGCACCATCTGTAACCTCATCCCCAGCCTGAAGCACCTGCTCTCCGAGGGCTCCCATGGCAACCTGACGGCCATGTGGGGCTGCAGTGCTGGTCACGCTTACCACTGGCCGCTGACATCGACCTGCCGGGCCGGGTCCCAGGAGCGTGCGTGTTGCCCAGACAACCGCAACTTCGGCTCAGGTAGCCCCGGCCTCCTGGGGACCACCTCCGAGACACAGCACAACCCCGAGGAGAGGTTCCTGGGGAGACAAGCCAAAGGCAAGGCGGACTCGGTCCAGACACGGGACTCCTGCGACTTCTCCTACTGTAGCGAGCCCTCAGAAGCGGACGACAATGTCGAGGAATACGAAGGGGACAGTGCCCTGTTTGATATCGTGTGTGAATCCTCTGTCACGGACGAAGACAGCATCTTTGAACCTCATTCACAAAGGCTTCAAACAGCCATTAGAAAGAGACTCAATCCAGGCCTGCTGCCTACCCAGCTGTCTTCTTCTTGCCAGAGCTCAGAAGACAGAGTTGGTGACATGACAGTAAAGAAAATCAAGCAGGAGATGCCTGAGGACTATTATATTGTAGCCAATGCTGAACTTACAGGAGGTATTGATGGCCCTGCTTTGTCACTCACCCAGTCCACGAAGCAGAAATCCCAAGATCATCCTTCTGGTACTTTGCCTTCACTTGTTGTGCCTCTAAAGCCTGCTCTCCTGACATCTCCCTCCATCCCTGTGGATGGGAATCCAGTGGGATCTCCCCCAAACAACAGCACTTCCCGGGCAGCTGTTGCCAAGCAGCAGCAGCTGTGCGCCCCTCCTTCAGCTGGGCACGGCAGGCTGGTGATGAACGTGCACCCACCCCACCAGCCCGTCGCCCTCCAGGGTCCTGTCAGTACGTCTGGTGCCAGCCAGCACATCAACATTCCCTTGTCTGCCCTGCAGTTTCCAGGCCAGGATGAGCACACGCAGCCCCTTCCCAATGAAGACCATGTGAAACCCGCCGCTAAGTCTGTTCCCCCCAGCGACATGGCTGCCTCTCCTGCTACCATTAACACGGAGCCAGAGGTCAGCTCCAGCCAGCAGCAAAGCACATCTCATGTCTCCAGTGCCGAAGCCAAAGCTGAAGCATCAGGTAAAGTACTTCATCAACGCACTCTGTGATAACTTCTCTAAAGTGTGCTCTAAGGTCCCGAAGATAGCGCAATAATGTTTTAAGACCATAGGAAGGAAGTAGAGAACTAGGGAAGGTGAGGTATGACGCTTTAAACCATTTAGGAGGAATTAAGGCAGAATTTGTTTAACATGAGCTGACACCAGGGTTTGTGCTGATACTCAATAAAGAGTGTTAATGTCTCATCTCATTGATAACCTCTCTTAACTGTCAGTATGCTTATGAATTTGTTACGATTTACAGTTTACCTCAAGGACACACCCATAAATGTTTTTTTTCTCATAGGTCTCTCTTCTAAACTCTGACCAGACCCAACCTTGCTTAACTTCTGAGATTTGCTTTCAAGGTGACATGACAGCTAACCATACATGCACAAAGTTCTCAATGAATAATGCCAGAGTGAAAGTCTTCACAAAACTTTGATGTTTTTGGTATTGGTATTACAGCTTTCACAAACAACAGTACAAAACTATAGTTTTACAGTTTTATACTGTTATACAGGTGTTATAAAACTAACCCTGTATAAAACTATAGTTATATTGAGTGCCAGTCCCTGTATTCAGTCCCTGTTTAAACGTGCCATTATCAAAACCTGTTTCCTGCTGAGATTCTAGGGTCATTTTTATTGAAAGTAATACATGATAAAATGAAGATGAAGCAGACTCAATACATTCCATTGCAGGTGTATTAAGTCCCTTTTGAAGGTTTTGTGTGGACTTGTGTTTTTCTTTGACGTAAACATGACGTAAACAGTGCTACATACTGTATATGTAGGTAGTGTTTATTTTGCCTGTGGTCACTGTAATGGGAGAGCTCCATCAGAGTTTGCATCAAGATGTTTTACATTACAAAGTTTTCAGCTGGTCACCAGAATGTTAACTGTTACAAAAATGTTGTAGAAATAACACTACATCACTTCCAAGATAAAGCCAGTCAAATATTATTTTCCTAATGTGATTGTAGTACAGTATGCACTTCTACACTATTTTGAAATATTTGTCTATTTTTAATATTATGTCTTATTACTCTGCTACAAAATTATTACACTATTATAGTACCAGAAATGTGGATTAACAGTATAATACTACATTCCATTTCAAGGGAGCAAATATTAATGTAATCTCTTTGTTTTTGTCTGATATTGTGATGTGCACAATTCTATTAATTCTGTGATCTCTCTTATACTAGATATTACATTCTTGTGTGGATTAATTTGTGTTTTTTAAACTAACCAAAGCTAAAAACTACATATTATTCAAAGTAAATTCCTGCTTGGCTGGTGTTGGCATGCACAGCTACTTGCATAATTTAGTTATCTATCAATAGCATGTGGCTGTTGAATGTGGCTATTTTTAGGTCAAAGAAACATGCTCTGTTTTCTGTGTCTTAATGTACTTTGAGGGTGTGTCCAAATACCACTGTAACACGAAAAGCATTCTGTAGAAGGTCCAGTAGGTCCTTTCTTTTCCTGCAGTGACTGAACCTGCTTGAATGATGATGGAAAAATAGTATATTTTTGAATCAGGATGTAGATAATTTATTAAGAAAGGTGGACCCCAGAAGTGGTCTGTTAAAGCAATGAAGGAAGAACAGGTTTATTAAAAATAAAAGCTACCCATGCAATATTACCATCTCTTACATCTCAAAGCCCCAGCTTACTGCCCTCTACCAGTTTGAAATGACAAGCTGAGCAATCTATCAGTAGACGTCTTCACACCTTTCTGATTTTAGAATTGTAAAATATGGCAATGCCTGAGTGTTCAGAGCAAAACCGCTGATTCCACACTTCTCTTGGGTGATTTATAAGGTTCCTTTCTCAGTAAAGCAGAAGCAGCACTTGAAAATATGTCTAGTCAAGGCAGTTTTTCCAAGTGACATTCTGTAGAATGTAGAATAGGAATCATTTTTCAGGTCATTTGACAACTTGAAATTTATCAAGGGAGTCTTATCAGGAATGTGAAAGAGCCACGAGTTTAACCCTGACTGGCACTTTTGCAAAAGGGACACATACAGTAATTGTTAGATTTAAAGTTCCAGATGTTGGATCACTTTAAGCCACTGAGTTGTCTTAATTCTTGTGCTGCTGGACCGCATTACGTGAGCTGAGGATCTTTTGAGGTAGCTGGTCAAATGATCTGGTGGATCAGTTGACAAATTAATAAGTAAATAAGGTCAATTCTAACATAAAGACAGAAATAACCATTTCAGAGCATTGTTACAATCCTGTGGATTCACTTTATAGTAGTAGGAAATATATTATTATATTATAATATTATTACATTACGTAGGAAAATACCTAATATTCTCAAAATGACAATTTCATCAAAGTTTCCAAAAGCTGAGGGAGATATACATTTTGCTATAGCAGTAGTTCTCACAAAACAGGGTCATGTCTAAGATATACAGCTTTATCACCCCTATGGTCAATAAATTCCATGCATTATAAAGGTTTACTGTTGAATTCCTAGCCATGCACACACAATGTCTCCATTTGAACAGCAAATGCGCAAATAAATACCAGCAAAACTTGAGAAAACCCAAGGATTCTGCTTCAAAGCCATCAGTTATGGTTTAGGATAGAGGTGTATATGGGATGAATACAGCAGCTTTATGAAGGAGTCACACGGTTGGTTGCTTGGTGTGGTGTAGCGAGCTGTTTGAGTTTCTGTGTTATTTTGCTCATAAATTCCACAGAACCTGACCTTCAGACTGGGAAACAGCACAATTTGCACTAATGTGATGTGCTGGTTTACAGCACATGAATAGCGGAAGGCAAATTGACCGTGATTGCTTTCTGTGCTTCACGTTATTCTGGCACTAGAATACAGATGTATTCTGGCGAAAAACATTGTATTTTGTAGTGATGTACCCCAAATCATGCTGCCCAGTGCTCTCGTTTTTGAATTGTACAATATACACTACAATATACATCAACTTAATAGCGAAATCTCAATGTGATACCTCTCTACCTTGTGTTCTGTTTCATATAAATTAAGGTTTGATAGCTTTGCTGGAGACTTTTCACTGTGATTTATTCTTTTAATTACTTTTCTATGGGTGTCTTGCAGCTCAGTTGAGAAACAGACAGGTAGTAAATTTGATTTAAGAACATGCAGTGGGTGTATCAAAGTATATATTTTTTCACTTTGTAGCTTTTAACTCTTGTAAGACTAGTCTTTACTGTAGAATCATCTACTCATTTTTAGAATTCCTGACTTTATTTGTAGAAAAAAGAAAAATCAGAAAAAAAGAAAAAGAAATCAAAAGAAAAGTGACGTTCATCAAACAAAAATGGTTATATAATATTAAACAAAAAAATATCTGCCTTACGTTATATTAGGTGCATTGTAAGATGGAGACTTTTTGCAGATACACAGTATGACATGTAAGTATCAATTTGTAAAACTGATCATCTTTTCAAAATCTAGTACATTTTGATGACCTTAAAAACGGGTGCCAAAGAAAAGAAACCCACCCAAATTTTTTTTTTGTTGACTCCGCAGTGTCGGAGCTCATGGCCTGTGGCAAGGCCTGTTGCTTACTTCTTTTGTTATTTTATGCGACAAGGAATTTAATTATTAACTCAGATACTTAACAGTTACATATTACATAATAATTCTGTTCAAAACAGTAACTGCTCTTGCCTTGGCATTTATTGCCAAGGACATCATAACAAAACACGCCAAAAATAGTAAATTGGGCTAAAAAATATCAGCCATTGTCATTTTGGTTTCCAAGTATAAATGGCATTTGAAATACACATACTGCTAAGTAAGCAGACTGTGTAGTTCATTTTTTTGTTGTATGTACTTTTATGTCTGTTTTAGTTACATTTTTATGTCATGGAGACATTTGCTTTGTAAACACATGATCTAGTGTATGCACACACTGACGCTTGGAATCTGCCTGTGTATTTCCACGAAATGCAGACAGTGCAACAAAGGGCTGGTATGTTCTTTTTCCTTTTTTGTACAATATTTATATTACCATTTGCACAACATTTTAATAGTAATATGATAGCATTTATTCAGTTACCTCATAATTTAGATGTTTAAGGCAGTTAAATTCAATTTTTTTGTAAAAAATTCAAACATTTTAAACCAGTTAAGCTTAAAATCTTAGCAACTGTTGGTCTTGATTACTGACTCATTTATGTGAAGACCCACTGTACTACAGCTGTAGGCCCTCAAGGGTGGTTGACAGTACAGGATTCTTTCATTAGGAACTTGCTTTACAATACATGACTGTTATTGGCATTGCTCTTTAATAATTGTTTTCTTACAATGAAGATGGTTGCCTCGTCAATGCCTGCTTTTTGTGCATGGAGTACTCTGCAATTTAATTGTTGCATAAAGCCATATGCAACAATTAAATTAGAATTCCAGAATGAGTGATTGAATAAAATATGCCCTTTTATAAATGTTCACATTAGAAAGATTATTTGGAGCCAGTGCAATCTCTGAACCTCTGGTTTCACAAATGAGTAACCAGCATAACCAGCAACAGCACAAAAATTGTGCTGCCAAAAATCAAAGTCTAAAATATGATTCCAGATGTTTCTTCTTTAACGTCGGAGGTGGTTTTCATTTCCATTTTTTTCCTGTTGACTTCCATGCCCTAAGACAGCTGGGCTTGAGGATCTCACTTAGATTTTTGGCCCTAATTTTTTGGGTTTGATTTTTGGTACATCATTTGTGAAACTGGAGCTAGCTTTTACAAACAAAAGACGGGTATGTGGTACCCTTTATCCACCAGCTTCAACCATTTTTTTTACCAGAAATTATACCACCTGAGGGCTGACATTTTTTCTTCTATTTTTGTTTCAATTCTTTCTTTTTATTAAATAGAGCTCGACGAAAAGCAAGCTGAGGCTAACAGGGAACAGAATGAGAAGACCATCCGGAGCACTCAGACTGCACTTAGAAACTTCAGGGAGTTCCTGATTTCCAAGTACCCCTCTGAAACCCGGGAGATATATGTGATTCCATGTAATGAGCTGGATTCCTATTTGGCCTCCTTCTTTGTGGATGCCAGACAAAAAGATGGCTCAGAGTATGAACCTAACAGCCTGGCCAACTATCAGTGTGGCCTGGAGAGATACCTAAAAGAACATCGGTACGGGTATAGCATCACCAGGGATAAAGAATTCAGACGCTCCCAAGAGGCCCTTAAGCAGAAGCAGCTAGAGCTCAAGTTCAAGGGGAAGGGCAACAAGCCTCACAAGTCCATGAAACTCACCTTTGCTGATGAGCTGATCCTGAGGAAAAGGGGCCTCCTCAGTCGCTTCAACCCAGAGGGGCTTCTGAACCTTGTGTGGCTGAACAACACTAAGGCTTTTGGCCACTGCACAGGTTTCCACGGCTCCACACTGAGGTGGGGAGACATAAGGCTGCGCTCTACTGAGACAGGCCTGGAGTGTCTGGAGTGGACTTACCAGGAGTCATCGGACGCCAATGCCAAGACCAAGAGGGCCGGGACCGAGTGTCGGATCTATGCCACACCCCACGCGCCTCAAACCTGTCCTGTTCAGGACTACAAGGAATATGCCCAGAGGAGGCCTCCAGCTATGCGCTATGAGGACGCCCCATTTTATTTGTCTATCAAGCCCGTGGTCAATCTGGCTGCTCTGCACTGGTACAACTGCCAGGCTCTGGGAAAGAATAAGCTGGCCAAGATGGTGAAGACCATGTGTGAGAAGGGAAACATCCCTGGTCGGAAGACCAATTTTAGCGTCTACCAGAGCTGCAGCACCCTCTCTGAGGCTCAGAGCAATCAGCTGGTGCTGATCTGCAACAACCTCAGCCAGCAGGCCTCTCAGTCCATGACCACCACCTCTAGTGGCACTAACTTTGTCATAGCTCGCTCCTTTGACTCCTCTTCTGACACCACGTGAGTTTGACCTGTGGGGAAGGACATACTGTAAGACTTAACCTTGGCATTCCAGATTCGGAAATGTGTGTGCATCAAGTGAATGTTCCATACTGCATTTTTCTTTCTTCCTAAGTTCTTAAAACAGTAAGTTTCAATAATTAAAACATCCTTTGAAAACAAAATCTTGTATATGTTTCGAGTGCCTGAGAGAGACGTTTACGTTGTGTAGTATTAAAATTTGTTTTGTTTTGTATGGGGTGCTGTGGTCTGCTTTGTTGGTTGAAAATCCAATGGTGACACACCTTGTCATGTATGTTTCTTTGAGAACAGTGTGAAGAAATCTGAGTGATAAATGTATTCAAGCACCATTGGAGTTACATGCTGTGGTACCAGAACTCTGTATTCCTGTGTGTGCTTTGACCTGTCTTCTCAGAATAAAACCTATTTATAAAGGAGGAGATACCCATCCATTTTCTAACCTCTTTATCCAACAAAGTTCCGGGAGAGCCAGAGCTTATCCCAGCAAGCAGAGGGTGCACAGTGGGATACATTCTCGATGGGACACAAGTCCATTGCAGGACACACACACACAGACACAAACACACATACTGTACACACACTCACACCAGGGCCAGTGTTCCCAGAATGTCCAGTTTAACCAGTACAGTATGTCTGTGGACTTCAGGAGGAAACTGGAGAACTTGGCAAAAACCCTTGCAAACATGGGGAGAACATACTGTACAAACACAATGCAAAGAGCACCCCAGGCCCAGAGGTGAACTCAGGACCCTAGCATGGCAAGGTAACAATGCTAACCACTGTGCGCCATGCCACACAGAGGAGATATTTCTCTGTGTTGTATAAATCTTCCACATCCTGCCTGCCTTTGAAATAGAAAGGTAAAGTAGAAGTAAAATTGAAAGAACACTGTGCTATAGCTACTGGCTTTTGCTTTTTAAAGCTAAAAGGTTAACTTTAAAATATTAAAACCATATTTCATTTGGATGTTTGGAGAGGAGCCCTTGATCAATAAATGGATGAATCACCTCAGTCAAAATTGTCAAAATATGACTATCAATCCTCCAGTGCTCAAGCGCGTCTGTTGTAAACAAACACACTTGTAAAGAGGTTGGATCTGCCCCATTGTTTATTTTTTTGAATTCTGAACTTTAAAAAGAATTTCCATTTAAAAAAAAAGAGACATTGTTTCAGTAATGCCCTCTGCAAACCAATATGCTTCCATCTGTCTAGGGGACTTTATTCATTTTTTTGGAAATGAACCAGGGAAACAGTGTACACATTTATTGCATTCTGTCGTCTCTTATTACTGTACTTCACAAGGCCTTGACTGGAAGTGCAGCAACCAGCAGAGAAAATATGAAAGGAATGGCTTTAACAGGGAAAGCTAGGAATATTAAACAATGAGTTTAATTTTAATGTGTAGCAGGATTATCCACTACATAGCTGGGCTGTAGTTATACCATCAGGCCTACTTATTACTGGGAGCAGGCAGTTTGCATGACATTAGGGGCCCAGTGTACAACCACACAAGAGCCTCTGAGACTAGTGCAGGGCTGTAACAGTAAAGCTTATTTAAGCAGAGTAGTTATTGCTAGTGATAATGCTAAAACACATATTCTTTTTCTGTTTCCTTATTGTCTACTATTGTCACAAAGTTTGGAATATTTTTATATCTTTGATGATATAACTGTTATGGTTCGTCCTTGGGTAAACATCAAATGTGAAACATTTCATTGAGTCCCAGTGCTGCTCTACTTATTCTGTGTGATTTCTGTTATTTCTGCTTTTTTCAACTATTATAAATGTCAAATGCAAGTGAGCTTCAAACTTTTGGAGATATTAAAATTGAGCATTTTTGGATCCTGAACAACAAAGGATACAGTTAACAGTCCTTTACATTTAAAATACTGTATGTGGCAGCACTGTTTAAGGATGGAAATTTTATAACACGTTTTAAAGGGTATGTCAACAGTCCTGGCTGAAATACAGTATTTGAACAGATTGCACCGGTTCTGGAAATATATAATTAAATCAGTGTTTAATTCTCCTACTGTCAAAAACTGTTATCCTATTTTAGACCTAGGTTTGTTAAAACACGCTGGCCGAGTGTCCCCTTTAGAAACAGCCCAGTACCCCACTAACCATCACCAGGGAAGATGGGCTGTGAACTGCTCTTTCAATAGTGTTTAAGAACCTGTGATTTTGACCATTAGTGTTAATAATTTTACCAAGACATACTGTCACACTGAAGAGCATTTCTGTGAATTGAAGAAGACAGATTATAATAAAAGTGTAGGCTTTATCTCACCATATTTGATTTTCCAATAAAGATTGTCCTAAAGGCAACCATCCATACTGGCTACCTATGAAACTGTCTTTGGGTATTTGTATATTGCACGTACAATGCACATGTGTATAAATCCTAGAAAATATATACAGTGTAGTGTGAACAATTTTAGAATGCCTTTAGTATTTGTATGTAATTTGCACACATTTTTAATTTATTAAAGGAGATAATTATTGTTTTTGAAATGACAAAACTCATCTTGTATTACAAAATAGGAAGCCCACTTATGTACGGTATCATTGTTTCACAATATGCCTGCACTAAAATAAAATAAAATACAGTAATTTTATGTAAAAGCATTTATTACCCATTGAATAGATGCAGATATTTAGCCTTCTTTTTTAAAGCTCTTCATTTATTACTTTTTTGTTTATTACTGTTTCTGCTGTATTAGACATGTCTCAATTAAGAATAATGAAAAATCAGGATAAGACGCAGTGTGCACTAAAATTAATATGGCATATCTAATATTCACTGTCTTCTAAGGTGTAATGAAAATGTACATCTAACCTGGATTGAAACGTTACTGTGTATGTATTTGAAATTTGATGTGAAGTGCGAGCTGTTAATAATTGAATATTGATTTGGAGCACACATATTGCCAACAAATGACATTGGACATGTTTGAAACGAGCTCTGCTACATCCCTGGAACCACAGAAAATGAATTTGTGATTCAGAAGCTAGCTAAGTCAGGAGAAATGGGAAGGAAGGAGAATGCAGTGTCTCTTTTTTCTGAGTGTGAACAATTGTATCCATGTACATGATTTGTGTCCCGACAGAATTGTTATATTCCTCCAGTTTTATGTTCTGCACTTTAAAAAAACAATATCTTGTGAAAATTACTTTCCACAATGCCAAGACTTCAGATTGTTCTCAATCAAACTACACACTGTGAGGTGAGAGAACTGGGTTGTGACTAATGAAAAAGGTTTGAAGCTTCACAAGAATAATACTTTTATGTGGCTGGAAGTTTCAATTATATTCCTTTGTTTAAATCAATATATGACAGAGAAGAGCCTCTAGCTGCCTGAAAATGATCCTTTTTGTTTGTTTAAATACGCATTTTATTTGTATTGTATATATAGAATTTAAGCCATTATGAAACAATCTCAATGCCTTTGGGCTCTTGTTTTGTGAAATTCATGCTAATGTGATTCTTCACAGCTTAACTGCATTTTAATGTCATTCTTTTTATGATCAGCTTGTGATTGAATTTTACATCAAGACCGACAAATGCAAAATAAAACAACAAAACAGTCAGTTCCTTTGCGTTCAAATTATTTGTCATGATTTCCTGACTGATCTTGCAGTGCTAAATTTGTGTTCCTTTACAAGCAGAAAAACACATAATGCTGTTTTAGTCATATCTTACTATGTCTACTGTATGTCAAATTCATTGATTATAATACTGATTATTGTATTACACAAACTTGATTTGTTTTATTTTTTAGAAATAAACGCAATTTTAAGTATAATATTACTGTTACTTGCCCTGTTACGGCCCGTTGCTTGCTGGGATAGGCTCCGGCATCCCTGTAACCTAAATTTGATGAAAGGGTTAGAAAATGGATGGATGATATTAGTTTATTTATTGTTTATTTAACAATGTGTGAGTTACGAATGCATGATGGGTGTCAAGAAAAGGCCTAATTGTTTAGGTACCATTTGTTCATCTTTTTCTGTGTGTTTTTGGGGATAGGAAATGCCTAGTGTATGTCATTCCTTTCCATGGTAATAGAAAAACCTTAAAAAACTCCTGAATCCTATCATGAATCCCACTTTCAAGTATGGAAAACCATGTAAAGAAATTTGTGTGGATATTTAGAATTACATTTAGTAGAGAGTTTCCTTGGATTCATGTTTGGTTATTGGTAGTCTTTATTTGAAATGGCTTAAAAGAGAATTATTTAATTTAATTGATACATTTGCATTTTAAATTGCAGCATATTTGAAGAACGGGCACATCCTGTGAAGTATTAACTACTGCCTACCAGAAATACTGGAAAATGCATGTCAAAAGCCGATAAAAGCAGCTGTGGAATAAATAATAAATGAGGAAAATATTGTTATAGTGGTGTCTTTCTATCAACTTAATCTAGTTGAGAACATCATGGAAAACTGGACATTCTTCCCTGAGAACACCTCTTAGAGTACCACAGCTGCACAGCATTGTTTATAGGTTAAAATAAAATTAAATTGAAAATCCCTTTGGTCCAGTGCTGTAAAAACAATGTATTTAGTCTGGTAAGTTCACCAATTCCAGCTGTTAACAAGGTGACCTTACTTCTGCACTCTAGAAATCAGTAGGTACTGGTAAATGAAAAGCCCTGCTTAACTTTATACTTAGCCTAATTAGCTTCATATTCACACAAAGTAATTTGAACAAATATAAAAATATGAAATATTGTGATTCCTCTGTATGTTAACTTTCAGGTGTAAGAATGTAAGGACTTTTCAGTTTGGGAAACTCGCATGATTTTAAAATTTGAAAAAGGACAAAACTACTACTAATTTCAAAATGTCACCAAATATTATTTTGTCTTTATATAGTAATAAAGTACTATACATTAACACAACACAATTTACACAGGGTTCTTAAATACATTCCTTATTTTGCTGATATCCATCAATATTTTTGAAAGTTTGATGCTTTTTTTCCATTCTTCCTTACAAGTTTAAATTAATTTTACTATCCTAATTGTTCCAATCTTTCAATGACGTACAAGCAGAAAACAATTGGAAATTGTCCAAAAAATTGAAGATGTGATATGTTAGAATTAGAAAAATAACACTCATAATCTGATCTCTATGAATAGTACAAATGAGTTATTTAGGGAGCTGCAATTATTCTGTTACCAGGGGTAAAACATGTTTCAATTAAAATACACACCTGCTGGCGTGCACTAGAAATGTTTTTCTCCTTAGATAACTTTAAACATAGGAAAAGGATTTGTAATTACTTTTCAATGTATAAATGTATTTCTCAAAACTCAATTATGAATGCTCCATATTAAATATACTGTACTAAATACTAAAAGTTGCTATATACTGTTATGGATACAGTATATCGCCAAAAAACATTATCCAAGCGTCTGCCTTCATTTACAACAAAAGTATTCACAGACATGTGGTTAAGATATAAGAATGAAAAACTCCTTTCATTACCTTTGTAGTGGCTGTTCCTCTACAATATATTTGTGTGTGCTGTGGATTGAATGTGGGTTGTGTATGTAGCATCCAATCTAGAATCCATTCAATAAACTTCGGTTACAGTGACTTAAGCTCCTTGAACATGTGCTTTTTTGTTTCAAAACTATTGACTCTGTAAGAGTCTAAGAAAACATAATGCTTCATTTTTCTGCTGTCAGATTGTGTTGGGCTTGATCAAAAGCAGGCACTTGTGCATCTACAGGTAGCATTGAGATTGAGCTGGAGGCTTGAATTTCAGCTTGTGCTGCATTGACAGAGCTCTCCCTTCTCCTACCATTCGTTTACAGTAAAGATCGCAAGGAGACTGCAAATGATATTCTTTCACAAGTCATGACTGACACTGAACAGCAATGGTGAAAAGCAAGTAGTACAAGGCCATTTTCAAGCACTCAACAATGACTAGAACTAGCATGTTCATTTTTTTCCTAAATTAAGAGCTTGTTTTGATCTGTGCTGTGCCATTTCTTGTCTTGAGGTTATTTCCCAGGATTGAATTGTGTGCCTCAGTTCAAAATTAGATTCAGTCTTTCAGAAATTCTTTATTAAGGACTATGACATTATTTTGAAATAAATTGATTTTATAAGCCTATTTTCTGATCTTCATGGAGATCAAAGCTTAAGGTTTTACATGAGACGCATCTTCTTTTTTACCGTAAGACAGTAGTCTTCTATGTAAGGTGCAACCTAGAGGTCTGAGTGTATTTCATAACTGGGCCATACTTGGACTGGATCTCAGTTAGGGCTTGTAGGGTTTGTCAGGTCAAAGGCTCTAAAAAATATTTTGTGGTCTTCTCATATCAGAACTGAGTCTAGCTGGAGCCTGCTTAACAAGAAAACCACATGTTTGCTGTTTTTTTTACAATTGAGTCTTAAGATATAAGACACATGCTGTACCTTGTAAAAGTATTCAGACCCCTGCACAGTTTTCACAGTTTTTTACTTTAAAGATTATGGTAGTGCCACTTTGAAGCAGAAAAGTGAATTCTAACATAAGTTATAATGTAAATTTCGGGTGGAAGGGTAGATCCTAATCTCTCCTACAGTATGTATGTCTGATTGTCTGATTGTTGTACGTGTAATGCGTCCTTGGGTTTTGGAAGGGCACTTTGAACTGTAAATAAAAGTTATTCTTATGTAACTTTTATTGTACTGTAAATAAAGGTTATTCGCAAAACTGGCCTGTGAGGCAGGGCGACAAGTAGGATGGCATTACTGAAAATAAGCCCTCTCAAAACCTGCATGGCGTTTTGAAAAAAGTATCTGAATGATCCTGCAAAAACGTGACAAGAGGTAGTGGATGTTTTTGGTATATTTGGTTTAAACTCAAAACCATCTCTACCAGTCAAGAAGGGCAGGGTTGGCATTATGCTATGAGGATGCTTTTCCTTAACAGCGAAAAGCTTGTGTAACAATGAAAGCTTGTTTAGTCTGAAGGAAAAATAGTGCAAAGCACAAGCAAATACTATAGGAACATGTTTCAATCTGCTAAAGACTGGGGCAAAAATTCACCTTTCAGTAGGACCATAATCCAGAGTTGCACTGGAATGGCTTACAAAGAAGTAACTAAATGTCCTGGAGTGTGCCATTGAAAATCTCAATTGGGAATCTGTGGAAAGATGTGAAAACTGATGTCCATAAGCAATTCCCAAGTAACCTGAGTAGGCTTGAACAAATCTGCCAAGAAGAATAGCAAATATTGCACTAACCCAAAACAGAACAGACAAAGATGCTTCTAACAAATATTCAGCTCGTGGGTATGAATACTTATGCAATCAACAACATTTTTCTGTAGTTTCTGCTGACATTTACTGTAGCCTATCTTATCTTCTGTTTGAGTAGTCTGTTTGTTACTATAGAAGTGCAATTCCCGAAAGAGTGTGTCAGTAAATACAAATTCAGGCTTTGAATAATATAAAGATGTGGAAGCATCATTTTTTAATTTCACAAAATGGGACAGCAAAGGATAAAAATACTTCTGCACTGCAAATGACCTCAACTGCATTCCAACTTGTTTACAGTTACAGCTTCAGTGAAACAACTGTTTAGAGAAGAAAGAAGTGAATAAACATTAGGCTCTGCAAGATATGATAACTGGTTTTAATGCTGAGAAACATTTAATGATATAACACTTTTCTGTATTTACGAAATTTTATGATGTTTACTCACGTTCAATTTTTGTTTGTTTTAACCAAGTTGAAAGAGTATTTCAATAAAGAAGAATTAGAGTAAAACGGACAGTATTAAATCTAGTTTGACGTAAATATTTGCATTTTTAAGTGTACCATCAAAGCTGTTATAGCGATTATTTTTAAAATCAGGACACTCATAAATTCTTATTTGGCCACACAGTTATCAGGTTTCAAGTTTTCGTTTCCTGGCAATGATTCTCTCCAGTGATCTTTTTTTACATCCACAATATATCATGTGTGGCATACAAATGAATACTAATTGTATTTCCCATTTACAATGTGGTTTCTCAGCAACAGCCCAGTAGTTGTCTGTGGACAGCATCAACCCTGTCTATAATGATTTATGGTATGGATGATAAAAGGGCACCTAAAAGGTCAGAGCCTCTAATAAAAATATAAACTCTGCAATGTTTCGACATCATATGAATGATTAATATCAACGATTCATTTTATGTTAATCATGCAGTGTTCATCGACTGATTTTTAAACAAAGCGATCAATAAAATGTAACACTTAAAAAACACACAGGTATGGGAACTCATAACATCTACGGAATGAGAAACCAAATGACCACACTGCTACGTTTTTGGCATTAAGAACAGGTTGTCTAAGTGAGCTTCTTTATATAAAAACAATTTCAGCAGATAAATGCAACTTAGCATAGTTCAGGGATATCCCAGTCTCCAGTTTGAAACAGGTACACTGTATTACTGCAGGATTATACCATCACCTGAAATGTATTATCCATAGGTAAAACCTGAACAATAAAAACAAAGAAAGATACTTATTTCCCAAGTGTCACAACATCCACCCATCCATTTTCTAACCACTTTATCCAATACAGGATTGCGGAGGAGCTGGAACTTTAGCTGGCAAGCCACAGGCACAAAGCAGGTTACACCCTGGACAGGATCCCAGTCCACCGCAGGGAACACTCACACCAGGGCCAGTTTTCTCAGCCAACCAACCTACAGTACCACTATGCCTTTAGACTGGGGGAGGAAACAGTGTCAGGGTGAGGGAGCAATTCCAACTTTTGAGCCACCAACAATACAACATATCTAAAGAATTTGTTCCAATGTTACAGACTACCATTCAATGCATGTCATTCACAACTCAGGGTTGCAGTGAGATAGAGCTTACCCCAGCAGAAAAGACTGGATGTGTCCTGGACATGACGCCAGCCCCTCACCAAGGAAGTCAAACAGGGGACAATTTGGAGATGCAAATTAACTCCAAAGGCACCTCTTCATAGCTGTTTGAGAACACTAGGGTACCCAGAGAAAATCCACACACTCAGAGGGAGAAAAAGGAGACCCCACACAGAAGGCACAGTAGGGAGGAATCGAACCCAGGACCTAAATGTATCTCCTACTCTAAAGCACTTAATCTGTCTAATCTTGAACAGACTGTGGGGGATTTAGCTATTTCAAATCCTCAATGTCAATCCAGTGGATGTCTTCAGAATCAGCAGCAAAGCACAAAACAGAGAACAGAAGTAGAAGCCTAAAGTTACTAGCAACTAAATGGGCTAAATGAGCCAAATAGCTTCCTTCTTCTTATTTGCCATCCTAAACGTAACTATTTCTTATGTTTTTATAGTATCTGACAGATAGGAGGAACTGAAACGTGGCAGGTGGGGTGAGACTGATCTGCAGCAATAAATATATTTATTGCCTTCCTGTTGGTCGTTCAGTCTAGTATGTGGTGACAGATGGTAGATTGTAGTTTATGAACATAGAGACTGTCTTAATAACCAGTTCAAGCTGACGTGCATCATGTTTTGACCCACTTTTCACTTAGACTGTGATCAAAAATGTAAAAAAGACATATTCTGTCATGACGGCGTCCCTCGGCTAGCAAGGAAACACATTCTCATGCAGGCTCACAGTTTTCCAGGGTTTTGCTACACTGACTGTATCACCTTTTTGGTGATCCGTGTTAATTAGCTTATTATTCAATTCCCGCCTCTCTATATTAAGATGAGGCGCCGCTTTGACGGCACTTCGTCATTTTTTCATGGCGCCCTGATTTTCACTTGCACTTCTGTCTCACTCTCCAGATTTGTTTTGCCGAGCTTTACCCTGCCCATACGTTGCAGTCTCAAGACTGCCCTGAAACCCATTTGGTCTTTTTTTTTTTAGAGTTTTGCTATTAGGTTTCTCTATACCTTAGGCTCCCTTGATCTTTTTCTCTTTTTTATTTCAGGAATACTCGCTATTCACTTTCTCTGTACCTGATCCTCCCTGTATTTTTTCAGGACGCTGGCTATTCGGGTTTTTTCTTATCCCGAGCCTCCTTTTATTTTTTCTGATCCGTGGGCTTTGCAGTAAGTCTTTTTCCCTCAGCTCTAGCATTGCCCGGCGCACTGAGCCAGCCCTTGATCTGCACAGTGGTAGTTCCAGTGTCACCCGACGCACACAGCCAGCCTTCGCTCTGCACAGCACTCTCAGTGGCCATAAGTCTGCCCTTCTAAACCCTTCACAGGAAGTTTGCAACTCGGTTTCTCCTATACACAAGACTCCCTGTTTTCCAACCAGCAGATTTCCTCTGACACAACTGTCTCTGATTCTAGCCAGCACTTCTTTCCACACTCATCCCTTTCACTGCTCACCTCGTCGACCCTCGAGTTTTGCCAGCCTGCCCCACTGACACTCCTGAGGGCTGCTCTTCAGAGCCAGTTTGGTTCCTTTTAGGGGTCTCGCTATTTGGGTTCCTTCCATACCTGAGGCTCCTTTCCAGCAGTCTGTTGTTTAACAGCCTTTCTTTCCACCAGAGATGCAGTTTGTCTGGTTTTTCCTGGGATCGTTGTTCCTCCCCATTACTGACCGACCTTGGCTGATAAAGCCTCGCCAGCCAGTATCTCATTTTTACCTTTCACTTTTCACTTTTCACTCTCCAGTCCATTCATTATCTCATTTTCACCTTTCACTTTTCATTTTTCACTCTCCAGTCTCTTGCACTTGGGTTCTGACAAATTACCTCCTACACAGCTGTATCCAACCATGGTATTACACAGTACTCATGGTATAGATGAATTTAAGAAGTAGAATAGTTTAGGAACATTAATGTATACACTTTTAGACTGTAATTTGATAAGTGCATGTTGGTAAACACAGGGTCTGAGCTACCGTTAGTGCAATTTGAAAGTCTAACTTGTTCTACAGTGGATGAAAGACTTTGCTAGCCCAGTAACGAGCATTTGTTGTATCACATGTGGATGAAAAGGATTTCAGTGGGTACATCTGTTAAATGCTTCTCATTAATTTTGATCTAAGGATCACCTGTGAAAGGTGGAACAAAAAGCCTTGTGTATCTTATGTCTATAGTATACATCAAAAAAGGCAGTAAATCACTTAATTCACTTTAAGCAACGAACTTGTGCTTTTACTGCTGTTAGTGGCAACAATATAAAAGTATCCTGAAAGTGTAGAGGCAGTGGAGTGTGACTAAAGAAATGAAGGACTGTATTACTAAGAATTTAATTACTAGGACATTACTAAAGCTCTTGTTCAGTCACATTTTAATTACTGTTCATTTTAGGGTGCTACATGCTTTTGTAGCCTGTATGATAAAAATATGGTCTGTTGTTAATAATCTAAGGCTGGTGGGCCGCACTCCAAATAATAAAATAAATTGATTGTCTCTGCCAAAAACAAAGCAACACAAAAGGACAGAACACACTGCCCTTATGTGTAAACTGCGTATTGCAGTATTTTGTTTCATAAAGCCTGTCATTTCTGAACAAGAAACATTTAAGGGGTTGTGTGGTACAACGTGTTTTCAACTATCCAGATTAGAGAAATTCATAGTGAAATGCTGTGTTATCATGAGATTAATTGTAGCTGATAGTTTTGCACTGAACTTTGATAATTGCTGTTCTAGAATTAATTTGAAAGACTGATAAGAGAACTATCAAATGTGGTCTATATATGAAATGTGCACATTGGTTTTTGAAACAGTAAATATTGTAACACAACGGGGGTTCTGGCAGGCACCCTTGCCACATTAGGTCAGCCCCACATCGTCGGGGCTCAAACCCAGGACTCCCATGTCACTCAACAGGGATCCAGCCCGGTGAGCCAAAGAGAGATCTCTCTCCAGCCCACTAGCTGTAGTCCTGCTATCAGAGGGAAGGGCGGCGATGTCACCGCTCTGGTAAGCCGGCTCTTACACATCCTGATGGCCGTATGCGTTACAATATGTTTAAGTCCCAGTTTCTGAAATTGTGGAATGTGACTTGTTCAAAATAAGATTCATAACTGGTCTATTTTATTTTGCTGATTTAATCTGAACTATTCCATACAGTAGGTTTCGTTGCATGAATCTGAAGAAGGCTCCACAGCCAAAATGTTGTGTTTTCTTTCTTCTCTTTTCAGCATGGAATAAACCTATTAGTTGTTCCTATTGTATGGAATTATGCATGTTGTAAATGGTCACAAGGATATGAAAGGTTTATGAAAAATAATGAGAACAAGTTTTTTAAATTAAATATTGCTCTTCTATACATACATAAAGGTATGTATATAGGACAGGGCAGTGCATTTCGGTTGACCTAGACCAAAAACACAAACACACAAAGCAAACATATATCACAGTTTTATATTTTAATACGAAGGCCAGCTCTGAAGATATTTTGTGTGTGAACTAAAATGAGCTGGTACAGAGTACCCAAAACAGTTGTCACGACCTCCAGCAAACGAGTTAACCGGGTTCAGCCACCCGTGTTAACTACAGTATCACCTCCTGCTCCACTCTCCTCCTAGTTGCAGCTTAAGCCCTCATTACTGTCTGCTCGACGCTCTTTATTAGTTCCCAATCTCGAGAGCCCCTACCTCGCCCTTTTTCTGGAAACCTCTTGTTAACGAATTCTTTGGATTTGGACCTTGTTTTTCCATTCTTTGACCACGATCTAGCCTGACGATTCAGATTAGACTCCAGTGTTCTTTACTGTTACCTCGACTCTCTCATATGCTTAGGATCCTTCTACATTCTGACGTGGATTCGTAACAGAATACCAAGCCAATGTTATGGATCCGGCAGATGTTCAATCTGTTTGCTCCCTCCTCAGTCAGCACTCCCAAGCCCTTACCCAGCTTCATGGCTCACTTCAGCAACTCTGGCAGTTTTGCAGTGGGGCCATGATTCCTGTTTCGCTGGCCACCCAGGCATCAGACGCACTTCGTATCTCTTGAACAGGGAATTCTGGTGGCCCTCCATGCGATCTGGAGTCGCAGATTATGTTCGGGCACGTCCAGTTTGTGCCAGGATTAAGACCCCCTCGCTCTAGGAAAGCTGGTCTCCTTCACCCCCTTCCTGTCTCCTACTGTCCTTGGTCCCACATAGCGGCTGATTTCATAATGGATCTTCCAAATAGACAAGGTAATACTATAATCACAGTAGTGACCGATCACTTCTCTAAGTAAGCACAATTTGTTCTGGACATTCCTGCCCCTCACTCAAGTCCTGGAGTTCCAGCCAATGGGATGATGATAAAATAAGAACCCAACGATAATCTTCTAACCCAGGCCATGGAGATTAAGGGGTGGGGATCTCTCTTCCTCCCCTTGCCCTGCTTCTTGTTTCAGACACAAGGGTACAGGAGGTATGATGGGAATGTACATTTCAGGGCTGTTGGGAGGGGGGAAGACACTAGCGATGCAACGGAAGTGTTTTTCCTTGAGTTTGTTTTTTTTTTCGGTGCGGTGGGGGTAGACTCGCTTGGGTGACTGCAATGAGCCGATCTGGGAAGGGGGTGCTTATGGGTAATTGTTTTTTTTGTTCGCAACGTAACAGAGACAGAACTATGCAGCCAGCAGAGTGCTATTTGGGATTTTTTTCTTCTTGGTTGCATGAAACTACGTGGTTAATTATTTTTTATGTATATGTACAGTGATACTTTGTTGTGATTACAAATTGCACACACTGCAGTAGAATAAAAACCTGCAGTTATGTAATCTGTCTCTCTTGTGCTGGTCTGCAGGTGCACAGATGGTTCTAGGGTTTCCGACAGCATGTCCGGGGAGAAGCGTCTGAGCACTTTTAAAATGGGTGGTGTAGTTGGGAGCAATACCTGCAAATTATCACTATTCTGACATATGTTTGGAATTCTGTCTCATGCATAGTGGATTAACGTTATCAATATGCAGGCATATTTAATTGTATGTTTATTTTATGCATCTATAACATCATAGTAATAATAATTCTGGTCACTCCACTCAAAGCTTGTCACAGGTAATAGGACTGCCCTCCACCACCCCCAGTCTGTACCCCCACCTGGATAATGTGAGTATGCTCACCACACAGCTGCTATCAGTGGGGAGGAGAACAGATTGATGAAGCCAAATCAGAGATGAGGTTTATTAGGAGGCCGTGATTGGTAAAGGCCTATAGGAAATTTGTCCAGGGTTTTGGGTTAACACCCCTACTCTTTTCATGAAGCACCCTGGAATTTATAATGACCACCGAGAATCAGGACCTCAGTTTTACATCTCATCTGAAGGACGGCGCCTTTTTTTACAGTATAGTGTCCATATCACTGTATTGGAGCATTCGGACCCACACAAACAGCAGGATCCTATTAACACTTCTTCGAGCCTCAACCTTAGTTTTTCCCAGGAGGTTTCCCATTCAGGTACTGACCAGGCTCACATCTGCTTAGCTTCAGTGGGTTGCCATTGCTAGGTTATTGCTTAGAAAGATGACTGTTAATGCAGTTGTTCAATTAATATATTAAGACTGTTAAATAGCAAATTTACATAATACGTAACAGAACTGTTCTTTTATATTTAACTCTGAGTTTAACTCTGACTATAATAGGAGGACATTGCTACAGATTGAAAACGGCTACCTTGATAAGAAGTTGCTTTATTTGGCAGGATCAGAGCACCTGCTGTTCCCTAGTGTACCACTAGAGGGACTCTTGTAACTGTTTCCAAGCCATCGTAGGTTTATTCAGCTGCTCTGAATCTGCAAGACCTAATTCGTAGTGTAAAGAGACCAGACAAAATATAATAAGAACAATTTTTAACACATGTAAAATATTTGTATATATAAACCACATTCACGCTTGTACAGGAGGTGTGTTTTTTAGAATTAAAATAGCAAACGTAAGTACATTGCAGTTATACTTATGCAATCGACACATTTTAGTTTTTCATTTTCTTTTGAAGTTTTTGTTGACAGTTGAATTTTCACTTAGAAAAGGTTTCAGTCTGAGCATTCAGATTTCCATTAAAAAAATTCACTTTAAAAAATGGGTGTGCAACACGTTATTTGTAATTCGGTAAAATGGGATATCATCAGATAGGGCTATTTTTGCAAGATGCTACACTTGAGCTCTGTGAGTAATCCTCAATGGCGAGAAGGGAGGAAGGTGGAATGTGATTGGATAATTCGGTGAACAGTGCATGTTGGAAGGTGGCAGGCAAATGCATGTGTAGTCCCAAAAGACAAGAACACATTAATACCAAGGTTAATGATGCTCTGTTTTTATTAAAAATCCAGTATCAATCACAGGGAGCCCACTGACATCTAAACATTAAGAAAAACCTAGGAAGAAAGCTATTACAACATTCATAATAGTTTGCATTTCAAGCAAACACATGTCAGAGAATCTATAATTAACTCACATTTCAGTCCTATACATTACTACAGTAATTGTGCTATAATAAAAATAGATATACACTATGTGCATAAGGTAGCACATTTATTTTCCATCTGAACAGCAATGTACTGTATGTAGTGAACAACATTGAGTATTATGAGATGAAAAATAATTATGGCTAATAATAATAAAACATACCAAGCCCAAGGTGCAATTTCACAACAATTAGAATTTAGAAAAGACTTAATGTGTGTTGTTATAAAATAAACACGGAAAGTGTGCAACACTATTTATACATGGAGCCCAACTGTATCTAAATATGCAAAGGTCATTGGGCATTGTACAACTGCAACACAAGTAAACCTTGAACAGACATCCTGTGGCAGGGCAAATCTCCATTATGCAGGGCCTTACGTGGATAGTGTAAAAAAGGGCCAATTCCTCAGTTTCTGCGGGTGCTCATTTACATTATAATTTAAAAATTCTATATACTGTACATGTACATTACAGGGGTCAAGCACTACTAAAATGTCCTTGTGCATTGAAACAGTTGGTTGCGCAGACACCAAATTCAATTACACAGTGGACCTGGATCAGCTGCCTTTGCTCTCCACCTGAAAAATACGAAACTGGATTTTAAAAACAGACTTGTTACAGATGTCATATAAGAAGATAACTCAGTGTTTGCCTGATTTGAAAGCTTCGGGTCGGAAGAGGACATATTATTTAATATTTCCTTAATAATATTTCCTTATTCATAGAAGTTGAAGAATGAGTCTGGAAAGTTGGATCGATAATAAAATAATACCAAATTCATCTTTTATCTAACAGAAATGAATGTAATTATGAAAACTTTCCAAAATACTGTATGTCTCAAATTTGTCTCAAACTGAGCAAGCCTGGAAACAAGTCATACTTACATCTCCTTTCTTGGAAATGTGGATACAGCTTAAATCAGTCTACACCTGAAACTTTATAATCTTTAGGTTTTTTAGTAGATATGTAACACAATTGCACAATTTGTGTTTCTCTCTGGATGTCTTTGCCCACATTTTTAGAAGAAGACAAATCTATGCATACCTGAGATTTGATATTTGCTGCTGGCCTTTGGATGTGTGCATTTCATCATTTCTAAGAAACACTTCTCAGCCACACAGTCTGGAGAAACACAGACAGAGCAGACAGTCAGTGATGCTGTCCACAAATAATTCATGGATTATTTAAAAAGTACTGAAAGCAATAACACACAATTTAATAGAAATCATTCTTGTTTTTTTAACAGACTAGGAGAACATGATCACTTATCGATATCTTTCTCCTAAATAATTAGACACATAAATATAATATTTTCTAAACAATACAAAAATAAGTTATTGATTTAAAAGCTTATTTTAACCAAGAAGAATATTATGACCATCTTTTCATGTGCATGAAAGGGTAATAAGGACAAGTACATTTCATTCTGGTAAATAAAGTTCAGTCAATAAAATGTGACATATACAAAGATTCATTGTGAAAGAAACAAAATGAATGAAAAGGTGAGTTAAGAGCATGCTTATTTGAACAATAAAATTGTTGGAGAATATTGAATAGCCAGGTTAATAATACTGTTTCTGGTACACAGAGTTTGAAAACAAAAAGATGCTTTTTTGACTAGATTAGTACAGTAAAATAGATGTTTATACTTTTCAGTATGTGACAGAATGGGATGAGACAGAAGACTCAGCTGTGGATATTATCATTACTGATGGGATAGCAGAAAGTTTTCAGGCTGTAGGAGGAAACTGAAATTTGCTGTAGAAACTTTGTTTCAGTCCCAAATGTAGCAGCCTTTCTTTATGTTTTTTTTTAGAAAATGCTTTACTCACTGTATTTGCTGTCCTCCTCATTTGCACCTGTGATTGCCTTCTTAGAAAAAAACGCTTGAACAGAAAAGCCCAAATAAGATTATTCCAGTGTGCAGTCAGCTGTAGTAAGGATTGTAGTTACAGTTGACCTGCCACTAGAGGACGATAAAGCCTTTAATATCTGTAAATAGTCACACTTGAGGTGGATTTGATAATTGTAAGTCAAGTAATGTGATAATTGTTGAAGGCTTAAAAAATGCCACATTTGCACATGGATGGTATTAAGTCTGCTTGATATATAAAAGACTTCACAGGGGTTGGTGTTGTTTGTTATTTATTTGTAACTGAGAAGGGTTTTGCTGAGTAAAGGCTCCTTGCCCTACAGTTATTGGTCCATCGTCCTTTAATGTTGTTGTATACAATCTACAACACCATTTCACTTTGAAGATTTGTTTATCATATTAGAGTATTTCAGAAGAAATTTCTAACAAATCCTTTTGAAACACTGAAATAAAATTTGTAGTAAGCAAAGGAATACAACTGATTTTGAAATGGTTTATATTTGATTCATTTAAAAATGAAGTATACTACTTCACTAATGTATGTGTGGTTTAAACTACCTACATTCACAACAAAAACTGAAATACCTCTTCTTATCCTGGATTTCAAATCATGTTTAAGACTGTCAGCTGGATCTGAAAAAAATAATAGTTTGAACATTTGGCTGAAATATTATTACTCAAATCCTTGCTATCACTGAGTTATTAGTTTTCTTCCAAACTACAGACCACTAAAAACATTTTACATATTTTGAGTAACTAATCTTATCTAGTTACAAGCATTTATGCAATTTTCTGTTCTTCCTTTTCCCCCAGTTGACCAGTTATCAGGTTTTCATAACTATAGAGAAAAAAATATTTTTCAAAGCCTGCCATTTCAAATGCCGGAAAATATTTCTTTAAAGATACCAAATGTCTGAGCAGTGTCTAAAGCTGTAGGTCTATATAAAGATTACATTCTGTGTGAAAATCAAATGCTATTCTAATTGATAATTATTGTAATAAATATGTTTATTTGCGATTTTACTCTTATGCCAGAGCATTTCAACACAAATAAGGTTGAAGTAACAGATGTAAAGTTTTCTTTCCATTAAGTGAGGTTGTTGTTTTTTCAGTGGAGACAAATCTCCTCTGAAGTTTTGGAAGGGATTATTCCAAATTATTCACTCATCGTAATCGAAACAAAAGACTCACGGAGAACTGGAAGATAAATCATTTGTATGGCACTATTGCTTATATTTTTAAAAAGACACCAATTTAAGCATGTTAAAAACCTACCGTCTTTATTGTCTGATTGAAAGATTTTGGTATCCCACTCATGCATCATGTTTTATAAGCAAGATGTATTCTGTGTTTAGGTTTGGTTAAGTAGTTTTAAACATTACTAGTAAACTTTTCAAATTAGTCCTGAGTCTTTCAGTTTGGACAAAACACAATTCTAATTAAATGGTTATCTGTAACCAGGGCAGAGTACAATATGTACAGCACATATTGTAAAAAACATGAAAAAGCCAGTGGTTAAATATATTACAATCAATATGAATAACCAACTACTTCTACCTGTACAAGACAACTGGAAAGTTGGTATTTGGCACAGAGATGTGATGATTATGTGGGTATGTACTAAAAAGAAGAAAAGTCCAGCTGTCAGTGGTAAAACGTTTAAAAATTACATTTTTTCAATGTACCAATAACTGGGGAAAAACAAATCCTCAGTCCATCACACATATGAGGAACAATTAACAATACCTTATGTTTTGCTAAATTTTTGACCAACTTAACTGATGAAGTTTAAATACTACTGATTGGTAAAGATTTTTGTCTGAATTGTGGCAGATTGTCGGATGTACATTATGGAACTGCTTAAGTTAGAGCTTATTGTTGTGTAATAATTTAAGATTATTTCTAAAATTGAGTAATATGTGTATCATTCCTTTAATTTGCCTTATCAAGCAAGGACTCTTCAGGTTAATTTAACCTTGCCTTAATTGTTTTTATGAAATGAGGATGCTTAAGGCATTATTATGAATTCTCTGAACACCTGCACAAGACAATTACAGTAGCTCCTTAACAGCATTTCTGTGTTCTGGAGCAAATTTGCATTAACAACAACCAAGGACAGAATAATACCAGAAGCCAATCATAAAAATCTATCCATAGTGGACTTACCATTTGCTGAAGTTAAGAGGAGCAACACTGTCACAGGTAAAAAAGTTTTCATCTTTTGGCCTCCAACTAGTGTTCCTATCGTTTCTTAGTGTTCACCTCACAGATACTGACGCTGCTCATAACAGGGCTCTTATACTGCTGCCGCTGCAACTCTGATTGGCTAAGCCCAGTGATGGTACTGACTTGTTGGTAAAAATAGAACCATTGGGAGTGTGGTTGCGTAGAACGGTGTGTTTGCTGTTGGAGATGTGAAGTTGTATTGTAAAGGGTGAATAGCAGGACAGGACCATCAGAAAGTGTAACAGATACAGTGAAGAAACAGAAGCAAGTGTAAAAACATGGGGAAAATCCTCCATTTGTGTTGTGAGTTCAGTCTGCTAATGTCTGACAAGCTATGTACTGTAACTTTCACATTATGTACTTTCTGTAATTCAGTCATCTTTGGCTTGGATAAAGACCAACCAAATAAATTAATAATTGATTAAGTACGCATTTAATAGGTTTTTAGCTGATAAGATAAAGTCTTGCTTTGGCAACAGAAAAACGCATCCCTCTTGTACACTACTGCATAATTGATTTAGTTAAATATTTAAAATGCAGACGCTTTAAACAAAATCACAGAAAATATGAACAAAAACAGAAATAAAACAACCCAGGCTGGGAAGAAATTGAGTAGTTTGGCTTTCTGTGAGCGGTTTGCTCTACCACTGAGGAGCAAGGGTACAGTACGAAGGGCTCTGGAAATGGGAAAGCAGAGAGAAATAATATAATTCCGGTGGGAGGGAGTTAGACAGGATCAGACTTGCAGAGCTTCTGAGATTTGACTAAGTCAGGTTACAGGCATGGGTGAACGCATGAGCACCAGTTGGAGGAAGAGTGGAGAGAGAAAAGAGTAGGGACCTTTTTTTAATAAAAGCTTGGTCAGTTGTAGGTGGCTTGAACACAGCAATGCTCATATAGCCATCTCCACTCATTGTGTTTTGTTAGGTCAGTGTCTATTAGGTCTCCAGTGCTGTCACATAATTAAACAGATGTGATCAAGCCCTGAGCTGGTTTGATGACTTTCTGCTTTCCAGAGTGTGGCCTGTGCCCTTGCAAAGCTGGTTCCCTGGTTTCTTTGGACTAATCTTCTGTTTGCTAAAGTAGAACATCTTTCATAGACAGGCCAGCCACGATGAAAGCATCCACAATAAGTAATCTTCATTACTCCAGCAGTCCATGGACTTCCTCATGCTAGTCTCGTGTTAACGAAAACTGCGTTTTCTGTATCCAAATGACTAGTCCATGGACTTGAAACATAAGAGGCTGACTTTTGGAAGCAAGACTATTTTGGGAAGAGTTTTAGATCCATGTCTTGGTGAAGAAGTATGTCCTCCCTATAATGGAGTAGCTAAGGGAGAAGAGGGAACAATAAGAGAGAAGGACTCTGGTCCTTCAAAAAGGGGTACAGAGGATTTTAGTCCACTATGGTTGAAAGCGGACGTCTAGTGACTGATGTATGTCTAAATGTAATGCTCTCTTCAGGGCTACAAGGTTGAGGCACATTTAGGAATTAACATGAAGACCATCACATAAAAATGATCAATTTATAAATGCATTACAATTTAAAATAACCTGTATAGCTTTTGAGCAGCTACACTTAAGTCCAGGTTGGGTTATTTGTCTATAAGTGATCTGATTATTATATTGAAACCATGTTTTCTGGACTACCTTTTGTCAAAAGCAGTGGTTCTTAAAATTAATAGTGACTGGAATTACTGTATACTGTTGAAAGCAGTCAAAAGAACAAAGATCTAAGGTCCTAGATTTGATTCCAGGCTTTAACACCTTTCTCTGAAATGTGTTGTTCTCCCTGTGTTCACATTTCCACGAATACTCGTATCGTCTCAAGACTCAATGACATGCCTGTAAATTAACTGGCCACTCTAACTTGTCACAACTGTGAAGAAAGGGACTGTGCACCCAATCTCATTAATCTATTATCAGAAATGGCTGTTGGAAACCAACCGAAATAGCTGTGACACCATTCTGACAAAGAACATAGGCAGTTACGAATAAGAAACCATTCAGGTCATTTATTCTTTTCAGTAGTTGTCAAGGTATTTTTGCATTTTGAAGAAAATATAGCTGAAATTAGCAGATGTCCTCCTGTGAGTGTTCCTTAAAGTGACTGCTTAAAGGAAGGCTGCCAAATTAACTATATTAATCGCAACCTGTGACCCAACACAAAAAAAAGAGACCACAACATCCCTTTATGTTGAACAGGATCTGATCCTAATGGTCCTGCAGGAGGCAGATACTGTATGTGTGAAATCCTGACAAGTGCAGTAATGGGAGGTGGCAGGATTTGGTATTTTATGCAAACTCATAAGCGTGCACATATTACACACTGCCCAAAACTGTAACTGGTGAGGGATTCTTTTGATCCCTGGCAGAATCAACAGTTATAGAACTCAAAAGGAGTTTCCACACTAAGTCCATATACAGTAGAACATTGTACCATTTTACTTATTCATTCCACAAGCTTTTCAAGCACTTTATATTAGTAACAAAACATTTTTCTATGTGGTAAATTTTCAGAATCAGCTTTTTGCTTCCACAATTCTATTCATTTCTAAATATAAAACTAGGTGCCTGCAAAATATATATATATATCTGTCATACACAGATAATGGCACACAGCATAAATCGATATTCAAATCACAGAACACACAACAAAGACAAGCTGTAATTAAATATGAGGCACACTCTGTCTTTGGAGACAGTCCTGAATTCGAGTGAAGATTTTCCAGAACCTGCACTTCAGTTCAGCTTCAGGATTGGAAGTCAGGCAGACATATTAATGTCATTTGTCAACTATAACATTCAGAAAACATGCACATGGTATCGTACAAAACAAGGGATGTAGCAGTCTGGATTCTGTTTTCTGTGAAAACACTGATTTCACAATGTAAAAAAACAACAAGGCCCACGTGCAGTCAGGGCCAGTGAGAGACAGACGGCAGATGAAGAAGTACCAAAATAACCATCTGATTATATATTTCATTGTGAGGTCTAACATAGAATTCAGAGACTCACAGAAGTACAGTATTTGGAAACTTGATAAAAAACCAGATTTCCATTACAAGTATAACCAGGGTAAAAGAACGTACTGGTGTATGAAAATCTTCCTTAAGCAAAAACCAATCACTTTCTATATGGTCTTTGTATCCGTACTTAATTCCTTTACAACAGTCACATGTACATATTTTGTATTTATTCAAATTAAGACAGATTTGGAACAGTTCCATCCATGAAAAAAGTTAAACGTTTTATTAAAAAATGAAAATTGCTTCCAATTTTCCAGAAATCAAAACACCAGAAATGCAGAAATAAAAGGTGTTGTTAAATGTCTTCTATAGCTGAAAACGTAAATGCTGACAATTTTCTCGGTTGAAAATTTAAAGTCCAAAACTGCTCTACAGGACTCTTCAGGTCTATGCACTGATAATACGGAAATGCTCTTTCTCCCACTTGGCTAACAAAGCAGACTTGGTGCTGAAGACCAAAAATTAATGATTTGTTTTAAATAGACAAAGAATTTACAGTTCCGTCCATGTAAGTCATTTCAGTGGTGTAAGTCAGACACCAGCCTGTTCCCAAGCTTGTAATCAAAGTCACAGTCTTGGACCCTGTGCCGTGAAAATCTTCGTGCTGCATTATTCTGGATCGAGTCGAGGCAGGACAGGAAGGATGAGGTTTCCGAATGAAGAATCCTGTGTTATGAAGAACCCAGAGGAGTGTGCATGCGCGTGCTGAAACAGAAATTGAGAATCAGCACAGGGAGAGCGGAGATATTGGTCAGATCCATGGATTCACTTTAAAAAATAGTTTGACACCAAACTGTTAATAATGTTTTTTGAAAGTTGTTTGCTTGTTATGCAACTTACTGGTGAATGTGTAACCTCTGGCAGTGCTCTTCAGTGTTTATTAATGCTGTTACGCGTCAAAAAAATAAGAGCATGTTTTTCTTGAGTGTCTGCTCTCACCATTATGGTGCTCCTAGCATGCTTCACACTACACCTACACTTGATGATACCCAACATTTGTCAATTCAACATACAGAAACCTACAAGCCTCTAAATCCTTTCATGTATAAAAACAAAATAACTGACTAGATATCTTATATTTTTAATGATCTGCGCTAAGAAATTCTGATTTCTAAAATCACCCCTTTCTCCATGCAGAAATTCTACATCAATCAAGCTAAAACTGATCTGTAAGGTTAATCAGTGTTGAAATGTTTCTATACTGGATTCACTCTTATTATGTGTCCAAAAACAGCATTTTTTAGCAAACGTTTTAAAAGGTTTAAAAGTCTAAAAGTTCAAAAGATTCTCCATCTGAAAGGTGAGGATAAAAGCACATTTGCATGACAAGGCCATTAAGAAGGAAAGGTAATTTACAAACTTCTTTATTAAACAACTAATTTCAATCAACTGAAATATTACTATTTGCTCAAACTTTAAATGTAGTTTGGCTAATAAAATCTTTTAGAAAACGTTTTAGAAATGTTTCTAATTTCCGATAGATTTAGGAACTGATGCTGGGATTCTAAAGGTTAATTATGATGTAGAGTTTAATAGGCTATATGCACTTCTTGCTTTTAAAAATTTCACACCAATTTTTAAACGTATGAGCACACATCCAGAAATCTCTCATCAAAATTGAGAAAGTAATCAAGAAAGAAGTTAGACTCATGGCACACAGAAAGAGTTTATACTTTTTTAACAGTAACTAGTTTTCTCGCAAGTAGTTTAAAACCATTACAATATAAAATGCTCGCTTTTTAAAATCATAGGTAATTTGATTGTCTTTATATCAACAGACACTGGTGTTTGTTGTGTAAATGGAAAAATATTTTGAATTTTTTTTTTCTTATCTTTGGTGTGCTCACAAGATTGGAATTATCCAAGGAATGACAGGAAAATCTGACAAAGCTGCTTGTTTAAGATGCTGAAAATCAAATGCTGTGTCTTCTGATATTTATCGTATCAGATTTTTTCTCTCTCTTCGGTGGCTGACCTGCAGAGCTGCCTTCTGTTGTGCTGCTATGTGCTGCTGTTCGGCATGGTCACGGAAGTCCTTGTTCAGGGCGGGTCTTGACAGGGGAATGCTGAAATCCGTTTTTAATAAACAACTCGTCAGCACAAAACACAGTTCAACTACACTTCAGATCGCATCCGTTCGCATTATAACGAATTCAGTGAGCAGAAGCCGAGAGGGAGCGATCACTTGCTGATTGACACAAAGCTTCACTTTTAAGGTCATTGCTTTTTTAAGGACAGAACACTTATTATATTACGGCTTGGACAATAAATAATATTAAACAATACAATAGTCCTAGCCATACGCATATACACACACCCCTCACTCTGCCCATATTACACTATCATTACACTAACCCAATAGCTTCATACAGGAAACAGTCACTTAGCTTTGTTTAATATATCATTTGCACAAGGATTACTTGTCTATATTGTCCTTGGCATCAGGCATTCTAAAACGCCTCCCTGAAGAAGCAGTTAAAGCTTCTTGCCTGATGCTACTCGACAAAAGGGAAATCAAATTGGTAGACAATCCCTGATTACCTAACAGAGTAACAATGTCAATACAAGAAATCACCTGCAAAAGAATAACTTGGAAGTGCTTTAAACTGAGTCCCCCCGCCTTACTTTAGTTTTGAAGGTTTGTGCACAGAACTTTCCCTCTGAATAAACAGCATAATACTAGCCGCCATGTCTACCCTGGAACCTGACTCAGATGCTTATAATGTGATATAACAGGCTCTTGTTGTTCTTGCCGTGCTAATGCATTACTATTATCCCTTATCTTTATTGTCTTGTTTTAAAGAGGTCCTTTTATCCAAACATGTAAAAATTGAAGGCATGTGACTCAAGAACATTGTGAGAGCAGACTCTCAGTACCTGGCTCCAGGATTATTCAGGGACTGATTCTGTATCAGTCTTCTCTTTTCCTTGTCCAGCTCTGCAAGGATGGCAACTCGATTTTTATTCTGAAATCCTGTCAAATGAGAAAAGGTATAGATCATCACCTTATAGTGATTTCACTGTGAAATATCTGTGGAATTGCATATTAATTGTCTTAGGGGTGAAAATCAATTCATACTCAATATGAAGTATATACAATCACTATATTTCAATAGATCTTTTTCACTACAGGGGTAACATGCAATGACACTTAGTGTTTAAATTGACAAAAAAACACAACCATACAATGTTATTCAGCTTAGGAAACCAGGATCAATTTAAATAGTATAGTTTAAAACTTTGCTTTATAAATGTTTCTGTTCACACAAAACTGAAATAGTCCAAAGAAAAATGAATATCCAGCAACACCAGTTGTTTCCAATTTCGTTAGTTTTTAATTCAAATCTAGCTGCACAATCCCCTGGAAAATTCAGAGAGTGGATAAGCTTTAAAAGGTGTTCTACTAAAGTTGTTTAATGGAATGAAACATGCACCTGGGGCAGTTCTATTTTTATTACTAGTTATACCAATATTTTACATATTCTACTCCTGTTATGTTAAAATATTAAATAATACTTATATGATGTTCACACAGTTCACCAGTAGCAAACAGCATTTTCTGAACAATAATTATACTGTAACAAACTACTTCATTACGTGGTTTGTCTGAAATGAAAATATTTCAGAACTTGTTTCTAATGGCTATATATGATTAAAATGCAGGTGGTAAACCTATAGCTAATCTTTACTGTACTGTAATATGGCCTCCAAGTACAGTAATCAAGCAACAACAGTAATTAAGCAAGGTTGAAATGTTCACTTAATTTGAGCCCAGGCACTGACATCGCCTTTGTAAATTTTTAGACTGGCCAAATTAATCCCCTGATGTCAATCCAATTAATTAAACATGCATTTTACATGATGTAGAAAACACCGAAGTCAGAATACACCAAGAACAGGCAAAAATCAAGAGGCTGAAGCAAAGGATTAGCAAAGCACCTCAAATAACTACACAAAGCGTTTGGTGACGTCTTATGCTCTTACTACCTGCAACAGAAATTTACACATTGTTTCATCATACTTTATAATTATTGGGCCTCTTGAAATGTGTAGAACAAAGAGTATGTTATTTTTTAAAATATTATCAAATCTACTGTATGAAAGTTTTATTTGTGGGTAACTCCAATATACTGTAATTAGATTTCATATTATTCACTGTAGGGAAGAAGGGTACTGTGGTTTTCAATTAGCATTCATTTCTAGATTACTGAAGGCAGGTCTTGAATGAACAGTCCCGCAGGTCAGCTTGACTAGTTTATACTTTACTATGAATTTCCAAAATGTAGCACAGTCATTTCATACTAGAAACATGGTTAATTCCTTTGCTAAGAATGATTAGCGATGCACTAACCTTTTTTCTTTTACAGAGTGTGGGCCTTCGGAAACACATTTTAAAACATTTCTCAAAATGGCAACTGTTTTGAATGATGTCTCCAAAACAATTTTAATTCAAATTTTATGTTAAAAATGTTAACTGCACAAATACGACTACAAATGATGATGTCTTGCCCATTCTGTTGATTCGGTTGTGAGCAACTGTTGATCTGAGAATTCATCAATTTCTTGAAAGATCCAATGGGGTTACCGGTAACACCGTGGATAAGTAGTTTGTACCAGATAACCTACAAACCTTTTATTTTTAGTCCTAACTGCACTTCTCGAATTTCTTACAGTCCTTGTTTCACTGGAGAGCCTGAAGCAGCTCAGCGGATTGAACACATCGATACCTTTCAAGATTTTGAATACTTGTATCAAGTTCCCTCATCATCTCCTTGGAAAACATTCAAGTACTGATGCACATCAGATGGATGTAATTCTGTTGTTTTCAGTGTCGCACTCACGGATATGTATGACTAGGTCAATATGAATAGGTATAACTGCGTAATAATGTAGAAAAAATGCAAAGAAAAAAACTTTTTGTTTTCCTTTGTCATTTAGATACAAAAGCATTGCTTGCTAATGGATGCTTGTTTTGAAGGATGATTGTTTTTAAGTGCAGGAAGGGAAAAAGTACAGTTTTCAGTGTAGGTTTTATACAGTCATCTTAAGAAACTAAGAGGTTAGTAGTCCTCTTAAAGGCTAATGCTTTCTTAATAGCAAACACAGGAGAGGACTGCTTCCTGCTTTTAGTATTCATGATAGCGGCTGACAAAATGTATTTTCTTCTTGGGCATCAGTGCTCTATAGCATATTTTATGAAGAACTGAGATACTCATAGTAATACATGACCTGTCCTTTGTTCTATACTGCTATGAGAATGGGTAAACTGAGTAATCTAAATAGAGGTTTTCAATGTAGTGCAGGTCATCTGAATGGACCAAATGTAGACTAAAGGATGTGGTTATATTTATAATTGTGTCATCTGGAAGATGATGAAAGTAGGGCTCTCCCTAAGGAAGGGAATAACACAGTTATCCAATCATGTTTATTCTAGTGTCATAATATTGTGCCAGAAGAGTTTATAATATTACAATTATGAATAATAATGCTTTGTTACCATCTTCCACAAAATTGCACAACATTTTGAGCCTTTTTGTTTTAAACATTACGATTGCATTGGTACGCCGCCAGCTGGAAGCTAAGTCTTTGAACCGACAGCTCTGACACTGACAGGTGCCATTCTTTACACCAGGCCCAGTGACATGTCTACTTCTCTAGATGAAACTACTCTAAGACAGGCACTGCAAAGAGCCAGAGTGATGTAACTGTAGGGTGCAGCTGTTAATATAATGCATTGTGACCTTTTTATACTATTGACAACACTACATACAAGCAATCAATACAGGACCCTGTCAGGAGCACGCAAGAACACTGCTGAAGGATGTAACTTCAGCTGAGCAACGTGTTGAGTGGTATTCTTACGTTTTTAAAATTTTTTGGAAGCATGCATTCCAAACTATATCCATCAAATCTTAACTATGGGCAAGTTGTTCAAAGCACAGTAAGATATCACACCATGCCAGCTTCTAGTTTTGAGTGAGGTTGGTGCATGGTTCACAGACTCTCCAGCCACTGAGAAAAGGAAAGTTCAAAGTGCTATCTGGTATGGCCTCGAACACTCCAATGTCCACATGAACCTCAAAAATGACAAACAGAAAATGAACTATTTCAATCTTTCCAATGGGAGCAGGAAAACCCTAATATACAAAAATGCACTCCTAAAAATATTTTTAAAAGGTCTTGACTAACATTATCCATATGAAAAGCAGATAACCCACCCACAGCTGAAAACTCCAGTCCATTCAATAATGGAAGTGATGGTTGTGGCACCTACTATTCTCCTTAATTAGAAAAATTAATAAAAGCACCGGTAGTAACAAGGGTTATCATTGTTCTGTTTATTGTGCTTTGAATACATCTGATTCATCCATTTAAGGACAAATCACAATGTTAATGTGAATGCTAACCTTCATTAAAATATCTTTAATAGCATTTCATCAAAAAGGTTTGTTCTTAAATGCTATTCTATTTTAACAATGATAATATAAAAAACAAGCTTTGATTGACGCAGGATGAGGAGCAGGGTTTTAAAAAATGGATTTCAGTGTGAATCTTTGTAGAAAAAATAGAATTAAGCCTGTGATGATGCAGGTTCGTGTCAGATCATGACCATCCAACAAAGCTAATTATTTTAAGAGGCAACACATTATTTTACCAATCTCTCTCTTATCTTATTTTAATAAAATCCACACAATTCAGTTTGGAAAGAATTTAAAGTCAAGAATAATCTTCAATTTACTGAGTGTCTTTCAGGATACAAAAACTAAATTAGTCGCTGTCTCCTGCATTAATGGAATATGTTTTTAGATTCATGAACCACTCCTGGCATTCATTTTTGTGTTTATTTCCTGAATTCAAAATTACAGTGTTTAACTCTTATTGACATTATCACTTATGATAAATGGGTTTGTGCTGTTTTTGTTTTTAATCACACTAGATGTCATTTTCAATTTTAGAGTAAGTGTTTGTGTAAAATGTTGAATATTGCAACCAGGGAAAACATAATATAAAAATGTAGACACTCACAATACAATGTTTCCGAAATTCGGATATTATACAAAATACAATGTTACTTGATTACACGTTTTAGTCATTTTTTCACACAGAAAACTGATCTGGAGAACAACTGCTTTACAATGCCATCTCTAGGCTGTAAGCAATCAAATCTGTCACTTGTTTAATGACTGGGGCATCTCCTCAGCCTCCTCAGGAACAGGTATTCGAAGTGTAGATCTTTGTTCTACAGTCAGGAAAATGTCATAAGATGACTGTTTCGGTCTTTTTGCTTGTTTAGTGAGACCATTGTTGGCCTAGTTTTTTTTTCAATTGCATTTTGTTTTTATGAGACAATGTACAACCAGTGCATCATATCCTTCCATTTTCTTCATATAACATTCATATTCCAGACAGTCCAGACACTATGAAGCTCCACTGCTTTCTTTTAAGCACAACATTTAATTGGGTGTTGTTCTTTCTGATCAATGCAATAAACATTTTGGCAGTCATCGGTGTCATAATCATCAACTGAAAAAATAAATTCCTCCAACTTCCATTTACCTTGTTGAATATTCTTTAAAACATCTTAAGGTAAGTTTGATGTGCTTAGCCCAACCTTAATCTTGAAACCAAAAAGTGGGAACTTTTAAGACTAGCATTAAAAGCTCTGTACTTCATTCATTAAACAAATCTTAAGACTTCGCTGTTGATTTTCTTCATCATGCATTATTATCAACATGTTCTCTATATCCTGGTTAGTCCTGGATATAAACAATTCCTTGACTGCGCCACAGTTTCTTTTGCAATTTTAAATTCAGGCCCATAACTTTTCAGGCTGAAAGCAATATTGACTAATTTCCCAACTGTTCCCAGAATCTAAAACAGATTAATTGACATATGACTAAAGTATATATGTCAATTAAGATGTAGGCTACCTCCTCTGCTCACTTCATCTGAAGGGTTTGAGAATGCTAAGCTTTGTGAGATGATCTTGGTATACAAGATTCCCCATCTGGATGAGACTGAAAATCTAGTATGATGTCCTGACAAAGTGAATTAAAATGAGAGAAAATGAAGAATGGCTTAATAACAGCACCCTTTTCAGACCTTCGCTGTTTTTGCTGACGAGGTTCAAATGATTGAAAAAATGTTTTTATATATCACAACAAGTAATATTCCTGTACCTGTCTGAATATTTATTAGTCATGGTGGACAAGACCTGATGATCAATCGAAATGTGTTGCAGACAGCAGAAAACCACACTGCTTTCAATTCCCACTGAGAGCATAAGCTTGTTTTTAAGTTGCACTATCATCATATTACATTTTCAGAAACCAGTAGTCACGGAGATGGCTTTGCTCCAAGCGCAAAATACTTTTCATCATTTCACACTGATCCATCAGAAAAACACTGTTCTTCACTGAAACACTTCGTTTGTGTTTAATTCTAGATAAAATTGATGTTGCAACCTCTACTTCATTAGTAACTGCCTTTGCTGCCATTCTGAAAATGAAACTGATCGTAGGCAGACAAAACGAGTAAGAAGTAGTACAGGCTTGTTTGAAGTTCTTTAACACACTGACAGTATCTCTGTGTCACTGACAGTAACTGTCCAGTGTTACACTGAGATGCATGAAGGCACTGTGCAGCTAACTGAAGTTTTGAAATGAATTTACTAAATGTACAGGCCAGGCTGGGAAGCAAAAACACAGGGATACAAATGTATGGTCTCCTGCTGTGCTCTGAATACAAGCATTTCCAAGCAGTTTTTAATACCTCTGAACATCCTTCTGAATGACTAATAATGTCACATTTAGGAAAAAACAAGTCTATATTTAGACCCAATGAAGAGATAACTATACATATGAAAACAGTATTTTTGACACAGTGTATTGTCACAATCCCATTCCGCCAACATTTCCACACAACAGATGTCTGTCTCTCTTCTTCAGAATGTAAAGACTTAACCAAATTTAGAATGATTCCTTTAAAACACAAATCAAACCATACAATACCTAAGTAAAATGTGAGACTGCAAACATTTCACACTTTTCCTGATGGTATTAGGTATTCTACACAATGCCTAGGAATTGTATAGAATGGCTGATTGAATAGTTTGCAAGTAAAAAAATGAAATACTAAGATCGGTAAAGAAGTAATCTGCCACTATACACTGTACAGTATACGCAGCAGGTCCAGTTTGTGTTAAGGACCACATTGTTGACTAAACCAGCACAATTTCAATTCAGTCAGTGCTCTCAGTTTGAATTTTCAGAAACAATGGCAGTCAGGTATGGCTTATACTGCTAAATGCAAAAACATTGATACTTCAGATGTTACAGATAATGGACAACTAAAAAATGCACACATGCAAAAACACCAAATGCTTGTGCTTGCAATTTCCTTAGGGTTGTGAAACATCTTCACTTCTGTTAACTGCACACGATAATTTGACTTTTTAGCACTTTCATAACTGCAAAGAATGTGTTTGAACGCTCAGTAGGACTGAATGGTAGTTGTGTTGGTTCTGATGAATTTCCACTATTCCTTATCAGGCCTTAATTTGCCTTGTGCCTTTGGCTTCCTCACAAAAGGCACCTTTGTAAAAATATTCAATTTTATCTAGTTCTAAATTTACCTCTTAAAGAATACAAAATTCTTCACAAAAAGTGCTTAAAATGATACGTCTTAATAAAGCAAAAACATGAAGCACTTTCTCTCAAATTATCAATTATCAATGTGATGGGTATTATAAATGTATATACTTCTTCATTCTAATTACATTAAAACACTTGTATCTCTAGGTGTTTTTAACAGAGTTTCAAAGTAGGTCAACAGCTACCCACACAGTGGATTATGGCACAACAGATTAATAAGAATAGAAGGAGTGAGGAGAATAAGAAAATTGTCTTGTCAATTAAAAGTATTTTTTTCCCCAGTAGAAAAGACGCAAGCCCCAAGCATAGAAAGCATAGAAGCAAGAAAGACTTTAAAAATTCAGGAGTGGTTTCTTACCCTGTCCGGGTGGATTTGCCGCCATTGCTCGGGAAAGGTGGCTGTCTGTGAGGAAACAAAAAGGAAATAGATATACAGTGCCTTGAAATCACACCCTTGCACAGTTTTTCAGATTTTGTTGCTTTAAAGCTTCCTGTCATGACACTTTGAAGTAGCAAATAATATTTGTTATATGCACAATATTCAACGCATAAAATAAGAAAGGAGTAAAAGGTTAATATGAAAGACAATTGGAAAAGTCATGATCGTATAAGAACTCAAATTATTTCCTGTGGCAAACTATTTTAGGTGCACAAAATTACCTTAACAAACCACAAAGTTAGTTGAGTGGCTTCCATATCTGTGCATTTATAGGGGTTCACATGATTTCAGAACAAACACATCTATCTCTGCAAGACCTCTTTGTCAGGTAGTGTATTTCTAGTGAATGTTCAATCATGAAGACCAAGGAGCTTACAAAACAACTCAGGGATAAAACTGTACAAAGGCACAAATCAGCAGAAGTGTATAAAAACATTTCTAAGACCCTTAAGATCTCTTTGACCACGGTGAAGACAATCATTAGGAAATGAAAGGCACAAAGACACTGATGAGCTCAGGCTGTACCTTTGCGACTTTGAATGGGATACAGAGCTCACTGGTAGAAATTGTACATGGGTCAATAATATACTGGCAACTTCACAAAGCGGCTTTGTTTGGAACTGAAAAAACCCTTCACAAATCTCACATGGGGTTTGCAACAAAGAACCTAAGTGATACTGCAAACACATAGCAAAAGGTTTTGTGCTCAGTCAAGACAAAATTGGAATTCTTATAGTTCTACCTCTTATGAGCAGAACTATAAATCTCACACATCAGCAGTGAAGACGAGATTTCTCAACTCATCCGATGTGAGACCTGATATCAAGATATTGCAGTGCCTGCAACAAGTCCAAGCTATAAGTCAAGCTACAGGACACAGTTTGATGGCAATCTAGCATCTTTATCTTTACGCATCAGTGCAAACTTACAGATATTTACAAGAATGTTATCAGACTGGGTCATATTTTTTTTATCTTGAGTTTGATGAGCCTGTCCCTCACTCTTGAAGAGACAAAGCCATCACTGCAGCAGTCTGCCCTGGTATGATGACTTGTTTCACCACTGCTAAGGTCAGGGCCCTGGGATATCAGGCTCTTTCAGCATCATACCTGGTCACCTTCCACTTCTTGCTGCTAAACCACAGGGACCTCCATTACAACACCCTGTCCAAGAGACATCTGGACCTCAGAGCTTAATACCCAAATACCACTCCCCACCCCATCAACACAGCCAGCCTCAGCAACTGTCCTCTGCTGCTGCCTCTCACACAATAACACTGCCAATCCCAAAATGCTAGACATCATACATCAGCTCCACAGTGGCCCATTCCCTATCTCCAGTACCTTCTGGGATCAACTCTGAGCTGCCACACTGCAACAGAAGATGACCTCTCTTGCGCAAACTGGTATAATCCATACCTAGTGTAGTTCATCCTTGTATTTGGAACAAGTGGGTTTATTCTGCAAAAGGATATTTCCCTGTAGCCTATACTGGGCTTGTGGCCTGTAAATCTTGTTGGTCAGAACAGCTCTGCAACTCCTGGTGCTTAAAGGTATCACCAGGTACTGGTTAGCCATCATCTCTGCTGACAGAGGGAGGGAGCTTCAAGCACCTCTTCATTTTGCATTTGATCAGACCTTTTCTGAATCTTGCTGGAACCCAATCCCACTTTCCTACCTAAGATTTCCCTGGCTTCCATCTTGTGCTGCTTGTTTTTCAGCCCCTGCCTTAAGTCACTGACACAGATCTTTTGCTACATTTGTTATTCCCAGTCGAGACTTCGGATGTTTATGTTCACCCTACAGTTCCCATACGAATGGCAGACTGACAGTTTTGCCACATCTTTGGGTAGAGGCATTAGGTTTAACCCTTTCCAAACACAAACCAGCCACTGGATTATGGATACCACCCAACTGGGGTATGAGGCATCTAGTCTCTTACCTCTCACCACCTGGGTATTTTCCAACTGGGCACAGGCTGCTAATGGGGCTCTCTCTCACAAACCATCACTAGATGATACCTGCATGTCAACTATATGTGCTCAAGGCTTCAATGTGATGGTTTGTATTTGGGTATAATGGGACTCTGGATTGCTTTGAATCCAAAAACTCTGCTCCTTCCATTGGACCTTGATGTCTGCCACATATTCAGGAGGGCTTGGGTATTCCAGACTGTATTATGACCAGACAGATGACTGAGGCTAAGGTTGGGTTAGACTTATTTGTTATACTACTATACTTCAGAAAAATTGAGTGATGTAGTACATCTTTCTTATTGGTGACAGCTCCCTTTTTTTCTCTTCAGGAAACCAGGAATGCAAAGAATACCAAGAGTTATCATGCCTTTACTATTAATGCCAATAACATCAAGAACAAAACATCCTGGCTCAGGTACAGTTGTTGTACCTTTGGGCCATGGTAGTTCTCTAAAACCGCTTCAATGCACTGTCCAGCTGCATAAATGTAAGTTACCTTGGCTATAAAAGTCATATACATACATTAATTAAATTACAATAAATTAAAACAAATACATTATTTTAAATTATAAAATAAATTACTCAAAGGCTATTAATAATACAGAGGAGAGTTTGCGTGTTTATCACAGTATCAGATATCGGACTGCTGAAGTACACAGATGCACTAGTGTACTTAATTCATGATTATTGAAAAGTGACGTTCTAAACGAGAAAATAGTACAGAAGAATACTTGACTGAACTGGAATACTAGAACGAGTTTCTGACCCTGTCCAAGTTTAAATTCTAGTTGTTACCTTTAAGGGTAAACCTCTGTCTGTAGATTTCTAAAATTAAAAGTTCCATAATGAAAATTAAATACCTCCAAACTTACAAAACTGCCATCTGCACAAATGCCCCCAAAGCATTACCTTCGAACAGCAACACATTCAGAATTACGCGGAATGAAACAACCGCAGAATCGTTTATTAGAAACACTGGTCTGTTCCTAAACAGACAGGTTATAGAAGGCAAAAAAAAAAGCCGTGGCATTTAACAGTTGCATTAGTACATGTACAATCCATTCATACTTTCCGTTTTTTCTTTATGGGAAGAACTACACTACCACAGAAGCTGAAATTTTCGTTGAGCAGGTCATTCAATCCTATTATCTACTAAGACTATATGTCTAACGTGTTCTAGAAAGTTATCCCTTCTACGGCAGCTGTACGACACACAAAACCAAAATAAAAATGTTCCTAAACCATTACTGGAATTAAACAAAATCTGATTTTACCTTATGTACTTAGGCTGGATCTTGATACCTTTTCAGTGGCGCCTTATAATGACGAATTGAAGGCGTAGCTGTGGTATTACCGTATAAAATGAAAAACAAGCGTCTATCAAAATACAACGCGATTTAGAAGAAAGACCAGAATCATTTTGCGACAGTGAAAAAAAAAAAACCCAAACCTATTGCTTATTAATCAAATTAACCAACTACCCGGTATATCTACTAAGCTACTTGAAAACCAACAAAGTACTGTGGTTACAATTTGATTAAATTGGCTAAATTACCTAATAACTACAGTATCAAATGGGTTAGATGGGGCTAATGGCCTCCGCTATGTTGTAACCTTTTTATTTGTATATTTTGTTCTTATGACTTTGTTTTTTTATCGTTTAGATATCAGAAGTTGAATCACTCTGAATTCCTTGATCAGACAACTACATACCAGAGAGCTTTTGCTGCTTGAGATACTGTCCTACGATTAAAAAAAAGACTAGCTACTGGTCCGAAATGAATGTCCGAGTCATATTAAGGGAATTGAATCTCCGAGGCTGAAAGAAGAGTAGTGAGCACTGGATTTAGATATTCAAAACCTGAAAGGAAGTGGTTATTTGGGGAAACTAAATTTTGGAGCATATAGGATTGGAAACAAAAGGCTCATACTGACACAGAGAGTTGCTTTGTCCGAAGCAAATGTACCCGTCCACATTGCTGAATACGATATCAGGGGATATTTAGTGAAACAGTCCTCCAACAAGATCTACTATTAAATTACTGGCAACATAGCCTTATTAACTGTGTTTGTAACCTTCCTTTGGGTATGTTTTATGTTAAAGATTCAACACTGGAGTTCGTGATATCACTGAAGTATATGCAAGCATTAACTTGTCACTTTGGTAGAAATCTGTTCTGAGCCTGCACTCTTCTTTTACGGTAGAAGTAGAAACCCTAATTTAAAGGATTGCTAATTCGCGATCCGTTAGAAAATAATTGTTCTTTTAAAACTGATGACAACATGTACCAATTAAGGGCAGCCTATCACAGTGCAGAGTTTTTAACGGGAGGAGTCAGGTGTGAAGAATTGCCGAATTACAAAGGAAAACAAAAACTCCATTCAGTGATATAAACTAAAAGGCTCAAGCGCCGCCCAGTGGTCACGGAGATCAATAACACAGCGAGATTTGTTGTGTTGTATCTGTGGTGTTTCCTGTATATGAGCGCTTGTACTTCCTGAATTGCGCACTGCGAGTCAGCTGACAGACTCTTAGAGGTTGAGGGATTGTGCGGTTGTACTGGAATAATCACACACATAAAAAAAAAAACTACCACCAGAGAAGGATCTGAACATCTGCCGAAAATCCGCTTGCACAATGAGTGCTGGCACCCCTAAATCGCTACCGTCTTCGGGGCAGAAATCCATTCATGATATCAGCCATCCTCTCTCATCGGAGGATACAATTCTCACACCCAGTCCAGATCTACCGAACACCAGTAGCATCGGAGAAAAGGCAAGTAGTTATCCTTTTGCTTGGGGAGTAAAAAGAAGGACTCCATACGTTAACAAAGCTATTCTCGGGAAAAAAAACCCAACAACATTGACAACTTACTGATAGTATTTAACTCTGTACCTACGGCGTTTGGATGCAATCATTTTAGTGGATGCAGAATAGCTACTGTTGCTTTTGCACCTTATACTTTATGATGTGTGGTTACCTAGTTACAGTATCTGCACATCTTATCTAGTCAAGCCAAGCATGACGGATTGCTGGATCGAGCCGGAGTGCTCTACTGAAAAGCGCTCATGAAAACTGTAGCATAGATCCCAGGAATGAATGAGTATGTAAATAATAACGTGGAAAACTTGTAATTTGAATGTATTAACTGACTCAAGTGTTCATCAGGTGAACACAGAAAACTGTTTTACTGTTTGTATTGGACTCTGCATCAGTAAGGATCTTTGGTATCTGAGGTTTTTTTTTAATGAATAATTTTCCTTTACTTATTCCGTTATCTAGGAGGCGATACTTTATTATAAAACAGTAACACAAGAATCAGATTTAGTTTTGGCATCATTGATTTGATGCTTACGTCCTTTGAGGCTTAGGGCGTGTGAGTTTTGCCTGAACTGATTACCATAACCCACAAGTCTATAGGGTTAGTGTGACAGCCCCTGATTTAGCAATAGTCCTTGTTCAAACATTATCGGGGGAGGCTCAGAGATGATTTATCACGTGACAAGTGTCCGTCCTGCAATAGCGTGTCTGTCTTGGGTTGATAACTCTGTGCACTGCGCACTGTCCCATATAAGATCTGACACACTGGTCCTGCAATCCGAACAAACGTGCAGTAGTCTGAATTGTAGGTTAAACAAAAGTGCAAGGAATTCCTATTCCATCAGGATGGTCTGTCCCCAGTTTATGTAATCTGATTAGTGCTTTTGGATACCGTCATCGGTGTCTTGCAACGTTTTACGTTTTGTAAAACCTTGCCTCCTATTCATTGCACATGCAGTTTTTTTCAGGCAGTGTGTTTGTTCTTCCTGCTAAAAAGGAATGCAAGAACACGCTAAAGCACCATTGTTTTTTTTTTATTTGAACAGACCCAGTTTTGCGGTCACGGAATGGTACTTCGTGTGATGGTGGACAAAAACATTTTTCTTAGGCAAAAATATTTAATAATTATTGAAGAAATGTAATATGTAGAAAAAGTTAAACAATACAAACAACACAATGCTATTTTAGTGGTAAGGAAAAGCTAAGTCTTAGACAAGTTGTTTTTTTTAGTTTCTTTAAAATTGATGTTTGACAGAGAACCTTTTCTCTTATTAAGTTTTGAAATATTGCTGTTAAATAAAGGTTAGTCCCTTGTAAATCCCCTGAGATATACTTGCCTTCCAGATTTAATTAAAATTCTAAAAAAAATCTTAGTAGTTTTCAGCACTACTTGGAATAAGCTGGGGGTATTGTTTTCCACTTAGGAACATTCTTATGAAAAGGCCTTTGGTGGGTGATTTTTGCATGAGCAGATCTGTGTCAAAGTGGTAAAGATGGGAATTCAGAACTGTTCATCTTGTACTGCTGTGCTTCATGCATAGAAAGCATTTGAATCTTTTCTGTGACTCTTGACTTCAAAATGAGTTGCATTTGAAAGTGAAAGCATATGCCATGTACCATGAAGTTGTCTCTCACAAAAGTATATCAGTATAAAGCATTCATTGTCACATTCCAAATGTACCATCAGACAACATAATATGCAGGTTATTATACTCCTGGATCTCAGATTACTGAAATTACATACTTTTTCCCCCCTCTGTTTTATACTTATGTTATGTGTATTCAGTTAAGTGTGGCATACAGGTAACTGCAACAGGGCTCTTTTATCCTTTTCGTGTAACCTTTTGTTAAGAAAAAATCTATTAAAATAAAAAAGCTTAAAATGGTGAATAGAGCCAAATACAGGCAAATTCTTGAGAAGAACCTGCTTTAGTCAGTAACAGACCTTCAACTGGAGCAAAGAGTCTCATTCCAGAAGGACAACCCCACTCATACAGCCATATTGACACTGGCGTGGCTTTTGAATAAGATGAATGTCCTTGAGTAGCCAAAAAATTCAATGCATTAAAATTGGGATTGTAGGACATCGTTTGCAGTTGTTCAGTGGTGTGAATACTTTCCAAAGACAATGGAGCTTTGATTTTCTGTTGTGAAATGTTCCTTAAAAACATTGATCAGAATTCTCTGCAATCAAGAATCTTGAGAAGCTTAAAATGGAGAGTCAAAGCTGTGCTTAACTTGTTGTATCCTAATCTAGAATCACCTTTGTTTTTATGTTGTTAGGGTATGCACATTCTTACATCGGTTAAAAGGAGCCTAATTACTGAAACTGGTAAAAAGTACATTGTTACAAACAAGGAATCTGTGTATGAAGAAAGTTGTGAGAAAAATGGGAATATCACCTTGTAAAGAGATATCCAAAAGAATGACAGTGGTTTTAGCATTGCACAGTGTCTACAGGGTACATCTGTTGATTGTATTTTAGTTTGCATGAATAGGGAAGATCTGAAGAAGTGTTTTCCACTGTTGCATATGTTTAAAGAACAGGAGTGTAGGATGGAACTGGTAAAAAAAAAAGCTATTAATAATCAAACTGCTCCTGGGGTGCTTTGTGGAAAAATAGCTTAGGGGAAAGTTTCACAGTTTTGAAGTAAATCAGACTTGTGCTTTGTGCTTTTTGTTTTTTGTCCTTTAACATCAGATGTGGTTTTGCTGGGTTAGTCCTCTCAGTTTTCAATGCCAGACTGAGACTTCACCCTAGCTCTGTGACTTCTGCCTGAAGAATAAAGGCTTTATGGCCCCTTTATTCTTCTTCAGTTTTTACCACCTGCAATAACAGCTTCCTTTCTTCACATTGCATGGTTCATAGCTTTTGGGTCCTGGTAGAGTGTCCTCAAGATTAGTGCTTCCATATGTAGTGAAGGATCCGTTATTATATTCTGAAGAAATCAAGTCTCGGGCAATTCAGTAGTGACTAGTGTGAGCAGTGCTGCATTCTGGATACAGATTAGGTTCTACAATACTTGATAGGATGGAGAGTTTGTCCAGAGTTTAAGGAATACATTGTTCTCTCATCATTTAAATATTATAAAACTAACAAAAATGTATCGCCCTTTAACCAGTCTGCTCAAAATCAGACCATATTCTTTTTTTTTAAGTGAAGTAAATGTCACAGTTACATTATTTGGCAAAACATAATTGAAATGGCCTAACTAGAAAACAGCAAGCAGATTTAAAGGTGTGCTGATCTAAGAGCAATTAAGAATGATTATTACCTAATGTGTACCTTATTTGTCAGATCAAATTGGCCTTTTGAAGAAGGGCAGCAGTTGGCAATATAGGGTGAAATTTGCTATGCAGGTGGCAACCCGTTGTGGGTGTAGAAAGTGTTACAGCAACATGTGAAGTGCAGGTTTGAAGCAGATTTCAGTGTGATGAAAGAGGTCGACTTTAAGTTAAATCATTGTAGCAGTTCTGATACAGCAGTAGTTTGGAATTTGAGAAATGTATGGTGGTCTGGAAATCACCCAGATTGGCAAGATAGGATGCGTATCTTCCTAAAGAACAAAATGGCTGTCAGGTGGCCATCCTAGTTTAAGTAGCACCTCTGTTTCAAAGTACTATGATTGCACTGTCACTAGAGTGATACCTATTTAGTTTGGTTAATTGGCCGAACAGATTTTGTGGAACTGGAATTAGCATTATGGGACCTGCATAACATATTTGACAGTCCTTGTGATCCATTGTAAGTGATTCTGCCTGTTGTACTTGCATTAGCTGTGCTTCATCTATCAAGTGCTTTATCAGTGTGTCCATCAGCTGGACTTGATCTATGCCTCTTACAGTATGTGCATCACAAGAAATTTTGTTCCAGTTCAGAGAGTGTTTCCAATAATCCTTTAGATGCTATTATGTCCTCAGCCAAGCCATTAAATATGTCTTTTGCTGTTACAAAGATGTTTTCTTGTTGTAGTGACAATCGGGGCCTGCCTCTTTACAAAATGCTGTAAGAAAGGTCCTATTCATGAGAGAGATAGCAGTTCCAAATAATGGTGGCTTTAGGCTTTTTCCTCAGGCAGATGAGGGATTACTGCTATGTAACGCTGTTACAACCTGGATGCCCACCTGGCCATGTGGCTGCAATCCAAATTAATCCGATCTGGTTATTTTTCTTTTACAAAATGTCATTTTCTGTGTGGTGCAGTATTACAATGTAATTCCAGCACAGAAGAAGGCTACCATGCTTGATAACCTTTGAGGTGTGCAATACCAGAAGTCTGTGTGGGTGAGTGAAGCAGGGCTACTACCAAGAATTCTCCATCTGCCCCCTTTGACATTCTTGCAAAACAATGGCAAAATTTGTTCGTTTGCTAATACATCCTGAAAACACAGATAACGTATCGCAACCCAGTACAAAATAAAGAGAAGTTGTAAGGGTTCTGAAATGCATATCTGTGTTTAGAATTTTATATCTTTATTCTTTAAAAAAAAAAAGCTGTTTTGTGCCAGCAGTGGTGTCCAGTCGCCACTGGTTGTAACAGCTGTTTTTGCACTCTGGCCAGCTGAAATGACAGAACTTCCATCCTCTTGGGCCAAACGGCCTTCTCCTTTGTAAATATTCTCATGTTCACGCAGTGAAAAATCCCACTGTTTCTATTTTGATTCATTCTTTTCGGTACCGTCCTAAAGTTTGCAAACATGTAAAGCTGATGACAGTGTAGCATTGAGGTCCATTAGTGTGAGCACACTTTAGGGGAAGTCCAGCAGGGATGCTTTAGCACGGTGACTCACGAGAGGCTTGTTGGTGTGTAAACAATGTGGAAAAGGAATCTTGTGAAGTTATGCACTGTGAGTGTACGTCGGTTTGCAAACTAATGCTATTCATGCTGCTGTTTGGAAGCTAGCTCTGTTACCTCCCACTCCCTTTGTAAATGATAATAGTGCTTTGTTGTGTAAGTGACATTATAGTGCTCTATGTGACTTCAGAGCTTATTATATACAGTGCTTTTTTGTGTTATGCACTTGAGCAAGACCCAGTATGTGGGTGTGAATCATACTTTTCTGGATCGCACCTGCTTGGGATTGTTTTCATTCCTTGGTACCACTCTGTTTGCCTTTTGTTGTTTAACCTTTCTTTTTTTATACTTGTAATCATTGCCTTATAGTAGCATCGTGCTGTTGGGTTGCTTAAGGATGTTTTAAATGTTTTTTATAGCTCCAGAAACATCCGGATGAGAGAACGAAGAAAAATGGTTAATGTAATTATTGCACACAATTTCACCATTGGATGTTTACTACTGATATCCATCTTAGCTTTCTATTATTCTTAAATAATTGCACATAGTTACCAAATCTTTAACAGTAGATCATGCAAACAAATCTATAAAACCTTCAGGATGGTTGTCCTTATTTGGTGCAGATCTGTGTCTCCACTATACTGTCATTGAGAAATAGTGGCAAATAATACACCTGGAATTTGGAAAATCTCATAAATTGTTTTCATGAATTTACTAACAAATTATTGCTTCTCAGAAAGTTCAAGGACTACATAAGCATTTAACTGCTGAAAACAAATTAGACACTACTGAGATCCCCTGATATAAGGACTGTAGGTTGTGCAGGCTCTATACACTGAGAACTCAGTTGCATTTATACCTCTTGTATTCTTCACAAAAAAAACAAACAAAAGTGAAAGTTAAATCTCACACGCTGTTTGGGAGTGCAAATTTACCCTGTGGGCAGTTTAAAAAAATGATGGTTTGTTTACATAAGGAAAGTTGTGTTTATGTGCTAGCAAATTTAGCCAGGTGTTTCGATAGCAATAAGAAAAAGACCCTCACAAGTTGCTTCCATTCATTTCTTATTTACACGGTTACTGGTATATAAACACAGTTTAGCAAATAAAATCTGCCTTTCTTGGTTTGAGTGCCAGCAGATGGCATCATTTTGTTAGTCTCTTTCCTCTTAATTAACATAGTTACCTTGCAAGGTAGAGTAGATAATGGTTCCTGTCATTTTGATTGGTGAAGAAAAATCTTTTTAGACATAGAAACATGCTTGAAAGATGAGAAGATAGACTTGTAGACAAATATCAATTCATTAATCATTAATCTAGTTTCTTTTTTGCCAGACAATGGCAAAATGCCTATTGAAGATACTTATGAAATTCTTTTTTTTTTAAACATTGCAGGCTTTGTTACTGTTGTTCAGGATATACCTGTACCAAGTGCACCATGCCATCTGCTTAAGGTAGTTTTTCCCCTTGAGTGACTGAAGAGTGATATCTTTTTGGTACAGTTTTTAAAAGCTTTTTTGCAGTTGCAAATATTGAACAGAAACGCCTCTAAAAAATGCTTCATGCAGTGCTGTGTAGCTCAGTGTAATTTTTAGCAGTTTGACCAAGAGTTCCTCCACTTAACACAATAAAAAAAAAACACTTCCAAGAGTTTAAAAGCTACTTTTTATCTTTATCTGTGAGACATTACACATCTTGAGATGATGTGTTATGAAAGGTGCAATAAAAACAAGGTTCTTATTATTCTCAGACATAATCAGAACTATCATAACCTCCGTAAAAAATCCATTTAGATCACCACTTTGTGGACATTGACGTTTTAATGAAAAAGAAGGACTGAAATGATTTTGTCAGGCAATGATAAATATCCACAGAAGGCTAAAACACATCTGTATTCATCCTGTAAAGAATGAGCACTTTTTTTACCCTTTTACAACTAATCCTCTGAGACCAAGACTGGTTGTTTTTTTTTCCACAAAGCAACCTTGAGCTAAAACAATGGTGTTTAGTTCACCCAGTGAATGTAGCACAGTTCTGCTTTGCAAATCTCAGGAGCTGGTCTACCAAGGGTGACAGAAGAACCTTTGGCTGACTTCACCTGTCCAATCATGGTAGCCTACCTGGGTTTAAGCCCTGTCTGTGAGATCTGTGAACAATGGTATTAGGTTGGATCCTGTCAGTTCAGCAGCAGCTTTTGGTTGTTTAGCTGAACCTGCCTGATTGAGCTACTTGGAAAGTGACGTTTCCATTTTTACAGTGGCCAAGACTGAAGTGGTGCTTTTTCACATGAGCTGCCGCATTAGAACATATTAAATATACAAAAAGCCGATGTAAGAATCCAGGACCTTTTCCCAGTTTCCATTTCCCGAAAAAGGGCTGTTGCCATGGAAATGTTTGTTTTGAAAGCAGTGTGTAAACTTCTACTGAGTTTTACCAGCAAGTGGAATCTGTGGTGAGGGACAGAATCACAGGAATAAGGAATCTTAATTTTGTTTTTCACCTGTGATCACGTGCTCATCTACTTCTGCGTCTGTACTGCTGCTCAGGGGATGGTGGGTGGGGTACAGTGCTCCTAGAGTTTGACTTCAGATTTAAAACATTTATTTTGGGGGGGATTACCAAGCTAATTGATGGGTTTGTTGTTTTTGGAATAAATGAAGGAGGGGTTCATGAATCATGTCTGGAGTAACAGTCTTGATATAGTGTTCTGCTTTCTTCTTCACCGTAAACATGAAGTAGATAGATCCAAACTTTCAGGTCTATCAAAGCAGTTTCCAAAATGAGGACTGATTTATTTATTTATCATGGAATTGTTTGTCCAGGTATCAAGCTCAGTTGATTTTTATTTTATAGCAAAAACAGTATAATGTGAATAACCCTTTATTATACTAGTTCTCTGGTCACTAGTGTGACTTTTTTCTCCTCATAGAAGATTTGATTTTTCTCCTAATTTGTAGATTTAACAATGCTCCTTCTCAGGTATTGAAGACTAGCTTCGGATTAGATACATTCTTAGTTCCATCCATCCATTCTCTAACTACTTCATCCAATACAGGGTCATGGGATTCAACATGGTAAGTTAAGTTCACAGAAGCAGTACAAACAGATCTTGTGTCTGTGGTATGGTAGTTTTTATTATTTTTTATCATGATCAATTTTAAATCCTAAGTGAAGAGTTTTAGTATTAAGTCTTTCTTAATAAGTCTTTCTCCCTCAGCACAGAAGTAATTGTTCTTCACACATGAGAAACGGGAAAGTTATTTTTTTGTATTTTAGGATGTTACTGTACATACTCTGTGTATACAAAGACAAAAATATAAATATATTTTGACTATCGTTGAAAATGTTAGAACAACAGATTTAATTTGCTGTTTAAAAGATTTTGCATCTTATGTTAAATATTCTTCCTTCTTAAAGTATTTTTATATTGTGTTTTATATCTGCTTACAATGTCATTCTTTTTTGTTTCATCCATGACCATTAATGGAGTGGAAATTGTCGGGAGGCATCATACTTATTTGGTTGTAGATGATTAGGAAAATGTTAAACACTGCAAGTAAACTAAAAATAAAAGCAAATGATGTCTGACGAACATATCCGCTAACTGATGAGTCAAGAAAAAAGTTTCTTAAAGGAAGTAATGAAATAAAGAGAACCAGAAACTGCTGATTTGAAGATAAAATGATATTTTCATGGTGTGGCTTCCTTAAAAACGTTAGGTTGTCTGTTTTTTTTTTAAAATAATCTTTTGTCCTCTTGTGCTTCCCTGCTACCAGCTTTGATATGTCATGTAGGCAATATTTTTTTTCTTCATTAGTTAGCATAAGTAGAAACAATGATGGATAATTTTAGACATCATGTATGAATTCTACTTTTAAAGTGTTAGTTACATTTGTGCTTTTGCTTTGATTTGGAAAAATTGCTAGGCCTCAATAGGGAGGATCTGAATTTGGTCACATTTTATAGATTTTCTTTTGGTTTATATTTAATTTTGAATATTGCTTCTAAAGCACTGCAAATCACATGCCATGACAATATATTGATCATTAGATTAGTTGATTTATGTAAGTACCGTTGATACCATTAAATTGATATATGATAATGGAGAAACAGTGCTAGCAGTGCTAAAAAGCACAACTGAAATTCATGGAATGAGTTTAACCACTCCCACAAGCAGACACTAGAATGTTTTCTTACAATTATGTCCTTTTTTTCCCAACAAAAAAGCAATTAAACATCTTAAACTACAAGAATTTGAGTTATTGTGGAAGCACAACACATTTGCTGCAGGTCCTGGTAAAACGCCATCTATCCAGATATGAGAGACCTAACAAACGCAGTATGTCCACACTGTCAGTGAGGACTTGCTTTGGTAATGAAGTCCTTAGGATCTGCTAAGGTGACGTTGTGAATGTGAGACCATGATCCATCGGTGAAAAACTGCCATTATTGCACTATTAAAAATGTGTGCCACACAGAAATAAACAGATGTAAGCAGAGCAGACTGAAACTCATCATTGTCTGTGCACTGTGTAGGCCTGATGCAGATATTTATGAAGAAGACTGGCCGATTGTAACACAGGGATTGAGGATAAACTGGAAAACTCTCCTAGAATTCAAATTTTGCAGGGCTCCAGATCTAGGTGCTGTAACAACAAAATGCAATGAGGGGATGTTTAGTAAAATAACCGATTATGGGATTTATCTTTTTTTGGTATTGTGATTAACCCACAATAGTCCTGAAAAATGTGGAGAAGCACTGTTACCTTGAAAGCTGCTAACTGTTGTTTTTCCAAGAGTTTATGATACTGTACAGATGGCCAGCATAGATATTTATGCCAAGCTCTTCTCGGGAATAACTCTGGGCTTTGCCGGTTGACACTGATGTGAGTCGTTGACATATTTCTTTGCCTTTTTGCACTGATTAGTGTCCTGAGCCAAAAAGCACATAAACAATAGATTGAATTCTGCTTGTCCCAGTAGCTTTGGAGCTTCCAGAGCTCTTCTTCGCTCGGATCACTACTCATTCTGTCTCAGCCTGTTGCAGGAATGGGTTTTCCTCTTGTGGACTGCATGCCTGGGCAGTCAGGGGTGTCTCATGAGAGCTTAATCCTGAAACAAAGGATTTAATTTATTGAAAGGTTTCGATGATGTGGTTGTAAAAAAAAAAGCAGCTGCTTGTATGTTTTTCAAGACTGTGTCTCTTAGGTGAAGGGGTTTTGTTGTAGCTGTCCTGTGTTAATGAAGTGCATCAATTTGCTGGGGTGCAAGCTATTACTGAGGCACTGTGTGATATTACAAAGTGCAGCAAAAAAACATTTTAAATACTTGGGGAAATAATAATGCTTTCATGTAAAAAAGTACAGTACATCCTTTTCCAATGCTTTCCAAATTCCAAGCCACCAGTTTGTTGCTGTGTGTTAGGTATTGTGCCTTTGCTGGCATAATGCTCTTAAATTATCCCCTTGTGGTGACCGCAGTAGCGTAGGACGGTATTTGGAGGCCACTTGTTACATACTATGGCCCCAGGGGCAGGGGGACATAACGGATATCTTTAAATATGTAGGTCATGGAAAAAAAGACATGCAGCCTTCAGGTAAAAAGTGTTTTTTTATTTGTAGTGCAATAAAAATTCCAAAACAGAAATTATAACACCCCTACCTAAACGTCTTTGGTCATCCTTCTATCCGTAGAGTCAGACTGCTAATCTGTTTGTAAGATACCTTCCTTCCAAAAACTCTTCAGAAATGCAAAGCAGTGTAGCCAAGGGCTTATCCCTATGATATCCTTAAACCATTCTCACTGCTGTGCAGAACATAACAGGGGGTCTGCTCTTTTTGCAGACAGCAGCAGTTGATCGACTGAAAGCCTCAGTTTCCTTGTTTTTGTTGTCTTCCTTCAATTAGTGAGATGGCTCAGGACAGTATTTTTATCCCTTTGCCCTCTGGGCAAAGAAGAAATGGAATGACTTTGTAATACGAATTGTGATCTGAATTGTAATGTAATTCCATTATGGGAGATAATGAACACTGCATTTAAAATATTTGTTTAAATAAGTTTGTACTCTTGTTAAAGGAACTTTATCTTGTGGGGGATCATTGCTTGTGATGATTGAGTGGCATTATTCTTATTGACACTGGCATGATTCTTGATCAGTGTGTTTATTTGTATGACTTCAGATTGCTATCCTTTGAAGAAAAAAGCTCAGGAAATAAATGTATCTTTCTTTCTTGCTCAGGATTTGAGTTTACCCAACGGCACCCCAGTAGATACATCCAGCCCAGCATCATCGTCCTCTTTACTTAACAGACTACAGCTTGACGACGACCTGGATGGAGAGACCAGGGACCTCTTTGTCACTGTTGACGATCCAAAAAAGCATGTCTCTACCATGGAGACGTATATTACCTACAGAGTCACCACTAAGGTGAGGAAACTGGGGGATATTTGAGATTAAATGGTACAGAGGTTGATTAAATCGGTGTTCTGTCAATTATTCATGTGCTGTGCTGTTTCTGGGAAATGTTAAAGCCTCCTTAGATATTCTGTAGTTTAGGGTAAATATGATCACCAGGGTCAGCACCATCATGTTGCATGACAGACGTTTATCAAGAGTAGAGGGCTCCGTGGACTAGAGAGCCTAATTACAAGTTTATGAAGTGTAGCATTAACTTCATGTGATGGTATTCTCTACTTTTCTGTATTAATATACTGAATAGAATGGAGGTTAACAGTCTGATGCAAAGATGAACTGAGTTTCTTGAATGTTAGCTGAGTCACTTGTGTTACTGTATAGGATTAAAATATCTTTCTTTACAAGGAGCAAAATATGTGATAAATCTGAACCTGTGAAATCTCTTAACAGTGTGGAAGCAGACAAAGATTAAAAGGGAGCTCCAATGTGTGAACAGCAGTGCCCTGTGTTATTAATTAGAACTGCAAGTAGAATACAAAATGGAGGATTTGCTGTCACCTTTCTGGAATGTCAAGCAGCCTAATGGTATTGGGTATTGTGGAAGTATAAATTGGGTCATATGGTATAAGAGGTTGTAGAAAAGGAATTACCTTCATTAATGTGGTCTGAGTCACCTCTAAGACTTCAGAGGTATCTCTCTGTGGAAAATCCTAAATGAACCCCATCCTTATGTTTTGTGTGCGATACAAAGATGAAGAATGAAGTGCATGATGGATACTTCATTATGGATTTGGATTGCACAGTTATCCAAGTGATTAATTTCATTGCAGCCAATTTCCAACAAGCACTTCCCTTTGCAGTGTGCAATGCTCAATTTGTTGGTATTGAAGAAGCGGAAAGAAGAGAAAATATTTCCAGCATTTGCACAGCTGAGCAGATTTTGGTAAACATACACTCTAATACTGTCTTGACAAAAGAGTGCATCGAATCCAGGTTTTGGGATCTAGCTACCTGCAAAGTGCTGAAAGGACTCTCTGAAGATGGGATGTGTATTTGCATTAGAACCAGCAGAACAGAATTATGGGTATAATACATAAAACGTATGACTATAACTCAGGATGAGCTGAGCTCCCAGCCTTATTCAAACGGTATCTCGGCAACAGCCTTGTTCCCTCTTGATTAACGATTCATCATGGTCTCTTAAAGTAAAACTGCAGTCATGGGCTAACTTGTGATTTATTTCCAAACTGCAGTTTCCTGATTAATCATCATTCTTTATGGTGGATTATGTAAATAAAATCTTTGGTTCTGTTACACTTAAATATCATATTTAGATTTATTTAAATACTTCCTAAGTAATAAAACTGATAAAACAAAGATCTCCTTAGAAACTGAATATTGTGGGCAAACCTTTTCATATACTTTTTAAATAATGTGGACATGTAGTAATTACTGCATATGATACTGTTGATTTCACCTAAACATCTTCTTATTTAGACATGTAAAATTTAAGATTTCTAAAACATATTATAACCAAATTTGTATTGTATTGTGTTTCTGTGCAGGTTGTTTGCCACTCACTGCTCCTGAAGAAAATGGGAGTAATATTTTATGCTTGATTTGAAATTCGTTATGATGTGAACAAATATATTTATGCCCATACTCCATGCTGCTGTTTTAACTATTGTGTTAAGAGACTCTGCAATGACAGTATCATTTGTATGAGAGGGGAAAGTTTTTCTTAAATCGGAGCACGGGCCACCAACACAAACTTTGAGATGTGCACAGAAATGGAGAAGTACCACACATGATCCAAAGCTACTTCTCTGCTTCCTGGTTTTTAAATTCGAATCTGACCAGTTGTCTTCTGGTCAGGTGAATAAGATCAACAGCCTGTTCCCCAAATGGTTATGGGGAACATGTTTCAGTTAAGGCTGCCATATTATTTGAACTAGCTATGCTCTTACTATATCTATAGTGTTATATATTATGTATATATACTGCATAGGTCTTCTTTGCTTTTGTGTCTAGACCACCAGGACAGAGTTTGACTTGCCAGAGTACTCGGTGCGCCGAAGGTATCAAGACTTCGACTGGCTCAGAAACAAACTGGAAGAGAGTCAGCCAACACATCTTATTCCTGTAGGTAGTAGAAACATAGCCGATTCCATTGACGGTGCTCTTCTGTTGTCGCTGGGCTGTATTCCCAGTATTCCCAGCAGATAGCAACAAGTTCCAATTCACTGTAGTCAACGGCGTAATTTACAGTGTGCACCCCTGAGGATGACTCAAGTGCTCCTCTCTTCATATTTTCCCAAATTAAAAAAAGTGTTAAAAGAAGTAGGATGAACTTTGTGTCTGAGTCACTTTTTTTTATTTCTTGGATTTGTATTTGTTGGATTTCCCTTTTGAGCACCTCCATGGGTGTCTGTAAAGTAGAAAAAAGCACCCCTGCGTGTAATGGAGCAAACAAAAAATAAGCTGACATTAAAATTTCAGTGGGCTGGGTGTCTAGGACAGTATGGAAAGGTTGAAAATTTGCAGTATGCACCAATCATTTATTTGTAAATTTAGAGAGTGAGACAGAAGAGTTTTGCTGCTTGATACAGGGTTAGAATGTCAGACTTGCTTTAAATTTCAGAACAAATGCAACCAATGCTGTAGCGTGCTACTGTATTGGATAAAATTCCCGTGAGTCAAGTATCTACATCAGGAATACTTCACTCTATTCAGTAACTAGTGCTTTTTGCATCTAAGGATGCAAATTATGAACATAAGGGAAAAGAAGGCTGAAAGTCCAAAGAAATCTTCTGTGGTTTAATTGCATTTTTCCTGTTCTACTGTAATCATACTGAATTGATAGTTATTACTGATCTGGCTTAGTAGACAATTACTGTATGCTACAGTGCATCTCTGACAGTCTATCAACATCACAAAGGAATGTTGAACCCAGGTCTCCAGCGCTACAACGCAGCTATGCTAACTACTGTGCTACCGTGCCTCCCTCTTTGGAACATTAAAAAAAAAAGGAGTTAAGTAGGTAAGGGCAGTCCATTTGCACTTGTTAACTGTGTCTGGATTGGCCTACATCACAAGGCTGAATGGGTGGCACAGTGGTCAGTACTGGGGTCAAGAGTTGACTACTGGACCTGGGGTGCTGTCCGTGAACAATGTGTATATTCTCCTTGTGTTAGCATGGGTTTCCTTCAGGTGCTCCGGTTTCTTCCCATAGTCCAAAAACAAACTGATGTGTTCATTGGCCCTAGTGTGAGTGTGTGCCTGTTTGTGTGTGTGTGGGTCTTGTGATGGACTGGTCAGGGTGTGTCCTGCTCTGTGCCCATTGCTTGCCAGGATAGACTCTGTTTTAGATAGTGTTTAGAAAGTGGATGGATGGACAAGGCTGAACTAATTAGTTTTTTTTCTATGCTCTTTTTGTTTGCTCTAACAAATATTAATAGAGCGTTTAGGTCTTTGCCTTTGCCTTTTGATTCTTTCACTTTGTCACTCCTGTCCCATTTCTGCCTTCTTAGCCTCTCCCTGAGAAGTTTGTGATGAAAGGGGTTGTGGACAGGTTTTCAGAAGAGTTTGTGGAAACAAGACGGAGGGCCCTTGACAAATTTCTGAGGAGGGTAGCAGATCATCCTGTCCTGTCCTTTAATGAACACTTCAATGTGTTTCTGTCAGCAAAGGTAAGTGCCAGTACAGCTGGTTAAGTTAAAAGATCTCTTTTAAAATGTGTGCATCACTTTGGATGAGGAGATTTGATTGATTATAGTTCTGTAAAGCAACATTTAAGTAATTGTAGATTATCAATAAAGAGAAGTAGAATAAGACTGCTTTACTCTATAATTAGTTTTTTAATGGGAAAGTTATTTACCAGAAAGAGCACACAGTATTCATAACAAAAAAGATAGCAATACTGACAGTTCCAACTCCAATATAGATAACAGTGTAACAGGACAATAGGTAGGAAACATTTGTAATAAAGAATACAAAATCTAGATATGGTATTTTTACAGAAATCTTCTACATTTGCTTTAGAAAGTTGAAGATTGATATTTCTTTAATCCAGTGTTGGAATAGATAGTAGTCTACTAATGAGCATGAGCATTACTGGATATAAAGAAGAATGTTGATCTACCATTATAACCCAGTACTGTACATAGAATCATATCATTCTCCTCTTTTCACAACCACTGTCTCCCAACGGGAGAACATTTGGAGAAAGTATCAGTAATGGTTAGCATAGTAATTGGGACGATTACCACATGCCTGTGATGTGCTGCTGATTCTTCCGCCTGATCGGTCAGAGCTTAGAAGTTAGATGACAAAGTTAGAAGTTAGAACTGGGAGGGAAGACACCCAGGGATAGCCAGGGTACTGCTGTAAGTGGAATTGGTAGACCAGTGGGTGCCACCTTTCCAACAAGTCTTGTATGGTGACTGCGGTCACTGTGTTTGGGGAGGTGCCTTCCTTTAGATTAGATGTTAGACTTGGGTCTTGAATAGCTGGTCATTAAAGATCCCATGGCTGTAAGAACAGGGGTGTTAAAATGACAGTGTCTTGGCTAAAACCCACTGTGGGCTTGAGCTGTCAGTCCTCCCTCATTCAACTGGTGAAGCAGAGTCTTACTTTTCTACTTGATTTTCTTTCTAGTGGGGCTGCCAGGTGGGTCTGCCTTCCCATATGTAAAAGCACTTTGGAGGTGCTTGGGATGAAGAGTTCTATATAAATTATTATATAAGAATTATTGTTGTTGTTAATAATAATATTGTTTTTCTCAAGGATCTCAATTCGTACAAGAAGCAGGGCATGGCCTTGTTGACGAAAATGGGCGAGTCGGTGAAGTACGTCACGGGGGGCTACAAGCTGAGAGGGAGACCCCTGGAGTTTGCCGCGATGGGGGATTACCTGGACATGTTCACACAGAAGCTGGGCACCATTGACAGAATAGCTCAGAGGATCATCAAAGAGCAATCAGGTAGGGCTCTCAGATGGAGGTTGTTGGGGTTAGGTGGTGTGAAACAAAGTTGCCTTGACGATGTAAAGCATTGCTATGAACTAGTTGCAACTCTGTGAATTATCTTAAACCTCTACAGTTTGCATGCTCACTGCTATAGCTTACTAAATGCTCACTGACAATGTTAAGATGTCAGTAAAGGTTTCTGCTTCTGGATTTATTATATGTTTAACATATATTGCTTTATTTCTAGGGCAGCAAAGTGGTGCACTGGTTAGCATTGCAGGCTCGCAGTGCTAGGGCCCTGGGTTCAATTCCAGACCTGGGGTGCTGTCTGAGTGCAGTTTGATTGTTCACCTTGTGTTTGCTTGAGTTTCCCCCCCACAGTTCAAGAATACACTGGTAGGTTAATTGGCTTCTGGGAAAATTGGCCCTGTTGTGAGTGTGTGTGTTTGTGTAGGTGTGTACTGTAATGGATTGGTGTCCTGTCTGGGGTGTACCCTGCCTTGCACCCATTGCTTGCTGGGATAGGCTCCGGCTCCCCCTTGACCCTGAATTGGAAGAAGCGGTTAGAAAATTGACGGATGCTTTATTTCTTCTTATTTTTGAAAAGTCTGTGCTGGCTAAATTATTAACCAAATCCATGTGTTAAGAATGTCTTCTTAATAAAATGTATATTGCAGAGCACCTTAAAGTTCATATTAGTTGTGTGTGATGTCTGACAGGTTTAATTTCCATTTTGCATGTTGATAGATTCTTTTTATAGATAATTATAGATGCTGTGATATATTTCAATTAGTTTATTAAAAGAGGTGCTTGGTTATGAATAATTAATAGTAGACATACAAATGGTTCACGGATCTGAAGTTAGTCCATTTTCATCTATTCGCAAATCTATCATGCTTATTGAATTTTTCCTTTTGATTCTTGAATGTTCCAATCTCTTACAAATCACCGCCTCAGTGGCTTGAATTCAGAAGACTGCTAACCGCTTTATTTGTCCAATATTATTGCACTAAAAAAAAAAAAACAGATCTGTTTCTCCAGTAGAATTATTTGCTTGAAACAAACTTTTTGTTCCTCCAGGTTTCACACTTCAGTTAAAATAATTACGGGTTATGTTGAATATATTATTTCTTTTTTTATTTAAACTCTTAGACAACAAGTCAGAAAAATAAAACCAAGCATTTATTTTTTCATGAATCATTTTCTGGCTTTCTACACTCTCCATTGTAGAATTCAAATATCACCACTCTTTATTCTGGGCTCTTCCACCATTCCTAAATGCCATTTCTTTTCAGATAATACAACATATCTGGTATTATTACTTGTTTTGGCTGCTGTGTGGTACGGGAATCATAAATCTTTTTGGATTTGGCCTGAAGAATAATTTTTTATTCAATAATTTAGCCAAGAATAATCTCAAATCATTCAAATGCTTACCTCTGAAAGTAGTTAATTTAGTCAAAAATAAATAACAAAGAAAAAAAAAACTTTTCAAAATTCCATATATCAGCTAAGCTTCACAAAGTACTGACTTAAATTAAAGTGTGTGATGCCTTACAATTTTATGTGTAAGAATAAAAATTAAATATTATTTGCAACTCTAAATCTCACATATCAAAGTAGTATAGACTGTATGATTTGGGGTTAGTTTCTTTTAACAAACTATTAAAACATCTAAATTTCAGCACCAGCACATGAACCCTCGTGTAGCCACGCCCAGTATGATTGCAAGGCCAAAAAGTTTTCCACAGCATGCAAACAAGAATATGCAGTACCTGTTGGTCACAACATGCCACAGTCACCATCAATAACCAGAACTTTAAAGTGCTTTTCTGTCTTCAGAAATGGCTTGCACATGTTACTCCTACGTAGAACTAAAGCATAATCTGCAGTCCTAAAAAGTACATTTACCATTGCTTCAGTTTTTATTTGACAAAGTTATTAAAGGCATATGTGCAATATTTTTTTTTAAATAGTCTTGACTTCACTCTTACCTAGTTCAGTGTTGTATTGCTGAAACAAAAAAATGTGTGGCACTTCTGTCCTTGACAAAAACAGTGTGCTGTCCATAGGGGCAGCTCTTGTAAGTAACAGATGAGCCATACTGGATTCAGCAGGGGTGTGCTGAGTTGCCAAGTTCTTCTGTATGATAATTACCAGCCACAGCACAGAAATAGCACAGGTCTGCCACAGTGCAGAGCAGAAAATGAAGCTGGCCCAAACATGGCAGGCTGATAGGCTGTCTTGTGCATTGTGCATTGTGCAGGCCCATTTGCAGACTGTCATGCAAGTGACTGAAACTTTTACCAAGGCCACAGATTCCCTTCTCGAAAACGCGCCAAAATGTTCGGTGGAGTACTCGTTCACACAGACTGTGGACCTGTAGGGTGAAGCTGTGCCTGGGCTTCTGCCTTGTGCTACAAGCGACAATCCTGCCTGCTCCCGGGGGTTCTGTGGTGTACAGGCTATGAGCTTGTGTGTTGAATCGCTGTGTCGCCTCTCTGCGTTGCCAGAATACCTGGTGGAGCTGCGAGAGTACGGCCCAGTGTATTCCACGTGGGCCGCCGCAGAGACTGAGCTGCAGGAGCCCCTGGAGGGGGTGTCGGGCTGCGTGGCCAACTGCTGCACCGCCCTGGAGGAGCTCACCGAGGACATGAGCGAGGACTTCCTGCCCGTGTTGCGCGAGTACGTCCTCTATGTCGAGTCCATGAAGGTACAGCAGCTGAGTTTTCTCGTGAATCGGCATGGGCACCTCGCAGTCTTTTTAGTTTGGGGGGGGGTTTGGACGCCTTTTGGAAGTCCAGTAAAAGACCATCATATTCACTTCCTGGCAGTGTAAATGGGCTTTATCTATAAACGTTAGGGAAATTGTAAAACTTCCAAGCAGAAGCAGCTGCTTTGCAATAGCAGGAAATACTGAGCATACACTCATACAATGAATGTTATACTGTATTAAAAACTGGGATAATTACTGTGTGTATTTTCCCTTTCTGAGCCGCAGGTACCATCTGAGTTAATGTTATACATTATAAAACATATAACGTTTGTTGTGATAAAGTAACATATATGATATAGTGACTTTAGCTTCATAATGGCTATCTGGAATGGCAGTACACAACAAACAGTAACCAGAGGTTTAAGCGACTGGTTTTGTAAGCAATTTGCTTTAAGTCACTTATAGAGTGTTTCTAGCTCCCAGAGCTCAGTTTCTAATTCTGGGTGTGGTTAATTTGATGATCTTAAGTGTTCCTTAGTAGCGTTTTGACAGTAAATGGCTAAAAATATAAAATTGAATAACCTGGAATAATTATTTTTCCATACAATGAGCCATTCTTTCTGGCTTCTTGACAATTTGCATCTACTGAGGGAAGCTCCAAAAAGTTTCCACTAAAGGAAAACCTTCAGTCACAAATAATTCTGCTTACCATTCTCCATTCTGTCTTACATTTAAAGTCTCCCTGTACAGGTATTTATTAGTTCACTCTATTCACCCTTTTTAAGTAACCCTGCATGTCTTTTAATTTTGTAAAATCAGCAGATGGAATTGTGCTGATATTTAACTTGGACACACACAAAAAGTTATATAATCTGTGGTTTGTTAATAGTTTCCAGAACTAAAATAAACTTTCATTTTGAAGAATAGAAAAGAGGAGCAGGTTTAGTTTTTGTAAAACTGTTTTTATTTTCTTAAATGTCAGAGACCTGCAATTATGTGATGACGTAGTGAAGGATGTTTCCAATTTGAAATCAGTAACTGTTCTGATTGGGTTTGCTTGAAAAGGCTGCTGTTTTGTTTCCCATTGAGGATTGAATGACAAGTTCCATCTTACTGAATCATGTCTGATCTTATGGTCAGATATTGTTAATAAATCCATATATTTTTTTTCAGAGATATAAATGGAGTTTTTCTCCATTTGAAGATTTAACCGAAATAGCTTGGAAGGAGCAATAGTGAAATAGCAATTTTCAATAGTGAAAATGTTCACTTTCCACCGTTCCATTTAGAAAAAATATTATTTCTATACTTTCATGCTGCATCATTGCTGTATGGCTTTACCCTTATAGAGCATTTACAGTGGTTGAAAGACAAATGTAGCCTAACTAAATCTGAGCCTGATTTAATTAAGAAGTGTGATCTATCTGCTAATGACCAATTAGAAAACTTTGATTTGATAGTGGGTTTCCCTTGGTTGGAAGAAAGAAGACTGTGTAACACAAAAACCAACAATTAGGTACCTGGTACAGTGTGTTATTTCCAAATGGTGAATTCTGAAATGGGCTGAATTTCTGGTTTAATTCCATTTTGGATGAAATGTCCTTTGCTTTAAACTGGTGAATAGCCATGATTACAAACTATCCCAGGTTTCGCCTACAGGAGCAGCATAGAAATCAAAAGTTATTCTAGCTTCTGCACCTAATATACTATCATATTGCTAAAATGCGTCTGTACCCTAACCTGCTTTGGTATTTTTCAGAACGTTCTGAAGAAAAGGGATCAAGTTCAGGCAGAATATGAGGCCAAGCTAGAGGCTGTTGCATTCCGAAAAGAAGAGCGAACAGGGGTAAGTGCCTCAAGTTCACATTTACACAGGTTGTCATGATTTGCTGAATTTATTATTCAACATTGCAAAATCCATATTAAATGGGGTTGCTTTTTACTGCTGGGGAAGTGATGCTCAGGAAATGTAACAATGTCAAAACAGGATTTAGCAGCACACAAAGAAATGCTACTAACCCATCTTGAAACCAGTTCTCTAAGGACAATTAAAGTAGCAGGTTGACTGTCTGTTTGGATTGCTGTCTTCCTCAGGTTCCTACAGACGTTGAGAAATGCCAGGACCGAGTGGAGTGCTTCAATGCCGACCTGAAGGCGGACTGGGACCGTTGGCAGAACAACAAGAGGCAGGATTTCAGGCAACTGCTCACAGGGATGGCTGACAAAAACATCCAGTGTTACGAAAAGGTGGGAGACAAGTGGTCTGCATAGACGTCATGGAAATAGCCCTTGAAATTTTAATATGGATTTTGAATAGTCTCCGGATCTTTGTGGAGACTCCCTGGACCAGAGACCTGGGTTTAAAATGCTGTTTAGGCCACAAGGCAGTGTTCTCACCAGATCTCCCAAGTGGCTGAGCGTGTAGAGGGGTTCGTTCTGAGTGTAGGTTGAGCTCTGGAATCTAGATGGTCACCATGAGTTCAAGTTTGGGTCGTGTGACTAGCTCTGTTTCAGCCTCTGAAAGAAGATTGGGATTTGGTCATTAGGGCTCTCTTGGCCCCTGGTAAAATTTAGACTGTCCAGGCCCCCTGCAGGCTTGCAGTGATGTCCGTAGGGGACGCATCTATCCTCCAGTCAGTGCTGGAGGATAAATTGCCGTGGAATTTATAGCGTATCAATAAATGGCTTAATGCAGGATTCAAATAAAACTGGAAAGTCTTTTGAATTTGTATTTCAACATCAAGAAAATGTTCTTGGAAAAAAATAATTTAAAAAAATAATAAAAAAATGTTTGGAGGAGCCTGTTCATATGTACAGTACATATGTTCATTCTCTCCTTTTGGGTTGTGACCCAATATGTAAACACCCAATTAATGACTTCAGATTGCATGTGTATGTAATTTAAAAAATGTTATCTCTTCTCCCCTCAAAAAATGTAGCAGAGCCATTCTGTGCACTCCTTCTTACCATTAAATACATGTCAGGAGAACAGTTGTAGGTTTTAAATCTGTTGACATGAAATGGCAAAATGATATAATATTGTAAAATGGGGGGTTACGAAACTGGTCAAAATCAGGAATTGACTAAGCGGTTTAGTCAATCGGTGAAATAATTATTCATAACCCCTGACTTGTAAGTGATTTCTATACCTACGCGACTTGTATAATCAGAGGCACATGAATTCTCAACAGCTTTGTTGAGAGTAGTAATAATCAGGCACACTTGGCTAAAACAAGTATCTATTACAATAAACTACACAAGACACAAAACATACAACGCACCAACTTACATGATATTGTTACAAATGAGGCTGGACAGATATTTTTAAACAATGACACGACACACAACAAAACATGCTACTTGTATACAGTATTTACAGACAAGGTATTTCAGAGGCCTAACTTTCTGGTCAAACAGAAAACCCCAGACTGCTACTAAGATCTAAACTCTTAATATGCCTACAGAGGCCACACAAGAGATGAGATGCCTTCTAACCAAATAAAAAGTAACCTGCAGTTAAATCTCCCTCTCTGCACCCTGGATGCCACAAAATAAATGGGAGCCTATATCCAGAAAATGCACCCTAATTGGGAAAGACGTTTCTAACTGAGGTCTCTTTTACCCGGGAAACCCAAGTTCCCTAAGACACAGAAAAGCACACCCTCTCTAACAAGGTTCAAATACATAGCTACAGTCAGGTTTTGTTTGGATGATCAGGAAGTGGGGGCTCTCGCCTGGCACAAGCTTCAAGTCCCAACTCCTCTGGACTTCTCTCTCCTCTCCTTGGGTCTCCTCATCTTCCTGGTCCTCCCTCTCCTCTTGTTTTTAAGGTCAACTTATACTGTGTCTTTTTGCCCTATTATTTCTGCTCAAGGGACCCCAGGCCTCAGCTAACACCTTCTCTGCTTTGAAGTTAGAAATGTTTACTCTTCCCAGTGTCACAAATGTTATCTAAAATCTAAGACACTTCTAAGTCACCTAAGGCTGTAACAATATATTAGGCGGAGTGGTTCTGTGGCTCAGGATCTGCGCCTGTGGCTGGAAGGTTGCCGGTTCAAATCCCGCAGCCGGCAGAGGAATCCTTATCCGTTGGGCCCCTGAGCAAGGCCCTTAACCCCAACTGCTCCGGGGGCGCTGTACAATGGCTGACCCTGCACTCTGTGTGTCTCATGGAGAGCAAGTTGGGGTATGCGAAAAAGACAAATTCCTAATGCAAGAAATTATATATGGCTAATAAAGTGATCTTATCTTATTAGAATTTACAATAAAGACTCACTCTGCTTATACTGTTAATACTGTACCCTCTCCAGTCTGAAGACAGTCCTGTTAGTGAAATGGTTACAGGCTGCAGTATATTGGCACATGTAGGAAAAATGCGTTCACAACTGGAAACTGCTGTAGAATTTCTTAAGCAGCTAATAGATGTTTTCTTTGCCAAAGGTTATATGAAGAGCTTATTCTTAAAATGCTGACGGAGCTAAAAAGAACTCTAGTGTTTTTTTTTTCTAAATGGAAACTGTCCATAGACAAAAAAAACAATGAATGGAGATTCCAAGTGTTGAAACCAACATTCTTTATCTTTTGACAGGATTACAATAAAAACTGTATTAAGGGCTACATGTGAAAACAGAACCACTCTTATGTTCCAATGAAGAAATAATACCATAATTTTAGTTGATAGGCAAACTATAAATGACTAGAACATTTATATGGATGTAGATAATTAAAGAGGCGGTGTATTGGGTTACTTTTTAAAATAAATTAGTTCCCTATTTAGAATTTGTCCTGTTCAATGATGGTCACTATCTGCCAGTTACAGTAGTCTCATGCCTACAATGAAAAAGATTAGGAGGTGATGTAGCAAGTTCGTAATCTGCTTTATAAATATGACAATTCACTTAAAGGATTACTCTCCATAGGTTTTGGGCTAGGCTCAAACACTTTTATTTTTTGCTTTGTAGTGCCTTGCAGCCTGGGAGTCCATCGTTCCTTTGCTACAGGATAAACAAGATGCCAAAGGAGAGACGAACTGACTGTGCCCCCCTCCCCCCACACACACCCCCCCGGTGCTCCTGTCTACCCATTCCCTGTCTCTTGGCGCAGCCTCTGAGCCCCACAGAACTGACTAGTTTCTTTCTGGTCTCGTGTTCTTGTGGAAGATCCATAAGTGAAGATAGGGGAACTTTACAGAGACTTGTTCCAAGACTTTTTTTTTTCTCTCTGAAAAGAAAGTGTTCATATTTCTTAAACCCAACCTGCCCGCCATCCTACCATGTGGTCGTGTGACGTGGATTTACTCTTCTTACTCTTATTTGTAATAAAGGAACTTTTTCCCTGTCCTTCAGCTCACTCACAGGGTTCATTCACTAACCCAGCCATCCACTGACGGGTAATTCTGGGTGAGTAGATGTTTTGGATCCAGTCATTCAAAGGATTGTAAAGGAAAATGAAACTATAACAACAACAAAAAAAGTTCTCGATATTCAATAACACTATTGTGCTACTGGACTGATCATTTTTAAAAGCAAATAGTTGAGAGGCCAGAAATTGTTTTACTCAAATCTGCAGGGCCTTTAATTGCAAAAGATTACTATTTTTCAAGTGCAACTTCACATTTTATTCTAGTGTTCTGTGTCAGCCTAAGAAATGTGCCATCTCTTCTGGCCAAAGACACTGAGAACTTAGTCTCCTGATTATGTTGAAGAAATAAGGCCTTTGTTTGAATACTCAGAGTTCTCATTAAAAATGCTTAACAATAGTGCCAGCAAAAACATACTGGACATTGGTCTGCTGGGCTTGCCTGGAGCAGTGAAGAACTGAAAAAGTTATTTTGTTTCTTGAAGCATAAGTTTCTTTTTGCGTTGTCATTATGCTGAGAGATTAAAGAGTGTGCCACATCTTTGATTACAAAATGAGAAACCTTCTTCTTAAGATATGTGAGACACATTGCAGAGTTCGGTGCATTTTTAAGAATTTCTGTGATTAAGATATGAGTGCCTTTTGTAATCATCTCCAATGATGGCTTGGAGTCAGCTCCTAGTCTAAATGAAGAATTCATTTAAGGTTAAATACAATAAGTACAAACTACTTATGAGAGCATAAGGTTAAAATCTGACTTCCGTCATCTTAAATCTCTTGTTTGAACATTTTCCTTGATGATATTTTTTGCAAAATTCTCCAACAAAATTCTCTGTTATAACAGCAAACAAAAGGCTTTAGTTTTTATAAAAGACCAAGAAATTCCAAAGTGAAACTTACAATCTATGGTGTAAACTAGTTTAGGCTATTTAATAATTAAATGATTGTGTTTAAGTTTATTCTGCTTCGGGGGCAAGATACTCAGAGCAGCAGATAAAATGTGCACAATATTTGCAGGTAAAAAACAAGAGTTCATGTATTTCCTGAATTTTGAAGGACTTGTTTTTCTTGCTTTGCTTTAGGGGTAAAATGCTTTATTCATTTCCTGTACTTGTTCTAAAAGTGAACTCTCCTTCAAGGTATAAGTTATATTTAGCGATCCAATATAAAGGAAAGGCTCTTTGACTGATCATACCTCCTTTAAGTCCCATTATCAAGTTAATTATAATACAGAATCTTACTGTCAAAAGGAATGATATTGTATAATTTCATAGAACAACTAGTTAAATTAAAGTTAACTAGTTAAATTAAAGTTTTCAGGACACAAATTACCCACAGGCACCTGAAGATCTGAAGACCGAAACCGCAAAGTTTGCCATGGTTTTACACAAGGACTTGTGAATTTCAAACCGCAAGTTCTCGAAAGTGAAAGGTGCCCATATTGGGGAAGATGGGAAGTAGGAACCTCTTAAGCATGTATCTTTCATTATCCTTTTTATTTTTCGTACGTTTTTTTAGCAGTGACTTAAAAATGTTATTTCCTTTCTTGGTGGCCCTGCATGTTATATGTGTATTCCAGTCTGTTCTTCTATAGTCAAGAGTCAAGAGGTGTTCCTTTCATAAGTGTTTTTTTGCAAGAAAACACTGGAAAGGGAGAGTTAGAGAAACACTAGTTTGCTCTGTTTTTCTCTTGGTGAAATAGAATGTTATATATATGCCAATGCAATGTGATTTGCAGAACCAAAAAGGGATCTTCTAGTCTTTATAAGAATTTTGATTTTGTCCAGACTTTTGCATTAATCTATTTTGCAGCACTGTGGTAAAGCACTTTGTACCCAGCTTTCCATAAGATGTGTGAACTAATTTGATGCTTTAGAAAAACATTGAGAAACCATTACAGTACTTCTATTGTCTCTTAGGCTGCAGTGAAGGTACAGGTTAGTGTAGTTTGCATGGCACGACATAAAATGAAGTGTGTGATGACTTTGGCTTTCTTTAATATAATCTAATAAAACCAGCGTAAATGCCCTAAAATGTTTTTTATTAGAAACCATTAAGTCTCAGTTCATTTAGAAACAAAATATGAAATACCATTAGTTACATGATGTATAGATCTGATTACTCATTGATATCCTCCGTCAGAACATTTTGCAATAGAGAAAACTATTTTAAATGATTAATAATTCAAGTGCTTTCATCTCAACATGCGAGCCAAAAGGTGCAGCCCACCACTGATCTGGGGATGTCACTGGCCATGATCTCCACACTCAAAATAAATTTGTAAAACTACTAATAATATTGATAATGAGTCTTGGCTACATTCTGCACTTTTGAGGAACTTTTTTATTGTAGCTGCTCTGTTTATATTACTTCAGTGTATAGAGTGAATACTGTATGTTTGCATTAATACTTCTGTCATTGTTTATTTTCATTATTGAGACTACATTATACATTAGCTTGGGAGGTTTTGCATTGGATTAATGATTGGGTGTACAACACTAGCATGTTAGTGGAGGAGTTGACATCAGTAGATCCGTGGTGGTGTTGTGACATTTTAATTTGGTAGCTGACACTAATGTACTTGCAATTTTATAAAAATTGTTTTAAACTGAGGTGTGTAGGGTTTTGTTACAGATTTGAGCTTGAAAAATTATATTCTCTTGATAAAGGCAGTGGGGAAAAACCTTTTTTTTTCTTTTACTGTCATTCATATTTTCCAATAATATAATTTATGCATAATTTGTAGGCCATTGGAGGCACAACAGTGTTGGATCTTGTATCAGAATACTAATTAAGTAGGTGAGAAAATTATATATCGGCACATTTTGCATCTTTTACACTTCAGAATAACATTGTCAGTTGTTAGAAATCGTATTCAAATGATAATTAGTTCTGTTAAAAATAGTACCCCCTGTTCTGTACTTTAAAGTGAAAATCAGATACATTAGCTTTTTCCCAGTCCTAAAACCTACTCCAGTTAAATTGGGGTAGTATACAGGCACTAGTACAACTGTAAGCTCTAGTTTTTTAAAATGTGCTTGGTTTTCTTTTTTGAGTCTGTCTTTGATTACAGTTGTCTTTCCCAGGCTACTTAAACCCTATTTAAGCACCGGAAAATCAAAGCTTAAAATGTGCGGTTGTCGTTGTTGCCCCTGTATCTTTTTCTGTGGAATGATGTGAAGTATTTCGTAGCAAATTAAATTTTGTCCACCAATATCCTGAATGGTTGTATGCCTGTCTTGGACCTACCTTATGTATTGGACTAATTCATAACTTTAAATAGAGAAGAGCCAGATGGATGCATAATTTGTCTGAGAAGGATTGTTTTTTCATTTAATTGGGACAAATCAGTGTTACAGAAATTCACAGTTGAAATCTGTATTTTTAAAAGATCTGTGAGCCTAAATTCATTATCTCTTCCTTTATAGAAGGTTATATTGGAAAGAACAGGTTTTAAATTTATTCATGTATTGTTTAATTAGTCAGATATAAGGATTCCATTTTCCCCTGGTATAGTGGGTCCTATTTGGCTTTTTGTATTTTTTAATGTTAAGTCTAAGTGTTGGTTATGTGAAAACATGTCTATACTTAAAGTCCAGATACAAATTACAAGAATTTGCTAGTACTATGTATAAAAAACTGTACTGACATTTTTTCACAATTAAACAGTTTAAAACTAGAATTATATTCGAAATAGTGATGGGAAAAGAAGTACAGTTTAATCTATGATTTTGCTCTTGCTTTTGTCCTCTGTATAGTTATACAAAGCATGACAATCCAGTATACTTTTATGGCTTTAAAATCTTGAATGGTACTATGCCTGCCCTGTGCTTTCTTCATGTATGAGACGGGTTTAGAGCTCTTTTACTAAATACTTACTCAGCTGATATTCTTAATGTTGGCCTAGGACAAAAAAATTGGCTTTTGCCTTTTAATTTCCTGTTCATGAACTGCATATTGCCTTTCCAGTGGGTAGTGGAGGAAAGTTCGCTATATTGGCAGTAAAAAACAGTAGTTCTCTCAGGTTGTACATTCCCACTGTCAGAAAAGTGTATCACCCCTCCTTTACTCCCCTGTCTGTAAAGAGGTGACATAAAATAGTGAATTAAACTCCCTGAAAACGGTTTGGAATTGTTAACCATGAACATTAAGACTCTGCAAACACTTGTTTCATTGTTCTCGGCACAAACTCATGATCACATTAAAATACTAAGAGAAATATTGGCAAAATAAGGCTCAGAATAGCCATCCAGCTTAGATTTACATTGTAAATCACAGTTATCAAAGAAAATGCATTTTCCACGCTAGCTCATTCTGCTGTGTGAAAATTCTGCATTTTTTATAATCTCTGAATACTGCACAACATTTAAAGATTTAAGGGCTAGCAAAACCTTTCATCGCCTGGGGGTTTTAGTGATTGACCAGAAAAGAAAAAAAGACAGTTGTGTGTCAGGCTGCATGATGCTACGTCTTTTCCCATGTGGGAGCTGTGCTATTGTTCTCTGAACTCATATGACAAGTTGGCAGACATCTGTTTGTTATATTTCCAGTTCCATCTCTGGCACATTCCATACGAAGGGATGATAAGGAGGGGGAGTTTATCTGTGAATTACTAGGTAGGGAATTCCTTGAGCACCAAACAGAATGGCTCATTGGGCCAGAGCTTGTCAAACAAACAGTGCATTTAAATCATAAAGGTAATGGCTGGGTAAAAAAAGACTGCTCCTTATATTTGAGGAGACTTGTGCTTTGTTAAAAATCTTACTGTAACTATGCAGTGTTGTTTACATATATCACACCATGAAAATATTGCCTACTAACTCAAAGCTACATTTATATTTACATTTATTCTAATTTATGATATCAAACAATAAAGCATAATTATTTTTAAAATTCTTGATCATAGGTATTAACTATATTTGAGCCTCTCTTAAATTCTACACTGCCTTCCACTAAAACTTTAACTTGGTCATTTTTGGTGTTACAGTGTTGAACTACCTTTGTAAGTTTGCTAGCGTGTGATTTAATTTGTTAATGTCAGGGGTCTCGGTCATATAAAACAACAAACTCTCTTAACTTTAACTGTGAACAAGGAGAGGAAAAAAGCACTATGAAAATTATCTGCAGTGACAAAGGCCCGAAACACTTATTACTTCTTTTTGATATTTTTAATTATTCTTATTTTTATACAAATGTCTTTGATGATAGACTGTTCAACAAGATAGGTTTTGATGTTTGTTCAAAGAAGACAAAGACACTGCCTGAGGAGGAATAAAAACAGCACTTGCTGTTTTCATTGAAGGAAAAAAAACTGTGCCTCTCATTTGAGAATTCACTTTGGTTAAAAGGTACAAGAATGACACTGCATAACTGTCAAGACTCACCATCAGGAAAACGCCTAACTTGCTCTTAAGAGGCCTGTACAAACTGAAATGAGTTTTACTATGTATGAATGTCCACAGTGAAATCCAGGCTTCTTATGTCAAGTAATTAAGTTCCTCTGGATTTCCTCTGGAGCACCCCCTCATAGAAAAACACAAAAATTTCTAAAAGTGAAGGAATCCTGTCTTCTGGATTCTCTGAGAAATGCATTGTTTTATGAATACCTTATTTTGCTTCAAGCTCTTTGTTGTCTGTCAAATGAGGAGCTGTTTTATAACACTTGTGTAAAAGTTTTATTTTACTGTGTACATTGAAGAGAAAGATAAGAGAAAGTGAGGTAAATAAAATCTCTCCTAAAACCTTTCCACATGATTTGGTTTTATTTTATTTTTATGCCTCATTTTACACTTTGTTGTCATTAGCAGAATTATAATCCAGTTAATAAAAACCTCAAGAACAACAAATATCTTAATTTGCTCCAATTTGTGTTCTTCACCTTCTACAAGTAATTTTGATGAAATATAAAGGAAGAGCAAGCCTTCTGGTTTGGTTACTTTTTAACGTCTGGTTTAATTATTTTCTTTATAATACATTGTAATTTTGTTGCACTTCTCTTTAAGCTTGCATTGTCAAAATGCTATAAATGCTATAAACACCCCTGCACTTGGGGAACTAGCACCCTCCTGCAAATGGAAACTGGTTTAGTTGCTCAGCCAGAGAGGTTTAATGTCAGTTTACGTTTTACAGTTACTGAATGTCACCGTAAGCTGTGAGCTACCATTTTAACTACCTCAGGTTAATTGGAAGGCTTTTACTCTGTGCTAACTGAATGAACTCCAGTGGTATGTATATATTACTGAACACCTCTGTCATTGTCCAGTGAAACTGATGAATAAAGTTCCCTCTTTTATTATATCTCGGTAATAGTATGGTCATCAGAAAGAGGTTTCCTTGATCAAAATACCTCTTAGGCTGTCGGGGTAAAGCAGATAACTTTGCATTGTTTGTCATTGTGGTCTGACAGATGGCGAATGGAAAGCATTCAATTATCTTTGATTAGTTTCCAGCGTCCAGTAAAGGACAGCACTGCAGTAAATTAGTTTTCCTGGCTGTTATTTTCAACATTATTCGTTGAATGTAACGGGCTTAACAATGGTAAGGAAAACAATACATAAGGGTACTTATGTGACCCACAGTTTTACTTTATGCTTCAGTACATTTCAGTAGATGCATCTTTATTAGGGCAAAAAATGTTAGATGGATAAGACTTTATTGATCCCGAAGGGAAATTGATGAATAAATTGATGATTTATTTGCTGTTACATTTGAAAAGACTATGACCTTTGGTAATGTTGCCAGGATTGCAATAAATATCAGCAATTTTATATTTTATCATTTTATATTTTATTTTCTCAGTGTACTGTACATGCCTCACATTGAGAACTATGTAAGTTTTTTTTTGTCTGCCACTGCTTTTTTAGGACCTTCTTCTGTTAGAAGGAGTTTTTGTAAGCCTTGGCATCTTACAAATATTTTTTCGGATTTACTGGAGTATAAAAGTTTCTGCCAAATTCTTGTTTCATGAATCTGTAGGTTTAACACAAAACAAGCTGAATGTGCTCCAGTGTCAAATCGTAACATATTTGTGTTTGTTGTTTCTTGGTCTTATGGCTTGTTCAATCGTGAATCGTTAAATGTTTTTTCTTCCCATTTAAAAATGTAATTTTCAACTTGGTTGTAAACAATACCTTTTCCCAAATACTAAAGACACTCTTCAATACAAGAACATAGATATTGATTTTATGTTTGATTTATGCTTAATTAAGTGTTAAAATTAACACTACAAAATACTGATATTTCTCCTATCAAATTGCTGTTTCAGAGCCCTGGTGTATTCATGTTTTTTTGTAGCTGCATACTTGTGAAGATCTTCCCTATTTTTGCATCCTGTGAAATGTGCTTATGCAGTGACTTTTACTACTGCTTTTCAGGGACCTTTCAGAGGGAATTTCACAATAAACCATGTGAGCTTGTGTTGTTCAGAAGTAGGGTGTGCTGTACATCTGTTGTATATTAAAAAAGGGCAACATAAAATGTCTGCTGCAGCTATATAACTAATGTTTTTCACGTTCATCGATATCTTGAGCATTACTAGTTCTGGTGCCCAAGAGATAAAACAAGCTGTTAAGACTTTTTACAGTATAGAACTCAACCCTCTGTCCAAGGCAATTTGAGATTTTTTCCTTAAAGGTTTTTCAGCTAATGCCAAAAAAATTGAGTGCACACGCTCCCAAAATGTCTTCAGTGAAAAAGTGAACATATAGTACAAAAAGTACGATTCATGGATTAAAAAACGTATGGGGTCGTCTGTTTTTGATTTACAGTTATTTTTATTTGGATATTAACTAGGTAACATTCTTTGTCTCTTGGCAATAAAGATTTTGAAAAAGAGCAGACGGCCAATGTACTGTAGTTAATACTGTTTCTTCAATGTGTTAGTCTCCTAAAGCCTTTCCTTCTGCATTAGCTCTAATAATACTAACACTTTACAATATATATTCACAATTTCAATGTAACAGTTTTAATTGCAGTGGCCATCTGATCTCTTCTTTTCTATTACCAAGTGGTGAAGAATGCTACATTACCTAGTTATTCTGAAGTAACATATAATTTCCTATGGAATTAAAATGAAATGCACTTTAAGTAATATTTTAGTCATGAGCAATTTGTTTCACTTTGTGTTGCTTTACTCATGAATTTCTTAGAGTTCTAAACCACATATTTTAAGCTGTTATGGCTTTAAGTGCACACATGAAAGACAGAATCTTAAGGAAAAATGTGATCTCCTTTATGACGTTGCTCAAACATCTACACTACTGGGATGCACTAATGAGGTCAGCCTATATTCTAAAGAAGGGAGCATTTTATAGGTCATTAAAAATCAGATCCAGTTATGGTGTGTGCATCAGGTTAATGTTGTAGTATTAGGGAATAGAAATGTCAAACAATTATGAGATAAGATAAACCAGAATTTTTGGAATCAACAATTGTTTAAATTCTTTTTAAAATAGTGTATTCTTTGGCTTCTTAGTGCTAGTCAAGGCAAAGTCTAAATGAAGAATGTTCTGTCATTCTCCTAACTTTTTTTTTGTGCCATCGGATTATGCTTATATTATATTGACATCCAGGAACATATCTAAATGAATTTTGTTTTTCTTTCCAGATGGTTACACTGTAATAGTATGAGCAGTTTCAAATTAAAGTGACAAAGCTCTAGTGTGACTGTTTTAGTAATAAAAGTGTTGAGTACTATTCAGATGTAGACTTAATTAACATTTTAATAAAAAAGCATGAATTGATTTCATGAGTTATAAACAAAATCAGCTGTCAACATACTGCACGATAAAGGTGAAGCAGGCTACATAATGGAATGAATATCTTTTGGTCACAGCTATATCTCTACTTGTTGGAATATACGTCCTATCCACACATACAGCAACCTCTTTTGAAATGATCGAGTCATGACTGTACTGTATATCGAGCATGTTCACAAGTTTGGTTCTTGTTTTTAAATTTGTACCTGAAGAGCTGGAGATGTTCGTTTTGCTGCAGTGTGCTTGGAAATAAGAAACAGACTAGCCTGAGTTAGTTCTATAAAACAGCTGAAGACCCTGTTTCTGTCTTATTCTGGTGTTTGGATCCCTCCTGGTTTTAAGAGAATACTGTATTTTAATATATTAAACTAAAATTTAGCCACATCACAAATGACAAAATTGTTTCTTAATGGCAGGTTCCTTTGGATAGAAAAAAGATATATCTTGTAAATTAAAGGCTGTCATAAACTGCTGCTCTCTTCCTAGTGGTCATCTTGGCTAGAATTTGTTTATTTTGTGGTTTTCTGCTACCCTTTAAAATAATGTGATCATGACTCAAAGAAGACTGATACTAAAGGGTCACAATTATAGCTCTCACGATTGATTTATCTGCATGCCTATATTACAGGGGGCTGAAAGTGATCATGATCAATTCAATTGTTAACAAATATGATTTACAGGTTTCATGTATTACTGTGTAAAAAATGTAACTTCATCTTGTATTGTAAGGTTGGGTAACTTTATTTGTCCTTAGTATTTACAATGTAATATTTGATGTAACCATTTTCACATCAAGAAAATGCATACTTTTTAAGTATAGTGTTATACTGTTGTTTTTTTTATCACTCCATTGCTTTTCTAAAAGTATTTTAGAGTTAGTTGTACAGTCCCATTATAGCCTGGAGCACCACCAGACATGTGTCACCCATTAAAGCCTCAGATTTTTCCATGAATATGTAAGTACTGGATGTAATTCAGGCAGCTACAAATGTTTATTTTTTTTACAGTTCATCCTATATTTAGAATTACTTTGCATTTCTAAAAATTTTGTAGCATGTTTTAAATATATTGTAATGAATTTAATGAAGTACCTGTAAAATACAATAAATGTCTTTTGTAGTAATTTATGTGAAAATAGGATATTGAAAATACTAAAGTTTTGCTTACTTAAAATAGCCATGCAAGGCAGTGACCTCTGGTGATTTCACTAAATCATTATAAGGTTGCAGTTTGTGAGTTACAGGACAGTACAGCATTCTTGTATCTGCATCAGGTGTTCTATAGGGCTGCCATCAAGTGTATTTTGGAAGCTTGCATTTAGCCATTTGATTACCTGATCAGTCAAGGAGAGATTTTAAATTCCATTTTAACAGGCTAGTCCTATGATGGAGAAGTGGATCTAAGAAATAATAGGTTTCCTTCCCAGCCAAGACTGCAGAAACGCAACATGATTTGAGAAAACACCTGTGGAAAACATCTTGTGCACATATTTAGCCTTTTAACTATTTTTCATGTGTTAAAATTAGTTTTGAATTCGTGCTCAAGAAAGCAAATGTATTCACTACACTCTTACACAGTGGATAATACTGAGTTATTAAGGGCAGTTGTCAAATTTTTTGTTCAGTAGAAGACTTCAGTTCTTTTTTTACTCACACCAGCATTTGGACTTCTGAAAGGATCACATTGGATATGCTCCTGAAGGACTGGCCTTAACTAAATTCTAAAAAGCCTATGTTTTATTTACATATGAAATAAATACAGTATAAAGCCAAACCTAATGCTATTTTTTCTTTTCTTTCACCTTTACATTGTTTGCATTATGTATTGTTTACTATGAAATTCAGATTCTGAACACTATTGGTGTTGATTCTGCTAGTTTGAGAAATAGCTTGTAAATTGATGTTGTTTTGATATTTTTGATGCAATTACGTTTACCTCAATCGATTTTAAATATTGGACCAATAAAAAATGAATGTATTTAAAATCTGTGTGTTTATTATGCTCGTGTTTGTGTGGTCTTCCTACATGTGTCCCTTTTTTTTTGCACATTTTGAAAACTGATCAGTATGTTTACTGATTTATTTGTAATGGGCCCTATAGTGAAACTATTTAAATTCCATTGCAAGCAACAGGGATTTCAGCACTATATTTTCAAAATGGCAGCCAAAAGGAGACCCAATCCATGCCTAATCTGAATCTAATTTGAATTTGGTTTTACTATTTGTATGCAACATCCTATACTTCTCTACATTACACTACATCTTTCATATATGTTGAATTTTATCAAAATATTTGTGAATTTTGATCATGTCTACAAAAATGACTAGTCTGTTAACTGTATAAATTTATATAAATTAAGAGAAGCAGTGATCCCAGCAATGTATTCTGATTAGGACCACTGCTGACTAGGACCTAGTACTGTATAGCATACTCTTATATATGCATTGATAAGCAATTAATTCATTTTTAACATTACATTAAATAAATTCACATGCTATACTCTACCAATTGGAGGACTTGAGATATTGTTCAATGGGAATAATTAGAATATCCTTTTATTTAAGTTAATGTGGAATGAGGAAATGAAAAGCTGCTACAGCCCTCATTGTCAATGTATAGTCCTTCATGGTTTCACAGGGCCATGCAGGAAATCACTGGAGAGCACAAATGAGAAATTCTGCACAGTCATGTTTAATGTGGCTGCATTTTCACCACAAGCGTTTGAGGCTCTTGTCAAATTCATATGCAATATAGGTGCAGATATTGCAGCACTGACCTGATAGAGCACAGCAAAGCTGTAGTTGTGCAAATGGGTTTTCAAGTTCGAAAGACAAGGCATAGGACACGAAGAGAAATTCGGGAGTGAAGCCAGGCGAAATGAGTTGTTTTTAGCACGTGAGAGAATCCAACAGTCTGGGTCGTGACAGTCTGGGTCAAACACGAGGACACACAAACAAAGCACAAGGGGGATCCAAAGACATGGTTAACAATACAGACGGTAAACAAAGCCAGGGAAGCAAAGTAAGCACTAGAAAAGGATCACCATGGCTTAGGAATGAATCACTAAGACACAGAAGGGAAGTACTGTCAACAAGGTAACGAGGTAAGTGGTAGTTTAATTACACGCTGGTGGGATAGATTGTCTGCCTGATCATGTTGTCATGCGAAATGGGCTTGGCAGATTCATATGAATCCTCACTGCTGGCTGTGGTGTTTCAAATATGTGACATGCCGAGAGCACTTCTCCTCTTAATCAAAATAATTAAATCACCCTTACCTTTGTGTAGATGTAAAATGGTGGCAACTCTGAAGTCTTGCTGTGCCATTACTTGTTCCTTGGCCCAGTTGATTTACGTTATTAAGGTCTGACTTGTCTCATCAGCTTTATTGAAGTCTTATTTGTTGCTGTACAACTTTCTGCAGTACTAATGGGGAAAAATGTTCATAACTAATCATAAACAGATACTGTATACTGTTTAGGGTGGTAGTGTGATTACCATTGTTTACTTTTGTTTAGCAAGTTCTTTTTGCCTCCCACATTTTTTGCACTATTGTGTAGAACATTCAGAGCAGTGATCCTCAATCCCTGTCCTTAAGGTCCCTTTTGATTTCTGTTTTTTGCTGTAGAGAGGTTTTTAGACAAAGAAATATTTTGAAATTTGTTTCAGCTCTTAAATCTCAGTGGGGATTGTAATTTGTATCAATTGTGTACTATATAGTACGTTTCAGAACTGCCCTCATTTAGGTCTTATAGCTCAAGTGTGGTCAACTGGACTAAAACAATTCTACACTATGGGAGTGTCTAGTACTGTAAATAGCAACTCCCACAGGTCTACTCATTTGGTCTTTAATTATCAAGGGTCAGTTACTTTGTGTTAGATGAGTTTACACTGTATCACAGTACATTGCACAATGGTATAGTAGTGGACTTGGTTACTGTATGTGTGTATTTGGTTATTCGTCATGGATCTCTGTACTGAACCTTCACGAATGTCAAGACCCTAATGTATTCTCCAAATTACCTTTTGACACACCTTGTCAGGCTTTTACTTTTAGAAAACAGCGATTAAGCTCTTAGTGTTAATCTGAGTCCAATGAAACAACCAGGCTGTACAAATCCCTGAATCCCTCCACTTTTAATTAGCTAATAGACAAGTAAAAACAGAGACATATGAGGCCTATGCACTTCTTTTTCTAAAGTCAAAAAACCTGTTTTATCTACACATACATTTACATTACCCAACTAACCAAACTGTATGTCATTTAGACCCTGCAATGAGGTTGATCCTCTTTGAATATATCTGAATTAATTACAGTATTTAATAAAAATAGAACAGCCCATAATGTAACCAATTCAATAAATAAGAAGAAAATAGATGTATTAACAATAAAACTATTGTATTTTTAACCCTGCCAAGGTCGAGCAAGTTTCAAGTTTGAAAAGTCAAAATAATGGTATATTTTGTTTTGCTTCCTTTTACTAAGGAAACCTTCTTGTGAAGACACTACTAATTTAAAAGTTTAATACAACTTATGTAAGACATCAGTAAAATGGCAGAGAGAAATCAGAAGTGTCTGAGATCTGTTACGTATTGTTTTTTTTTCTACAATTCTACAATTATACTGAGAACTTTCCTTAAAACTAGTGTTTCAATAATAAAGCCTGAAGAGAATTTAGGCTGTTACTATGGAGAGATACACTGAGACAGGTTATAAGAATAAGCTCAGTGAGGTAAAATGTAAATAGTGAACATTCCAGCACACAACCACTGAAGACAGTAATATAAAAAGGCCTAGAAGAAGTAACTCAATCTAATGAAGGGTGAGGTTTCATTCCTTCATTAACTTGGTATCCTTTCATATCCTTCCTGCCTGGTGGTTCTCCATCCTACGATGCTACAAAAAAGAAAAAAATGTCGACATGAAACAGAAGAATGATAATAACATGTCTGAAAGTTTCGATTCTGCAAATGCTTTTTTTTCCAGAATGGAATGAGTTGGTTAACTTTACGTTGTGAAAATATACTCTATGTTGTAAAACAAACATAAGAAATCAAGGTGCCGGGCTATACAAATAAATATATAATACGAAAGTGGAATGTGAGTTCTGGAAACCTTTTCACTTATTCACCCCTTGACTGTGACACTCTAAATTGAGCCCAGGTTCACCTACGTTCCTTGTGTAATCACTCTAAAACCTGAACAGTCCAGTCAGTACAATTATTTCAGAAGAATTGCACCTGTCCACATAAGGTCCATCAGTGCATGTCACAGCAGAAGGTCTACCAGGACGACACCTGGTAGACACCTACCGACACCAGGTGGACACCTTCAGCCTTCAGACAGCCGAAACGTTGTGTTTTCTCTCTTCTCTTTTCAGCATGGAATAAACCTATTACTTGTTCCTTTGCAGCCTACGCATGCTGACGAAGCTACCCACCTGAACTACTGTATGTGTTTAGCCTCAATCAATGGAAAAATCCCTACATCGAGATGTGCAAAGCTGATACAGACATATCCAAGATGACTCAAAGCTGTAATTGCTGCAAAAGGTGCTTCTACAAAGTATTGACTCAGAGAGGCGATTACTTCTGTAAACCAGATATTTCTGTTTTTCATTTTCCATAAATATGTACTGCTCAATAAAAATATTTGCCCCTTTAAATTGTCACATATGTTGTGTGAATCAAGGGGAAAATCATTTTAATACATTAACAATTCTAATTCTGGTCATAACACAACAATATTGTTTGGGAAGGAGGGCATGAAAACTTTCTCAAGGCACTGTATTTTAGTAATGGAGCTTCAGTTTAAGGACGGTTGTAGTCTACATTCTTAATTCAAATCTCATGCCATTAGTAAAATCTGAATATAATGGTTTCTTCATTACATGAACAGTTGTCCTTGTAGAATTTATTCTGGCAGTAAGTTCTACACCCTTGTAAGAGCAGAGACCCTTCTTACCATATGGGGATAATGGCCAGGCAGGTGAGAATACTGGACAAAGTGAAGACAAATCCAGCAAACCAGTCCAGGGTAGCTTGGTAAATCTTCGTAAAAATAGGTGAGTAGGCCACACCAGCAAGGGTGAATGACAGCTGCAGCACGATCATAATTTTGCCTTTGGAAAAAAGAAGCTACATTAACAGACATTCCTAACGTATTCTCCAAATGCATAGCTTTCAAGTCAATGATCTAACCTGAACATCTTGCTTTGGGTTTTACACTGTCACTTAGTTTTTCCACTGGCTTCATTTTGCAATGCCTTTTTTGATGGCTTCTACATTAAATGAATATATAATATATATAAAATATATTTAGGCAACTTTTTGAGTCAGGGTGCTACTTTTACAGTGCATGCTCCTAAAAATTAATTTAGAAGAATTTCAAAAACCATACTTCAAAACTGTAATGTGAGCTCAGATGTTACTGTGGTATACTAGGAGTCTCATAAACCTTTCTTGTTTTTATGCAACAAAAGATATAACGAGATATAAAATAAGAATTTGTTCATTTGAAATTCTCTATATGTCACAATCGTAAACCCCTCCTCTTAAGGACGCTCCAGTCTTTCCTCATTATTTCTCTATCTCCTGCACCTGCCTCCAGTTCCTGCCCCCATCCTATAAAAGCCAGATGTTCCTGCCAATCTGGGCTCAGCTTTAGAAGATGGACGCCTTCAAGCCCGCCTACCCAAGAGTCCAGGAGCGACTCGACGGCATAGGCTTCACAACAGCATCCTGACCATCTGGGTCCGGAACTGGGAGCGCCTGGCCCCGTAACCCCCTTTTATTTCCCCCGACCCTTTGCCGGATCCCGCTCCGGCTTTTAACTTCGTTCGTCTGTGTCAAAATGGATCACCCGGTTTTGGACATTGGCTTTCCCAGGATATTCTAATGGACAACATTGGTCTTGTTTGCCCTGGACACCCCCCCCTGGGTACCAGCGCACCTTGGACACGCCCCGTTATTCTTCCAGCCCCTATCCTGGTCCTTTTTCCCTGTGTTTTCTCACTCCCTTCCGGATTGTGCTGTCTGCATAGGGTCCTGAAAGACGCTTTGTGACATTATGTAAGTGAAGCTTACAGTGTGTGCTTGACCTAGATTCAAACTGCCATACCAGGCAAACGTTGCAAACACTTCCCAGCTCAAAAATGTTCTAGTCAAACCTGCAAAAATAAAAACCATGGTACTCTTTGACACTTGCTTTGGACGTCCTTTTACTGCTTTAAAATTATAGCACATGTCATGGAACAATACTTACATGTAAAAGAAAAACTCCCTTAAAATTTAGGTCTGTGTTTTCTTTTTATTTACAAAAACATTGCTTTTAGGTGTTTGAGACCAGGTCTTCTTGAATGTATAAAGTACTGTATATACAATGTTGTATATAAAATACAACCGTATTTAGTACTCTTTTTTCTCACTGAAGGAATATGACTGAGGAAAATGGAATGAGCGATCTGTATTTAAGAAAAATGGTCAAAAGAAAAATGGAGTAGAATTTCATCTCACTGTAGTATACTGATGGGAAATTTACACAAATACATTTAATAATGAGGTTGCCTGCTTTCTTGTGTTCTGAAGGGTCACTCAAGGAAACCTCAACAGGGAGTGTGGAAAACAGCTCAACTGGGAGCCTGAGGTCAGATTAGAAGGGTTAAGACAAGGTCACAGAGATATAACATCAGTTTGCTGATACTCTATGCTCAGTCCTGACCACATTCTCCCAGCAGGGTGTGCTGCTGTGATACTGCAATGAGAGAGCACAGTGCACTGAGATGAGGATGGAATAAGGGATATACTGTACCTTTCTTTTGATAAGGCACATTCAGGAACTCAGTTACAAAAACAATATACAGGATTCCATTGTGTAAGATTTCTCTTTACTGAATGGGACAATTGAATTTTTAAGCTCAGATTTCTATGTTTTTTAAACAGTTCAACAGGTTTCACTCATATAAGCATTTAACAACTGAGTGCAGAGAACCTGTACCTACGAGATGTCTCATTGTTTCCTATTAAAAACTATTTTGGAAAACAAATATGATGTGCTTGATTAGACAAAATGGTATTTTGTCTAAAGAAAAAGTGAATTTTATTTTCCATCCCTATTTTTTTTAAAGTATAAAACAACAGAACAATGGATATGGTTTCTCTCTGTACTTTCAATATTTTTAACTTGATATCTAAGCAGTTACAATTCTGTAGTCTTTGTAAAAAAAAAGGTTAGGCATTAAAGGACAGAGGTACTGTATAAAATAAAAACTCTTTGTGCATACCATACTCACATTTGATATGTGACTTATTCAGTTCAAAATGGCTGACTACAGGAACTAATGTTATTCTCTTCCCACCAACAATATTGTGAAATTCCAGTTATACTCATAGTATTAAGAACTTTCCTGATTTGATGCAAATGCAATAAATAAGAACTTTTTATTGCTCCTTTGTATTTACTGCTCCAATTGTTTGTGTTTAAACAAAAAATATTACTAGTACACAAAGTATAACACTAATTATAGTGTTTATATTAATGTGCACATCATCTAAAGGTAAATTAGATGTTACTTTTTAAACTTAACATTGAGATTATACGTTTTAAAATTCTCTTCCCTTGAAAATAAAATTAATGCTTAAAAAACCTGTATCAGCGTCAGGAACTTGATTAAAAAATGAATCAAGCAAATTTTAGGAAGGCAAACTAACCTCATTTCAAATTCAGACCATCTACAAATTAAACAGCTACCTCATTGAATTTTGTATACTTATTTCCAAATAGTAATATGGTATTATTACATTTTAAGCTTAGGTATTCCTTCCAGGAAAATTAATCATATGAAGTCTGAGGCTCTGCTTGTCTGAAGGGGCAAAGACAATATCTGGCCATTTTAAAAACCATATACAGTCTCACTGGCCTAACTCTTTCGGTTTTTGCTTTCAGGAAGCATAAAATAGAATCAGCATGCCAAAGCCAAAACTAAGGCACTCCCTGGAGGGGAAGAACACACATCCAGTTTCTCTCCTCCTGGGGACTATCCTTTTTTGCAGCTGAAAAACAGGTCAGATGCTTCAATTGCATAATTAAGCTTACCGGAAAAGACTGAAGGAGAGAAAACTACGTGCAGGGAATTGTGCTCCAGCCCATGACAGAATTTTTAACATACCTGAGTTCTGGGTAGTGCAGTAAGCAAATGAACTCACTTCTTTGTACTGAATTCTAAGAAGCAGACTACAGTAAGTTGAGAGAACTAAAGTATGGGAAGGAGTTGGAGACCAGCCCAAAAAAGAGGAGTGCACAAGCGGAAAAACAACATTTTTACCATCCGAGCAATGTGCCAAGATGCTTTGACCTGATTAAAAGAAATGCTAAATATTATTGATCAGTGTCTTCGAAGATATGGAATAATGGCACACTAAAGCCCACATGTTTTAAAGGGTGTTATATCACAATTTCTTATGCTGATCAATTCTCACTGTTTATTGAAAGACTAGTCAATTTTGAAATGCTAGCATTATGAGCTAGGGTTTATGGCAGCTCAGTATTAGAGTTCCATAAAATCAACAAGCTCTCGATTGTTTAAAATTCAATGTTTTCTGAAGTTTTTTTTTTAAAACAAGATAGTGCGGTGTACCATGCATTACATAGTAGCACCAAATCCAGCTGAATGTCTGTGGGAATATGTAAAAAAACAACTGCAAGGAACCATAAGGGTTATATTAAATGAGATTAACAGTACAAATGAAACCCATAAAGGAATATGAGTACCAACCTATGGACAGATCATTCCCAGCATGCTCGACCTCATCTGTCACAGATTCAAGTCTTAAAAATATTTTCATAAGAATTGTGAAATTTAGTGCGACAGATTAAAATAAACCCAATAAAAGTACTGTTTAGAAAAAAATATGCTTTATAGATAGAAAGCTATAAAAGCTCCTCTTATGCTTAAGGTACCTGAATGCAATTTTTTTTTAATTTGTCTTCACAGAATGGTTGCATGATTATGCATTTCCTGAGCACATTATCAGTGTGTGACTCCTTGCTCTTTAGGAATCTGGCTATGTAACTAATGATTAAAAGAAATTTTAAAAAAATAATGACATGATTGTTGTGCAGGTGCAGTCTTTATATGCACCGGACTTGATGTCTGCACCTGTATGCATATCATTGAAGTGTTTTTTTATATTTTGGAATCTGTGATTTTGTTAATGTTAATGTAAATAGCACCTGACGACAATACATTTCTTCACTGATTTTAAATAGCGATTGTTCTAAGACTTGCTCTGTTTGAACAGGTGTTACTGCCTGTACTCACTCTTAATGAAATCAGTGTAGTTCAGATTGTTGCTTTTCTTATGGTATTCAAGAAAGAGGAGCCTGTAAGGGGAATCATTTACAGAAATTTAACGCATTGTGTTTATTTAAACCATATAATACTACTTTTCTATGAAGTTCCAGTAACACTTGATTTGAATGCTCCTGCATAATGGATCTTTTTTAGTACAGCGCTCGGTATGATGTGATGTTAATACAAACACATTATGTTATTTGTGCATCCCCCCATAAAGCATTGTGTATCTCATTATGACATCTTGTTTAGCAGTTATGTAGAAATTATGAAGCCTTTATGCAGCAGCATTCAAATAAAATGTTACTGAAGTTCCTGACTCATAATAATAATAATACTGCCTGTCTTTCACAATTTTGGATTTTTTTTCCAAGTTTGCCAATGGATGACATCAAAGGGAAAGCCCCAGTACTAAAAGAGCCATTATCCTGGAAGAGCAGGAATGATAGAATAGAACAGAACTACAGTCTTTCCCAGGCACAGCTCAACAATGACCCACATTTATTACTGACACTTCTCCAGATATAGCTGACTAGGAAGTAAAAGACATCAAGTTTATTAACCCTTGGAATTTCAAACCATTTTACAGTCTAACATGGTTTAATCACAAAACAAGGAAACAAACAAACCAAGAAATCACTTTCCATAAAGAAAGAAATATTTTATAAAACTGATGAAGAGCATAAAGGCAAATGCAACATTTTTTTAAATGTTCTGCCTATGGAACCCAGTCAAACTACATTACGTGCATCATACAACTAATTTTATGTGGATTTCATATAAATACAGTATGTGTTATTTTCTAAAGCTTTTAGAATATTGACAATTAAACAATTTCAAAGGTCTAGAAAGAATGGTTTGAATTAGTATCAAATTTTGATTTTTGTGCTTCCCCAGTGCTTTAATATGGCATGCAAACAACAGATGCAGTAATCTATTAAGCTTCCTCACTGTAATTCTGTTTGTCAATACAGTCTGAAGGTATTATGCACAGGGGTTAAATCATCATTCATGCACTAACAAAAACCTTTTTAGTTATAACTTCTTAGGACAATTTCAGATTTAGGGTCTGTATCTCAAGCCTTCTGTCGTTAGTATCTGACTACTGTATATCCACTTTCCATGTGGTGCCCAAATCCTAGTGAAGGAGTCTTACCATATGAGGATCCTGGGACTTGCTTTGACAGCAATGAGCGGATGGTGGGCATTGGAATCAAAGCAAACAGATTCAAAGCACGAGCTGTAATAAATAAAAAGAACACAGACTGTAAATGCTAGAGGAGTTCCCTTGCCATGCTGTAGAATGCATTGAACCAAATACTTCGTTCAATTAACCTTTCTTTCTGATCATTCCAAAGAATTCACCTGTGCGCCCTCACAATTTTAAAACATTGTTCACCAAATGTTTCTGAAATACATATTAAACATATTTATAAATAGTAAGAAATCCTAAGTCAACTTAAAAATAATCGATTACTGTCTAAATAGAATAAATCACCAAACCTACAATGTAATCTGTTTAATTTCAGAGCTAACGGGAGGTTGGCTAGCAAAAAACACAGAAAATAAAGAGCAGAAACATGCTGTTTATATTAGAATCACTGGCCAATCAGTAGCAGCTGCAGAGAAATAAACTGGAAGACGTGTTAAAGTGCATTGCAAATCGAAGAAAAACGTGAAAAAAAAGATAAATGAAAAGCCAGGCAGGGAAAAATGCAAGTGCATTCAGTTAATGGCACCAACGTGGCACAGTGCTTTGCATTGCTGTTTCACAGTGCTGGGGGTTTAATTCTGGACCTGGGGTGCTATATGTGTGGAGTTTGCATGTTTTGCTCATGTTTGCTAAGGTTTTGGTTGGGAGCTCTAGTTTCCTCCCACAGTCATGCTGGAAGGTTAATGCTAATGCTAAGCACTGTGTTGCCATGCTGCTCAGAGCTAGTAAAATAAAGCCAACATTAACAGATGTTAAAGCATAACGAATGGTTCTGAGTACTGAAATGAGACACAAAGCTATACTGTATCTACATAATTTCCTTGTTGTCTTTTAGGATTCTACTTAAAAGATGCTTTTTTTGAAAGTCTAGACATTGGGAGAATTTTAATAGCAGATTTTCAAAAACTCAGAAACCACAGAAAAGCAAACATCAATTCAAACACATTTTGTCATAAGAGCTGAAGACCACTAATTATGCAACACTGAACAGAATACATGCCTTTTCCCATACCTTTTCCCATTTTTAAACAAATACAACGGAGTCTGAAAAAATAAGAAAGTTCTCATCTGAAGCTGGGAAGGATTACAACAGATAAAGCCAATTTCACCCAGCCATTTAAAATCGCAACCATTACTGACTTTCACTAAATATATCTCTTGCACACACCTCTTCTTGCATTTTTGTTAAATTTGTTCTATACTTGGACCATGCTTCAATCAACAAAAAAATAAAACAAATAATTATATCATATTCATATTCAGGACTGTGCTCCTTACAATTAATTAAACAAAAATGTTCAAACTAAATGAACAACAGAACACCCTAAGACAGAAGAAAAGAAACTCATTTGTGTCCTTTACAAAATATATATCTTCTTTGCTATGGATTTGCAGATTTGCTTGAAGATTTTTGGACCAAATTCTCATAATCCGCCTGCTGTTTTGTCTTTTTATGTTCCACATTGCACCTGCTGTATTTCCCATTACTACAATCAGTAAAACAGAGATCTGATACATGGTTATGGGAGCTTGCGCATCCCTGAGTATAAATCACATTTTTTATCTCCTCAATGTGATTTATCCTCTTCCCGACAGAATCACACTACAGAGAAGTACATACTGTACATCGGGTTAACACATTAAATGATCTTACCTATATAGAACAGGAATGTTTTTGTCACAAATGCCATGACCAGTATACCAGTGGCAAACGACACCATCCCTATGATTATAATGGTGGTATCGCTTAAGCACCTCGAGAAAAGCAGGACTCCCAGAAAACTGGTGATGAAAACAGCAGAGTAGGCAGCATTCCCATAACCAACCTGTGTGGCATCCCAGTTTAAGGGCTCCTTGAGGACAAAGGAGTTCAAAATATCTGTGATGCCCCAGGAGCACATATCGTACAATATTCCGGCAGTGAACAGAAGTCCAATGTTAATCTTATCAAAAGAGTTTTGGTTCAACACTTCAGTGACTTCTGTCTCACAACTGCTTTCTTCACCATGTCTGCTAGGAAGGCTGTGATTGATGGACGTTTGCTCAGCAGTCAAAGGTGACTGTCTCCTCTCAACAGATGGGACTTTTAACACAAAAAAACTGTAGATGAAGCTAAATAAGTAAAGGGAAACACTCAGCTCAAACAACAAAGCCCCCTTCTTTTGTGCAAAGGCCAAATTTTGGAAGAGGTGGCCAGAGGCCATGCTGCCAAAAAGCCCAGAAATTCCATAAGCCATTTCAATTCTTCCAAAGTACACAGACCTTTTTGCTTCAGTGGACTGTGCTGCTGCAAGAGCCATGAGTCCACCCCAGTATGCAGAAAAGCCTCCACACAAGTTATAAACAACAGCTGCCCCAAACATCACTTCGATGGGCAGCTCAAGCAGGACAATGAGGAGAGAGAGAGCTCTGGAGATCACATATCCCAGCAAAGACACGCAGATGGGAATCTTTTGGCTCCATTTATCACCAAGCCCAGACAGAAAAAGAGCTGGGAGAAAAGGTGTAAATCCCGTAATAATGTTGTAGATCATGTAGAAATTGGTTACTGCCCTTTGCTGATCGTCATCGGGGTTTTTATAATGTGCGGCAAACAGAGAGGTACTGCTGTTCGACACGTTGTAATGTTCTTTCACTACCATCAGTAAACCGGTGTCGAAGAACGAACTGGCAACCTGAGCAGCGATAATAACGGGCTCAAGGAATTCACGGATAATGGACCACTGCATTTTTTTTACTTTAATTTACGAACTGTGAAAGGGGTTTTAAAATCCAATACCACAAACGCAGACTATTTTAAAGAATGAAAGCATGCTTTCACAGAAAACGTTACACAAAAAATGCCACAGGCTGCATCATGCAAAAAATGTACTGTAACCACATTATTTCTCTGTGCCGATATAAAAGTATACTTCACAAAAACAACGTTTGCCGCTTTAAGAAAGGAACTTTTCCCCTACGGACTAGTAATCAAGAATTATCAGGAGGTAGTTTTTTAAACTATTACTGTACGTTCTCCGTTGTTATTCGGTGCTCCTTTGTCTTCAGAGTAGAGAATCACAAATTCCAAAGTTTAACAGTTCAAAATCCAGGAAACATGAAAACAACTTTAAAACTCAGCAAAAAAAAAAATACAGGAAATACGAAGGCAGTTTTAAAAGAAACCAGATGTTTTTGTACTCCATCTTTTTTTTAATCATGACTTATACTGTACCTCTTACCTGCTAATGTCTTTGGTACTGTGCTGTACTTAAATCTATTGTAAGGGTTAGTTCAATTTTTAACTTCTTTGAAGTTTCAGAAAAAAAATGTAATAATACTTGAAATCTAAAACGCATGGCCTATGGATTTATGGTCTTATAATCTGTATTTAATTTAAGTGTATACATGTGTTATACACTTGTGTTTTACTTATGGCTGTGTTAAATAGCTACAGTAGTTTACCCTTCTGTCTTTGGACTTAATAAACCTTCCTGTCACCAGCCATTCATATTTCTAAACTATCTTCTCTCTGGCCACATTCTGTTACCTCCTCGAAAACCATCTATTCACACTACCTGTGCAGTACATCCCGAGATCTTTTTCTCTGCCTTCCACCTGTACAGTAAACTGCAAGGTGGGACCCTGGTAGGGAAATGCTAGGATATTTTATTAGAAAACTATAATATCAGGAGTTTCAAGTGTACATTACTATGAACCTTCACCTTATTATTCACATTTCATCTGCCACTGGTTTTTGCTTCACGTCCTGGGCTGTATTAGGTCTATGTTATATCCTACACTTTCATCAAACCATTCTACTTAGCATTACAGAACATCACCAGTGAATGGCAGTGAATGATACAGTATGGCTTGTGGTTACCTTAAGGATTTGTTGGATGAGTATAGTCCAACACTTAATCTGAGATGATTCAGGTCCTCTTACTCTACCCCAGGGAGAATAACTGGGAGATTTTCCCCAGCTCCGTAAGAAAATCTACATTTACAGACATTTTTTTAAATGTTCTTAAAAACCAGTCATTGTACTACAGCTTTTAATGCATAGCTTTATTTTGCTATTGGTTTTATTTGGTCAGTTTACAGTGTTTGTTGTTATACTTCTGCTATGTTTTTTATGTGTACAGCATACTACTGCTATTGCTACCACAATTAAGGCCACCTGTCTGTGCGATTGGGGGGGGGCAAACAATTATTGGCACCACGATGGTGGTCACATCTTACTTCAGAAAGGAAGAATCAAAGGAAAGCAGGAAAATAGGTAAAGCATGACTGGGTCCTAGAACAAGAAACTATTACGAAACACCACATGCAAATAACCTAGCCTCAGTTCTACATCAATATTAAGCACATATATAACTCTGTTTACAATTTAAATATAGTGCAGATCTGGTTTGTTGATTGAGAGTTATTGATCTCTGCAATAAGAAAACATTACATTCAATTGATCAAAAAGAGACTAGGTGTTCATTGTTTGGTCAATTTGTAGAATTAATTAGGAAACTGAAGGTGGCCTGTGTGTGACAGACGTTGCCTTGAGAACGAGAATACTGTTCAGCAATCAACTGACTAGTCCAGAGAAACCAGGAAACTCGTTCTGTTTCCTGGGACAGACCCCTACTTCAGCCCAAACCATCAGCACAATTGTTTTCAGACACTGTAGCAATGGCAGCCACATGAGAAGCTCCAGGAAGAAATAATCCATACTGTCTGTTTTCTTGAAAATGACCTTAGAGATTACATACTGTATCATTTATGGGCACCCATGCTGACAGCTGGAGAACATTTAAGCTAGCAGCAGAATTTTTTTTTTTTAATTTACTAGACAATACCATTTTGCCCTTAATAAACCTGATGGAGGACAATGTGTAGAGACATTAAGGTGAGAATTATGCTATTTCATTGTTCATGCCAACCATTGGGGTGGTGGCAGTGTCATAACAGAGAGGAATCTCCTTAAAGACAAATACATCTTTGGTGCAGATTGGGGCAACCTCATTGCTCAGCCATCCTTTGATGAAGTCCCTAAGAAAACTGGTTGTCAGATTCCTGAAAACTAAAAGACTCAATTTTACATCATTTTCCATAATCCTAAACCACACTTAAACGCTAGGATTAGAAAAAATGCCAAGTCCTTGTTATTCCCAAATTCTTTGCCTGACCTGAATCTAACAGGAACATCCATGGGACCAACATACTAATACCATCTGTCAGGAAACCAACTGGTAGAATAGGAGGATCCAGAATGCAGAGTAGCACAGGGACAATCCAAAATACGAAATCCAGTGGCTAGGTCAAGTAGGGAGGCAATGAGTCTAGTAACGAGAGAAACGCAAAAGACAAACCAAAAATGAAATTGAATAGGCGTGGTCAAAAGGCAGGAGCAAAGATTTGGTACCAGAACAGTCAAAAAAAAGCTCAGGCACGCACGCACGCGAGAATTCTACTGGAGGCTTCTCAATAGTGAGCATGGGTTGGTGTGTGAGGGAACTTTAAATACTTAAAGAAATACAAAGCAAATATATTATGACCCCTTAGATTGACCCATTATTCTTGGAACTCATTTGGTAGAAGGAAGGCAAAATAATGTCTTTAGCAGACAGTATTGTTGTGCTTTGTTAGCATTAACTTTGTTAACATCACATGTGCACAATAGCAGTCAGAAAAATAAGCAGCCTGAAATGGATTCTATAATTAAAGATGAGGAATAAAGACACCGGCCAAATTCAATCAGTCTCTTCTCTCTGCAGTCAGTCTCCAATCCATTGTCTCCAATCCTTTTGCACCCCTATTCCACCCCATCTTCACCTTTCTAGTAACCACCTGGTCACTCCTCACTCTGTATCGGGGTCCTACAGCCAGGAGGTTGACCATCAGTCAAGTAGGTCAAGCCAAATTTACTAAAAGACTCAACAAACCTTTTCGATACGCATGTTATTCCCAGTGAACATTAAATAATTACAAATGAGAACATTTCGTGGCCATTTGGAAATGTTCTCATTCGATAGGATTTTAAAGAATCCAGAGTATCAGCTTCAACCACATGCCTGGGCAGTTTGTTTTCCATACTCCCACAAACCTTTGTTTAAAATGTACCAACTGATTTCAATTTTAAAAAAGTACTCTCCATGGGTGTGTCCACTTGTGTCCTGTGGTTTGTGTTTCATTGTTGATTATTACAACCTTTACTCCTTTCAAGATTTACACATTGTGAATTAGGTCTTATCAGAGTCTTTTCTGTTTAAGACTAAAAACAGTCAGTTCTTTAATTCTGTTAGCGTAGGACATTTCTTTAAGCCCCAGAATGCATCTTGTTGCTCTTCTCTTATAAAAATTCCAGATTTATTGATAAGGTTGATCAATCTTCAAACTCACTGTGTACCATTTTATATGTATATTTTTTCCTATGGTACCTGTATGCTACTGTCTGCATAATGATTGCAGTTCTCACATGGTTATCTCACCTCACTCTATCTTGTCTACATCAATACAAGCCAATTCATGCCATTTGCTGTCTATTTTGTATAGATCTTGGCATTTTACTCTGTTCATAGCAATCATAATACAACTGAATCAAACTAAAGGGTCGGTAAAGTTGTGCAAATGTCCGCAACACAGGTTTATAATACAGTAACAAGAACAGATTAACTCAATTCTGGAAAACAAAAAAATAAAAACAACTTTTTGGAGTTTTTTTTTTCAGGTGTATGGGGATGTACTGTAAGAGACAAAGGCAGGGAGGTCAAAAAGAGCTGTGACAAAGGGGAAGTGGGAGTTGAAAAAGGTAGTGTAAAAGAGGCAAAATTAATGATTAATACGTGGAGACAGAGGATAGGGGGCCCGGGGAGAAAGAGAAAGGATTTTTTTATTTTTCATATAATTTTGTATAATATAGTAAAACAGTAAAGAAATCTTACCTATATAGAACAGATACGTCTTTGTCACAAAGGACATGACGTAAATTCCACTGGCAAATGACAACATCCCGATGATGATCATGGTGGTGTCCCTCAAACACCTGGAGAAAACCCAGACTCCCAGAAAGCTGGTGATGAAGATGACAAAGCCGGCGGCATTCCCATACCCCACCTCTTTCGCACCCCAATCCAAAGGCGCCTTCATTACAAACGAGATCAAAATTTCCATTGCACTGCCAACCGACACATCGTACAGGAGGGCACTGACAAACAGCAGCACAATGTTAGTCTTGCCATAGGCACATAGACTGCACAGGCCTGTACTTTCCAATGGTCCACTCGGCTCTTCTTCGGTCTTGTTCCTGTCTGCAAGAGAGCCGAGCTGTGCGGTAACTTTTAGAACGAATGCAATGTATATGATGCAAAACAAATAGAGGAACACACTTGCTCCCACCAGAACTGCTTGTGAAAAAGACAGGATGTGTCCTGAGCACAAGCTGCCTACGAATCCTGCTATTCCATAAACCAGCTCGATTCTGATCAGTTGGAGGGATCGCCGTTCTTCGCTTGAGCGTGAGGATGCAAGTGCCATGACGCCAGCCCAGTAAGATGAAAAACCACCGCACAGTCCATATAGCACTGCTCCCCCAAACATCACCTCAATGGGTAACTCAACCAGGACAACGAGGAGCAGGAGGGCTCTGGAGAGAAAATAACCCACTAAAGGCACGCCGATGGGTATCTTCCTACACCTCTTGTCTCCAAGCCTTGCCAGGAAAAAAGCTGGTAGGAAAGGAACAAAGCTCGATATCATGCTGTAGATCATGTAAAAATTAGATATTGCTTTTTGCAAATCGTCCCCGGGGTTTGTGGAGTTTATTGACGTTTTTCGGTTATAGCTTTCCTTCACCACAATTTGCAAGCCAGTGTCATAAAATGCACTTCCAAGCTGAGCTGCGAGCACAACAGGTTCAATGTATGTCCTAAACAACGCCGCACATTCCATTTTTAACCAGTCAGCCTTGCAGAAGTTCAGTTCAGCTGACAAACAATGTTTGAAATTAGAAATTTCTACTTATAAATTAGAAAAAGTTAAAACTGTTAAAGAATACACTCACTGTAAGCAGTCAATCAAGAACCGGACTGAGCCAGAAACAGGTTCTTTCAGTGCAGCTGCGAGCTACTTTTTTTGGTAGTGACCTATTTTAAAACTACTTTCCATTTCTTTCCGTAAATATTTTCACATGGCTTTTTTACCCTTTATAATGGACGACACCCGCCCACATAATGATTAAAAAAACAGTACCCAATCCAGTAGCTCTACTTTCTTCTACAACACAACATGAAGCTGGTGATGTCGTGATCAAGATTTCGTATTCGTCCTCGGACCAGAGCTCAGACACACTTCCTGGTCCCCATCAGAAGAAGCTTGTTATTAGCGTGGTCTTAAAGATGTCACGGATCGAAACTGAAGCCTGTTGTTTTTTTTTAGTCCGGCAGCAGCTATCGGTTTCTTAATCTAACACTTCTCCTTTTTTTGTTTTGAAAAGGGGATGCGAATAGATGCATGGCATTTTCTTCTGGTTCATCTGATGAAATGCGAATTACTGGCAGAGCTACATATTTACAGTGAAATGGAATGGGGAAGTTTATTTAACCTTTTTGCTTTAATCCCCATGTCCTCGTCTGACCCTGTATAAAATAAATCATGTATAAATGATACGGGCATACACAGGACTGTAAATTTTGCTTAACGATACACTGCTATCACACTAAAGAGTGTAGCGTTGCACGTGCATTTCAATTGATTACATGAAATATTAAGAAACCTAAAATATAGGATAACATCTATTAGTGACCCGATATAAACCAAAAGGATTCCCGACCGCAGCATTGCCCTAATAACCAGAACTTCTAATTTTAGACTGAATTCAGTTTCAGCAGGTTGAATCTGTTGAACAGGAGACGGAAGCCAAGTGAATGTGGGTCTCTGTAAACATGTACTGTAGCAGTTGTCATTGATTGATGTTCTGCAACAGTAAAACGAGACTTACTTTTACTGCAGAAGGGTGGTAGTCATTTAATAACGTTTTCATAATGATCCTAATGAGTACCGTGTTATTGTAAAAACTTAATCCTTTAGACCCGTGCCTTAAAAATCCAAAATACTTTATTCATACCCGGGGGCAATTTAAAGAAACACACTTAGCAGAGGATGGTTTCGATCCATCGACCTCTGGGTTATGGGCCCAGCACGCTTCCGCTGCGCCACTCTGCTGCTGGCTGGAAGGATTTCTATGAGTGCTTGTGTAATTAAGAAGTACTGTAATCATGTTTTCTCAATTCCGGGTTCCTCGACTGGAGACAGACAGGATTCAATTGTTGCTGTATTGTTCCATTTTCATTATTGTAGAATGTAAATTGGGTTGTTTTGTGACCCAACTTGATGGCGACAGATATTGTGACTGCTAGTTCCCCCTAGGAAGGGACTGAGTCCTTTTGGGATTGTACCTGACGGTCTGGCAGTTTATCTCTCCGTTTGCTGCAACCTCTTGCAAGACGTAGATTGTTACCCCCTCTTGTGGGCATAGTGACTAACTACTTATTTTTCCGAGTCAGAATTCAATCTCCTCCTGGAGACTTAGTAGCTTGTTTTGTACTCCTACAGCCCTCTGGTTAAATAAGTGCCTCCTCTTCTCCGTTTTAAATACACTTCAACCTAATTCATCCTGAAGAAGACTCAGTCTTCTGCTGAAAGGCAGTGTTTGGTTTTCACCACACGCAATATTTCTCATTGTGCCCCAAGAGTTCGGTTTTTGACTTCTCTGCCTAGAGAACATTTTTTTCAGTAGTCTTGCAGATTGTCCAGGTGCTCTTTGGCTTGAGACCTTTTCTTGGCACTGTAAAGTATCTACACGAAAGCCAAATGCTTTGTAAAGCAAATTTCTCAATATTTTATGTATGCAGTATCCTGCATACATAAGGTTGCTGCTGGAAGAGGTGTTAGTGGGGCCAGCGGGGGGCGCTCACCCTGCGGTCCATGTGGGTCCTAATGCCCCAGTATAGTGACGGGGACACTATACTGTAAACAGGCGCCGTCCTTCGGATGAGACGTAAAACCGAGGTCCTGACTCTCTGTGGTCATTAAAAATCCCAGGGCGCTTCTCGAAAAGAGTAGGGGTGTAACCCCGGTGTCCTGGCCAAATTTCCAATTGGCCCTTACTAATCATGGCCTCCTAATAATCCCCCTCTATGAATTGGCTACATTACTCTGCTCTCCTCCCCACTGATAGCTGATGTGTGGTGAGCGTTCTGGCGCACTATGGCTGCCGTCGCATCATCCAGGTGGATGCTGCACATTGGTGGTGGTGGAGGGGAGTCCCCATTACCTGTAAAGCGCTTTGAGTGGAGTGTCCAGAAAAAGTGCTATATAAGTGTAAGCAATTATTATTATTATTATTATTATTATTATTATCCTGTACTGTGATATACACCAGTAAACTGGCATATACTGTACTAAGGAACAGGTAATAAATAGGTTTATTCCATGGTGAAAAGAGAAGAAAGAAAACCCAACGTTGCGGCTGTGGAGCCTTCTTCAGGTGTGAGCACACCTGACACTCTCACACCTGAAGAAGGGTCCACGAAACGTTGGGTTTTCTTTCTTCTCTTTTCAGCATGGAATAAACCTATTATAGTACTTGCTCCTTTGCAGCCTATGCATGCTGACGCAGCTACCCTCCTAATGTACTGTACTAATATTAATTCTTGCATAGTTCAGGTGAGTAGCTGCGTCAGCATGCGTAGGCTGCAAAGGAACAAGTAATAGGTTTATTCCATGCTGAAAAGAGAAGAAAGAAAACACATTTCAGCTGTGGTGCCTTCTTCGGCTGCTCACACCTGAAGAAGGCTCCACAGCCAAAACATTGTGTTTTCTTTCTTCTTCTTTTCACCATGGAATAAACCTATTTATTACCTGTTCCTTAGTACAGTATATGCCAGTTTACTGGTGTATATCACAGTACAGGATAATAATAATAATAATAATAATAATAATAATAATAATAATAATAATTGCTTACACTTATATAGCGCTTTTTCTGGACACTCCACTCAAAGCATGGAATAAACCTATTACTTGTTCCTTTGGAATTTTAAATGTAGGCTACTGGTTAAGTATTTTGCTTAAATTTTACTGCTGCTTTCCTAAGAGAGATCCTAACATTCAGTAACTCTAATATAAAGAAAGAAAACATAACGTTTCGGCTGTGGAGCTGCCTTCTTCTTTACACCTGAAGAAGGCTCCACAGCCGAAATGTTGTGTTTCCTTTCTTCTCTTTTCAGCATGGAATAAACATATTACTTGTTCCTTAATTCTTACATTATTTATTTCTATTGTACTCAGAGCATTCTGTAATTCTGTTATTCCTATACACCAGTGTGTGTCCTGAACACATCACAGGAAGTAGAATGTCTTGCTGTCTGTTGGTGAAAGACGTACAGTACCACCTGGTTTTAGTAGCACTCTGTACACAGTGAAGAGCATTGTCATTATTACAATTATAACTTCTTATTGTAGATTTTGATGAATTGACGACAAGGGCCAAAATTGGTATACTTAAAGTTAATTTAAGTTGAAGTTAATTTCTTAGTCTGTCAGTCAAGTGTAATATTTTATACTGTTTATACTCTTTTTGAATAGTACTACCAATACCTGAATTTTAGTCTTGGTGTAGATCAAATTGAGAGATTGCTTCAGTGACATGTACAGTAGTAACCACATGACTATTTCAGAAACAAAATACTGTATGTGCATTTTGAATCTCCCTCTACAGTTGATTAATATTGTCATTACGATGAAAATAAAATGTTTGAATGTAAATTCAATATGTGTCATGTAAAAGCAGCCTCTGATTGACAGAGATTTCTTGTTCATCTAATGGAAAGTTGCCATCGGGCTCTAGGGTTGGAGCTCGGCAGCAGCAGTATCACCCTGCAACTCACGACTGGCAGCCCACTGAAGCTCAGCAGGTGTGAGCCTGGTCGGTACCTGGATAGGAGACCTCCTGGGAAAAACTCAGGTTGCTGCTGGAAGAGGTGGGTCCAGTTGGGGGGGCTCACCCTGCGGTCTGTGTGGGTCCTAATGCCCCAGTATAGTGATGGGGACACTGTAAAAAGGTGCCATCCTTTGGATGAGACATAAAACCGAGGTCCTGACTCCTTCTTCTTCTTCGCATTTTCCCACTTATGTGGGGTCTGCTTGTTTGCACCGATTTTTCCACTTCGTATGGTCTGCGGCATCTCTGCAGGTGACTTTTGTGAGGCGCATGTCGTCTTTCAGCCGATCCAGCCAGCGCGTAAATGGTCGTCCACGGGGCCGGCTGCCTTCCACATTCAATTCGAGGGCGGTCTCTGCCATTGATGTGTCATTGCTGCGGAGCACGTGTCCATACCATCGCAGGCGCGATTCCCTCATTTTCTCAGTGATAGGGGCAACTCTGAGTGTTTTTCGTACCTCTTCATTCATGACATGGTCTAGTCTTGTCAAGCCGAGGGTCCATCGCAGCATCTTCATTTCCATCGTATGGAGTGCCTATTCATGTTTCTTTGTCGTTGGCCACCATTCAGTTCTGTATAGGGCCACTGGTCTGACCACTGAGCGGTAGACTTTGGATTTTAGGCATAAAGGGATCTTCTTGTCGCATAGTACTCCAGTGACCTGCCGCCATTTCATCCAAGCGGCTCTGACTTGCGTCTTGGCGTCTTGGAGGGTAGTGCAGCCAGAGTTGACACATGAGCCTAGGTACTTGAACTGTGTCACTTTGTTCAGTTGGACCCCACCAGCTGCGATTATGCCATCTGTTTGATCACTGCATTCCAGGTACTCCGTCTTCTTGATGTTCAATTTCACCCCGAAAATGATTCTTTGTGGTCATTAAAAATCCCAGGGTGTTTCTCGAAAAGAGTAGGGGTGTTACTCTGGAGTCCTGGCCAAATTCCCCATTGGCCTTTACCAATCGTGGCCTCCTAATAAACCCCATCTATGAATTGGCTTCATCACTCTGTTCTCCTCCCCACTGATAGCTGTGTGTGGTGAGTGTTCTGGCGCACTGTGGCTGCTGTCCCATCATCCAGGTGTGGCTACACATTAGTGGTGGTGAAGGGTACAGAAAAGTACTATATGAGTGTAAGCAATTATTATTAACTTGCAATTGATGCATAAGTCAATCACTTAAACATTTTATGAACAGTTACAGGCAATGGAAGAGCCAAACACTTGTCATTAATGAACATTGAAATGTTATAGCACCAGACCTGAGAAATATTACATGGAGAACTACTTAATGACACAGTTCTTGAAAATCGGGAGGTTGTGGAAGGAGTGAAAAATATAAAAGGCAGTATATTTCCTCATAAATAAAACTGATCATTAGTACAGTTACTAATTCTTGTTTATCTTCTTGACTGTCCCTATCCAATCAAGACATCATCCAATCAATGTTAAGCAGCAATTACTGATTTTTTTGGATTCTTCCTTCTCTGATCAAATAACTTAATTCCGAGGTGTTTTAAGCTCATTCTCTGTGATATTAGGAGAGCATACAAAAAAAACAGCTACTGATAGCTCTGTATAAAGATTAAGATTTACGTCAACTGAAGTTCCTGGAACCCTGTGCTAGAAACACATTTTATCACACATTTTGAGTAATACTCCATATTCCATATTCATATTCATTAAAGTCCAGAATTTGATCAATTCTTACATAAAGAATGAAAGAAAAAGAGGTATTGATCAGAGAGTACAAAACTAACTCATGTTCCCACACTTTTCTCAGAATAATCAGTTCATCTAAGATTATCTCACTTTACCACACCCCACCAACTTTAGGAGCTTGAGAGATCCAAAACAAGACATAGATACAGTATCGGCAACATAGAATATACACAAAAAAAAACAATAACACACAATTCAATTTTAATGAGAAAATAATTATATACTTGTGTAATTGCGAGCCTTACATTTCCTATAAAAACAAAAGAAGCAGAATATTAACATACAATAAGTGGTTAAGGATGCTTAACGTTAATTTGATTGCTTTTCACAGCCACCCCACAGTGCTAAGAGCATTCAGTTAAATTCATTTGGTTACCTCCCAATGATTTCTACTGTTGTGGCATGACAGCATCTCCTGTACATCTCACCCAGGGGATGGTGGCACTTTAAATGCTTGTGCCTTCTGAGTTACAGTTATGCTTATGATTATTATAATTATTATTTTGAAAATAAAAAGCTTAACAATTCACCAAATAGTGTTTTTTTTGTTATTTTTTGATAACAATACATACACAAAATTCAGTCAACAAAGAATACAGTTTTTTTACTCCATGGGAGACAAAGTTGCTTGAGCAACAATCTTCCTATTTTCAATTCCCTCTGTAGCTCTTATACTGTATACATTTTATATATTCTAGTTTTTTCACTACAGCATGCACATGAGGTACTGAAAAGGTAAGTATCTGCACAGCTCAGCGTTAGCAAAACTAGTGCAAGGGCCATTCACACAAGAAAGCACTATGGGTTTTTTTTTTACAAAACTGAATGGCACAGAGCATTCAGCTTCCAATGATATCAATTTCTAGAAACAAATCCACGGTCACTGATGTCTTGTTTAAGGGAAGCTTTTCTCTACATTTACCGACAAAGTAGCCTGTGATTTCTGGATTACTGCGGATGTGGTGCAAAGGTACTGTATATCTGCAATTTGTGGCTGCAGCGAATTGCTGTCTCTAGTGGGGAAGTAGCAGAATAATGACATTAATATTTGTAATATACTGAAGTTCTGCAACTGCATGTAAATTGCAATATCAGTGTCACCGTACACCCAAACCAAGTACAGTACCGGTCGGTCAAAGTCATTAGTTCAAGTTTTTAGTCCTGTTCTTATTTCCAAATATTCAATCTTTCAAAAAGGAAGACACTGGAAATTAATCTAAAAAAAAACCGTTTGCAGTCCTTTCATGAGCTTTTCATTCTGATCAGACACACCTGAAAAGTGTCTGTTTTTTTGTTCATACATTGTTTCACACAGTTTAATTATTATTATATTATTATTATAATTATACAATAACAGGACAGAAGGACAGGTATTTAAACAATAATGACTGAGAATATTCTTAATGGATTAAGCAACAAGCTCTTGAAATGTTAAGCACTGTGAATGAGCTGGGTTTCTTGGACAGACCACACTAAATCTATAGTTCTTCTGTACTGTATATAATCACTTCATTGGAAATATAAAATGCTGCTGCTAATCTCAAACAAATAATATCTGCACTGCTTAAATCATTCATTCAACAGTTCTAACTTAATACTGCTATAAACCACACAGATTTCCAATTATCTCTATAAATGTATATTATACTGCAAAGTTAGCAGATTTCCTTTAAAAAACAACTTCATAAACCCCTTTGAAAATGCAGACAAAATACAACTAAAAAATCCATTGCAATAGTTTAACACATACAACTGCTTTCACAAACTAGACTTGAATTTTTCTTAGTTTCCATATGAACCAAACTGTACCCCACTTTTAAAAAAGATCCCAGTGCCATTTTTACACTGTATTTTGTTTTTGAACTACAAAGCTTCCCTTACTATAATTAAAAATACGTTCAAAATCCACACCCAACTACTAAAAACCATTCTTCTGCATTTTAAAAACATACTGTACGATATATAGTGACCACACAATCAGGCAATATCTTTATATTTGTGCCATTTACAGTAAATTAATCTTTTTACACAACAATAATTTAATAAGAGTATGAAGGCCATTGTAATGTTATTGTATCACTAATAGAAATATCACATTATATTTGGTTTCTATGCATTGTGTCATAACATATAAAAAAGCTTCTATGACAAAATAATACTTGATCAACTCAAATGTGCATATATTTAAAAAAAAAATTCTAATCCTTGCCATGAGAAAAAATCACCTTGCTCCAAAACATTATTATGAAATACGTCCTTTTTAAAGTGTTTCATTTTACTTTCCGAACCTCTTTACCTTACAACAACCAAGATCAAGCTTTATATCTAAAAAATCCTTCAAAATCAAATCTTATTCCATCACTACACTACTTTCCATTTATCACTCTGCAACACCCTACAATAAATACAAGAAATATTATAACCTCCCTGTCAACAAACTTTTGATTTAGAATACATTTTAAGCATAATGGCTATGGTCATTTCAGCAGCACTGCTGGACCCACTTATGATTTAAACACATAACATTGAAGTAAATGGTTTCTCAAGCAGCGGCACTGGGACCCATAGGGTTAATCAGAGACAGACCAGAGGGACTTAAGAAAGTAAACCTTTCACTTTCGTGTTCATTCCTTACTGTACAGAAAATCAACACGTTCTTACAGCAGATCTGTTCTGACAATGGTGAAAGATGCTCAAATGGCCTGTAGTACAGGTTTTTAATTTCTGTATTCAGGGCCGGATTTTGGTGTTCGTAGGCCCTAGGCACTTTCACTCTGAAATGTGCAAAAAAAGGGGTAAACGCCAGTTGAATTACGTCGATTGCCATGATGCACTTTTAACTATTCTAATGCTAAACCATATGATTGATGGAGCGAGTTGAGCGACCATCACTTCGATACTTCTAGATTCTAGAACAGCCGCTAGATAGTGCATGATTTGGAGCACCTAGAGCCGATCGCAAGCATGTTGTTTCAGCTTGTTTTTTGCTAGTCACTAGTGTTTCCCTCCTTCGTAGGCCCTAAAAATTTCATAGGCTGTAGGCACTGTGCCTACAGCGCCTAATGGGAAATCCGGCACTGTCTATCTGTATTCAGTATAAGCAATATTAATCAAACCTATAGGCTTTAGTTTTCTGTGTAAAGGTCCTTATTTAGTGGGTTTTGTTTTAAAAGGTTTTTCAACTGGGAATAGTTGAAAATAAATATTTGAAAAGAAATAGTTGAAGACTCCTGGATAATGATGTTGAATCTCAGTAACTCTATATCTAATGATCATTTGCCACATAAATGCAATTTCTGAAACATGAAGAATCCTCCCCCCAAAAAACACGTAAGCCAATTCATTACCATTTCTCATCTAGAAATTAGTGTTTACAGTTTACTTTAAAAAACATGATTTTGCCATTAATTCATGTTGTTGTTTTGGTAATTGGAATCATGTATGGTGTTTTAGTGCACTTTGAAATTATGGGTTTTGCTGCAAATTGAAAAAACAAACTTCATAAAAATGCATTTACCCGACTAATCCAGAAAATACAGTAACATCAAAGTTGCCTTTGTGTTACTTAAACGAGCAGTGTCCTTTGGAATGCTGCTCACAAATGCACATACTGTAAAAACAGAAAGAATAAAAAACATAATTTTCCTCTAAATGCTATTGGAGATAGCAGTTTCGGGGGCTCCTTGTGGGTCAATCAGTTTTTCTTTTCATTTGAATCTGGTGGATCAGAAGAACTCCCAATTCAGACTTTCCATTCTGACAACAGAAAACCCCAAAACAAGTGTGTGCAAAACTGTAATCCATTTTCTTTAAGTTGTATTCCATTCTTTTTATAGTATCCAAAGCAGGTTTTGGAAAGGTGACACCCTTCCTAGTTTGATATAATCTCACTCCTCAGATGTTGGCCAAGGGTTTCTGTATTCTGAGGCTTCTTTGAAGATGAATAAGTCCTGAGTTCAACAGGACCTATCAATTGAGTTCAACAATTACCAAATCTATTTTTCACTTCATATCTAGTAATTTGATATAACATTTTCCAGCTTTCAAAAATATTAGTAAAAAGATTGAGTAATCCTGAACTGATATTTCAGGTACTCAACAAACATGCACAAAATCATAATTTATTGACTCAATAATGTTTATACAAAGTGTCCCTGTCAGTGAGAAAAATATTTTATGGAGGGGAACCTACTGTACATGCTGTAGTTTACAATCATAAAATGAGAAACTAACCCCTATCCACAAGACAAAGTCTGCCTTGAAAGTTAAATACAGTACATTGCATTGTAAACACAAAACTGTAATGCTGGAGTTTTAAAGAGTGGGAATATGGGAGAGTTGAAAGAGACTTTTATAGATTTAAAAGAATATCACAAGATGTTTGTTAAAGGCCACAAAACTGAGGCAATATTGAATACAATACTTTCAGATATATTTTCACCTACTGCTTTCCATATTGTATGTTTTTTAGTAAGTGTAATATGCTGGTTGCAATAATCTACATAAGGATTCTGAATTTGCTACAAGAAACAGCATAATAACACCAGTTTAGAAACTACAAGCCCAACATTAAAATACTGTATGTATTTAATTTGAGTTTAATTTGGTAATGTGGCTATATGACAACAACTTTAGAGAAACCTGCCATAATTATCCTAAATAATTCCTAAACATTTTGGTAGTCTTCATTCTTTAAGTAGTTAGATTGTTTTTTGTTTAGGAGTATACTTTATGAATAAAATGTGATTTATTAATAATATTCCAGGTTTATTGTGTAGCACAAAACTGTTAACTCATTATAAATTGGCAAGTAACGTTTTTGCACAAGTGCTCAGATGTATTGTTACAATACTGTATGACAAGTCTCCTGCTCAAAGTTCAGATGTCTGAGCTGTAATATTTTTAGATACTGAATAAAAACAATTGAAAAGACTTAGGCCATTTTACTGGCTTTTGTCATCCCTGAAAAACGTTTTTTCTTATTCTCATGTGTATAATCAAATCTACCAATGTGAGAAATTCTGCTAGATTAGAGCACTCTGCACTGAGCTGTTTCTCTTTCTGCAGATTATTAGTATGTTCTAGTGATAGCAAGGTGGTCTGTTCAGAGTAACCCACCCAAACCCCATAACATGAAATAGCTATGCATCCTGCTAAATGAACATCCTCTTCCGAGAACTGTTCTGCTTGGCACAGTCTGTTTCCTGTGCTGCCCTGCAGGTGGATATATACAGTATATATGTATCAGACAGCCAGAGTGAAGCTTCCTAAAAAAAACAAGATTTTTCCCATAGATAGGCGTCCTACTTATATGTTAATGACACCTGTCATTCTTAATTTTCTAACTATTTCTAACTATTAACAAGCCTGCTTTTAGTGTTCTGACAATCTATGCATTGCACATTACCTAGATGTGGCAGGAAAAAAACCTTTCAAATGAACAACCTGTATAAGTCAATCATAAAGTAGCCACTTTTTAGTAGCTTTTCTTCCAGAACCATTAGAACTGTTGGATGAAGTTACTTTTTGAGCATTTGACTGTTTTCACCAGGGAGTGGAACACCTGAATATAAACTCACAAAAAACAAAGTTAAGTAACACCAATATAATAATTTGTGCATATTATAGAAAAGTAGACCATAATGAAAAAAGAGAACTATGATAATCCTGCAACCTGTGTCTACAAATGGACTGCTTCATGTGTAATATTAAAAGCCCATTTTAAGATTAAGATTGCAGAACTCTGAGTAATATCACTTGGACACACTTTGTTTGTGTTTGTCTTTCGACATAACCCATAAACAAAAATAAATGCACATAAATAATGACCCATGAAAGAAGGCAAAGAAATCAAGATCCAACTTAAGATTGTTAAAACAATCCTTCATCTTAATAACAACATGTCTGGCTATCAGTACTGCTATGGAAAGGTGATAGCTGAAACTAAAACAGCTCTTTCCAGTGCTTTAGGAGCCCCAACACAAAAACATGTAAGACAAATGTAAAAAAAAATATTTCTAATTATAAGGATTCATAATTCATAAGGTATTATTTTGTCATTAAAAACACTTTATGAGACTTAAGTATGGGAGCAGTATAATCTAAATCACAATGTATAACTGTTCAGTCTGGTCATCTTTAGGGGCCCACTAATCCCAACGGCACAGTGGGAATCAGTTATCAGATTCTCCAATTCTCCAATGCCTATTGTATGATTCGGTATCATGACATTTCTTTTACTAACTGTCCTTCAATTTTTTTTTGAGCCACTAAAGGCAACAATACAATATCAATATGACGATGTGCATTTTTTCAGTCATTTTTAAAGTATCATTATTAAAAAAAAACATGAATATTTATGTTTTTGTATTACTTTCTCTAGAAAAAGTACTGTATAAAAAGTACAATGTCTACACAATTTGATGTGTTCCAAAATGTGCCAATAATAAAAAAGTCTTCAGTCAATAATGTATATTTTTACATGAACTTCTATATCATTCTGGAGACATCCACATTTGGATAGGAAGGTATGATTACCAAGACTTTGCCACTGGGTACTAACATTAAATGTTGTTTCTCTTTACGTTCTAATTTATTGAGTAATTGGCATACATATCTACTGTAAAATGGCATCATTCCACAAAATGTTTTGTCCTTTTTGTGTGTGATTTTCTTTTGCTCATTTATTGTATGTGAGTGGTTTCTTTGCCCTTTTCATTTAACTTCATTTTTTCCGAAACTGACAATACGACCTCAGAATAAAGTCTTTTAAATGAAAGAAGGCAACCTGACCCAAGACAGCTCTTTCTCTAGGTCACATGCTCTGGACTACAGGCTTCTTAAATGGGATGGTGTCAAAGTCGGCTGACTAGTTAGGCTTTTATGTTCAAAGCAATCCACAATCTTGAAATTGCCTTTAAAAGTGAGCAACTAGCTTAACTTTTCTTTGCAGCTCACTTTTGCACATTCTCAGCGCTTCAGCACACTAAAACGGAAAAAAGAAAAACCTGAAGCAGGAAAAAGACGCCCCTCCACCCCCTTTGCATAGTCTTTCAGTTCATCCCCCTGAACCGAGGTCCTTTGAAATGATGAAGAAGGCCTTTGTCTTCAGGGTGCCTCTGTTGTCTTGCATGGTAGATCTGCCATTTCCACCAATAAACGTGTGGGAGTCAAAGCTGTCCACTGCAATCCTGGGCATCTCTCTGTGATTGTCATGTGAGTGTGGAGGGGGGGGGGATCAATTTATTCTTCTTCTTCTTCTTCTTCTTCTTGGTTAGCGTATATCCCAGCTTCCCATCGTAGTGCCATGGAACTTTTCCTTCGAGTCACTCTTGTTGCCTCCAGCACCTGTTGAAAGCAAACCAGAGTACTCAGTCCTCCGAAATGTCTCCAGTGATCATGAATACCACACAGACTTTGCTCCCAAATCTTAACTTTCCACTTGCCCTAACAGTTAAACTCTAAACCCATTTGATATTATATGCAGCAAAATTGGATACTGTAACACTTGAGCTAATTTCACTTGTTTTTATTCTGTCCCACTTTTCTGTCCATTGTCGGAAAACTGCTTATTCCCAGGAAGGCTTGGGGTGACCTGGACCCTATAATAAAATACAAGTAGGGACAAATGCCTGGTTTGGATAGTGGTCTATTAGAGTGCCCCATTATTATTGAAAATGGGTTATTATAAAAAAATGTACATATTCCAAGCTGAGTATGTTTCAGATTTGAGTGCTGAGATCTTGAAAACCCAAATATATATTTTTATACTATATATATATATTATTTATATATAATTTGGGTATGCCTAATGCTCTATGTTTACTCTGGAATCTGTAACGATAACATGAAACACAAAAATTCCAGCAACCAATTCACACAAGGAACTGTAACATGAAATAATGCTTAAGTATGGTGTTATTTTTTACAATATATTTGTCTTTATGCTAGAAAATTACTTTCTCTTTGTTTGGCTGATCCCACACTTTTGCTTTTTTGCCTACATTCAGTTACCTCTAATTAAAAATGTATAGTCTCACACTGAACAGTTCTTCCTAAAATGATATTCAGACCAGAACTTAATGGTTAGAAAATAGGTCATTTTGCCAGCATGGATAAATTCTGTGTTTGCTCCTCTGACAGTACTAGAAGAAAAGAATCCCTGAGCAGAAAAATACATTTTAAAGAAAAGCAGGGAAAAGATGTCTCAAAACAAGGTTAACTGACACACAGCATAGAAAAGAAGAAACAAGCAGAAAAAATTGCATAGTTAAAAAGAGAATTTGGCTTCTTATTGAGAGGCACCAACTGCACATACTCTACTCCAACATACAGAACAATTCTGACAGTTGTTCTTTCAAAACATGTTATGTGCCAGCTTCATTAAGTCATCTTTGTAATCATGAAGTAAACACTTGGAGAACTAATGGTGTGTAACAATGGAAATTTTAATGGCCAGCTATATAAAAAAACCATAAATTAACACCCTAATAATAAAAAAGGAAAACAGTCTGGCATGCCAGCACTTACCAGGTGCATAGTAATTGTTACATAAAGACCAGCTCCAGACTGTATGTTAGGAAAAGTATTTTTTGTTTTTGATATGAACCACAGACGTCTATATAATCCCAACAGGACCACATACAATGCCATTGTGTCTTGTATATACAATTCAGGGAGTACAAAGTTCTTTGCTCGCTAATCCAAATAAAATTGTTTACATCTTAAAAAGATTATGGTCCTGTTTTCTATTAACCTGATCAAATGTTATAGTGTAAAAATAGTATTTTGTTTGTTGTCATGTCTAAAGAGAGTGGATTGCAGGACTTTCATTTTGAATAATGTACAGTGCCTTAAAAAAGTATTCAGACCCTTCCTGTGGTGTCCCATTTTGTAGAATTACAGTACAAAAAGATGCATACACATTGTTTTAAAATTATTTTTGAATGTTTGCATTCAAAACCTGAATGCTGAAACTGAGGGCTTCTAAGGGTAAGATACGTTACAATACTGTAAATACCAGCAAACACCAAAGAGAAAAAACTGAAACATTTTGATTGCATAAGTATTAAGACCTGTGAGCTCAATTATTGGTATTGGTACTGTATACACTTCTTTTTTGGGAAGTCTCTACCACCTTTTCATACTGACTTGGTAAACTATTTGTCCATTTTTCTTGACAGATTTCCTCCAGCTCTTTCAGGTTGCTTTGTGATAATTTATTGACAGCATTCTTTAAGACTTTCCACGAATTCTAAAAAGAATTCAAGTCAGTTATTTGACTGGGCCGCTCAAAAACATTCAATTTCTTAGTTCAGTGTAGCTTTGCCTTGAGGGCTGATATTGTCCTGTAGAGAGGTGAATTTCTGCCATTTTAAGGCTTTTGCAGACTGAAACATGTTCCTGTAGGACCTACCTGTACTTTACTCTGTCCTTTTCCTCTTATATCCTAATGAGCTTTACAGTCACTGCTTTTAGAAAAAATCCATTAGCATAATGTTGTCACTACCATGTTTAATTGTAGGGAGGATGTTGACTGGGTGATGCATTGAGCCTTATCTAATGCTTAATTTTTGTCTCATATGAATACAAAATCTTTTGCCATACTGTATGTTTGCAGTATCGCTTAAATGCTTTGTTGTAAACTGCAGTTACTGTAGCATTAGAGAAAGGTTAACCACTCTGCCATAAAGTCTAATTTTGTGAAGTGTTGTGGATATTGTCGACTGATGCACATTTTTGCCCTCTCAGCCATAAAACTCTGTAGCTCTTGTTGTCAGTTGTCACTGGCTTCATAGTGGCAATCCCTCAAAAGTTCCCTTCTTGTCTAGCTACTCGTGCTGGGACGTTTGGATCTGGGAAATGTCTAGGTGGTATGATGGGCCTTCTAATTCTTTAATTAATTGAACAGACTGCAATCAGGGGGAAATTTTACTTCACTATTTTTTGTACCCCATCTCCTGTTTGTGTTTTTCAATGAGTTTATCCCTGACTTGCTTTGAAAAGCTTTCAAAGCAACAATAATTCTGTCTTAATAATTCTGTAAGGTACTGTATACCTATGATACTTATTATAGGTATTATTGTTCAAAATACTAATAATAGCTTCTCTATATGAGCTTAGACCTAGAACAGTATTTTCCATAAAGAAACATACAAGATAACACTGCTTCTTAAAGCTTTGCATTTACAGTAGTTCTAAACAGAAGACATTCCATGTTCAAAACAAAAATGTACGAAAGTGATAAGCTGTTTTTTTTATTTAAAACGGTCAAACATGAGGAGGAAAGAAAAATATTTGGTCCATTGCAAAACACCAGCAATGGTTTTAATGTGAAGCAAGTGCCATTTAATAAGAAGAGCTTCCGAGTACTGAATTCAAATAGTCTATATTAAAAGGTGATTAAGTCACACTGAAACAAACTCTTTTGTCTGGTTTAATTGTACATTAGGAACAATGAAGACAGTGGCACAGTGGGGGTTGGTGCATGCAAAACCATACACATGCAAAAACAGAAAATAAACAGAATTGAGCCTTTAGGCAAGCACTTAACAGGTACCTCAGAAGTAACGTCATTAGCGAGCAATAAACGGGCGTACTGATGGAAAGGAAAGAATCAACATTTAGTCATTAGTCAGTCAATGTGAAACATTGGAAATGGTGTAAAGAACAACATTAGAAAATACAGCCTCCCCTTTGCAGCACATGTGGGGCGTTACTGTAGCCAGCCAGATGCAAGGTAGTCAATGTAAGTTACTTTTTTTTTATAGTGAAGATTATCACTATACTTGTTTTAAGAGTCATTAAATGAAATGTTCAGGATCAAAGCTGTACAGTATATGCAATGAAACAATGGAGGCTTAAAAAAAGGTTTTAGACGCGTGGTGCTTAAAAACGTCACAGATCTTGCAGTTGATAGAAATAGTTTCAAAATAGAGACACCTGCAATAAATCATAATTTTGACTTTACTTAAACCTAAATAAACCTTTTAATAAACCTTTCAATTGTCCCTGCCACATTAATGTTTATAACTTCCAATATTTTCTGAGTATGACTTGCTCTCAGTGTTACATTAAGGTTAATTGGTAGTGCTGTGGAATCAGTGACAGAAAACATCTTTGTATTTAAATGTGGAACAGAGGTACAAACTTTTTGAGCAAAGGTAGCCACACATCCATACAAAGGGGATACTGCTGCACATTGTTTTTCATTTAAAAAGATGACAATAATGCAAAAACAGTCAGCACTTGATATATATGCTAAAAGACTAAAAACCTCCACTTTATGAGCACCCTGTAGCAATGAGTCATTTCCTCTCTTTTGGTGTCTTCTTTTCCATGTGTAGAATTTACATTTAAAGCTAAATAACTACTTTAGCTTCAATGTTTTCATTCACTGTGAATTCACATGTTCTATTATTCCTTAAACAGCAAAGTTCAGAACACCTTGGTGACTGTAAATATGTTTAACTGCCAAAAGTCTCAGTACATTTACTAAAGATTAATTAAGGAATTTATAAGTGGGAATTCATACTTAATGTAAGAATATTAAAAACAAATCCAGAAAGCATCTTGAACAATGCTGCGTTTCACTGGTGAGCTACAAATGTACTATTTAATAAGCTGCTCTTTATACATGTTAATTCATTTTATACATAATTAATACAGGAGTTATAAAATATTATAGCTCTAAATATTAAGCATACACACACAATATTAAAGTTTAGCAATAAAGGGACATTTCATGCAGGCATTATACTTTGTGGTATTGACAAATACTCTAAATATTTCATTTTAGTTTGCTTTATTAATACTTTATTAACTCTTTATATCTAATAAAGGTGTGTAAAAACATTCATAAACAACACCTTAGTATAACAATACCTCAGTATATTTTTTCTATAACCTTATAATTCAGATTTTTCAAGCATAGAACAGAAATATAAACTAATTATTTTTCAAGTCTGCAAATGAATTCCTGCCCAAACAAAAGAACAAAAACAAAGAAACAAAAGTAAGAAAAATTAAAAAATTAAATTTGGTTCTAGTTCTAATTTTAAAACATTAAATAGATTATACAGACATTAAGATTTTCTTGTGACCAACTGTTCTTATGTTTTTGTTATTCTAAAACATTTATGGAAAACCTTTAAGTTGAACAAACCAGTATGACATTTCATAATCTTCCAAATTGATATTCAATTCACATTTGACTGGGAACTTGAATCACATTCGTGTAACATGGAATTTGTATCATGCTACTGTATATACACGAGTGCTGACTGTGATGGAAAAAAATTATTACACAGTAATGACTGATTTCACAGTGGTAACTGAGTAACATCTACTTACTGATTGGTTTAAAACCAGTGTATGCGCAGGACACAAATATGTTATCTACTTTGCAGTGTGTCTTTCCACACATTGAGAATTTAAGACCTTCCCACTGTCAGACATAGAATGACTTTATTACTACCACCCGCAGTCCATAATCATATGTTCTTTGTCCCAACCAAGTCTTCTATAGCAGCCTTCACAACAGAGGCTGTAACACAATGTTTTCTGATGTGGAGATGTATACTGAATGCACTATATAGACTTCCTTTGGAATTTTGCAGGATTAGAAACAGTATAAAAGAATCATATATGAGATGCTATAATTTATTTTAGAAAACTGAATAGGAGAATAAAATGGGAGTCTTGGAAATGACTTGTCTCTTGACTGAAAGGCTGATGATTTAGGGAAAAATCTCCAAACATTGGAAAAATAATTGGTATATTACGATGAGATTATAAGTGATAGTATAAATATTCATTATAGAAAATTATTAAACAACGAAATCTCTCATTTTTCATAATTTACTTCTAGCAAGTGGGATGTACTTCAGATTTATAGTTTGATATTTAGTTGGATACTAATTAATGCATTTCATTAAGTAAAGCGCAAGCTGGTAAAAAAAAAACTCATACTAATTTTTGCCTCTACATACAACTTGAACGTATAATGTATCACATTTCCAGTGTTTGTTTTCTGACATACCTCCCTTTAAAAAGACCATTTATTGTTTTCTGTGACAGACGATGTTTATTAGACGATGTCATTACTATTTAAAACATTGTAGAGACAATCATTGTAAAATCTATACATGTCCAATCAATTGAAAAGAATATTGGCTGGAAGTCTTGTTCAATAACTGGCAAAAATACGGTAAATAAACAACCATATACAGCATACACATATATATTGGGAAACTGCAGAACTGGGTTGAGGTTTTTGCCTCACAAGGCCATAGGGGACAATTTACTATTGATGCCGATTACTAATCTCAGAGCCTGTTTAACTCACATTCAATTCAGCAGTTTCCTGATATGTGTATAAATATAATTGTGCTTCACCTGAAAGCCGACCTTAATGGATTGATGAAACAAAACATCAATTGACTGAAATGTTCAGCAAAAAGCAGCCTGACATGTTTTGTAATTAGCAGAGTAATTAGTTTTAGTGTTTTTAACTGGGAAACAGATTTGACCAAAGCAAGTTAAAGGGACTTCACATGACAAAATATACTGTACCTTCAAATAATACCAAACATTATGTATACAGGATATCAACCTGACCAGAAGTGTGAAATGTACCATTGTAGTTTATATTAAGGAAAGGGAAAGTCTAAAATTTCAACACTTTGCCACTACTTTGGACAAAGAATGTTAAGTAGCTGAGATGCTTAATACGGTATTACTAAAAGCACTTAATGCTGTAATTAAATGTAAAAGTGTTCTATGATGACTGCGAGAATTGACCACAGGGAACCTGTGACATTGAATTAGTAGTACTGTGAGTTAATGTGTAGGAACACACATTGCCACTTATCCCACAAGTTGATTAGAATGATGTTGACATGGATTCAGATTCATGTCCCATGCTCTCAAATGACAAGGCCTCCCATCAGAAAACACATGTATACATTGTCATTTCCTGCCTGTAATTGCTTGGATCTAGGTTTGTGTGGATAACAATGGATGTGGATCAAAACGAGAAACCAGAGTGAAAAGTAAGGAAGTCATACGAGAAAGGTAGAAAAACCGAGACTTACACTTGCATCCTCCACCTTCTCTCGCCGTTTCACTTTATGTGTCTCGAAATCCTCCATCAGGGTCTGCATGAAGTTCTTTGGACGCTGGCTACCCCCTGATTCGTCACTGCCCTGGTCTGAGAGAGGAGACGGCAGAGGACCTTCTGACGAGGGGGAGGTAGGTGGGACAGATCGAATTTTTTCAATCTTCCCTGCAAACGAGAGAAACTGTTAGTTATAAATTATCAACCTGCAAGATTAAGCATAGTCTTTAGCGCAGAAATTTGGGCGTCGTTGGGATACATACAGTAGGTTTGCCTTTTTACAGTGAGCACAAGTGACACTCAGCTGGAAGAATGGATTCAAGTGTCTGCAATCCGAGTCAATGTCTCCCATTGCATTTGTTTTGACACCTTCTTAACTTCACTCTCTGTTATGCCTCTTTTTAGCTCTTAGTTTTTCAACTTCATTTTTACTTTACAGACTCTGTGCCACATCATGTCAGTTATGATCTAATTTAAGGGTATGATCTGAATACAGTAGACAAACTCTGTTATGATTGCCTGAGAGACAGAGATTAATGTATAGGAAGTCAAGCTCTATTAAGAGCACACAGGTTTGTCTTAATTTAAATATTTTTATATTATATATTTTTATTATCATATTTTACATTTATTTCTGCTTTTGTTTTAAAGAAAACACCTGGCAATCTGAGGCTTTTCAATTTTGTATAATTTTTGGAATGTTAGACACTCTGTCTATGATAGATAACTCTTCTCAAACCCAGTAAAAATGTGACTTATTCTGAGTGCTTTAATTTTATTCTCATTACGTTTTAACACATAAAGCTTAAATGTTGAAAATAACATTTTTTGCAAACCTGAAAAACTATTATTAATATAAAAATTGTTCTAATTAAGGTTTCATTTGAATTTTACGAACACAGCCTACACTAAAGGTCCTACAAATGCAATGAATCAAAAGAAAAATAATTCTGAAACACATTTAAAATGTTTTGTTCATCTTCCGAAATGAAATCCTGAAAAGGAAAAACAAGTTCTATGTTTACATTAAAGGCCATTTTGCTGGCAGGCAGAGTACAACATAATCTTTATCATTATTAAGGATATTGGAATGATATTTACAATGGGTCTCATACAGGAACTATAACAGTTTTCTTTATCAACTTCAAAACAGAAAGGCTTAGATGGCCTAAGAGATGAATAGTAATCAGAGTACGGAAGTCATAAGAATTGTATATACAATTCAATTCCTGTAAATGGAAGAATTTAATTCTTCTTCTAGGTGACTATTTTAGTTTTAAACAGAAGAGTGTGAGGGGACCTGATTCATGTATTCAAAATCCTCCAAGTATTCAGTTATCGTCAGAGTTAACCAGATGAATTCTTCAGAATCAACATTAAATCAAGAATGACAGGATGCATGTAAGAACTACTGGGAAATGGAAATTTTTACAAAAATGGGTGTGGACGCCAGGAGCAAGCCACACAGCCACATTGTTAAGGCTGACACTCTGGATTCTTTCAAGAAAGAACTTTCAAGTTTAGATCCTTACATTAATTAACAATAAAAATGGATCAAATTGCCTCCTCCAATTTGTAACTTGTGTTACATTCTAGGACATGCAGTTAAATTTAAGGGTAATATTTAAATTATCAGCCTGCAAGATTACGCACAGTCTTAAGCACAGCGGCAAAGATGTGAATTTTTAGTTGTAATTCAAATTAAACAAACATATAAAAGCAGTTAACCTTATATTACATTTTTACATACTGTATGGTGCTCTGAAAACATTGGATGTTTTACAATGGAAGGAAGGATTAAACATAAAAGGTGAAAGGAAAACATCCCTATGAAAACTGAAATTGTTTTGCTTTGCTCTTTTACTGTCAATCAAAGCACAATACTGTATAATAATTCAGCACAAATTGCAATCTAATCAAACTTGTAACAAATTTCCAGCAGTTAAACTATGTAAATCAAGACTCAGCTCTCTTTTACCCAAACGAGGTAGAATTGATTCATAATGTTTTAATAAAATCCCACATTAATGTATTGTATTTCTTACTACTACCACCAGAGGTCACAGTGACTTTAAGGCTGATGTGAGCGATGAACAAAAATGTCACATTTGGATTGGCTTTTTTATTGTGTAACATCCAAAGCCAAAAGTTTTTCAAAGGGATACACAAACTGCATATCCACTTATGATGTGCACCTACAATCTTCTGGCTCAGAGCAATGAGGTCAGGGATATCAGAACCCCTCACTATTCAGAATGAGCCAATGAGCTGAAGTAATAATATGATGGAGGAAGGGATGCAAAATGATGAATGCAATGCACAGGGTGTTATTTAAATATTAATTATAATTAATATTATAATGATATAATATTTACTTGGAGTTTTGGAGGGTAAGCTCTTGCTCTCTAATTTTCTTCATACTATTACATTTGTTCTCAAAAGGGGGATTTAGGACTTGCTTTGCAAATATAAAGCTTTAGCATTATGTGATAATTTATTTTTAAATGCCTGTTTGTATTGATCAAGGCAATAACCAGGCTTTTCAAACTATCCACAGACAAGATGATGCTTATTTGATAACCCCTGTGACGTGCCCTGCTCAATCCAGTCTAGACAGTTGTCATACTGACGCTCTAGGGAGAGAGACCTTTGGTTGATTCCTGGAACCAAGAATGTACTGTACTTCAATTATCATTACCAGCTGAGGAAAAGAGAAGTATTTTGCAGAAGATCACAGTTTTTGTGTGTCTTCACTGGATTTCCTATTAGCATATGCATAAATTCTTTAACAGCACAACATAAAAAAAATCACATCTACAGTATGTCCATGTAATGCAAAACATCTAAAGTGTATAAACTGTTCAATTAACATTGTTTTATGGCATCATCATTTAATCCTCCCTCTTACTATGAATGACCTTAAAAGCAATATTTTTCATTTTGAAGAAATTCTTAAACATGCAATTGAAATATGCTGGCAACTGCCACAAAGCCATTTTTTGGGTGAAGAAGAAAAGAAAAAGCAGTGATTCATAGTGCCGGATACAGATGTCTTCATTCCAAGGCAACAGATCTAATCTGTTGGAATGTAAAATTAACTAAGTAGTGAATAATGGACAATATGAAGCTAAATATTGGTATTTCCTGGAACAATAAACCAGTGATTGTATGCTATTCTTTTTTTATTAAAAAATACTTGTGATTGGTTTGAAAAAAAATCAATGGAAACTCAAAGATGAACCTTCGTAGATTATTACTGTAAATTAAGAATTTAGTCATAGTTATCAATAAATTAAATTGTGTGAATGAAGGGTTTAAATGTTTAAATCTATAAGTAAAGTAACTGTCTTCCATGCATCCTCCTCAGTTTTTTTCCCTGTACAGAACTAGGTGAGGTTTGCATTCTAACCATTTGATTCCTTCTTTCCTAAAGATTGTTTGGTTTGCATTTTTCCAAAAGTGGTTTACTGCAGGTTGTCCCGTTGTTAACATTGCTGCTGAGGATAAAAATAGATAGGTTTTGAATCACTGTTGGTTTTATAATGGTTTCACTAGGAACAACAACATCCAAGAACTGAATGCTTTGTGAATGCTTGGGATAAGTTTAGCTTAACTCCCTTGGTAAATGGGTAGCTCACTGGCCATAGGATAAGGAGGCTTGAATCCCAGTCAGAAGGAGTGAACCGAGGGACAGCTGGAAGGTGGAGATGAAGAGGAGGAGGGATGCTTCAGAGGAATGCAAAGGGAGGCAATTGAGTTGAGTGTACCGTGTACCATATGTAGTTTATTCTGTAATGGTGGTGATTAGGTACAGCTGTGTGAGATTGACTTGTCATTGTTATCCCTCCCAAACTTCAGTTACTTTCATTGAATAAAATTATTAAATGGTTGTCGGTTTTGATGAAACATTGAGCTACAAGAAAGAGCAGGCAAGGCATGTTATGCTCTGTGGCAATGCTTCTCAAGCTGTGTGCCATGGCACACTGGTGTTATGTGGAAAGGTCTCAGGTGTGCCATTGAAAAAGAAAAGAACACGTTTAAAACATGAGGGTCAGGAGATACTTTCCCTTCTTGAACCAGCTGTGTACTGCTGTACATCATTGTAACAAGCTCATAGTGAACAAATTCAAGTCCAAAAAGTGATGTGAAATATTTCTTGGTTCTTTGTGTCACTTTGAATTAAATATAATTTATTGCACTATGAGTACTGATTATTATAAAATAATTTTGTGTGCTGCAAAAAGATTTTGTTGTTAAACGTTTGCCATGAGCTGAAAGGTTTGGAATCTAGGGATCTATGGTAAACAAAGAATGTACACTAAGTAGAAAGCCATTGTATTTGTGTTGCAAAGTCAAAGTTAAAAAACAGCTTTTAAAGAGATACTGGATATTACCTGGTGCTGTCTTTCCTGTGAGTGTTAATCTTGCAGGCAAGCTACCACTTTTCTTAATGGGGCTTGGAGCGGTGCTCAAGCTCTGTCGTTGTCTTCTCAGCTCTTCTTCCCGTTCTTGGGCAGCACGGATCTCCTCCTCAATCATGGATAGAGTTCTTTGCTTCTTGGAACGCAACTTGAAGGGCCCAGCGCTGACCTCTGTCTCTTGTGCCCTCGTTGCTGAGGCTGTACTTCTGAGCTCAGCTGCCTGAGAGTATTTGCTGAAGTAGCTAAACTCTTGCCGGTCGTTTTTAGGAGGGGACTGGTTGGAGCCAATGACCAGAGGTGTAATGGTTTCTGTAGCATCTACTGTTGTCTCAACTGTAATCTTTGGAGCTTGGCCTCTCTTTTCCTGCATTAAAGGTGACACCTGGCATGATTCAACATTTCTGTTTTCCTGCATTGAAGTTGACAACTGAGATGGCTCATTGTCTGTCTTTTGTTGCAATGGAGATGAGACCTGGGGTGTCTCAAAATTAGACTTCTCTTCAGAGGATGAAAATGGGTTTTCAGTGACTTCCGCATGCTTTTCTGTGCTGAGAGCTGGGGTCAACTGCTGTGCTTCCAATTCATTTGTCTGTTGAGCAATAGCTTGCTGGATTGCATTTTGGACCAAGATACCCGCATGGTATTCCAGCTGGTCCTCTGTCAGAATGGCTCCTTGATAGGAAGACTGAAGTACAGAAACACTGTGTTCATTGGGTGATTTGGCTCCCCCTTCCATTTTGCCATCAACTGGTGTTGTGACTTGTGGGGTTGATGGGAAAGAGAAATCTCCTAGGGAGTTTTCCAAAAAGGCATTCATGGTCTCATTGGAAGCTCCACTATCACTCACATTATCCATGCTAAAGTCATTAGACAGGGTCTCCAAGACAGTAGTGTCCTGTGACCTGAGAGAGAGGTCATCTAATCCTGAATCAATCTCCTCTGGATGGTAGGATGTATTCACTGACTGTTGTAAAGTATATATTTCGGAATCTTCATCTTTCAATATAGTCATTACTGCTCGGGCACATGTAAAATCTCCATCTTCCATCCAATCCTTGTTGCTTTCTTTCACATCACTGGGTGTAGATGACTCTTTTACATCTGTGTCTTCTGGAATGCAATATATCTTCTCTGCTTTGACTGTGGTTACTTCGCTGACCTCCTCATGCTCAGGTTTGACTTGGCCTTTGATAGGGCTTTCCACTGTTATGGAGCTGGTTGCTTTCTCCACATGGGTAACCTCTGGTGCTCTGGAAAATGGTTTGGCAGAATAAAGTTTGGGAGCCACGGTTCTTTTTGGAGCAACAGGCTGCTTGGAGTTTTCCATCAACAAAAACTGCTTCCGTGCTGTTGAGAAGTCAATCTGTTTTGTGACAATGTCTTCCTTGTTGACTGTGGTAGGCTCTGGTGGCACAATAGAGGCAACTGTCTGCTTAGGTGATGTTTGTGGCACATGTAATATTTCAGGCTTCTTTTGCTTACGTTCTTCATACTTCTTATATGATTCTAACTGATCAGCGTCTAGCTGTTCTTCCACTGTCTTCTCTTGAGGAGGATTCCACCATTTGGCAGCAATTCCAGGGTTTTTCTTGACTGCCTGGCTCTTAATTAGCTCCCTCCTCTCCCTCTCTAGCTCTGCGATCTCCTCTGAGGGCCGGATTTTCTTTACCCGGATGCACTCCTTCTCTAAACTGCTGTCAAAGAGTTTGGATGGCTTCTTCTCTTCTTGGAAAGCCCGTAGCTCAAACCGGGCCTCTTTCTTGATGGTTGTCAAAACTGGTTCACCTGACAATTTCTTGTAATCCTGCTCATCTATTCCCGAGTGACCATTGGGCTTCACCTGGCTGGAATCTTGGTTTTCTAGAAGGGGCATTGGCCTCCTCTCTACTAATATAACTTCATTGGTAAATGGTGATGACCCACCAGAAACATGTACAGATGGTCCTGAGCCCTCAATGTTGATTGCATTTGGTTCAGGAGAAGAGGTTCCATTCAAAGTGCTCTCAGTAACTGAATCACAGCAGTTGGCTTCCAACACCTCATCAAGATAACGTATCTCCTTGGCAACATCACTATCTAGTGACTCATGTCTGTTTTTCATGCCATTTTGGCCACTGCTGGGAATGCAGTTATGCTGATTCTCTGACTGGGATTCAGAAAAGGGTGATTCACATTCCATTTTGCGTTTGCTTCCAGTTGTAACGCTGACAGAGTCGAAGAAACTCACACTCTTCAAGGGTCTTTCCTTCTTCAGCTCAGTGTCATCCTCTGTGGTTCTGGAGGAAGATTTCTGAAAGACATCAAAAGTGAATATCAAAGTTATATTATGGCAAATCAAAGTCTAATAATCAATTTACAGATCCTATTTTTGCAGAATTTGTGCTTTGTTAAATTAATTTTCTTTGACAGAAATCTTCTTTGTCTTGTCCATTACAACCTGCAGTGTAAAATAAACAATGCATGAAGGTACTGTATGCAGTGAATGAAGAGACATTCAATTACTTTTCAATTAATTCAATACTTGATCATGCCTGAAACTTTGACTTCAGTATTCTTTTTATTGTAGATGATTTTAGAATTAATTTGGCTTGTGATATGTAACAGCATTGCATGCAGACAGATGATACACATCTAGTCTTTGTTAATTATAGCTGCACTCAAAATCCTCTAAATAGCTTTACACCTCCATGTCACCAGCAGACGTCACACCTTGTAACCTCTCCCTGTCACAGATGTTGGTGGTACAAATTAGATAACCCACATACACCAATGGTTAATCCTCTTTTGTAACTAATAAAAGCCCGCTGTCAAAACAACTCTTCTGTTTAATAGAATTGCATCAGAACATGCTGTACATTTTCCATTGATGGTCTTATTATAGTGATATTTGATATTGTAATCATTAGGATTACTTTAGTTCAGGTGGGTAGCTGCGTCAGCATGCGTAGTCTGCAAAGGAAGAAGGCTTCACAGCCGAAACGTTGTGTTTTCTCTCTTCTCTTTTCAGCATGGAATAAACATATTACTTGTTCCTTATTAGGATTACTTTGCTTGTTTGGGTATATGGTGAAAATGGAAATATTATATCAGACATACTTGTTGAAACAATACTATCTACTATATGTGTATGGCTGGGTAGAAAATCAATTCTAAATATTAGCAAACAGAAATGTATTAATTATTGCAGTGAAATTAAAAACTGGTATCTATTGACTCATCGGTGCATAGTAAGGATAACTAATGTCTAGAAAAACATTCAATACAAACCCATCCAATCCCAGCAGTAGCCAACCAGTTGAGTACTGCTTTTTAAGTAATTCAGAAAAACACTAGACAGTATGACCTGAACTTTGATCCAAATATGATTTGTCCTGATTTGATCTTCAAAAACCTTAAAACTCCAACAAGCAGGCCTTCAATAGCATAGAAAAAGAATCTGTATGGGAATAAGTCTAGAAGTGTTTTGTTAATATAAAAAGAATAATAGCAGTAATAGGAGTAAGGTGATTAATTTGTTCTGGATATACTGAGTATTACATAGGATATGGCATTTTTAAATCACTTGCCTATTTCCTTCACAGTTTGCTTTATAAAGCAGATGTATAATTTTCACTCAGAAACTATGTAAACTTCTTTTTGTGTTTTGCTCCCTCTGGAGAAAGTCATACTTTTCTATAATTCAGGAATCTGACACAAAAAGATTCTTGTTTATTGTAACTCTCAGGGCCTGAAGCAGTGTCATCCTCTTCCTTTATATACCCTTTAAAAGAAGAAGTGTCCTTAATTCTAAAATACAAAGCATGTATTGCAAATGTATCTTGAGAAATGTTCTTGTGGGTGAAAAAAATGCAGGGGACTAAATAATGATTTTAAAACAAAAGATAAAAGAACAGTATGTCCTATGTTAAAATTAGACATTTATGTACAGACCTAAATTTCAGAACTATCTGAAATTAAACAACAAACATAAGAAAGGCAAGTCTGTCTTATGGTGTATTGTTTTTCTTAGATTCCTGTGACAGCCCAACCACAACAACAAAAAATACTTAACCTTTTTTTAAATAAAAAATATGTATCATATGTATCATGATCTCAGCTTACAAGTAAAGAGGAAATGTGAAATTGTGATACAGCTCAAGTTGCAGTTTTACAGTGAAATCTTCTAAAATGGGCAACCCTGTTAATCCAGTTTCCTAGACCTATTGTTAGGGTGTACATTTTTCATGACCTATTTTTTAATTGTGACTCCGTCCACCAGTCTCAAGATGTTCATGCAGCTTCTTAGTAAACAATGTAATTAGCAGTTTCTACACTTAAATAACTTAAATTATATCATTGAAATTGCATCTGCTTGCACACATCAGCAATTCTGGAGAACTGTTCATTTTGCTGGTATGGCTGAAGAGATGGTTCTTCATTCATATGTGACATTGAAGTATTCCACTTTCATTCTTTTATTTTTAACACAGAAACAGTTAAATTTAAATTTGGGGCTTCCTTTTGTGATGTTACGTTTTCTTCTCTATGTTTTGTTTTATAATCTATCATCAATAGGTTATAAAAAAAGTATCTCTTGAAACATGAGAGGAGCTTAAGTGTAATTAATCCATAGTATACTAAGATTAAATTTACTATTAGAAAAATGTATTCAAATGGAATAGAAATGGTCAAAGAATGTTTGCTTAAACAGTTACTGCTCGTGCAGTGAATCACAGTATTATTATTTGCAGTACATCAAAGGATTATTCATTTAGTGTTTTATTGCCACTGTTGTAAAAACAAGTGCAATGTACAGTAACAGCTTGTTTGTGGGATATTAGACTGCATTTCATCAAGGAGCATACTCAAGCTCTTGTTGCCGTCCCACTTTACACAAACTTAAAATGTCTCTTTAAACTGTTCATTGGCTAAAGCGCCCCAGTTACAGCCAACAGGAGCTCTTGAAGGAGAAAAAGAACAAGTATCCCCCCTTGTGGTAATTACAGACACTCTTTCTGTTGGTGTTCTACATACCTTTTGGAAGAAAGCAATCAGTATAACAGGGATAAAAAACAAACAGCTTTCACAAGAAGGGAAGCAGGATGAAGCAAATAGCTAATTATCTTCTAAAGGTCTCTTTGGTTTGTTTACCCATAGGGCAATGATGAGGCCTGGTTCCCTGGATTTTGTAACTATAGCAACAACTTATGGACAAGCAAAGGAAAGGTTGTTTAAATTTAGGACTAAAAATAACTTCCTATATGAGAGTCATCATTGTGCTTTCTTTTATTATTTTTTGTAGCCATACTATTTTTGAAAGCTGATTCACAATATGACTATACTGTATATGAGGACAACAGAAAAGCCCTAAAATACCGAAATAGAAAGGAAAATGAAATAATAAAATGGGACATATGACTGTCCTCTAATAGCATTCTTAGGTATTAAGAACAACGTTTTGTGGTATTATTATCTGAGGCTGTTTTTTTTCCCAATTTTTTCCCAAGCAATATACTGTACAGTAGCATGCAGATTGCTTAAAAGTGAGTTCTCAGTAAAAATGTTTTGAATAACTACTGTAATGATGTTTTCAGCAATGATTTAATGTATGTCACAGCAATGTCTTACTTTAAAATGATTTCAAAGTCATGCTTAGGGAAAATGGAATTCATGGAATTTTTCTTAATTTCCATGTGCCAGATGCAGACTGCCAACATCACACTTTTCCACACTTGTGAAAATATGGGGCAAATCAATTGCATTCAACCTTTAGAAATGGCTTCCCTTCTTCAAAAATACAACTGGTGCTTAAAACTGGGAACATATTAATAAAGAATCCTTTAAATTACAGTTTGTAACAGAAATGTTTTGGAAGACACTGCAATATTAGCAAATATGCTGCATATCCCATAAAGAAATGTTCTGCATAAACTTAATTCCAAGCAACAGTATTTTTTCTGTTTGCACTTAGAAATTCATTGTATGTATTTCACTTTTTTTCTGGATGGCTTCTATGCAGAGTTCCATTATTTAAGAAAATGCATTTCTTTCTTTGTCCTACACATTCTGCAGCAAAGTCACATAGGACAGGAAAACAGGGCAGCCACTTGAGACTGCCTGTTCCATTTTCTTTCAGCTTTTGTAACTAATGTATTAAGCACATGGTTGGATAAATTATTAATCAAATAAGAAGTTCTTTTTATAGCTGAAGCTGTCAAATTGTAGATGTGTGGAAGACCACATACTAAGAATGTCCATTGTGGTTCAGAGTGCTTTTAACCTGCAGGGGGTCTCTTTAAAAGGCCATGTCCTAATTGGGTTAGAATTTCTTTGTAACCTCAAGGGAAACTGCACATTATTCTGACTGAGACCCTCCTGTAGATAATACCCTAATGCATTTCTTAGTGAAAATGGTTCCTAAATGAATTGGATGTAGCCAATGTAGCCATTGTCATTTTACTACTTACTTAATACCTTACTATTAGCTTAGTGCAAATGGAGACAACTGTATTTTATGTTTGTGTGACTGCTGAGAAAGATAAAAGAAAAAGTCCTTTCATGTTCCTTTTTTACAGAATTGTTTCTATAACAGCAGACAAAGACTTAAAATGTGAAATCACAACCATATAATTTATTTGTATTGTGGTATTTTAGGAAATGTTACGCTTGTTGTGACTGTAGTCTGTATCAAACCCCCTTCTGTTTAAATGCATTTAAACCTGCCACACTTTCAAACCAGTTATTTCTAAACAATAATATTGAATTGACTTGTCAGTTAAATGTCTTGTTTTCCATCCGATCATATCTGAAGCATTGCAAGAGTAACTTACTTTGAATAAATCAATAACTTGAATTAATGTGCACATATACTTTTCAGTTTAAATTATTTCCTAGGAAAATGCCCTTGATGTCCATTTGATCGTTGGACCTGTTTAGTTGTTATTAATAATGGCAACAATATAGGTCAATAAAAATGCCAGATAAAAACACTGTTCTGATACAGAATATTTTCTATTGAATCATTTCTATCAATGTTTTAGTACAAATATTCCCTCACTGTCTAGAAACATTAGTACATAAAGAACTGAACTGTTTAATTACATTAGTTGAAACAGCAAATTTAAAATGGTGAAATAACTAACTACACACATAGATCTTTTCTCAGAGGACAGATGCACCTTCATTCATAGCCTCATGGTCTGGGTATGGTCTAATACACACAATTAAGTGTTTACTAAAGCTTAAGAGCTTCCTGTGTATGTAATATTTTAATTTTTGGTCTTTTACCATTGGCTTTTCTTTTTGAATAATGGTTGCTCATGAATGTGTAATTCAGTAGTTGTTGTTCCAGCCTCTTGAAATGCCATAGACTCTTGGTCAGTGAAGTGACCCATTCTCTGTCAGATGAAGCACGAAGAAGCAGGTGGAGATTGATAAGGTGCAGCTGATCTTGAACACAAGTGAGAATGGCAGTGGTCTAGGCTTTTTCTTTAATCATTGATTAGAACATAGAATTGGCAAGCACAAGGAGGCCATGAATCTCACCAAGATGTTGCTTGAAAGATACTGTATGATGGTATTGACTTTGACAGCTTGGCTGTTTAGTTTGTTCCAAATTCCCCACAACCCTTCATATGAAGAAATGCCTCCTGTTCAGAATTTAAATGTACTTCTGCTTACTTTCCCACTTGTGTCCTCTGGTTTGTGTTTTGATGTTGATTCATAAGTCCTTAGGTTTTACTTTGTCAGTGCCTTTGGGGATTTTGATACTTGAAACAAGTCCCCTTATATACTTCTCTTCAAACTATATTCAATTCTCTAAGCCATGCAAAAAGGAATATTTGTCTCAATGCAGTGAGTTGCTCTACTCTGTACTGATTCCAGATCATCAATATTTTTGTATTATGAGGAACAAAATTGAACACAATATTCTAAATGAAGTCTTACTAGTGCATTGTACTATTTTAACACAAGATCCCCCCATTGGAATTTTGTCTTAGTATCTTAGTATTCTGTTTGCATTTTTATTTCTTAACAACATTTTCTGTGAGCAGAAAATGCGGTTTCCTCCTACACACCTAAGTCTGTCATAGGTAGCTGCATATTCATTGATGGCAGTTTGTCCAATACATATAAGTTGATCAACTGATTTCACCTTTCTACACGTAATAAGATTAAGTTAATTTCAGTGTACGCTTAAATGTGTTTTGTGCTCATTTCTAATGGGTTAAAGACAGTTCTTTAACCTGGTGCCTTTCTAAATTTCCTGTGTTGGCAACAGTTTAAGAGAAGGAAAGTCACCTTTCTCTCTTATTTGTTTATATGTTGGCCCAGACTGCCTTTTAAAATGGTTTTGTCTGTGTGATAGACAAACATGGTATCAGAAAACACACTCCCATCTGCCAGAAAGACATTATATCCTGCAGCAGTTCATCTTTGAATAAAAAAGCACATTGAACACTACATAACCATAATAAAATATTTACCAAAGATTTTCCCAGTCCCAAATATTGGTTATCAGATGTATTTTTGCATATTTCCTGTCACATTACACATTTTGTATTGCTTTTTAACTAATAAAGAAGAGCAAGACTAAAGCTCTATTTGGTTTCTAGTTTTCTGCTAAAGATACAGGTATAAAGTAACTGATTCAAACCAGAGACTTTATCTGAGTCTAGCCATCTGACTCTTTTAGACTGTGTCAAACGTAACTAGATATAGCTAAAATTTATGTTATATGAGGGAGCTCTTTGCAGAACATACAGTACATCTGTTACAATTTTATTCATTCCAGATAGTCTTCCTATTAGACAGCAAAACATGAAAATAATAGTATGTACATGAAAAAAGATATTAATGTTTTGTTTAGACTATTATGACCTTAATCTAAAATATGGTGTATTCAGTATTAATTACAATGTGTACAACCTGTAAAATATTCATTAAAAGTGACATTTTTCCAAGAAATTATGGGTTTCAAACTTCAGGTAGCACTGCTTTTATTTGTTGTTTTTGGGAAAAGTAAATAAATACTTTGATGCTTTCTTATTTTCTTAGTGAACATTTGTTAGGTGTGTACTGCCTTCAAATGCAGTAAAATATGCCAAGTGAAGATTAGGTAAGATAAGAGAGATAATTTAAGACCAGGGGCCATGGCTATCAGTTATAAACAAACAACTGTTAGACATCAACATTTTACAGACTTGACAGCTTCATCAACTATTACTGTTGTAATTGAGGGTTTCAATATGGCTTCCAACACACTCCTGATGTAAGATCACATCAAGATGGTGCAGGAAACTATATATAATTTACCAAGATAATGCACATATTTTAACTTTATTTAACTAAATTCTTAAGTTTGTGCCTTTCATGTTCATGGAAGATTAGACACTGTGGAGTAGACACTACCTCAGCATTTCACTAAGCTGAAATCTAGAAAAGAATATTTGCTGTAACTAGAATCTTACCATTAGTAGCCTTTTCCCACAAAGACTTAAAAGATGTTAAACATTGTTTACTGGTTTTGTGATGTGCTGGAAAATGTTAAACAGGAGTAAAAATGAAATGTGTTAAAGACTAAAGACTAACTCCACTTTACAGCCTAACTCGCCGATAGTGTCAATTCTGTCACAAAAATCCAAACAATCCAACTTCAGTTCATGCCCAGCCTAAGACCTCCTGACCTCACAGTGATCTGTGGGTCACATAAACACAATTAATTGCCTTGAGAAAAAAGTAAAAATGCTTGAAGGCATATAAACTCTTTACAATAATAAACAAAAGAACAACTAAACAAACACTAAAACGTATTTGAAAATTAGGTCATATTTTTGGGAGGTTTTGTAGTAATTATAGCCAGAAAATGCAGATGTCTAAATCAGAAACATATCTTGATAATATTAGTTACTGAATGTTAGGATCTCTCTTAGGAAAGCAGCAGTAAAATTTAAGCAAAATACTTAACCAGTGGCCTACATTTAAAAATCCAAAGGAACAAGTAATAGGTTTATTCCATGCTGAAAAAAAGAAGAAAGAAAACACAATGTTTTGGCTGTGAAGCCTTCTTCAGGTGTGAGCAGCCGAAGAAGGCACCACAGCTGAAATGTGTTTTCTTTCTTCTCTTTTCAGCATGGAATAAACCTGTTACTTGTTCCTTTGCAGCCTATGCATGCTGACGCAGCTACCCACCTGAACTACATTTAAAAATGTTCATGTAATCTGTCTCTCAGTATGGCACAAGGACTTGGTATAGGGTATTTCATAATTTCAGCAGCATTGTAAACAAGATTCTTTAAACGACCCCGTGGTTTCTTATCTGTCTAAGTTTTGTAGCCACTTGGATTTACAGGTGCAGTTTTTATACAGTAATCTGATAAATAAATCTAGGTTGAGTGCTGAAATAAACTGTTGGAAAATATACAGTACTATATACAATATTTTCACAAGATAGCAGTATAATGATGTAAGAGGACTCTAATCAAAACCCTAAAGATACTGGTAATCGCAAAGTCTAAAATAAGCACTTAATGTTTTATGAATCTTGAAGCCTGATTTAAGTTACATGCTAAAAAATTGGTTCCCAATATATTTTATACAATTTATTTGAAAACTACTTATTAAGTGACCCAAATCAGATTTTAGAAAACACTTTTAGACCTAATTCTTATTTTGCCCCTTTTGAGAATTTATCTGGGTTGATTATGTTTTCCAGGTTTTGCTTCCACTAAACTAATTAATAATTTAGCCTAGCTCTCAAAGAACTGTGGATTTCCAGTTACTTATAAAGCTTCATAATTTCGAACTTAATATTAACCAGGAAAACTGAAAAGGTTTCATTAAACCAATCACTCTTTCAATAATGGACTTAATTAAGTACGAATGCAGTTTTGTTAAAAACCAGAAAACAGTGTATGCCATGGAAAGAGTTTGGGAATTCCTGCCATAGGAAATTGTTGGTTATCCACCTCAAGATAACCAACACATATCATGTTGTAATTTGGTATTGTTTGCTCCACCTATCCCCCCCCAAAAAAAAGATTTTTCTATTTATTATCGACGTGTAGGTCTAGTTCAATTCTTTGCAGACACAAAGCCTTGAAGCTACTTTTTAAATTGAGCCAGTGGATTTTATTAATTTAATAACAAAAAATAGGCATTTGGATATAATATTTTAGCACTTTTTTCACTTCAATAATCTTCACCAGTTAAACAGAAAGATACTGAACCTAGGCTCTGATGTGACACACCTCAAAGGAACTTAGAGTAACCAGCATATAACAATATTTCTTCTTGCTAGTCAAGTCATTTTAAGAAGGACAGTACATAGGTCTGCACAGAATGGATGAATAAACAATGGTATATTCAATGCAGTGAGACAAGAGAACAAGCCAGCCATACCACCATTGAGACTCACCTACTGTCAGGGATTCTGGCATTGTTTTGGGATGGCAGTTTATGGACACAATAAAACCAAATCCTGTTTATAATAAGAAGGAATTATTGTATGTACCGCCTCTAAGAAGATCATCATCTTGTTTATTTATTTCTTATTACTGTATATTTTCATTTCATACACTGTTCATTATAGATAGGGCAATCATTTGTGTGCAACACTATATGTTTACAGGTATTAATCGGTGACTATATGTGGCCACTTTCATGTATCCCTATTTATTACATAAGGTATTAAGTTTCTACAAATTAGATTTACTGAACATGCTGTAATGACCTGCTGCTGAGGTGGGACTGGCGGCAGATCTTGAGGCATAGAATGAACCCAAGTGCTGGGTGAGAGGCACCTGAGAAGGGGAAACCTGCAGACAGCGTGTGGTGAGCATGCAGGTAGGGTGGTGGTGTAGCCACCCTCGGGACTCAGAGAAGAGCATCACAGCGTAAAGAGAGACGTTGTGCTGTGGCGAGACCGACAACCAGGAAACAGGCACAGTCTGAAAATGTGGTCGAGCAGGCGGGGGTCAAAGCTAGTCACAATGAAACTAAGCATAGTCCAAACCACAAAGAGGAATTTTGGAGGCTTTGTCAGAGCAAAGTGAGGGTCAGATCCAGGGAACACGGTGAATCACAGAATCATAGTCATAATAACAAGCGGGGTCCAAAGCCGAGAAAACACAAAGAAGTAACCAACACAGAGTAACCAGCGTTCCTTGCTGCTCATCAGCCTAGGCAGACATGACACATGCTTCTTTGGAGGAAATAGTAGAGGGCCCAGTATTTGAGCCCTGTGGAACACCAAACGTAACCATGCCAAACTCAGATCTAAAATCACCAAGAGAAAAAAAAAACAAAGACTCTTAAAACCAACGATGCCAAGCAAACTCTCCAACCTTATAAGCAGAAAGTAATCATTTACAGGATTGAATTCAACGTTGACCCTAAGAGATTGATTAAAAATAGTGCACCCGTATCGATTTCTATGAGATGAACAGCAAATTTAACAAGGTCATTTTCAGTATGTTACCATATTTCAGTGCTATGTAATTGCTAAGCCAAAAAATTCAAAGGGCTCAAAAATGTTTATTTAGAGTGAGATGACTAATTGATCTAAACAACACATTCTAAAATATTTTCAAAAAAAGGCAAGGAAAAGATAAGCCAAAATGTATACATATTATGAACACCTAATGTACTGCACGCGTTTTGGCACTGCTGCAACTGCAGCTGTTTCAAAAGCTGCCAGTGCCACAGAGCCCACTGTGTTATAATGTGTACACCAAGGAGCATAGGGCCGAGTATCAAAAGCAAATGGAATACAAAGGGAATGGGATCCCATAAACAAGAAATGGGTTTCATCTGTGGTGCCAATTTGGTAAGTAATGAGTAAGTGTAAAATGAGATCAAGGTGAACCAGCAAAGTCAGACATACAAAAAGGCAGTACTGTGGCTTGCAAGCCAAGTAAGACTGTTATGTCAAATAGTTTTAAAAAATACTAGGATGGTTTTACATAAATGGGTAACATAAATGATGTAACAGGACAGTTTAGCAACTGTTTACTGGTATAAGACAGGAATATAAGATTTAAAAAAAATCTTCTTAACTACTTGAGGAAAATAGCTTGTGCTTGTGCTCCAGTTTATGTGAAACTGGCCTTCATACAGTAGATTGCAACTATCTGTATATTAAAACGGGTAAAAATTGCTCCCACATTTAAAAACATAGAGTGTTTTAATAAAAGTGAAAAAAGCCAGAATAAGACCAAAGTTAAAAATGAAAACAACTGAGTGAAAGGAAGCAGCCAAACACATGAGCTTACCCTATGAATTGGCTACATTACTCTGCTCTCCTCCCCACTGATAGCTGATGTGTGGTGAGCGTTCTGGCGCTCTATGGCTGCCGTCGCATCATCCAGGTGGATGCTGCACATTGGTGGTGGTGGAGGGGAGTCCCCATTACCTGTAAAGTGCTTTGAGTGGAGTGTCCAGAAAAGCGCTATATAAGTGTAAGCAATTATTATTATTATTATTATTATTATTATTATTATTATTATTATTATTATTATTATTATTATTACTCTCACAACCGGAAGTGGAAGGATAAAATTCAAAGATAAAAATGAGCTGCCACTGGGTAACAATATATAAGCAAATTGCTGTTAACCTGAGATGTCTAAATCTGAGGTGACTTTGTGTGGTGTTATATATCACAGGACATGCAATAGGTTTGCATTTTACAGTACATTTTCACACCATTGGGAGGTCTGCTCTTCAGATATTCTTCCTTAGCTCTGACAGATTGGTAACTCACTCCAAATGATCATGACCTAGATTTTGTACTCCCTGAAGCCATAGGTAAGGAATACAGAAAATTCTGGAACACATACGTGCAAATGTGTTATAGCCAGAACAGAACCTTGAAAATATGTAGTATGGTGTGATTAGTATAAGTACAGTATTTTGGTTCAATTCTTGTGTCTTTAATTAAGACAGGGTACAAAATAAATTTCTTCATGCAGACATGAAAAAACTAAAGGAAAAAATACAAAAAAGGTTACATCTCACGAAGAAATCCTTAACAGGTGTAGGCCATTAACAATCACACAGTAAAATGTGAAATTAAGTATTATTCTCAGAATAAAGGAAAGATAAATGTTTGGTGATTTTTTCCTATAGATAAACTACAAGATATTTATATTTCCATTTTTATTCATTTATCTGAAGAGCAAGGGATAACACATAGCAACGGGTCTGTTTATATTTTTGTTGTATATATAAGCAAACTACTGTACGTTTTCAGAAGAAGCCATGTGGGACTGAGTCAGTGATCTGTGCTGGACAGCTGTTTCTGTTCTAACCAGACCTGCCCTGAAGGCTTTTCTGCACTATTAGATAACAGTAATATTGAAGCGAACATGGTTTCAGTGAATCAGGCTGAAAACGATCATGTCTTTCCCTAATGATTGAGGTCATGAGGGGAGACATGGATTTTCCTTTTAAATGTTATAAGAAATACGAATAGGTTTGTTCCACTAAAACAAGATACCCATGACTGACATTACTGGAATTGAGCTGGCAGTCTTACAGTGTTTTCAGACCTCAAGGACCACCGAGAGCTTTCTATGTCCATTAGAAATACAATCTTGCAGGACAAAGTAAGACATTTTATACTGTATAAGAAATAAAATGATTGTACAATAGGTTTTAATGGCTTTTGTTTGAAGCAGTACAAAATGTTTGTAACAAAACTGGCCTTTCCGATCCTCTAGTCCCTAGTTTAACTTACACCTCACAGCAGTTCTTGTAATATGAGCAAGCAGAACAGAGCACTCTGATCTTGTCACATACAGTAGCTATACTTCACAAAAGCAGGTGCTAGGTGAGCTACTAACTTGACCAGTAGCTGCTGTTAACTGGTGTGTTAACGAAATATGCACTTTCGAAATCAGGCCAGTTGTAATGATTGACTTCCATTGTCCGGGAACAGATGTACTGTACTGTAGTGTTCTGCAAAAAGGCCTTGGTGTGGCAGTGGACTCTCTTCCTCTGCATTACAGAGTGCTGTGGCTGGTGTCATGTTTGTTCTGGAACAGCTTGCTTTACATTGGACTTCAGCTGCAGTGTACCAAGTGTTGCTCAGTTTACACACCATTGTACCACTAATGTTCTGCCATTGACCATATGAGCCAGAAAGAATCTTATGAGACGTTATTGTGATAAAATTTCTACTCCCACCCTGATACAAACCAAAGTATTCTACAACTGCCATTTCATCAATGCTAATTACCTCTTGGTTTTTTAGTATGTCAATCTGTCTTAAGGTTTATCATAGTTTACCATGGTTAAAGCAAAGTGAACACTGTACAGAATGAAAAAAAAGATGGAAAAAGAAGAGCAAAATGATAAAACCAGTGAATTAAGGTAAAACAGGATAAAAACTATTGGAGACTAATTTAATGAAATATGAATAATATTCATATAATATTAATAGTCACATTGTATTATCAGAGTAAAACAAATTCTTCCATGATAACATTCCACAAGTGACTTTTTATACAGATACAACTTTTTCAAACTGGCATCTCAACTTTAGAAAAAAAAACAGAATATGTGCTAGATAAATGGACATCTTTATCATTAGTGTTAAGGCAGTGATTATCTTATCACCATTCAAAAAGGCCAGTCTTCTAGAAGCTCAATCTATTGAAAAAGTTTCGATGGAATATCCCTCACATTTCATCACTTTACTGCAGATGATGGATAACTGAATTAAGGTGAAGGCAAAGGACACATTCTTTCTAAGATGTTATCGGAATGCAGATGTACTAAGCTGTACCAAATATGACAGGAATGGGGCTGCCACTAAAATCAAAGTAGTTATAGGAATGCTTCATACTGCAAGATTGCTTTTCTCATCTGGAACTGTCTACATTTTGCTCTAATCTGTAGATTTCATTATTGGAGGCAAGATTTGAAATCACTACACCCTACATTCAATCTTTAGTATTGTTTAGGATTTTTCAAAGGATTTTATTTTTCAGACAACAGAAACAAAATTTGTTGTATTTTCCAGCAACAAACAGAAGAACACATCTATAGTATTTATTAAATATTAATTTGCAGATTTATTGAATCAGGAAAACATAGTCAATATTTTACTGAAATGTCATGGCAATAATAGTGTATTGGTCTGATTAAAAATTTAGAGAACATTTAATTTTATGGGGGCTCTTATTTAATCTTCAAAATTAAATTGGTTTCGATAGTTTTGAGAAAAAACAAGTGAAATAACGACTAGGTTAGGACTACTTCCTTTTCAGTCCTCTATTATGAATGATTCTGAATCTTTGTCCTTTATGAATTTAAAATAATACGTTACAGAATTAAGACCTTATATGGGGCATTGGATAATATTTCCAAAGCAGCTGTGAAAGAAATAAAAAAACACTTTTTTTAAAACTTTCAACATCTGAATTTAAATTCACAGCTAAGTCAAAATACTGTAGGCTGAAGGGTACACGAGATATAAATAAAGGAAATACCAGAAATTCTGTGTCCATAAAAAAAATGTCTTCTTTAAAAACAAAACAGACACAAAAAAACCTCCCAGCTGAATATCTCCTGCTTCTAAAGCCTCTTATTAAACATGCCAGTGTTGTTTTTCAACGAGATTTTATAAATGGACATCCAGCAGAGAGCAGCTTTCACATTCCCCACATGCCTTTGCTGACTTAAGAAAGGAACATATGACTTGCTGTTTAAGAGTAGTGCTGACGGATGAGTGACTTACTTATCCCAGTTCTCTTGGTTAAACAGGCAGGTTTGGAAGCTAGGCTCTTGCACTTATTTTTCCTCCATTTAATCATTCTTAAAGGTTTTCTAAAGAACTTCTTTTGCTTTATGGCTGTTCTAGCTTTGTGCCCTGTTGACATTTCACAATCCAGCATTGTGAAACTGCTGCATTAAATAATGTTCTTCTCACATCTGGAAACTATTACCTAGAGATATTGGCTTAACCCCTTCGGATACTCGCTGATGGTAATTTGGCACAGTTGACATAACTCTTTCCCAGTTTTTTGGGGGAAAACCGAACTGGATGTTTACTATGATTACTGCTCTGGCCATGATTGACTGTGGAAATGCCTGTAAAATTCAAAGTAATCCAAAAATAGATTGTCATCTCTCAGACAAGGTGAAAAAATGTTTAAATATTTAATAATCTCCTAAAATGAAAAAGTTCCACTGCAGTTTGATGTTATTTGTCTAATTGCATTTTTCCCATGCGCTTATCCCATTACACATGGCTTAATAACAGATCACCAAGGTGTAATCAACTGTAATGGTTTTAAATCACATTTTAAAGAATTAAATGATTCTAAATATTTTTCTACTTTTGAAAATTTGAAACAATATCGTAATCCATAATAATATGCGCAAATGTTTAAAATCAAGACATCCATACATAACATAATCAGCAGCAGATGATTTGGTTGATGTAATTCTCTGACCACTTTCGTTTTTTAACCACACAAATTTGAGCATCCTTTAAAAGCCACATGTGATATCTAGAGCACGTCAATCTCAGCAGCTCACAGCCTCAAAACTCAGCATTGTATTCCAATTACACAGCATCTAACATGAAATTGCCAGGGCTTTTCGTGAAGGTGTTAAACTGGAGAGCCTAGGCTATTTCATTACTTTAAAAAGTCTTTCCCATCATTTTTGAAGAAACAAACAAGCGCTGACATCCTCAGTTTTTCTTTAGTTCTACAAGAGTGAAAAAGAGCAGTCTCCTGATAGTTACTTCTTTGGTTGTTTTTAGTACGAACCACAAAATTCTCTTCTTCTTTTCTACCGGAATGTAAAAAAAAAATACCCAGGCTTACCCTGCGTAGCTGTTGTCCAGTTTCAGCGAAAAGTGCTTTAACTTCCACAATGCCTGCTCTCTTTGGCTCCTCAAGTCAAATTCCTTCCCCTGCCTTTTTGCAGGCTATGATGTCATGGTCTTAGGGGCTGGTAAAGGAAGAGCCTTTCCCTCCTTTCAATCCATTCACACAAAGACCCCCTTTAATACTCCACCCCCTTCCTCTCCTCCTCTCCACTTCTCAAAGCACGGTCAGGGCACTATGTTACTGTCATAGGCTGCGACAAAAAAACTAAAGCCACATGTAGGGCAGCAGCACCAGCAAAACGTGGTGTAATGCAAATGCTTCAGTTCTGGTGGAGATGGGGGAGTTTTTGGTCTTTTTAGATTCCCTGACCAAGAAACCTAATGATTCAACATTCTTAACGCAGTTCAAAAGGCCTCTGGGGCTCATTGAGCAAAGGCCAAGGATCTCTAGAAGCTGAACATTCTTACCAGTAATATATGAGTTCTTGGTCAGTGTATCACTTCTGCTTTCCTGGAAACAGTTTTCTTCTCTCCATGACTCCACAACTCAAACGTCCAAAATTACAATATAGCATTTTCCTATTCTTTTGTAGGCATATTTAGACAGTATATCATATATTTAAAAAATCACAAACAGTAAAATACTGGGTGTTACTTAGAGAGATGTATAATTTAGTATTTTTAAAGGGCTATTCTAGTTCACAGATGAATTCAGTTTGGGTATGGTGTTTAAATACGACAGCTCTTCTACTCTCCAGCCGCTGTAATACAATTTTTTGTATTGATCAAATGCATCTGAGTGCAAGGACAAAACAAGACTAATCTAATACTGTAGTGTACTTGTTGACTTGACAACAAGGAGGAGGCCTTTCAAAGTGTGTTCAAAACCCCTGAGCACTTTACCAGTGTATAAATGTATAAAGTACATTTTATACTGGCTTATTATACAGTATGTGTTGATACAATATGTCTCAAACATGACAAGTTCTCTTAGTTTTTTAGGGTAGCTTCTGCAAATGATTGACATATTTCAGTTTGCACCTTAATTTAGTGCAGTTTACACAAACTTTAAAATAAGAACATACTGTACTGTACGTGTACTTTGAGGAGAATTCTACATTACACTACCTTAAAGACTTGCCTCTCTTTTGTACTTAGATCTAGAGTCTTGTACTTTGTGGAAAAGGCATATGAGTTTTTCTAATGGTTGATGCAAATTTCCTGTGCACATTAAATTGCACTGATACTCAGTAGTAGTGGACTACCAAATATGTCTCATTCTAACACAAAAAGAACACTAAAAAAACACCACATTACAACACTGCTATGGAAAAGCAGTTGTTAAAAATGTTTAAAAAAATGTTTAAAAATGGTTAAAAAAATGTATGTCCCTTGTGAGATAAACTGTTCAACATTGGAGAATGACAAGATTAACATATTATTTTATTATAATTATAAACCTTGTCATTATATGAAATAAGAAAAGTGAATACATTTCAAGAGACAAAGGACTAACAGCTTGAGAAATACTGTACATATTGTACCATAAACCTCCTTTGAAATATTTATTCAGAAGGATATTATATTTCTTAATACAAACCTGACTGCTAACCCCTGCTCTATTTCCTTAGAGGACAGTCAGTTTCCCTATACTGAGGGAAAAAGACTGCAAATATTACTCTAATCTTCATATGTCCTCATGCTCTCATCTGGAATGTAATCATGAAAAAGTGCATTATGTGCATTGCAACATATTTGAATATAAACCAACATGGTTTATATTCACCAACAATTTATTTAAATGCATTTTTATATAATATATATTACCAAAATCATAAATTTACTTGTGAATGTCATTGCTCTCATGGAGAACAACCTGAGGCAGTGGCTTTCAAAAAAGAAGAGTGATCTCTTCTACTCAGAATAAGCAGAACAGCAGACTTACCAGAATTGATTTTCTGCACTAAATTAGAGCAGTGAGAAACTGCACCAGTAAACACAGGCCACTGCTAATGGCTAAAAACTAAGTAAATCTCTCCTTATTTATTTATAGTTTAAGTACAGACACATACAATATTTTGTGATTGCATTCCCATTGTCTCGCATTCAGTAAAAATACATTCTGTAGTGTCTACAGTTTAAAGATTTCCGTAATTATTGTGTTGTTGATTTCAAAAGATCATTTATTTTTGTTTTCTTGCATTCCTTCCTATACTTATCACTGTAATAAGAAAGCCACTTGCCCTTACCAGCAGTCACGCGTCAGGCCCTCTAGAATCACCCACGCTGGCATCTGTCATAAACTTTGTGATGGATTCATAAATCAACTCTTTTGTGCAGTTAATTGTAGATATCCTAAAAGATCCAACCAAAGCATTGCAGAGTATTTCAACGAAGCATCGGAAGGAAACTTTGAATTATTCAAATTGCAGGTTACAGGCTGCTCAGGTTTTTTCCATTCTTTTTAAATAATGCAGAGTACTGTGGTAGGTGGAGGAGTAGCCAGGTCTAATGTAGATGTAGATGACCCACAGTAATAAGTGATTTTCTCTCTTTTCTCTTAATCATTTTGCATCCCTTAGTGTGGTAAGGGGCATCACCCCAGTCAGCAAGTATCCAGTATAATAATGATTTATAATAAATGTATATATCATGTGGTAACATAAAATATATAAATGGTTATAAATGAGAGGTGGCCATATAATAGTACTGTACCTTTAGTGATCGGAGGATCTCATCCACAAGTTTCTGACACTCACTACCCCTTGTGTAGAAAGAGGTCAGTGTATAGAATCAAGAGTTTATAGGCAAAGTGTGTTAATTTATTTCTGGTATTGGCCAGATAAAAAATAATATGGGAGAAGTAGGATATTATATTGCATGATTCCCTAAGGGATTGTTCAAATTAAAAGGAAGCTGTAGGCAGACAGTAATGTAAGAGAACATATTTATTGAATTTTGCCATCCTCTGACTCCCATACAATTTAAAATTTATCTTGGGTATAACAAGCCTGCAGTAACAGTAATTAATCTCCCAGGACAGCTAACACACAAACTTAGAAACCCAAATTTCAAATTTCCTAGTACATAAAACATCTAGGCCTATGTTTATTATTTCATTCTGAGTGACTGGTCAAAAAATAATCAATCAAAAATAATTAACAAGGTTGTTTCATACTATATAGAAATAACTTGTCTGAATCTGGGTTATGTGTGATTAGGCAAATGTGAATGGGATTCTCTAAGGGGCAGTGCTCAATTGCTTGACTACTTCTGGGGCTTAGTGAGTTTGTAGTACTATGGACATGATGTTCTTAGTTTTGTGCAACTGTAATGATATCATTGAGAGCCACTGTTCACTATGAGTCCTCTGTCAGATGTCTTAGCTCTATTGATTCCACTGTAAGCTGTCGCCATAAAGCAGGTGGTATGAACATGCACTGTTTAAGAGGATGCAAGCACTGCATGCATTTTTTATTTATCCACTGCTAGTACTATATTGTAATGATGAGCTGAGTTGTTAAAGAATTACCATAATTCTTAAACAACTATAAGACTTTTCAGAACTGATGGTTTTGGCCTTTGAGATCTTGATTGATAATCATATCAGTATGATTTGACAGACATCCTTTGAAGTTCATTGCAGGCCTTATAAAACGTAGAGTGGAATCATTGTATATTTACTGAGCCAATATTCTAACAAGATAGCTTTAATGTGTCCTAACATTCAAAATAATCAAATCCAAAACACATACTTATTTACAATTACTCTGTTAAGTTTATTTGTTTTTTTTATTGTACCTTTATAGAATAAACAAAATTGGATAGCTATTTCAAACTTTTAATTCTTCTCTTTTCCTCTGGATTTTCTACCCGTGTTTTTGTTCTGGGTCTAGGGTATGCTGATTGCAGATTTATATAATTGTACAAAAGTGCTTCCACTTAGTATAATTTTTAAAGAAGTTTTTTTATTTCTATAATTACAGTTTTATCTAATAATGCATACTGTATATGCAGTACAACTAAATTAAAACGACAGTATAATTATTATGATAGTACTCATTTTATAATGCACAATCAACAAAGTAAATTATAGACAAATTTAAGATGACCTTGTACTGTACGTGAAACTCCAAATTGATTAGCTGTATTTATGGCTATTAAAAGAGCTGAAATGAATGCAGAGAAAGATAAACAAGGGAATTAGTTTCTCTTCCACTAGCCAAATGCCTCTGCCTTTAAATGCGGTCTCAAATGTAGCCTTCAACCTGGGAAATGAACCCCAGTGGGGTCATCTGGCTTATGTCAGCAACTGTCGGAGCCAATACATACAGCCAAATGTTAAAACAAGAAACCTTGAAAAAAACAGTGAAAGGCCTCTGTGCAGAATCCATCAACTGTCTATAGTGTGAGACGTGAACTGATAAGTTCTAATAAGACTTTAATATTTAAAGTTAAGGCTCAAGAAAAAAACGTTATAGCACAGTTCTCTCTGAACCCAAGACTAGGAATATTTTTACACAGGATGGATTATTCTCTTTCCTTTTATTGGCTTGGGAGAGAGTATCAGAACTGCAAGAACTATTTTCATGTTTCAGGATTGCTAGCAAGAGTTTTTTTTAAACATCAAACACGTTTAACACATTTTTATATTTTTCATTATTCGCACTAGTTGTTATCAGTAGCCCTTAAAACTAGAGCACTCTTGCACTTTTCTCTCTAAGAGCTGGTGCAGTAGGTGTTCATAAAAGTAATAGTAATGCAAGACCTCTTGTTTTGTATAGCAAGGAAAGGATAGGAGACTTAGAGTGCTGCTAATCATCTGTGCTGCCAGAAGAAAAGCACATGTCTCTCATTAATGAGCTGCCTCCCCTCCCGACAAAGTGCTGCTACTTAATGAATAATAATATGACTAAAGTGGCTTATATAGGCCGTTTAGAATAGTGTCCTCTCTTTTCAATGAAGGCAGAATTATGCTGGATTAAAGAGATCATGGACTCCTGTGAAACACGTCAGAGACACAGCAACCCAGGTGGCAGCCAGAGGTATTAACAGTGCTGAAGGGGTTATTGGGTCAAATATAGACTGTGAGTGTACATGGGAAGATGGACATTAAAAACTTTCAGACATGTGCTGGTTCGGCTGCTCTTATGGGAAGCAGACTAATAATGTAAGTAAAAAAAATGTAAAATCAATGTAATTTCAAATATAAGTAACCAACACAGATTTGCCTAGCGTCAATCAGCAAATGCTGTGACAGCACGGAGCTCCAGTATACTCTTCATCATCTATCAGTCTTCATTTGCACCTTTTCCTTTTTTAGCTGAATAAAATGCAGCGTTCCTATAAATTTCACATACTGTAGCAATGACTTAAAATATTAATATTACTTCTGTTGCTTTAGCTGAAGTTTGACTTACTTTTTGAAGATTATTGTCTGCAGTGATTACACGTTTCATTTAGTTTAACATACACATTTAACCTAACATTTTTAAAAAGATTTTCTTCTTGCTATGTTAGTTCACTCATGTATATTATGAGTTTTAAAAGTTTTAAAAATTATATTATTTAACACATATTGCCCTGGATGGTGAAAATAACCATGTATATTTGTTAAGGTATGCGAAAAGACACACACCCAGGAAACATCATTTCACATGGCACTCCCTTCATTGTAAAATTAGAAATTATCACTTCACAGAAAACACACCTTTTCATTAAAGTCTAGTTTTAAGCTCTGTATTTCGTATTTTAAAGTCTGCACTCAGAAGGGTAAATAGAGGAAACAAAGGAAAATAGATGAATGATATTTAGTAAGCTAGCACAGATATATTTTGCAGGTAGCAGGGTATATTGATGCCAAGAACAGAAAAAAGGTCAGCTTGAAGGCATAACTCCAAGCTTCTCTGCATAAAACCCAAGTAGGCTTGTTATCCAGGTGCTATTCACTTTGCTACTGGGAATTATTTCTTACTTTCTGTTTAGTTGCTCAGTTAGTCTGCTTTAAAATCCCATTGGGAGCAAAGAAATAGAGCACAAAGAGCACACTTGACAATTCTAAAACTGGAAATCACCACTGATGCTATATGTAGAATATAGTGAGCGTTGCTTAACACAGAGACAATTAAATATGAACTTTTATCCAAAAAGCCACACTGCCTGCCTAGCCTTTAATCAGTAATGGGGTCAGTTTAGTGTTTACACTGGCATTTTAGTCTGATCTCTTTTAGCATCTTGTGAAAACCAATATTAAATATTTTTTTCCTTTTAGCCTGATATATTTGCTCTGTTTGTATTATTTTCTTGGGGAATATTTTAATCAATGAAATCTCAGCAACCAGAATCTGTTTTTAATCTCTCACAGCTTCTTCTTTTAGAAGACATTACAGGGTTTAACTTGCTTTAGACAAAGTATTTTCTTTTGAGTTTGATTGTCACTGTACTGATCAAGATGGAGAGAAATTGGAGGCAACTCTGCCTAATAATAATTTATGACTTTTGGTTTTAAATTTAAATTTTTGGACATTAGTCAATACAGCTCATACAGCTGCATTTTAGCTCTACTTGAATAATAAAAATCACCTAGAATTTTTTCATATGTGAGAAATCTTGACAAATCAATATTTCTATAGAGTGAACTTATTTCTCAAGTTAAAGGGTAACATTGGGAAGTTCAAACCATCTTCTATTGTAATCACTATACAGTAAGGTAACAATGCTACATAGAAATGATAATTAAAGAATGAAGAATTCCAATTCGGAGTGTGTCACTTGCATATCTTAGAAGAAGGCCGATTTAGTTACTGTAATAACATTATTCTTTCTATAAGGCACATTTTTCCCTCTAGCCTAGATGCCTCTGAGAAAAAGAGGCCTCTGTGAAGTCTTCAAATCAACCTTGTTTGCCACCAGTGTGTCTATAATGCATGGTATATTAACAAAGCATGCCTCAGTGCAGAGTGGTCCAGGGAGCAGGTGATATCTACCCAAATGTCAACTTTGGTTGCAACTTTAGTGCAGCTTTGGTTGTCTCGGGCACAGGTTCACGAAGTGATAAGGCCTATTTGAGCAATTTCAAGTAGGTACCTGCGCCAGCCCGCGTAGGCTGCAAAGGAACAGGTAAAAGGTTTATTTCATGCTGAAAGGAAAAGAAAAGAGACACAACGTTTCGGGTGTTTGGAGTCTTCTTCACGTCAAAAACGTATCCCTATTTTTTTCCTTTCAGCATCGAATAAAACCTTTACCTATTTGAACAATACTCAAATTAGCCTAGTTAGCAAAAACAGGATTGAGTTATAATATGAATAATCTTGCTTCCATTTGTGTGAAGAACTTATAAATGTTTGAAATTAATTTACACAACCAATCTAATATTCCCTCATAGGAGGGCAGGCTGAAACCATGAGTATTAAACAAGTAGATGGCTCATCATGCAAAAAAAACTATACCAAGATAACTAATACACAGTTGTCCTAGTTTTAAAAATTATAATAATCAATATATGCAAATGCTGAAAGGATATTTTTTTTAAATTAATTTAGGAAACAGACTGTGACAAGCGTTTCCTTTTCCCTTGAATATTCCAAATCTCTGAATAGCTTCCATTAGTTGTGAACATAGTCCTTTTGAAAATTATACATTAATCTCTTCTTTGACTTTCTGAACCACTCATGATAGTATCTTGATGTTATGCAACATGAAAACAGAAATAGAATACCTTATGCACCATTTGAGAACTGCATGAACTGTACATAAATATCCCGTTTAATTTTTAGATAAAACAGTGTGCTTAATTCTGATAATTCTCCACTCCTTTATTAGCAAATCAACTGAAAAAGATCTTGTGCAATAAGTCAAAGAGCAAATACTAAAGATTTCCAAAGTATTTTGAAAAGGTGCAGAAATTCAGTATAAAAACTACAAAACTCCCATGGCTTTTCCAGAGATGATTGAACAAGGATTAATGAATTACAAGTGGTTACAATCATAGAATGCAATAAAAGAGTCAGGTTTTCTCAAGAGGGACAGCCATACAAAGATTAAGTAAGTCTTACCCTAAAGCCTTGCTCCATGAAGAGACAAAGTACTTGCCAGGGTGCTGTATATCTAAACATCCTGAGAAAGTGCAAGAAAACAGGGGGGAATTGAAGGGGGCTCTATAGGGTCTGTCAAACTTCCTTCAGTCCTTTCATTTAACCCCTCAGACTGGTTTCATGGAAAGAGCAAGCTGTCAGCATTAGCGTTGCATTCCAATACACAGGAGCATGTCTTCAGCAATGAACATCGAAGCAGAGTCACGGCTAAGAAGCTTTTTTATGTGAAAATGAGCTTAGCATCAAGCTCAATTATGTGGATGACCTCTCCCCTCCCAGCTGGTCTGGGCAAGTTAAATTACTCTGCCAACCAGCCCTTCCATCCTCATCAAGTTCAGCCCTTCCATCCACACAGAGTTCACCAAGTTCACATGAAAAGCACACCCGCTTTGTTCCAAGGTCACAGGCTGCAACAGGGAGGCTCTCTTGTCTGAGAGGAATGCAGGAATGCTACTGGAATCAAACAGAACAAGTCATGTTCAACACCTACTGTAGGAGAATACAACATAGAACCCTAAAAATATTACTTGCGCTCAACCCGTTAAATGATGTTGAGATGCAGAAGAAGATATGTTACTATGTTTTTGTTCAATACATTTTACAAATACATTATTTTTTCAATTTCATCCATTACAAAAACACCAGTTTCTAGATGTTAACAGTATGCTAAATTTTAAAATAACAAAATATTATAGAAAATCATAGTTATATATGCCAAACAACTTAAAATTAACATTGATTCTTTCTGTAGCCCAAATTTATACTCATAATATTCTTGTCATAAGACTGCTGTTTGGTGCACATACATTTAATTAAATTAAGTTTCCCAATGTTCTGTTGACTAAATGGATAATACACATGAAACTGCAACTAAAAGGAGATAAAATGGTCTCAAGATAAATTGCCTCATTGTTCAAAAGTACATTATGCACTGTATCTTTATAAAGCTTGGGACTGATTGCCATCCAGTGTTTTAAGTTTTACCTAAATTATAATACTGTAATCATAAGAAGAAATAAAAAATAATTGTAAGAAATATTGGTCAGGACTGAAAGAAGCATCTCTGTAATTTATCTTAACAGGTGTTTGCTTTCTACCATACATCTATTTATAATATACTAATAGAATTCTGACTGAGATCTATTTTCCAGTAATTATAAACAAGTCCATTAAAACAAAAGCACACAGAGATGGTTAATTTACTGCTCCCAAACCTACAGTACAAGGAGGAATGGTACTGACAAAATAAGAAGACTTCAAAAACTGTTTAAGATTGCATTTTGTTTTCTCAGATATTCATGCAATCTCTGTCCTCTGTATAGTACAGGGACAGAAGACAGACACCTGAAAGATTAAAGGTTTTACCTTTAAACAAATTGGAAATCCATTTATTTTGGGGCTTGTGTCTTGGTAGTGTACTTTTTGCAGTCACATTTCATGTATTTGTCTCTGCTCCTGTTGAGCACAAACCTGTTTTCAAACACTTCTGGAAGGCTTGAGTGCAGGGTCTTTTATCATTCAAGCCTTAGTAATAATGGTGAATTTGGATTTTCACAGATCTCGCTGTTTCCTAGCAAGAGCCACAAAAATGCCCTTTTCCATAAGAAGGTTAATGTTAAGAGTCTATAATCATATCCAATGGTGGAGATCAACAAAAGCAACACATTGAAACCAAACCATTCACATCCCTTCTTTATTCCTCTTTCTTCAGATAGAAAAGATTATTCTCTTGTACAAAACGCAATGTAGAACATCATGGATTACCTTAAATCTTTATCTTCTTTTGTTAAAGAAAAGATCCCATTTTAGTTTTGACTTGGAGCAAATTTCACCTTGTACCAAAAAGAGTCAAATTGCTAATGAATTCAAAACTATCCCACTTTTAATCATACAGTACATGAGACACAAGGGTGGGGAAATCATTACTTCCTGTAAATTCATTTAGGAAAATGAAAAACAAGCACGTGGCTATTCATATATTCATAGCCTGTTTCAGAAGGAGCATATTCTCATCATAATGAGGTACTGTACCTCACTGAACCCCTTGGTCACATTCATGTTTAATAACTTCCTTAAGAAATATATGATTTCCTTATTTCAGCTAAACATATTATCAGACGTTTCTTCAGCAGTATTTCATTACGCAACACAACTCAGACATTGAGGCAAACAATTAATAGTCATTCTATCAATTCTATTAAAATGTATGAATCTAATGCACAAATTATACAAAGTAATAAAATACTGCTTTAGTGGAATTAGATGGTAAATAAAGAGCCATGATAAAAATGTGCAAGGAATGAATATGACTTGTAACTTTACGAATGACCTCTATTCCTCTAGGCTCTGGTCAATGCATTTTATTTAAATCTTCTTCAGGAATTCAATTCAGCCTTTGTGATTTTGTGGCTGGTAAGTTCAGTAAATTAGCAAATCATCACCAAATGTGTTTAAGAAACGCTAACTGACATCTTGACATAAGGTGATATGTTCAGATACAGTATATCTGCAGCCAAGACAGAACATGTTGAAATTACACAAGGGCAGCAGTGTTGAACAGATGTTACAGTAGGGCTCTAGACCTGTAACTGAAAAGTTGTAAATAAGAAGAGTTCAAATAAGGCACTCTGATTTATGAGAAACTGCCACTCTTGGATCTCAGATATCTCTTGGAACTATACCGAAACATTGACCTAGTTATTATATATTGTGCTATATAGAAGTTTGCGTACAAGTTTGTGCACAGTTTGTGAGTACACACACTATGAAATGATGAGCTCTTTCTCAGTTACTGAAGTGTGTTATTTAATGAAGTGTGTTAAATTAAACCACACACATACTGTATGCTACAGTACATCCCATCCATCCATGGTCTAATCATCCATCCAATTCTGGGTCACAGGGGCTCCAGCTGGCTTGCTTGCTAGATATGTGTTTGTAAAAATAATCAATTCAAACACCTATGAACATATGAACCTGTTTAAGAACATTGCAGACAACGTTCCTGACTGATGCTCAGCCTTAAGTCTTGTTAGATCATGTTTCTTCTGCGTATCTTCTTTGCAGTCACTGCAGCTAATGCCACTTTCTGATCATGCCTCCCTGCAGGTTTCTTTGTTTCAGATGCCAAGAACAGCCCTATCTTAGGGAGGCTCATCCTCCTGAGTAACTGGCTGGCGCTAGTAGCAAAGTGAGAAGGCAGTAATAGATCGCTGCAGTTGTCCTTGTCAGACATGCCCCAGATTTGCAAGCATTGCAGTGACACACTTTCTTTAGCTGCAGTTTCCATTCCAGCTACACATCTAGAGAAGGCACTAATAATCTCCCCGTTCTTCATTTAATGCACGTGTTCACCACACCCAATAAATGCCTCTTTGTATGCTCTTTTAACTCAGTTTTAAGTCCTGCCATTATTTCCTGAATTAAAGTCATCCATTGTTTAAAGATTCACAAATGTGGTTCTCAGTGAATCTTAATTCTACACCATGTTCCTTCTAATTTGTTAGTCTGACAGTATGTATTCACTTCGTCTCATAGGGTGAGTGACCATTCCTGACAGACTTCCATACATTGAGGATGAAAGTTAATTTGCTTGTGCCTGCCTGTGGGTGACAACGCAAACCTTGAACTAAAGAAAGCAAACTTCAAATAACGTTTCGGTTCACTTTAAACATTCTTTAGTGCATATTACTTAAAGCTCCCAAACATACAGCTGGGAGAGGAAACAGCTGATCTGTTTATCTTGAGACACAATAAGAAAGTCCAAGCCAAAAAGGAAGTTGTTTTTTCCATATCCCAGGGACGGCACCTCACAAAACCCAAACACAAATAAAGCAGAGAATGACCTCACACCTGCTCCCCAGCACGTACAGTAACACAATTGGGCCTGCCTTACAGAGACTCACATTCAAAGGTTGTCTGACTAAAAAACATTTGCCGCATAGGTAGTCATAGGCATGTACAAATAATTTCAAGTGGCTACATTGTTGTTGTTTTTTTTAACTGCTTGTGCTTCCAGGTCAATTAAATTTCCTGTAGTGAATTTGCCTTCTAGCTTTGATACTGTTGTGGTGCAGCTGCTGCTGCAACAATAAAATTAAGGCCAAAAGTGTCTTTTACTGTGAAAACAAATATGAAAAAATATTTTTTATAGTTTCTCCCCCTCATAGCTTTTTCTATAATAGTGTACAAAGAAAATTTTATCATATAAAGTGATACAATATTTCTGTGTGGTTAAATATGACCCTGCATAATACTGACCAACCAGATACAGTACCTCATATTGAAGTAAATAATTTAAAGCATATTTTTATTTTAATAAAAAAGGGACATGAGTGACATTTGTCAAGTTACATTTACAGACATCTTTAAGTTCAAATATGTGCAGCCAGTTTTGGATTTAGAATGGAACAGAAGGAAAATTATACAGTTGTGGTAAGAGAGCTGCCAAGTTAAATTAAAATTGTTGTTCATGTCCTGTGTTGATATTTTTAATGGCTTCTAAATTGCAGAAAAAGAAACTCTTGCTTTATACACTACTACATTTTACAGCATAATGAGTAGCAAATATAAAACTACACTTTTGATATATAGCATTTAGTATAAAGCTTCTGTTTGAATGGCTAGAGCACTCAATATTGAACTTAATGATAAATGATAAAACCCATAAATACTTTTTGGTTACCAGTAAGTGAATTATTATTTGAAACAACATAGACTTCGCCATAATTTTTTACTGTAACTCTACGCTTTTGTATGTGCCCTGCTGGCATTTTTTACTTTCAATTTTCTCTCTATTCAAATAGAAGTGAAATGGAATAAACATTTATTATTGGTAAAGGAACTATTGGAAAACTGGATAAGGACTTCTCTTTTGAAAATCCTGACTGACACGCTTCATTGCAAGTTCATTCTGACACGCACAGAGATCAGCAACCAGACTGTTTGAAAATAAGCACACATAACCTAATGATATCCATGTGAACAAAATAATAAACAATACTTATTGTGTCTCTTCACTCATGGAACAATAGAACTGCTTTGGGCAAGACTCACAGGTTTGCCAGGGTGTCCGAACCCCATTCCTGACAACAGTGATCTTCTAAGCATGTAGCAGATTGAGGAAAGCATCCTAAAAAAGGCAACGTAGAGTATACCTGTGCTGATATAATAAGTACATTAAGGAAAAGATCATCAAAGTTAATTCTAATTAAGCCGGCTCTGCTGTTTGCAGGAATCTGACATGACAGTGCAGGCTTTTTCTTTGTTGCCCATTCCTTACCACAAAAACAGCCAACAGAAGAGCCAAATCCCAGGAGAATAGAGGGACTTTTACGGAGTATACTGTAAATTCAAATGATACCGCTTCCAGAGAGGAAGTTAAATCTGTGTAGACATTTTTGTTTGTTTTTGTTATATATCCCACATAGTCTCATACAGACACTTCCACTTTCTTATATTGCTAGACTGGAGATGTGGGCGGTTTCCTTGTGGGAGACAAATAATGAGGTTACATTTTGTCCGGTTTTGCATGAGCCATTTTACTTTATCCCGTGACACTACAATGTAGTAGTGTGACTCTACTTGAATATACCCTTTTGAATTAAAGTGTAGTTTTGTTCAAACAGTAATCATTTAAACACAAAAACACAACTAATATAAACAACTGTTTCAGCTGAGGCTGTTCAGCAACAGCCACAGAAATTCCTAATCATAGCTGCAGGGATGACACTGAGTTTGGGGATTCAGCATTGCCTTGACAACACTGAAACAGTGTTCCAGTAAGAAAGGACACTGCATTTACCGAAGAGATCATAATTTGGATGGAAAGAAAAGCTCCTTCTACAACAGAAAACAATCGTAATATTCTAAGCTATCAAACACAAATGAATTTCTGTTTGCCTGTGTGATTGAATGTGGGTGTGTTCTCCCTATGATGGACCAGATCTCTCCCAGGTTGTAGGCCCACCTCTTGGCCTTTGCAAACTAGGCTGCAGCTCACTACAAACCTTCTAAGGATAAAGCAATTACTAAAAAAGTGTGTGATTGAAGAGGTCACAGAATGGGTATTCATTTAAAACCTGTAATCTAGCTACTGTAACATACAGAATTAACCTTTTTATCGATAACAAATATACAGTTTTAGAAAAAAAAACAATTGTTTTGCTCTCTCTATTGAACTCTAACTGTCTCACCTTACAATCTTAGATGTGTTATACTCTTCCACTATAAATCTCGAAACATGGCAGAAACTCTGACTCAAAGGGCCACTACGATATGAAAGGCTTCAAGTGCCAGTAAAAGTGAAATCACTTCAGCTTACAACACTACATACCAATATACTTTGAATTCTAAAGCAGAGAAATTGGCAGAAAATACTGATGTTTTGAAACTGAAATTTTCTCATCGCATTCCAGAAAGCATTCAGCAACAGGGATGTGAAACATTCCTAAAAGATATTAATTGTATTAGGCCTTTAATCTTAAAAGCTCATCTATAACTGACGTGACATCTTGGAAAGAGATTACGATAACACCGAAGCGTGTTATCTTTCCAATTTGACATTTGGCAAGAGTCGTTATGCGATTACCATCTTTTTAAAAAAGCATATATATATAATATAAATAAAGATTCTATAAAATATGTTACGTTTTACCTTATGTGACCTGATTGTGTGTGATGAGTTTTACCGATTCAGTTCCAGGATTTTTTTCTACATGCTAAAATTCACAGAAATATATATGCCACAAGGCTGTTTTCAGAGTTTGTTGATTCTTTAACATTTATAGACTTATAGACATTTATAGATTATCATTCATATGTTATACGTTGTTCATGTGACTTGCAATTTTATATAGAGAACTACTACTAACCTAATATGAATTTAAGGCTAGACTCATATGCTATCCATAATCCCCTAATTACACATCTTCAAACACACTGAATACGAGTGATTGCTAATCAGCACATCCACAATCCTATTTCAAGAGTGTGATTACAATGCTTTATTTAGATGTGTGAACAAGCTTCAGTGATTAACTAGCTTAACTTAACACAATCTCCATTTTGTAAAAAATGTCATCCTTACAGTAAAATAATGTGCTGTTTTGCACCTTTCATGTCCACCTATTTAATGAAAATCATGTGTGGTCTTGTTTGTAAAAATGTTTAATTAATTTGACTTTTATTTGAAGAAAATTATATTCTGAATGCAATCTCAGTGAAGCATCTTGTTCAAGTATACAATAGCAATATTCCACCTAGTATTTGAACTCAAACCCTTCAAGAGTCTTTTATTCATTACTGCACACTTCTACAGTACCCTTAGGCCATAAGGTTGTTACTGTGCAAGTAATGAAGACAAATAAAGTCTCACCAAAATAATTCCTTTATAACTGTAAAATGAATGAATATTAATAAAATTTGTAAATATGTATGTAAAGCTAAAAATAAGGCAGGAGAAAATGTGAATGATCATTTTATTGAAAACAGTGTAAATTTGAATTAACAAAGATACATTGTGATATAAAATACCTTTTTCAGACTCTTAAGTGGAGACACAAAATGCAACGTTCCTGAAGCTTTATGACTTCTCTTTTTATTGGATGTTTTACAGACAGCAAATTGACACCTTAAAATTGTCCTATCCTTTTGATTGTATTATCAGCTACTACCTCATGATTTTGTTTGGTTTCATGGTTTGTGATAAGAAACATCATGAAACGTTATCAATAATGGCCAATGGAATTGCTCAATCTAGAGTATTCTTCCTAATCTAGATGGAAGAGTAGCTGAGTGTGACCTTGATGAGACACAGAACTCTGCCAAGACTACATTCCCAGTTTTAAACACATGGGGCTGAATGATTCTCTCCCTCACTGCCTCAGGACTGACATTCAGATAGTTCCTTCAGTGTTAAGTCCTAGTGTGCAATAGATAGTCCTATCTTTTTCTTGGAGTGTGACTGCTTTTCCTCATGAAGTGATCACCAGATAATCCCTGGGATATTTACTGTATACTAAAGAAAAGAGTTGCTATGCTGAAGTATCCTTTACTTTGTATTCTTTCTTTTGACATGGTGCTGGATTACTTTTAGTACTGCTATCACAGTAAGCCACTTACATCTTCAGGATACAGTTTACACGTTTAACACGGCTGTTACTGCTTTCAATATATGAAAAACTACATATGTAGTGTCCTCTTTCAAATCTATGAGTTTGGATTTTAAATTAAAGATTGTCTGCTTAATCAACAGTATGCGTCTAAAAAAATACAAAACTGGCAATAATTTAATGTTTTTATCTTAGTTGAAAAAAGGAATTATTATTATCGTTCACACTGTACCTGTACATGTGTTTCAATTAAATATTTTATTGCCATGTCAACAGCTCTGATAAAAAAACAGCAAAAACAACAAACACATATTACAAATACACAAATACACAAAAACAACAAAAACACATATATTTACACATACCACAGTAACTATTATGCATAGATGCAATCCAAGATCTACATAGTGAGGTGCTTAATGACCCCTACTGTATATACTGTAGGTGCTATTTCTCATGGAAGCAGAAATATTTATTTCTACAGTATCTGTGCTCCTTTCACGGTTCCTTCATGTTAAGAAGAAGTTACAAACACACCCATACACTTCCTCCATAAAATAAAAATAATAGTAACGATTTGAGCCAGGGAATTTTGCAAAAAAACGGAAATAGCAGTTTCGGTTATACTATACCAGATAGTTGTTCCTGACAGTGTTTTGGAAGAATACACAAGAGGAACAGTTTCCTGTTTTCCACATTTGATTCCAGCCCTCCTAGAAATGTTTCAGTCCTCTTGGCTGGGTTGCCTTTTGTATCACGCACTGCTCTGGGATTTCCCTAATCTGTCTTCTGTGTCCACTCTTGGCATTACCCAGTTAGGGTGGGGAAGAAATATCTCCGATCTCCAAGTTTCTGAGGAAATCACTGATAAGAGACTGGTCATCATCTTGCATTCACAATTTCACTTTCAAGGACAATTCCGAAGGATGTCTTCTCTGAGCCAAAGTAATGTTTCATGGAGTTTGTTGACACTTAACACTTAACGTGGAGGGTTTGCGAAAAAGAAAAATGTTATTTAAATGCAGTAAATAAAAATGTTGTCTGAAGATAAATGGAGTAAAATATCTTTTAATGATTATCCATAGTAAATGTATTCTGTCCAACCTACAGAAGTAAAGTATTTCCTCTCATTTATAAATACAAAACTATAAATAAAAAATAAGTAACCTTTGTTAGCATTTCAGTTTCTTAATTAAATAAGAAACTTATCCTGGCTAATTTAGTGTTCCTGTATTTGTGAACATCTGTTTGTCTTTACAGAATGTGTTTTTTAAAAGTGCTGTATCATGTCCAAAGACTTATCCTTTAGTTTTGTATTGTACATTAATGAGCTTCATGGAAGTGAAAAAGTCACAATTATCTCTCACAGGTTAAAATATAATAAAGATCAAATGGTAGCCACATTAATATGGCTTAATCCTCAATTAATGCACATTCTATGGAATTGAACATGAAATAATAAAGATATTGTTTCTGATTACATTTGTTCAGTTTATAAGGCACATGCTAAATAATTGCTGTATATCTCGGATCTATAAAAAACGAGACAACATCCATCCATTTTCTAACTGCTTCATCCAATACAGGGCCGTGGGAGAGCCACAGCCTATCCAGGCAAGCAATTGGCTCGAGACAGGGCAAACACTGGACAAGGCGCCAGTCTATTACAGGGCAGACACACAGAAATGCCCACACATGTACAGTACACACTCTTTTAAAAAGTGCAAGAAATTGAATGGGCAATACTATGTGAAATGATTAATAGTATAAAAATACATGTTGTAACTGCACTGAAACCCCATACTGATGCAGACATCTGTGAGTTCCACTAAGGGCTTTAACCTACCATTATTTTTTTGGACTGTGGGAGGAAAGTGGAGCACAAGACAGCACCCTTTGTCTAAATGTGCTTTGACAATTTGTCTTTCAATTGAACAAATCAATCTTAATAGATGTATTCCAACTGATTCTTGAACCACTCATCAAACTTCAAAGAATCATCATCTTAACACTGTGTACCATACAGCACAGATTTCAAGAAAAGATCATTATTTTTTGGCTGCATGGTAGATCATTCATCTGTTCAAACTACACTGACGGTTGGCAGTCTGTGCAACACTGGACTTGTAAACTGGTTGAAATCGGATGGTTGTACACAGCTAGATCAGTAGAATGTCGACAGGAGCTGATAGTTTTGTGTGGCACAAAACCAATGCTGTACAACAATATGAACTGCCTATGTGCACCTTCACTGCGTGCTAGTTTCAAATGCTTTTTCTTGATCTAAAAACAAAGGTTGCAATATTAATCACAGCTGTGATTATTAGGAAGGATACACAGCACATAAAATATGCAGGCCAACAAAACAACAATTTAGGAACACAGCTGCAAAAGTACTTTCCTTAAATCTGTTGTAATTTATGAGGAATAACATTCAAGTATCAGATACTTTGTGAATATTTATTCAGTATTTAAATAATGCATTTATAGTTTAACCCACTTGCTTAAGGAACAGCCTTTTGGTCAAAACAGGGGGCTCAGCTCAGAACCTGATTCAGAGAGAGACATTAATTAGGGGTAGCAACATACAGTACAAAGGTGGAGACAGAATGGAGGCAGGGTGAATGCAACAGAAATTTGAGAAGAGATGTGTGTAAGAGGTATATACTGTATAGCAAAAGTCTGTGATAACTGTGATTTAAAACAGCTGGGTGAAATTGGCGATGTCTGTTGTCATCCCTCTAGAACTTCCTACTCCTGTTATGATTTTGCTAACACCTGGAAACAGGTGGCTGTACATGAATAATTTGTAAGGCATTATAATAAGAAAGGCATTAGAATAGACCATGAATGCATTGCGACTTAAATTGGATTTGAGTATACCTCTACAGAAACTAATGTATTAATTTCAGATGTAATTGTATCAGTTCCCTTACTGTGAAGTGTTACCAAGATTTCTGAATATTTGCTTCTCATTTCAAGACTCATAATACTTTATATACATTTTCTCATTAAATAGTTGGTGATATCACATACATTCTTTTCATGAAGAATCAATACTCTTGATAAATGTTTTATTCAAGTGGATTGTTAATTACTGTCCACTGTAGCTTCAAAAGACTCATTACTCTCCTGAAAAAAACTATTGCTCCAATAGTCAAAAAGAAAATAAGAATCTACTGTACTTGGCAGCAACAAGCAGAGGACAAAATCAGACCAAATTAAATGAGCGATATTGATTAGATTGTGTGGTTTGTTGTATGAAGTTTCCTACTACACAACCTGACTTGGAATGCTGAAATGATCTTGAAAAATCAACACGATTAAGAAGCCTGTCAATTGTACAGTACATATCAAATCCTATCAGTGCAGCTGAATGTGTTCCTACATTTTTCACAGAGTATTCCCAAGAGTAAAAAAGTAGTGATATTGCTGAACTACAGAAGCTCTTTTTTGTTATAGAAATAAAAGTATGATAACAAATAGAGTATATGAAAGAGAAGCAAACTTGATGTGTTGCTAATGTGGCTCTTCATTTAAATGGCTGGCTTTGTAGTTATTAATACCTCGAATGGAGTGACGAGTAGACATTTAAAGTCAAGTGGGTTTCATGTGATGTTTTCACAGGGAGTGGTTGAAAATAGTCCACATGTGCTAAATGCATTTTTTCTTTCTAAGAAAAATACATGCTGAAAGCTGTACAAGGCGCATTACTAAAATTACTTAAACTTTTAAGTACTATACTAAGTATATCAGTACATACAAAGACAAAGCTTTAATATTCAGTATTTGAAACTTCTTTTCTAATTAAAAATATTACAGTACAGGACTCTGAGGTTTAACTCAGTCATCACAAACACCAGTATCAAATTATATCAGACAGATTTGGTGATTTGGATTAAAACTTTTCTAGCCAAAACTGAGAGAGGTATAAATGGCCTAAAACAGTAAATGAAGTTAATGCATAGCCATTTTAACATGAGAATGATATTCCAGTTCAAATACTGATAGTACATGAATAGTGAATTACAGAGTCCTATCATATTAAAACAGATACTCTATGACCATAAATAGCAGTGGTGCAGATTTTTCCACAAAATTTCTGTTTTTATGACCTAAATATCAGATTTTTAGTGTGAGTGCTTAGATCAGTTACTTCATGGTGCATTGAACAAAAGTCCAGGTCTATTTTATATTTGGTGATGTGTCACTTACAGATTTTCTATCTGTCAAGGCTACTGATATTTTAAACCAGTAAAAATACAGAAGCCACACTGTATATACGGTATATAAAAACTCAAAAAAGTTCCCCACCCTCAAAATGACTCACTTCAAAAACTCATATTATTTTTAATACCCACTGCAATTCACAACAATATTTGTTAGCCGTGCAGTAATCTGCATTTTAATATGCATGCCTTGATGAATATACAGTAAATGCTTAAATTGAGACTTTGGCTTAAACACACGTTCTACTAGTTCTTTATATAGTCCCATATAATACCCAATGATTTATAATCAAACTGTAACAATTTATCCCCTGCTTTGATTTCTACTTTGAAGGTGTTGGTTTGTGAAAATTCAGCCTGGTGCTCTACATAGATCACCACTGGCTGGGCGCTATTACTTTGAACACAAGATTCCAATACAGCTTTGGTCAATGCTGAATATCCATATGTCAGTACATTAAATCTCAATGCTACTTCTGCCCTATAAACCAACTAACTGCTTGTAGTGACAGCAAAGGCAATGTAGCTATTGCCCAGCTCAGTCAGCATGTTCAGGTTCTTCACTCAATTCCAGACAATCAAGCCAATTCTAAAATAACTGTGCATATAAAACATCTTCTACATAAAATTATTTTAAACATGGGCTATGAAACATTAATTTATTAAGTAATTATGCCACATACAAATGTCGAAACACTGGTGGTTTGATTTTTAAAGCAAAAACCAGAGATAAAATCAACACAAAAATTCCCTGATATGAAACAGAGGACTAGATATGGTTCAATAGTTTCACCTGCATTACAAGACATCACCAAAGATGAAAAAGAGATATTTATGAGGACTGACAATTAATCTAACATAAACACTGCAACATAATTTATTTCAGCAGACAACTTTGCTTCCTTTTCTTTCTCATTTACTAAAAGTGATCTGGGTTGGGTGAAATTTTACAACATTCAGAACCCCACCAATCAACCTTTTTGAAGTATGTATAAAATGAACTGTTTTTCATAAAGCTATGAATTGTTATCATGGGTTGAGATTATGCTGCAAGAAAGAACCTCTGCAGTCTCCTAGTACCAATGACCCCTTTTTGAGACGTTAGTTCCAAAATGCAAATTTGACCTAATAATTTGCTAATACTTATTGCCCATAGCCTTTGAAATAATTAGATCATCTGCCCTTTTAGAATACTTTTAACTATCTAAAACAAAAAGGGGACCTTTTCAACTTTTCTAGTTTCTGATAATATAAAATATAATATAATAATATATGTCTAATAAAAGCTACAGTATATAATAAATAGTTCAGCATCAGGAGTACATATATCGATCTGACATTTGATTCTGCTGTCTATCTGCTGATTAAAAAATACTTTTAGATTTTCATCAACAGATCATGCATCATGTCACTGAAACACCATACCTCATTATAATGATTTAGCTCCGGACAGGCAAGTGAAGGACAGTCCCCGTTTCCACAAACTGTATCGCAAAATCTTCCCTTGTATTGAAATCAAAATGAAAAATTGAGAAGACCTTCTAAAGTGCGCAGGAGAAAACGGTCAGCTTCTTTAAGGGTTGAGATTCTGTTCTTCCCTCCCTGCGATGTGTGTATGCAGTGTTGGTGTTTGCAGCAGTTTTGACTTGGATGACATTGAGCGCATTCGCCAGCTCCAGCCTCTCTCTCAAATGCACTCTGTCTCTCTCTCTCTCCCCCTCTGTAAACGCTCCTGCTGAATAATGAATGAATAATGTAGTCCTGGAGGTTTCTCTCTCATTCCAGTGCAATCAGGCACTGATCACAGTGAGGCCACACAATGAGCCCTGAGTTTTAGGTCAGGTTACAGCTCCCCATTCAGTTGCACAACAATCTGTCCCTTATCCTGCCATTGTGTTTTTATCATCAAATAGGACCCATTCAATGAAGCTGTGGAGGTCACAGTGGAAACAAAAAGCTGCTGGTAAAGTCATTTTCAGAGACACAGTGATAAACAAACACACACAGAAATACTTCAAATTCCTTGATTAGGGAAAATTTGTGTTTAGTCAGATGCATTTATCTCATGTTAGATCTCATTCACTTTCTATGTTGGAGTTACATCTCGACAGTCTAACATTACATTCAGTATGCTTTCCCTAGATATCTAAAAAAAGAAAAATCCCCGTAAACTACATAAAATACACAAACTACTGTACATGCAGGGACATTTACCAATCTTCACCCCCAACTAATACAAATTTCATTAGTGCTTCATGAATCTTTAGCTACAGGGATATCTAAGCAATTCCCACAAGACTGTTTACGAGGTGGGGAAAAGGAATAGAAGTGAACACTGTGCTATTTTTCAAAATGGAAACCATCAAAGCACAGGATGAATAGAGATAAGGCAACAGTTGCTTAATTTATTTATGAAAAAGCATTGATAAAATATTTATTTGTAAAATGATTTTTAGATGGTGGGGCACAATAAGTGACATATACTGTAGTTTCAACACTATATAGTCAGATCTTATGATCTCACGAACACAGCTGGACCTGGTCAGCAGTGAGATGAGAGATCTTTAGGGAAACTGGGTCTTTTCTGTAATTGATCTTGTTGGAGCAATAGGAAGCACCCTTTCCTCTGGACCAGAATTGACAAAATCATTGCCCCGTTATGACACCAGGGACAGTGTTCCCTTGGATGAAGCATGAAACCAAAGTCCTGACTAGTTGGTTATTTAAGATCACATGGTATATTTTGAAAGATTTCATAACTAACTTTTACCATGAACCTGATGAATGTTCTGGCCTTCCTAAAGTTCCTCCTTAAATCAAATGTTCCTCATTTCTATACCTGATCTGCTGTGTAGTGGGTCTGCTGACATTTAATAGTTGTTCTGTGTCACCTAGAGGGTGCTACATTTCAGTGGTAGAAAGCACTTAGGTGTAAATGTCTTTGAGTGCCAAATAAATGCCAAGAATTGTATAATTACTATATAAGTATTAAAAGACAGCTAATGAGCTTTAGATGTCTCAGTATGACAGTATGACAAAACAGGACTAAAGATCTTTTGTGGAGGATATGCTTTCCTTTTTCCACTCTGCCTTTGTACTGAGTACAGCACTTGTGGAGCAGTCTGTTCTGTATGCAGTTGGGTAAGTTGTTTTTCAGCTGAAACTCTGAAGTCTTTAAAAATCTCAAACAGGGAGGTCATATCCCTTGACTAGGTGAGGAAAGAGACAGTTGTTCTAATTCAACTTGAGTCACTTAAATTTAATTACTATCCCCTTCTAACTACTTTGAACAGTTCATGTGTAATGCTCTTCCCATGTTATTGTTAGTTTTTCACCCAGATAATATTACGTAGAATTGGTCATTGCATTTGTAATTGATAGTATCGAAGCCCTATTTTTGACTGTTGAGTCCAGCTACATGCTATGTTCTCAAACGAATAATACTTAAGAGAATTTGTGAAACTCAATGCATATAAACCCGCTCTTTTTAAGAACCCATAGAACTCAACCAGGTAACCACTTTAAATAATGTAGCTTGCATTCTAAGCCCCCCTAGCATTACTCATAATAACAAACAAAAACAATTTCAGCTGCTTTCATTTTGGAAGTGAATTAAAGTTCAGTTTTGTAAAAACAGTTTTGCCAAGCTTGAAGTCGTCACAACAACGTATGGTACAGTAGGAGTTGCAAGTAATATCAGCAAGTGTATTGAAATATAATATAAGCTAATCATGATAATACACATTTTACTTAAATGACGTCATACACCGTGAGATAGGATTCATAGGAAATGTGATGTGAACACCAATATACAGTAGCTGTTTAATATTTCCAAGTACAAATGCTACAATGCATACAATATACAGTAATTCATACATATGAATCTTATTCTTTCATAAGATACTTGTTGTGATTGTATGTGTCCTTAGGGACTTTAAAAGCAAACTCTATTGTGCAATGGGAAACCACTTAATTTAAGGACCCTGGAGTCAGTGGAAATACACATAAATTGATGCATAAAACAAATGCAACTGCATCAAGTCTAATGGATTTAATTAATTCATGCCTTCAGTCATGCTGATGAACACCCAAGTGGATCCTGATCTTGGATTGAATAAAACTATGCCTGTTTGATTGGATGTATTATGAATAGCTAATGATCAAATGTCAAAACTCATTTGGACAGTTTTAATACACTTTAGACAGTTTAGAACACTACTACTTAAACAATCGAAAAGTCTATCTATTCACGAATGTATTCAAAAATATATGCTGAAAGACCTATTGATGTAATACAGGGTGTTTTCATTGCATAACAGTATAGCATGTTTTGCTTACTTTTGGAATTATTTGTTAAAGGAACAAGATTCTTAGACTAGCCCAAAATGTGTAGCAGCTATAGTTGTGTAGAAATTACGTCTTTATAAGTTACTGTTAGGAAATAAGTGCGAAAATATTTTCACAGGAAAAAATTAAAGACCAGAAGACTATCTCAGACACAGAAAAGGTTTGTTTTCCAAAGATCAAAGTTGTTCTTGATCTATACTTAACATCTAAAAATAGAACATCTTTACTTCTAAGTAGAACTATTGTCTACTTTGAATGTAAATAACTATTAAAAGCAGTTTGAATACAGCACATAATACCTAAAATGAAACATACTGAACCACGGCATTCACTAATTTTTACTTCTAGCATGCTCTTTTTCTTTAATGTTCCCAGTAAAGATCTATTTGTGTAACCTAATTATTGTTTTATTAGCTAGATGTATCATATAGCTAGATTTAGCTAGATACTGTATAGCTAGTTTTATGCATCAATGTTTTTGCTATTTCTAACATGAAATAACACCCTTACAATTTCTTTTGAAATGGTTGGCTAGACATCACAATTTATTACTGGGTTTTCATAAGAAGTTGGGTTTAAAAGTATAGATTTTGTCAGAAATAATACATACATGAAAAAAGTTCAAAAATTGAATTTTCTTTGGAAATTGAATGAAGGCTGAAGAATTATATTAGAATTATATATCTAATCATAGATATCTTAATGACAATAGTAAAAGTAACACCAGTGATATGTCATCCAGTGCAGGAAGGAGTTTGTTTTTAGGCGACACCACAGCACAAAACCCATTTGATAATCCACTGAACTACAAAGTCATATGTTCACAACTAGATATGTAGTCTTTTCAGTTACACTATTTTTCTGAAAAATTCTAGAATTCTGCAAAGTTAATGAATACTGTATATACTGAAATAAGCTGCAGTTGAGCAATATTCTAAGGATCAAAAACATAAGTGATTTGGAATTAGAAGTTTATTTACACTTGTGAAACTGAGAGATAATTAATATTCATTTTTGTAATAATGAGAATACTGCATATGGAGACCAAAATGGCACCTAAGATGAAGGTATTTGTCATATAAAAGCTATATACTGTATATAATGTGTACAGTATGTGTCTGTGTGTCGTGCATTTCACTTCATGCAAAATTCATGGTACTGTACATATAAAGCTCTTAGGCCTTAACGTGAAGCTGACTGACAGCTTTTGCTGTGATGAGCAAACATCAGGTGCTTTGCAGTTTCATCCACTTGGAAATATCACAAAGATTTTGACTGTTTTAAAATTCTTAACAGCAGTAAAAGTCCATTTTGTATCTGCCATTCAACATATGTCTTGAACGTTTTTTCAGTTCAATAAAGGCATGCAGCTGCACACATCCAGGACTTACCAGTGCTGTATGAAGGGCTTTGGATGGGTTGCAAGAAGAAGATACATTCTCTGCAGTCAATAGTCCTGAGAAAACATCTTCTGGGCCTGGAATGTGACACCATTATATGATCAGAAGGGAAAAGCAGGATTGATAGTGTCAGTGAGTTGTGTGCAGTCTGTATTGTAAATACTGTATTGTATTTTTTACTTCTTTACTTCTTTTTTTACTTTACTTTCTTTTTTTATCTTCACAGTCATTACTGTAGGTACATGTAGAAAAGTATTCTTGACATGAATGCCGAAAATAGTACAGAAAAAAACAATAAGTAAAAGAGTGGGGCATACAGTATAGACACAAAAAGTCTTGATTCATTTTTAATCAAGCTTTATAATCAAAATATATAACTATATATATACTTTTACACATTTTATTGCAATCAAATTTTATTTCATAACTTTTCTTCATGGATAATTAGAAAGTGATGGCTAAAATATAGTTTGTTTTAGGTAGATTTAGATGGATTTAAAATTTTCTTCATAGTCTTTTTTAGCGATTTTTTAAATACACCAATAGAAATAATTCTAAATAGTGCATTGTTACTTCTCCTTGTAGTTAGGACATTTGACTATTCATTTTTTTGTAACATTAAAGCTATTATTCGTAATATTCTTTAGATTCTGCTGGCACAGTGAGTACATCTTCAAACCTTTTACATAAAAGGTAAAAATATCAGACTGTGAAGTCAAAAGCCATAAACCTTATAGAAGATTAAAACTCTGGAGAAGACTGGAACTGAGTTTTATGTGCTTGTTTTTGATGATGGCTATCCTTGAGAAAATACATTTTAAAAATTGGCATTTTTTAATATTATATATTAGGAACTATATATTGCATTCAGTTTTCCTTAATGGATCATGGAGATAACAAAATTGAGTTCACAAAAAATATATTTTGAATAATACTACATTTTTCCAGTGTGTGAGTGTTTTTACCAAAGATTTGTTTTGGGATGAAAAGCACCTTAACATTTATTCTCTTTGTTGTTTTTTCTTCGTATACAGTATGTACACGAGTTCAATTTTTAAAAATAATTACTTAAATAATCTTTGTAGACTAGTTTGTAGTGCTAGTCATTAGTGTAGAAAAAAGAATGCGCTGAAGTCCTACGAAGTGCACATGCTTGTCTGTTAGACATTGATAACAGTTCAAGAAACTTTTTTTTTTAATTTTAGCAGTGTGGAGTAGTGTGGAGGTTAGAGCTCTGATTGTGGGTTAAGTTCCCAGCTGGGGCACAGCTGTTGAACTATTGAGTGAGGTACATCAGTAAATACAGCTTCAGTAAAATACCCAGAAAGTTTAAATGGATGAATACGTCCGCCAAGTACTGAAGATTACTCAAGAAAAAAGACAAGTAATACTTTAATTATCAACCACTGTTTATAGAAGTTAAAGAACATGTATGTACATATCTTACATTTTTATTTGTATTTCTGTATATAAATCTATATTACATAATTAATATATACAAATGAATATTATATATTAAAGGCCAACAGGCAAGAACTGTCTGACACACTTTACGATGGAGAGCACAAAGACTACAGAAGTGTCCCTTTTACGTTAATCTCACGAGCTGAAACGTAATTAGGGTAAACACAAGATAACTGTATAGTGTAGGACATTACTTTGATTAAATTAGTAACATTTAAACCCTTCCCAAAAATGATTATTGTAAATTGATTTTGAATTTATTTTCTCACAAAATTAAAATAGTTTTGTCATTCATGTAATATTTCTGTTTCTTCTATATACAATTTATATAATTTTATGGTATAATGATGTATTTTTTATTTTGATACACATTGTATTACAATTTTCCTATGCCAAAAGAATGATACGAATTCAGTGATCTTTAGAATTATTTGTAGGGCTTAGAATGACTCAGTTGAGGAGTTTTCTGTATGTAAGCCTACCTCACAAGTCTAACAACAGACAGACGATTAATCGATCTGTGAGTAAAGAACAACAAGGTGTGAGTCCTTCATGTTGTTGCAGTGAGTGACTGTAAAACCAATTCAAAAACAAGCAGCGTATATTTTTTTCTATTATAGAAATGGGATCATAGACTTGTTATTGGTACCATCTGTCTTGTTAACAGGAATGCTAGTGCGATCTAGCAATGCTGCAATGTGTAATTTAGTGTAGTTAGCATTAAACTACAGTAGTGTAGTGTAGCATTAAACCTGGAAATTTCAACATCCTACAGTATTTACTGTATATGGTTGTAACCATTAACATTGTATAGGAACCTCAGTTGTATTGCAAAGATAATCTGTATTGTGGAGTAATATTACATACAAATATGGCCAAATTATATTTTATAGAATTAAGTCTTAAATTAATTTTTGAAAATCTTACAAGCCATATATTTTTCAATAAGATCATTAAAGAGAAATGTTCAATAACCCTCATACTTCTTCTAAGTTATTGATGTACTGTAGCAGTGTACAGTACTATATATATTAAGCTTGAACACTGCAAAATGAATATCCCAAGGACATTGCTAAACTTTAAATAAGACTTAATATTAATTTGTTTGTTTCTGAATATCTAAAAAATAACACAAGGAAATCATGAACAAAACCAGGTTTTATATTGTACAGTATACACAAGGCCCCATAAAATGTTTTAACATTCTAAGGTTTTCATTATTTCTTTAAACTAATGTATTTTTAAAAATCAGCTATTAATATATTTCTAGTCCTTTTTAATTAAAAGTAATAGTGCTAAACCAATCAGTTTATGGTAAAAAAGGTTTCTGGTTTTGAATTCTTTCGGCAGTGTCTTTGTGTTTTACAGTATGTTACAGTTTTATCCTCTCAAGACTGACAGTGGCCTAGTTGCTATTATTAGATAATAATAGTTAATATGGACAACATGCAAGTAACCTTTCGTCAGCTGTTGCCATCTACAGGGAATTCCTAATGACTAGTGCGCTAGATTCAAACTGATGGCTGAACTGGCCCTCTTAAGACCAAGTATTTATTGTTGGAGCAACTGCACTAACAAGGCAAGAAGAATCTGAAAGGAAAGTTTCTTTAAAATCTCAAAGAAATGCCATATTTCTGCAGTATAATTTTCTGCAACTGTAATCTAGTGTTTTAGTTTCAGTAAATTCAATACAGGGTAATACTAATACGTTTAGATTTAAATGTTATTGAATCATTGGTATTGAATACAATTACTTTATCATTTGTAACAATTTAGATCAAGGTGTCAGTTCCATTCATTTTTTTTTTATTTCACCATGTAGTAATCATCTAAAGAATGAAAAAGCTTACAATGAATCATACAATAGACTGGAAGGACTTCTCATCTAGGCATAAAAATACTTTTTGTATAAGAAAGAGTATTTTCTACTGTGGGATAATAGAAAATGAAATGGAACTTAATGGAAAACCCACAGCTGGTGGTGATTTAGATCATAATATCTTCTTAGAAGGTGGCTGTGTCAGCATGCGTAGGCTGCAAAGGAGCAAGTAAAGGTTTATTCCATGCTGAAAAGAGAAGAAAAGAAACACGTTTTGTCTGTGGAGCCTTCTTCTGGTGAAATTTTGTTTTTCTTTTCTTCTCTTTTCAGCATGGAATAAACCTTTACTTGCTTCTAAGAAGATAGTGTAGCTCTTTTTGAGTGGTTTTGGAGTATAAACTGGTTGCACTTGTGGGAAATAGTGTTAAATTGACTTCTTCACACTTCTTGTATGATTAAACAGGATACTCAGTTAGCAGTAGTGTAAAATTAAAATTACACATCCGTAAACGTACAGATCAGTTAATAGTTGCAATTTTGTACTGATTTGCCTGATTCCTTAGTTATGTCAGATATGCACGTGGGGTATTCTCAGAAGTGGATCTTTTGACTTTGGCTGTCCTTTTTCATTTGTTGATTCATACAATTGTTAGGATAACAAAACCAAAATAACTTACTTTGGACTAGTGCCTGAAGGAAGTGGAGATTAGATAGGTTCAATGCAGTGTGTGTGAGACAAGACACTGGGGACATTTTAAAGGAGCTGCAAGTAATAATAGAAAGTAAAGGTGTTTGTGGTGACGTCTGATAGCATTGGCATGATTAGTGTGTGTGACCTGAAAGAACTGCAAGATAACAAAAGAGTGTGTCTGCAAAACTGAACATCAATCTCCATCCAGTGAATCTTGAAAGCAAGGGTTAATGTGTTAGTAAAGCAAAGCTTAGTAATCACATTTAAAGTTGTGAAAAGGCTTAAAGCTTATGCACATGTGCATGTAAGTGTAAGCTTCAGACCGAGTTTCAATTGTAAATGGAATGTTTTGTGGTCTTTATGTAAAAATCAGTCAGAAATAATGAAATGTTAGTTATTTTTCATTAATGCTATGTTTGATTATCAAAGCAATAACGGGTTTATACTACACATTTATGCAAGAAAGCAATGTCAGAAATGCTTCAAAAAGAATATTTGGGTGTGAATTGGTATGAATTTGCATCACTTTGCAAATATTATGTAAATTGTTTCAGATACATTTTGATAGATCATTTTTAATATGATTCCAATTCTATTATTTTCCTTAATTGTAGAAAAACTTGAAATGTTGATCTTAATAACCAATTTACCCTGTTTCATACACAAAACAAAACTTTGTCTTCCTGTGCAAGACTTGTTCCACCATTTCTACCTTGGAAACTCACATTCACAATATTCTGAAAATCCTCCAAAGTTGGAACCCCCAAATTGCTGAAGATTTATTTCAGCTCTTTGGTACAGCATGTACACTAGCATGGAGGGAACAAGGATTTTTAAAGTCTCGAGGCTAAATTAGCACTGCTTGCAAAAGTGATGCATTAGCTCTACCAACATTAGCACTACAAGCTTACAGGTGCCCAGCAAGTTCTTGGGGTTGGTTTTGACCTGCAAACTAAGCAGCTAAACTTTAGAAAAAACAGCTATGAAAATTACCTTTCAACTTGACTAATACAGTATGCCATTACCGCTTATATATATAGGAAAGTCAGTTTTGATATTATTATTATTATTATTATTATTATTATTATTATTATTATTATTATTATTATTATTATTATTATTAAAATTAGAACTCAGCTGGGTCTTTGTTTTAGTATTTGGTATTAGTATGATGTTTAGTCATATACAGTACATACTGTATGCAGCTGTGATCACACCTTAAGAAGGCCTAACAACTGAAACATCCTCCTTTTTCTTCCTGCTTTTAGCATGGATTTAAACTTTACTTGTTCTGAATATATGCTACTGGCCTTCATTGAATATTTTAATGTGAAGCAAATTTCTTTTAGAGCAATGTTCTACAGTCAGATATTGTTCTGTGTTATGTGCTACTGAATTAATAAAAAAAAATTAGGTAATTTGAAGAAAACCTGTTTAAATCAAGGAGACAGCGATTTCATCTGGAAATAGTGTTTCACATTCGATAAGCACTACTTGGTTGGTTTTACTGAGTCAGAATTAGCCAGTTCATATGTTAGGATGCAGATCTGTATGAACGTCTTCTTATAAAACCTATCCACCATAATTTCCTTGTTGGAAATGGGAGGGAAAAACATGATGATAAATAATATTTTAGAAGTTAAAACGATCAGACCAAAGGCCCCTAGATTATAATTATAATAATAATTGTTACATTTATATACACTGGACACTCTACTCAAAGCGCTTTACAGGTAATGGGGACACCTCTCCGGCACCACTGTGCAGCCCCACCTGGATGATGTGACGGCAGCCATAGTGCGCCAGAACACTCACCCCACATCAGCTATCAGTGGGGAGGAGAACAGAGTAATGAAGCCAATTCACAGATGGGGATTATTAGAAGGCCATGATTGGTAATGGGAAATTTGGCCAGGATGCTGAGGATGCACCCCTATTCCTTTAAAAAAAAAACCCTGGGATTTCTAACGACCTGTGATTTTCTAATGAGTCAGGACCTCTGTTTTTTTACATCGCACCCAAAGGGCAGTGCCTGTTTACAGTATGGTGTCCCTGCGTCACTATACTGGGGCATTAGGACCCACCTGGACCACAGGGTGAGGGCCCTCTGCTGGTCCCACTAACAGCTCTTCCAGCAGCAACCTTAATTTTTCTAAGGAGGTCTCCCATCTGACCAGGCTCACACCTGCTTAGCTTCAGTGGGTTGCCAGTTGGGAGTTGCAGAGTGATATGGCTGCTGGCTAGAGTATGTTGGTATATACACACAAATAAATGTGCTTTACCATCAGTACATATATACTTCTGTGTCTAATTCAGAATGACACATTAAAGCCAAAATAATGTTGAATGAAAGGGTGGCAGAAAGATTAAAAAGATATATGATCATGCTGAAAAACAAAGCTTGACTTGGTATCAGCAGTCCAATGATAAGATACATTGAAGAACACAATAATCTATAGTGCTTTCATTTCTAGGTAATGAAATTAAACTGACATTTCCTCAAGGCATGATCTAAAAATGCAACACAGGATATACAGTACTGAAAAGGTAAAACGATGATATATTTTAATTATATTACAAACAGGAAATTTGCTATGCAAATAAACAATTATAACCAGCATGCTCTCCAGTTGATATTTGAAAAACTTAAAGATCTGCTTATTTCTATGGTTTCATGCTTCTGTTAACCATATTTGTGCAGTATGATGAATGGAAAGCAGCCTCAGTAGTGGCAGGCAATAAAATGCATAACAGGCCAATGTGGAGTTAGTAATGCTTCAGAGATGTGACAGGGATGCAATTCTTCTTTAGGTAGAGGAAGGAAGTGTCCTTGCAGAGTGTGTTAGACAAAGAACCATAGCACAGACACAGAGGGTAGGCACAGTGAAAAAAATGCAGTTTATTTCACTAGGTATACCATACAGAGAAGAAGCAAAAGTTACAGCATGGCTGCTGGCAGCTTTTATAAGAAGATAGAGAAACAGAAAAAAAATAGAAATGGAACATTTTTAAAAAAATGACACTTCAGGTTACAAAAGTACAGCAGTTCTCAATCAATAAGCACAGCAGTTCCATTGCAAGTTCTTTTATTCACATTGATTTGCTCAGACAGAAAAGTACACTACTGAAGCTGCAATCCTACTTTCAGAGCGCTACTTGGCAGTGCGTGTCCTACTGAAAACTGTGTGCTACACAACATTCAGACGTCCAGTCTCATGAGGAACTGTAACAGTAATCTTTCATAGCTGCATGTAATTGAAGACCAGTTAGGTTTCTTTGCACTCCCTGGTAACTCACAAACTAGAATGTAGAATAATATCAGGAATAGTAATATCCTGTGTAGCTAGCTCATAGTCTTGTAATGTGAAAATGCTGTATGTTTGCTGTATAAAACATTTTTATACACCGTATTCTGGCTTAAATGAGCACTTGCTAGTTTCTTCTTGTATTAAAATTCTCCTTGCTTCACTGTAAACATGATTTGTCTTTTAAATGTTTTATATTTCATATATGAATGTCTAATATTTCAATCCTTTTAATATGTGGCAATGTGAGTACTGTAAGACAAAGAAGTTACTGTTCATAAGGCTTCCTAGTAGGACTAGATATTTTCTTTAAAACTTCAAAACGTTTTCAGAAAAAAAATAAAGTGTTAGCTTTAGTGCATGCAGCCAAATAAACCCATCTTGAAATGCCAGTATAAAGTGACATTTTACAGTATCATAGTGTAATAGGGTCCAGCTATCAATATCGTCTATAAGTTTGTATGCCAAAGCTTTTAAAACCTATCAATATTCCTGACTGTTCTCTTACAATACATTTTATTATGTGGCAATAATGGACAGTGTTAAACATAATACCCCATTTAGATAAGTTAAATCTTGATCTAACCATTTGGATTACTTTCATTTTTTCACAGTCATTAAAACTAAAACATGCATTGGAAAAAGGTTAGTCAATTTTGTTTAGATTTTTTATTTAAGCAAGGGTCTTTAAATCAATAAGCTTAAAATGCAAATACATATAATTTTAATCAAATCAAAGAAATCTCAAATACACCCATCCATTCATTTTCTAACCGCTTCATCCAGTGCAGGATTAGACGGGCGCAAGGCAGGGTACATCCTGGATTGTGCACCAGTACATTGCAGGGCACACACTGGGAAAGTCAAATTTCCCGGGAAGCCAATTACCCTACCAGTATGTCTTTGGACTGTAGGAGGAAACCAGAGCACCTTGTGAAAACCCGACTAACATGATGAAACTCTGCACAGAAGCAGATAGAAACTCCATGCAGCAGCACAAGTCCAGAATTGACCCTAGGGTCCTAGCGCTGCAAGGCAGCAATGATAAACACTGTACCACTGTACCACTGTGCTTCCCAACTCAAGTACAGCATATCCCAACCTAAGCAGACACAGTATTTAAGAAATCTAGTATTGCTTACAAACCAATATATAATGAAGAACTATTGGTTAGAGGAGAGCTGCTAGGATTACTTTTCAGCTCATGGTTTTAGGAACAGTGGAGGAATGATAGTTTTTTTCTTTGCTAATTTTCTTTTATTTAGGATCATCTGTTACTAGCATTGCTGATATGCTTCAGTAGAAACATGTTTTTTTTTATTATTCGAGGAATTACTTTTTTACATCTATCACAAATTAATGGGTTTCCTATATTCCATTCCACCACATAATAAAACAGCTCTTGCTACACTAGCTACTTCGTTAACCATCCTCTTTTCTTTACAGTCCATACCCATCCACAAACACAATTCTTTTATTGGGTTAACATGGGCAACTACAAACTGGCTCTATTAGGCTTGTGTCTTTTAGGACTGTGTAATAATTGAAATAGAACATAATTCAATTATTATTTTTTTAAGTAAAGAAGTATTCTCTCCCTTTCAGTTAAGATGAAAGTACTACGTGTTTAAGTATTGATTGCGGGACATGTTTTTCAACCCTCACTTTTAACATCATTGTGGCAGTTTTCGCTTCTCAGAGCACAGACTTCTGTCTTGATTTAAATCCAATGTGTAAGTCAGATGCAATGTACAGTAGTTTGGGAACATGTGCTCACATGTGCTCTATAGGAATTCTTGAGATGATCTGTAGTTCTTGATTCTTGAAATCAGAAGTGTTCAGGGTTTGTCTCTATGAAATTTTCCATAAACCATGGCATTCTTTATCAGACTTTAAACCATCTGTAATATGTACAATGACTACACTTTGTTTACAAATCTAGTGCCCTACACTTTAAACTTACAGTATGCTGTTCAAATTACCGAGAACATCATTATTATATTAAATGAGCCGTGCTTTTCTCATCATATTAGCCTCTTATGAAATAAGCAGACAGAAATATTTCCAATTTCAAGAACCATAAGTAGGAAAAGCCCATAGAGGGTTTTTTTAAAATAGTAGTCTTGGTCCCTCCAGCATGACTTTGTGGTTTTGTGGGCCTCAGTGATGAGGGCCATAACCAATAAACTTTAAATTGACAAATATAAAAAATAATATATGCTATATATATGAAAAATACCCACATATGACCCACTTAATTAAAACGAAGCCTTTGAATTTGGATATGTTTTTTTTTTAATAAGAGAAGTATAAAAGTGAGTGTTGTATAGACACAGTTTCCCCTAAAATCTAAAACTAAGGTAAGCAACAAGAATGGCACATTACTGTATATCTATATTCACACTGCATACAGTATATATGTTACATAAATAGTAATATTTTGCAAAATTGAAAATACCAGCATTAGGGTTGCAATTCTTTTCTTTCTGTATTTGGTTTTTAAACCTAAAGGCAGTACCTGGTTTTGTTGGACAAATATTACTATTTGTCTTTAAAGTAATTAAACTATGAATTTCAAATGTTTTTTCACAGCCTCACTGGGAGAAATATTGTAGGCAATACGATTTATCTAAAAAAAAAACATGGATAACAAAATGTTTTAATGTTGACCTGAAGTGTTTACTTAAAAAAATAATGTATCTGACAAAATGTTTTTAATATAAAAAAGGTTTGATTAACTAAAAAAAAGTATTATGGTATCTGATTCTAAAAGATCAATAGTGAAATAATTACACATTTGATTGGGGGTAAAAGGGTACTTTAGAAAAGTAAAAACAGATATCTGCATTTTCAGATAAAGACATAATACGCTTGGCACTCACTTTTTCTGACCAAATGAAAGGAAAGATTTAAAATGATTAAATGGGGATTGTGCTTACTCTAAATTGTTGAAACGTATTTGTGTGTGTGTCCTATGAACTGAATCCAAAAATGAAGAAATGTGGCCTCTTTTAGCACACCTGTTGATCTTTTGCTACAATTAATATAAGACAGAAAAAATGGCTTTTGAAATTAAAAGATGAAAAGGCTGAAATAAAAAGCTATAATTTACACTATTAAGTTCCACCATAACAATTTCATGTGGGAAAATCCTGTTTGACTTCACATCTTTTTTTTTAAAGAGACCCCAATTAAAAATGCTGTTTTTATTCATTAATAGATACCTTTCAGCTACTAAGGAACAGTATCTTAGATTTAACATCTACAGGTCCCTCTAGTGCTGAACTGTAGGGACATACCTCTTTGCTTGGAAAGAGGTGTCACCAAAGTTTCATATAAAATGTTTTTCACTTTTCTTGCAGGAATTGGGATGCTCAGACAAACCGCTAAAGTATAGTACAAGCAAACACATAAAATTAACGAGAGACTAATAAAAAAGCAAAAGGGTCTTAAAAGTGAATATTTGAATTTAAGAATTTGTTTCATATGAAGATTATATTATTATGTATAGATATATTTTATTATATATAAATATGTATATTACATAATTTAATCTCTTTATACAAATATTCAGGGAAAGTGTTAAATAAAATTTGTGTTCATATACAGAATATACACAAGTTACCAACACATGTGTACTGTATCATCTTATTTCTAAAGATTATAACTAAATAATCCTTTTTCAACTAAATTCTACCTGTTTGCCAAACAATTTGTGGAGACATTCCACTCAAACTGACAGCCAGCAACGTCTTACTGTACATCTCTTTTATTCATGATCATTAGAGAACCTTCACTTCACTGAGGCTGTATGAACCGGCCAGGAATTTCACTAAACCAGGATCTTAAAGACATTAGCCACTGTCATTTCATCTGAGTCTGTAATTATAGTAACTATCTCCCCTTCCTTTAACTGTACCTTAAGTTTTGGCACTTTACTTTGAATCAAATAACATGTATTTTATTCTATTTTTTAGATTTCCTAATGATAGCATGGCTTTTACTTTTTGTGAGGACTTTTTTTGAGGATAATTCAGGAATTCTGTCCTAAGATTACAAATACAAAATGCTAGCAAAATTATTGTCCTTCTGCAAAGCCTATCAATGAGATAATGACAAATTGAAATTTAGAATACATCTTATTAGTAATACATGTCTCATTTTTTTCAAAGCATCATCATACTGAAAATAATGGAGCCAATGCCTTTCGAGTATTTAGAGATAATTAAAGCGCTTTTCTTTTTTTCTTTAGAAATTTTCACATACAGTAACTGAAAATACATTTATTTTTAGCATTAATGAAAAATCATTTTTCAAAAAGAAACAGTCAGTGACGCCGGTACCCCACATTTTAGCACCAGGTAAACTTTAAATGTAAACTGGGGACTTGGTCATTGCAGCCTCTTCTTTTTAAAATTGATTTGAAAAATTGCCACAATGGAAGAGGAATGGAAGCAGAAAATCATTCTATTCCCCAAAGAGTTGCCAGTGGCTAATTTTCTACTATTTTACATGAATAAACCTTTCAAAAATATATTAAAAGTACTATTTTCACAGAAAGAAAAGAGCACAAAGTTAGGAAAACTTGAAGAGTGCAGCTGGAAAGCTTCAATAGGCAGTTTTTTGCTGAAAAATCCTACCACGAGTAGAAGTTAAATAATATAAAATTCGAACCCAATTTTTTGTTGACTTTTATAAAAACAAGGGGAGAAGTAGTACAGTACGCTCTCCTCATAGACACCCTTTAGTAGGAATTAAGCCCACAATCAACCTCACAATAAAGGTGTTTTAAGAAAAAATAGTTTTAAAACCCAAGGTAAAGCCAACTGTTAAAAGTTATGAAAATCCAAGCACTTATGATTTGTTGTCACGATCTCTTCTTCGTGGATGAAGCTGTCCATTCATTGGCTTCTTATCAAAGCACATTCAAATACAACTGCATGTCTTAAATAAACCTCTACTACTCACATTTTGAAGAAATAGGCACGGATACCAAAAGGCAAGTGGTATTTAAATAAAACAATAAACTATATTGTTGTATCTAGTACTGTGTGTAGCCTACGTACATAGCCTGCTCCTCTGATTTGTGTCTTCCAAAGAAATAGTACAATAGGTAATTTCAGTTCTGTGAAAGAAGACTAGTTAATTGCTCAGGCTTCAGCAAAAGTTTGATGTTTCACTTTATAAGGCCACTGAACAAATGTAATATGTTTTGTTTCTTCTGTAAGTGCCATGTGGATATGAAAAGGTACTGTAGATAATTGTGTGTGAATAAACATTTTTGTGTAAATGTATGTGCTATATTATTATGTAAAGATGGAGTGGAAATGTTTAACTGAAGAGATTGAATTACAGGTCCAAGATTTAGATCTGTGTTGTCTTTGCCATATCATACTTGTTTGTTGCCTAAAATATATAATCTGGTTAAAATTTTTGTTCTGATGGATTTTTATTTTATAATTACCATATGTACTGTATATATAAATGACATTTACCCCCCCCCCCCACCTTGAAGTCTAGAATTCTGCTTATGTCATTAATTGCACAAACAAGAAAATTCAAACCTCCAAATCTACTTCCCTTTCTCCCCCCTCATCATGGAAAATGTTTTACAGAGTGTCACTGCAATTCAGCCAATTCAAAAAGAGCTCAAGAGAGAGAGAACAGAGTGTGCTTTCCCAGGTCACAGTAGTAGAGGTGCTGTTAGTACAAGATGAGGTTAGGGAGGAGGAAACTAGAGAATGTGCTCCTAGGAAGGAAAGGGGGAATAGGTCACATGATAGTGCAGCACCGACAGCGCTTTTTCTTTTCAATACCTGCAGGTTGTGCTTCCTTGGCCGAGCTTTCATCTTTGCTTTCAGAGGACAGTTCAGTGGTATCTGACAGGGGCCGGCCAGACACCAGGTCTGCAGCATTGCCGTCCATTGTAGAGATGTCAGTGACCGTCTTCTCTCGCAAGGACTTCTCATCATCTTCGTCAATCAATACAATCTCGGCCTTAATGGTGCCATCAAAACCCAGTAGCTTCTTGGTTTCCTCTTCATCCTCTACATTGTGATAGCCCATAAAAATCATGGTTACTGGCTTCTCTGAAGTGGCCACTGGCACTTCTGTCACCTCATCACCATACTTGGGATCTCCAGCCACCAACCTGCCATGGGGGTTGCGCACCATCTCCAACTTGGCTTCCTTATGGACCATCTGTTCCTTTGGTCCTGGGTAGCCACCACTAGTGGTGGCCAGGACTCTAGGAGAACCTGAGTCTCCTTTGGTCTGAGACTGTCCTACTCGCTGCATCAGCTCATCAACATCGGTGGAGCTCCAGGGATGGACACCATTCTCTAAGGTGGGGGCTCCTCCTGAGCGAACCTCATACACCACCTTTCTCCCATCATCATAGACCTTCACACCTCTCTGGTGGACGTCCTCAGGGCTCACAGCAGAGGTAGAGAGGATCTTGGTCTCCCCTGTCTGCCTGTCTTTCTCGACATTAATCTCCATTGCATACATTGCTTAAATAGGGAAAAAAAAGAAGAAATTCTCAATTATATGCATTTGTCTGGTTTATACTTGGAGATAAGAAAAATAGCAAAACAAAATTTTAATAACATTTCTTCATTTCTTACATTCATGAATTATTGTTATTCAAATGTTTGTAAATAAAAATGCCTTTTTAGGATTGCATATTATTTGTATGAGACAGTGTATTTGAATGTCCTAAAACTTCATTTGTAAAGCCATCTTTTAAAGAAAAAATAAAAAGCAATTATTTTACCTTAAATACCTCAATATGACATTATTTATTCATATTATATAATGATCCTATTTATGTCTTTGTAATGAATCAGGAATACTATGAAGACTTAAGTCTTCTTAAGCGACATCCTTTCATTCTAAAATGGTTACAATGATGCTTATGTTTAATCTACAGGGCAGACCTATCTTTATTGCTGCTACCTCTTGAGCCTAACTACCATTTAACCCATCCCTGCAAAGAAAGAAGCCACTAACTTATGAAAATTCCCTTATTCCTGAAATTAGCCTATTTGCAATTCAGTCTAGCCAGCGTTTTGGATGAAAGTTGAGCAATGTTCAAATGAGTGGTGCAAGAAGACTAGCATTTCTTTTCCTTTCCCTTGGGTAAGTTCCCACTAACCAGCAAATAAGATTTCTAAAAGTTGGACTTTAAGGGGGAACTGCAGTCCCAATTTCTCAGACTGGTTATTAAACCTTGGTAACAAAATAAATTGAAAGTATGGCAAAATTGTACAAATTCAGAATTAAGTATAAAATTGTGAATCATGAAACCATGAAATTTGTGAAAGTACTGTCTGAAAGTACTGATGTGAAAGTAATCTCTGATCTCACCACATGCAAGACATCACAGGAATTATGATGTAAGATAGACCCTACCTGCTAACTAGTCATTGTAAACAAAAAAAGGAACCTTGGTCTCCAAACAACATTAGTCTTTTTTTGGCTTTCTCAACTCGCGTATATATTTTAAAGGATTTGGCTTTGCAGTACATAGTGGTTGCACACAAAACAGAGGATTGGATCAGCAGAAAGTCAAACTGTTTCCTTTTTCAAAGCATAATCAACTAGCCAAGAGTGGGTAATAAACATGGGCACTGATGTTGGTCCCACTGACTTCAGCGCGATTCAACACGATGTGGATGGATGTTTGCCTGTTATGCCTTCCGGCATGTAGGGGAAGCAACATCCTTACCATAACATGTTACATGTTACCATAACATTTGGTTTTTATGAGACAGGGTTGTTAGCCTAGCGCCTAACCTCCAACATGGAGGACCTGGCACCCGACTTAGAACACGAACTCAGTACCCTGAGATTATGAGTCTCAAGCTCTACCAACAGGGCTTGTACAAGTGAATAATTACAGGTTGTGCAGCAGACATTTCACCACAGAAATGTTCCAAATCTGTTGCATGTGTCTTGTATGTGTGATCTTTTTTAATACTATATTTAATCAATACAGTAGAAACATTTGCTTGGTCTGAAGCATGTGCTTTATTGCAACAGAAATAGATTGTTTTTCAAATATTGTTAATTCGGGAGAGGACACGTGTATTGTAATTTTCTCTGCTTTAGAGTTTATATGATTATAAAGCCTGAGAGTTGGTCATATTAAATATATTTTCATTTCAGATACTAAACCACAACTTGTGCTCAAACCAGGTGCCATTCATACCATTTTTGCCCATAAAAAGCAAACGATGAGAGCACAATGCAATGAGATACTGTAGTGATATCAGTATTTGATAGAAAAAAAGGAATAAATCTGTCTTCATGACTTAAGTGATCCTTTTTATCAAAATTATTTTTAAGACCTAAGTTAAGACATGCATTAAATATGATTTTATCACTAAGAACAATATTTCTATGGGATAAAAAGAGATATGTTCAGAACCGTGCTTGTTTACAGTGTAATAGGGCCACTTCACATCACTGGATGTTTTGGTGCCTCATTCTGAATAGCAGACAATAAGAGCAATATGGCGCTGTGGACGCCTGGAAATTTTGATGTAATTTGGAGGTTTTACATGTTACTGTGTATGTCTTACTTTCAATGTGGTTTGAAATGAACTGTCAGTGCTGATTTTTTACAGCCCCGAAATATAAAAATACTGTCGCAGTTCCCCTTAAAATGTTCCACAATATTAGGCTATTACAATTAAAATAACATGATTCCTCTTATACAGGCTTCAGCAAAGTGTATTTTTCCTATATGCATGTGCTTTATCATTACAAAATCTTCATCTTCTGTCAACATATACAGTAGGGAACTGTCACTTATCTTTCTACTGGTGTATCACACCTCCCATAAAATCATATGTTCACAGCTAGCTGATAAGTGCTGCTTTAGTAGTAGAAAACACATTGGGAGATTCTATTATCTGTTTTGTAACATGCAGTTTTAGAAACTACAGTCTTGTTTAACTCTGATAAGAGTCATGTTTTAACAAATAAGAATAAGACAAGGCTGCTTTGAAATGATGAATGCCATTGAAACTTAAACCAACCTTTAATTCTTAAATATATTAATTGCATCTTTGTGTGTGACATTACTGAAAAGGAGAAAAAAAGTCATCTTCTATCATTCTTTAAAAGCTTTTACACTTAATTAACAATTTGACATAATCAGGTCAGAACGGAGACATAACAAATGCTTTTCTTGTTCAGTAAGTCTCTATTTTGCAAGTTCATCAGGGATTTTATCATACTACAGAGGGCAGTTTTTTTTTAGACTTTACCATTTTATATTTGGGAATGAATAAATGTCTTGCTTGAAATACAATAACTGATGAAGAATTCAACTGAAATATACAGTACAGCTTCTAGCAAATAACTATTAACATCTGTATTACTGAACCTAAGTCAACAGGCCAAGTACAAGGAACAGCATCACACTTCAATAATATTACAATTGTCACAACAAGTACCATTTCATGCTAAAACATTCAAAAATACTGTTAATAACAATCTGTGACTGGTTTATTCATTTGAAGTTTCCACACAACCAATAAGAAAAATAAAACGAATGTACTGCTGTTTGTTATCGGCATATTTACTGCCAGATTTCATACATAAGATTTGCTCAGCAAAGTTTAGTTAAAAAGAATGGTAAAACTCAGTACAGTAAAGCAGTACAACAATCAGAGATAATCACACAATAGTGTGACCAAACAAGTACATTATGGTAGCAGCGGTCAGTTCTCAATTATTAATATAAATATTGCACATGCAAATGAGCAGCAAACAAAGATTTTTCACCTCTGAAAATCCTGAAGAAACAATGGATGAATTGATCATTGGAACATTAGACAAGGTTGTTGGTGTAAGTCAAATCTAAAAGCAAGCCATTAAAACCCATGACATTCTACTTCTGAGTCACAGCTGCAAAAGCTTTCACTAAATGCTTAATGACCGAGTTTGGTAACGTTGAGTGTATCAGACTAATGCACTTTATATGGGTTTAGACATCATTTGTGGTTCGATGTGTACATACAGTATCTAGACAGCATGTTTGTCATGCTGCATGCCCTTCAATGTAATCTCCGTGCTGTCACAGGCTGGCTGCCCACTACTGCTCCCTACAGTCACTGAGACCTACCAGTTTTCCTGGGGTTTCGCCCGTCTCCAGAAGCCACCTCAGGTCTTTGAGAGTAGTGCTCAGGGAAATCAGGAATCTGGGAGTAAATGTAATTCACCGCATCTGTCGACAGAGAAGAGGAAGTAACACCAGAGGTCAGCAGTAAGAGCCCTGGGGCACTCACCCCATCCCCCTTCCTCCCTCTCTTTCCCTGTCTCTATCTCTCTATCTCTCTCTCCTCTCTTTCTCTCTCTCTCTCGTAGTTCTGTGCTTAGGCAGCAAAAGCCTGTGGAAATGTATTATTGGGAACAATGAGCCCCTGCAGCCAGGGGGATACACACTGAATAGGTGGATAAAAGTAAACAAAGTGCAGAGTCACTGCCTTGTGACTGGAGTTCAAAAGCCTAGCTGAGGCAAGAGGGAAATGGTCCAGGGGCTCATGTTTTGCAGAACTGACCCCACACTGCTTCACAAAGAAGTGCAAGCTTCGAGATGCGCTATAACTATAACTCATATTGAGTTATAAGACAATTGTCTTAGAGCAGCAACACTTCAGAGTAAAAAAGACTTGATACCTCATGAACTCATAAAGTGTTAAAAGTCCCAAGTATAAAGTGGTACTTTTGTTTTGATAAGTATATATATATAAAACATATGTATAATTCAATATTTAACAAACACATTAACATAGTAATAGTAATTTTAGCTTAGTTTTTTCATAGTAATTTTTCCAATTATATTAAATATAAATATTTGTTTTAATATTTAATGAAGTTGGACATATTTTAGCTTCTGTGATCCTTATAAATTCTACAGTTCTTTGACCTGTGTTATAAGTCATGAACGGCACTCCATTATTCAAAAATAGTGAGTTGGCACAGATTTAACCTCACCTCAGGCTTCACTTGAGGAAACTTGTGTTACAACACTATTATTTTTTATATTTTTACGGCATTTTATTTTTACAGTAAATGGTTAATTCAATAGCTTAGGTACATACCTCCATCTTGCTTCAGAAGACTCTATAAAGCAAAATAAGAGAAATAATTTTAGCAGAAAATACGTCACTGTATTTTTACCACATATTGTATGTAAAATTTGAGCTACATGTACTGTATGTGAAAGACTCCTAAGAAGGTTGCTTGAATATTTGTGAGATAAATGTTAAAAGAACCACAAGAGAATATTATTGCTGCAGCTATTTATAGGCTGTTGAGTATAATGAACTTGATTACACCTGCAGTGGTGCATCACAGATGCCACTGAGAGTTTGATGGCAGAGAGTGCTTTTAGCATGTGTTTGAAATGTTCACTTAGGCAAAGTCTTTTCCTGGTAAAAAGGGTATGATATAGCTTGATTTTCTGACATCCAGCTACAATTAGGTTAAATAGCCATCTACCCAAATAACCGTAAGTGTAAACATGAAGCAAATTGAAATGTATAACATTGCGACTTGTCAGGTTCTGCAATGTCTTCAATACAGATTTTAAAACTGGGGACATGAGGTACTTTACACGAATGGTGTATGTATCTATTAAAGCCATACCTTTGTTTCTTTCAAGAAATGGCTAGATAAGATCCCTCAATTAACTAACTAGTCAATTAACTACCCAAGAGATTGGATGGACTGAATGGCATTCTCTCATTTTACTATTTCTCATGTTGCATGCAGCATGACCTTTACAAACTACCCACACACGTTGTAAAGTGTGGGCCTCACACAAGTCCAGCTAAATGTGGTTGATCTCTATCCTGCCAGGTGGTCCTGGCCCCTTTACAGTGTTAAAGTAAGTTTGCCTGTAATCTCTGGGATCAGCTGGGATCTTCTGGACTACTGTAGAATACATTCACTCCAGAGCTAGGACATATACAGTATGCCTAACATCCACAGTGTATAGTAAGCTATACTGTTTTGGCATAATGTAACTAAATTAGAATTGAAATAGTGTAAACAAAAAAGTAAATTAAAAAGTAATTTGTTATGCTGAAGTCACTCTAGCATCCCACAACTTCTGTCTGGTTGGTCCATTATGTGTCTTTTGTAATTATAATGTACTTTTCCAGCTTTTAAGTGGTAGTACAAAGAAATGAAGTAGTGAAGGATTATATATAAAGATGAAGGAATTTATTTTGTTTTCTTATCACTATGTTGTAATATTCAGTACTGTACATTTACAGTTTTTACTGAAAAAGGCTGCAGAGTTAATAACCCTGAGACCCATGAAATCCTATTTTTCCGGAAATGTGAAACGTGTGCCAGTTACCACACCCCAATTGCAGGAGAAGGGCTGAGCCACCAAATATGCTGAAAGATGTCTGGAATTTCCAAGCAGACTCATGCAGTCTTCTCCTCCTATTTACTTGAAAAGAGTTTTACTTACTTTCTGAAGATCCTCAAAGGATTTTTCAGTCTCTCTAAGCTTTTCTCTTAGAACTTGCTCCTTGGCTGAAATCTGTGATTCTTCGCGTTCCAATTGATAGATCTCTCCCTCTAATCTAGGGAAAATAAAGAGAAACATATTTGACTTGAATTGAAAGATACATCTGGCATCTTTTAATAAATGACTAGATAAGATCCTTGGATCAATTAGTCTCTGAGAAACAAAAATTAAGTAGATGGACCATATGGCCTCCTTTCTTGTTTAAAATATTTGTTATTAACTCAAGAACAAGAAATGTAGAATTTCAAAACAATTCTTCACAAGCTTTATCAACTTTTTTACAGTAAACTCTGACTTCCTAATTAATTTTAAGCTTAATACTTTTGATAATAACTTCCCCTTCATGTTATGAATTAACGTGCCAGGGTCAGGGTCAAGTGCATATTACATTTGAAACAGAAGGAAACAAGTGATTTTTAAGTAGTAAATGAAACCTATCATTATAATTTTGCAGGTGTTTATATTTTGTCAGCCAGAGATTTATCAGCACGTGTCTTGTGTGCCTGACAAAATGCATCAGGTGAAAAATAAGCCCATTTGGTGATCGGGAATTAAGAAGATGTATGCTGTAATATTTGATTGGCTGTTCATTCTGTGCTCCTCTAGATAAGATAAGATAAAATCACTTTATTAGCCATATACAATTTCTTGCATTAAGAATTTGTCCCAGCTTGCTCTCCATGAGACAGACAGGGAGAGAAAATGGGGGTCAGAGCGCAGGGTCAGCCATTGTACGGCGCCCCTGGAGCAGTTGGGGCTTAGGGCCTTTGCTCAGGGGCCCAACAGAGAAGGATTCCTCTGCCGGCTGCATGATTTGAACCAGCAAACTCCCAACCACAGGTACAGATCCTAAGCCACAGTGCCACCACTCTGGATAAAAAAGACTGGGATCAGTCATGGTACTAATGGCTGGCTAAAAACTGAACAGAAATGTGCTTTACTTTGAATTGAGTAATAGGCCAGTGTTCTAAAGAAGACCTACAGGAGTACATGTTTCTTACTCAGATCATAACAATAACACAAGTCTTGCCTTACTACACAGTGCGACTGTACAATTTTTCTAGTCAATACAGTATGCTGAGGTTTCATTACTATTTCAACCAGCAAAATAAAGGTAAACTCTCAATCAATCGACACCTCTCAGATGTAATATGGTAACAAGTAAAGCTGTGTATTTTTAACAAAAATACCACTTCTAATAATGCTGATGGTGATTATGAGGTTAGAATTCATTGTAAGTATAGTTTAGATTGTACCGTATTGCATGCAAAGAGCTATTCAATGTTTACTTCAATCAAAACAAAATAAAACATTGAATTCACTTTTGCCGTGCTCCCTTTAATTATTATGCTAAGGCTTGCCTTCACTTCAGCATCTGTTCTCGCCTTGACATTGAATTTAATTATCAGTTATCAACACTTGCCAAAAAGGCTACATTACATGATGCTACACAGGGGAGTTGGCTGTTACCCTTTGGAGAAAGAAGTGATACCTCCCTGTATGAAACGCCAAGCTATTATCATTGCCAGCAGTTGATTTGATTTAATAGATCTAGTCTGTCATTTGAGGTACTGTACAGTAAGTGGGTTGCTTAATTGTAGCACAAATCCCTAGGTTTTAATAGGGCCCCTACTGTATAACTGCAGCTGTTAATTCCTCGGGAGGCATCAAACTGATGCACAGACTTAGACCTGCAATTTTTAGCTTAATGTATCAGATCTAAAACGCATAATGACACACACCTATAATCTGTTTTAATTCAATAATATGACCCCGTATGCCATTTATTTAAGTGACAAAGTGTCTAATTATAACATTTCTTAACAAACCAGTGTGAGGCAAATACTGACATAGACAACACAGAGAGCATCTTCTTTGCTTTCATAGCTGTGCACAGCAGTGGAACAAGTATTTTATTATCTCGTACTAACTCCTCTGCTGGCTGCTCACACTGTCTGCAAGGGAATAATTAAAAGTGAATAGAGTTTTAAATTAAACTGTTATTTATTAAATCCAGGTGGTTTCATGTATTGTACAAATGACAACAATATATAATTATGTTTATTTATAGAAATATATTTATATAAATAAATAATGAAACAAAGAAGAAATGAAAAGGGTCATTATCAGTATTTTAAGGCTGATAGTGTAGTTAGATGGTAACAAAAAAAAATCAGTTTCTTCTCCTTGATTTTCATAACGAAAAATCCAAATATTTAATATAGAACAAGGAGATTTCATCACTCTTATGATTTCATGGCTGTTAATAATCCCTTGTTAGTTATAGTGGATAGTTAGGATAGTGTCACATTTTCTCGAAAGACAGAATGACACTGCAGCCGTGATATTCTAGAAAACCAAAGGTTTATTCTTCTACAGAAAACCAAAATAGGGAAATGCAATAAGACAGGGGGCTGTTCAAACAGCCAGCTTTCCATGTAAATAATAAAAGTCACAGGGCATCACTAAAACACAAGCAAAAGTAACAGTCAAAAAAGAATAGAAATGTTATTCACCTCAATGTACTGTATTCCTTGAATTGATTAAATATGGTATAAATAATAAATAACACCACCATCATTTCATTAATTATCAATCATTAATCAGACGTCTGCATTTTAAAAAACAGTCTGTTGTAAGATTGTTTTGCTTCAAGTAAAGGCATTATCTGGCAGGCAAAGCAAGCTTCAAACTTAGATACTTTTTTTTTGTAAATCCGGATCTAAAAATTCCACATCTAGGGAACTGAAAAGCAGTATGTTATTGACACGACTGCGGGCTCTGTTATATAATCAGTGTATTGCTTAGCAGGATGGGACTATCCCTGTGGTAAAAGTCAGGCGTAATTTTTCCCAGAGGTATGCTTTTTTGGTTATTCTCAACCATTACAGCCAATCAGGAAACTTTTAGCTGAGGAACCTACTTTACCTCCTCCCTCTAATGTTTCCTGCCATTGTTTTGATCACAGAAGTTATTTGGTCAGCAGTAACAATGGCACTAATGCATGGGAATCTTCCCACGACTACAAATAATCTGGTAATATTTACTGCTGTCAAGAGACGCATAAATAAACAACCAAATAAATTAATTTAAAAATTCAATGCAATTCAGTGCAGCCCTGTGCTTTCATGTTTCCAAAGTTCACGGTTCAGTTAAACAGTAAAATCTGTCGAGAAGCAATTATTGCATAAGGCTTGCTTGAAAAAAATAACTTGTATTTGATTGCTATACGGTATGTAAACATTTACATGGAACTGTGCAAAAACTCATGAGGTAACATAAGCTATAAAGGAGATTAAGAAGGCTAATTTATCTTTTGACACGTACAGTACTTCTTTAGCCTAAGTATTTATGCAGATATTTTTTCTGAAAAGTTAATTCATTCTATTTCAAAAAAGTGACAGTTCATATTTTGTTGCATTAAAAATACCATACGCCATTTCAATAACATGTTTGGCATACGGGTGTGTGAAAGAAACATGGTTAACATACAGTACAGTACCTTTGGGTTTTTTGTTCAAAACTTAGAAGGGTTTTTTCAAGTGAAATTATACAGAGAACTGCAGCAAAAGGTCTTTGAAACCTTTTTATTTTAAAGCATTCATTGTTTTCATGGTTACACCTACAGTATTTCAAGGATTAATTCTTTAAACAAATCATAGACAATCCCACTCTGTGTATAGGTGTGAACAGGTCAAGTAGAGTGGAATTTATCGTGAGGAACCTCAAAAATAACAAATGAGTCTCTGACTAAAGTGAAAGTAATTTAATGACATCCTGCTGTATGGATAAATATACAGTATATCCACTCAAGCACACCTTAAAATATGTTTATGAATAATTATATTAACCAGCAGCCATATCACCCTGCAACTCACAACTGACAACCCACTGAAGCTAAGCAGGTGTGAGCCTGGTCGGTACCTGGATGGGAGACCTCCTGGGAAAAACAAAGGTTGCTGCTGGAAGAGGTGTTAGTGGGACCAGCAGGGGGCGCTAACCCTGCGGTCCATGTGGGTTCTAATGCCCCAGTATAGTGACGGGGACACTATACTGTAAACAGGCGCCGTCCTTTGGATGAGACGTAAAACCGAGGTCCTGACTCTCTGTGGTCATTAAAAATACCAGGGTGTTTCTCGAAAAGAGTAGGGGTGTAACCCTGGTGTCCTGGCCAAATTTCCTCATTGGCCTTTACCAATCATGGCCTCTATCTATGAATTGGCTACATTACTCTGCTCTCCTTCCCACTGATAGCTGTGAGCGTTCTGGTGCACTATGGCTGCTGTTGCATCATCCAGGTGGATGCTGCACATTGGTGGTGGTGGAGGGGAGTCCCCATTACCTGTAAAGCGCTTTGAGTGGAGTGTCCAGAAAAGTGCTATATAAGTGTAAGCAATAATTATTATTATTAATTATAGCGAGTGTATTAAATATATGTTTGTATAGAAATGGATTTAAAATGTTTTGTGATTTAGTCTTTCTAGGATTTTGACTCCAGATTTACATTTGGTGCTGTAACTGTCAAGATCAATTATTTATACTTATATATGTTACACTGCCCTGATAAAACTCTTCAATTCAAATTTAAGCATATTTGCTTATTTTTGCCTGCAATGCTCTGGGTGTTCATGTAAACTGTTTGCTTACCAGTTACTCCTGGGAAAATATTGACCATTAAAAGACTGTTTTTATTTCTTTTGTCATACATATGGAAATATTTTAGCTTTTGGTTTTATTTATTATTATACTGGATGAGTGCTGTCCATTATTTGTATAATGTAGTCCAATTTTATATACAAAAATTGGAGTCCATCAGAAAAATGAAAGACAATTCAGTCAAACAAAGACAAAATGATAATCAATAATTATATTATTAATCATGACAAATAATAATGTCTCACAGTAAGATGGTGCTTTTTAACACAGAATCTTCTCAAACATCTTTGTGGGGTGCTGTGACCAGAGAACAGATCTGCTCTGACACCTAGTGGTATAATGAAGAATTACATGTCAAACAATTCAGCTAAACCCACTGTTACATTAAACCTTTAAATCTAACAAAAAAGTGTATGGAGCATAGAATCAATAAAGTAATATTCATTAGGGCTCTATGCAGCAAGACTTCTATTTAATTCTGACTTCCACAATCTTTCCAAACATTGCATGGGAAAACTCCCATTAAATTAAAATTAAAATTACCTGCGTGGTAAAATTCAATAATCAGTAGGGAGAATGCCTGTTAAATTTGACCTGCATTCCATTTTTTTAAGTAGCACAGATTTAGTAGCTCTAGAAGATTTACAAGCAGAATATAATGACATGAAAGTCCTTGTAAATTTCAAGTGGAATGTTAGAACTAAGAACAAATGCAAAACAGAAAAAGATACATAATATACATATACTGTATTTATTACAATTTTGCAAGATTCTTCATTGACAATGATTTTTAAATAATCATGAAAGCATAATATGCTTCAGATGAGACACTAAATAAAGGTCCTTAATGCATGATTATTAAAGATAATATGACTGGCACAGTTCAAAATAGTATGGGTGTTGACCCCAGTGTCCTTACTAAATTTCACTCAGGTGTTGTGATTGAATTTGAATTTGAATGAATTCCATCCTTTTCATGAATGGCTGTGTAGTGGAACTGCTACTTGTGTCACACAGACACTTGTGAATGAAGTGTGTCCTATATATGGAATGCTATGGAATGCTATGGGTTGAAAAGAGATATAAATATGCAAGAAATTATCATTTCTATTAGAATTCTGTTTTTGTGAATTACCATCATCAGTCTCTGAATTTCTTAGTTAAGTATCATATTTTCCTTGATTAAGTATCACTTTTTGTTGTCTTCTGTTGTGGAGAGTTTTCTGTTATGTTAAATAGAGTGGTTTGTATAATGTATAAAGAGCTTGTAATCTTGCAATAATACACAGGAACATTTTCTAATAGACGTACTATAGGCTGTGATGTCCACCAATGTCTGTCCAGTAGTTCCAATACAATTTTAGTTAATCTAATTGCGCTGAAAAGACATTCTATGATAAGGTTTTCCCCATCTCAACCCATCATACCAGTATCTTTAGTTTTAATTCTAACAGAAGTCTAAACGATTTAATTGAACCATGATTGAATAATTAGTTCATTTAGACATTGAAAAATAAAAAGATGCCATTTTAAAATACTGTAGATGTAATCTCCGGCCACATGTAAAATAAAAGTCAACAGAGACTGAGTCAATCTCAATAGCTGTAGGGATTCTTTTAAGTTCTAATGAGCAAATAATTAATTGAAAGTAAAATTAATAATTTGCTTGCTAGAACTTAAAAGAAAACAACTGAGTACAATTACGTAGCTGGGTAGGCACACAATAATAAATAATTATTTAGGTAAAGGGCAATTGTTTATCATAATTGGCTAAGTCTATGTAAAAAAATTAGAAAAGATCTCTAATGGGTGTTGCTAATCTTATTAATATATGGTCACCTAACAATAGGGTTGTTAAAGCCATAAAACACTCAATATTTCCTCTGTGTATTCAAAGGTTGCAAATCTAATTGGGTAGACACCGTAACCAAAACTTAAAATAAAGTCTTTGGTCACTATAGTTTAGCGGTGACCTCATGCACGGCACTCCCAGGTCCCCTCCCATTTCCAGCTTCCTGTTCCCTTATCCCACTTCCTTACTGGATGTGTCATTATCAGACGTGTCTGATTAGCAAGTACAGTAAAGTGCACTTGGTTATGACGTCATCATGCGTCTCACCAAACTTGGAATTCTATTGTAGGCTTTGTTGCGCTATCATACAAAGGTATGTCCATAGAAAAAGAGTTTATGGAAATAGAATTGTTTATGCAGCTGCTGTGAACTCAGTAACATGTGAAAATGAGGGCCATTGATAGCTTTTTAAGGAAGCCTTTGAAAGGTGTGAAAGTTTGGCTGCAATCAATTTGTTTGTTTTAAGCAAGCATAAAAGAATTATAAACAAAATGTTTATGTGTCTCCCAGCTACACTCTTCCTATGTATATGTTACGTTTACAGTATATGAATTATATAATTTACCATATAAAGCTATGCATCATCCTTCTTTAAATATATAGCATCTTTAAGCATTACCAGCTTTATGAAAACTGAAATATATCTCAGTGACCCACTGAAGACCCATTGTAATACTGACAAAGGTAACTCAAAGGTGCAGTTTGCTCTCAATCATCACACTGGGGCGTTGGATTAGAAATCCTAGTCCAAATGGAAGCAAACTAGCAGTCCACCACTTTCAGCAGCAGACTGATTTTCCTTGAAGGTCTGTAATCCCAGGACTAACCAGGCCCAGTTTTGCTTAGCTTCTGAGATTTGATTTGAGGAGATAAGGCTACAGCAGGGCGTAAACACAGTAGATAAATTTGTTGGAAAAAAAGTGAAGTCAAGATGATATTCCCTGCATTTCCTTCATCATTTGTCAAAAGGGTTTTCATCACAATGAATTGTTGAATCTCATCCCAATTGTTGGGAAAGGTTTTCACATACTGTACTGCCTGTCTTATCATTCTAAATGCCTAATAAGGCTTTGATTTAATACAATGTCATAATATACAGCTTTTATATAAGCTCTTCACCTATACAGGCAATGGAAAAATTGCAAAAGGCAAAAACTTATGGTCACCCACAAAATAAACCGATACCAATATTTAAAAAAACGCTCCTGATGAGAAAATCAATTTCGGTGTTACTGTATGTCTTTGGTAATGACAAGGCTAAAGCTGTGGGAAGTAGTTGAAAAAGATTTCATGGAATTGAACACAAGAGGAACAACAAACAAAAAACAGCCCTATCTATGATAATTACTGCACTTGGTAAGTAATTGCACTTACTTTACTGCACTTCAGTAAAGAAGCTTATTTCCAGCAAGCCTTAATCAAGCAACTGATTGCGAATTGTGGATCAATAAATGTCAGCTAACTAAATAAGAGAGTCCAACGAAGAGACTTCAGCTCACTTTATCTTTTGTGTTCTGAAGTTCTAAGCTCACCAGCAATCAAAAACCTCAGGATTTTCCTGCTGAAGAGGCCGCATCAACAATGTATTCCTGTATTCCTTGTGAGTCAAAGAGTCAATCAGACTGCTCAGACGAGTAGAGCTGCAGTCATTCTAATCAATCAAAGCAAGGCAGCAACCTGCACTGCTACACTTAAACAAACAAGGAATAATCACATTTCTCATGTGTTCCCTTAGTTACTGTATGTCCTAGTTGACCTGGAAACTAGATTTCTAATACTTTGCATGAACTATAAGTACACACAGTGAAACAGTGATTTTGATCACCTGGATGAAAGTGCTTGGCAAGGATGATGCAATGCCTCTTGCATCCTGCAATGATCTTAAAGAGGTACCAGTGCTACTGCAAGGTGTACGAGTGCACACCTGTCAAAGAAATCCAGAGTAACAGAGCAGCCCAGGGTCTAGGGGACTGGCAGTATTGTGCGTAGTATTCAATGTCTTGGAAGGAGTACTCGATTGAGTACGATAGTTATAATAATTAATTAATAATTGCTTACACTTATATAGCACTTTTCTGGACACTCCACTCACTTTACAGGTAAAGGGGAGTCCCCTCCACCATCACCAATGTGCATCATCCACCTGGATGATGCGACGGCAGCCATAGTGCACCAGAAGGTTTACCACCCATCAGCTATTAGTGGGGAGGAGAGCAGAGTAATGAAGCCAATTCATAGATGGGGATTATTAGGAGGCCATGATTGGTAAGGGCCAATGGGAAATTTGGCCAGGACACCGGGTTATACCCCTACTCTTTTCGAGAAACACCCTGGGATTTTGACCACAGAGAGTCAGGACCTCGGTTTTACGTCTCATCCGAAGGACGGAGCCTGTTTACAGTATAGTGTCCCCATCACTAGCGCCCCCCTGCTGGCCCCACTAACACCTCTTCCAGCAGCAACCTTAGTTTTTCCCAGGAGGTCTCCTATCCAGGTACTGACCAGGCTCACACCTGCTTAGCTTCAGTGGGTTGCCAGTTGTGAGTTGCAGAGTGATATGGCTGCTGTCAATACAAGGATACAAGGATGCAACAGAGTCTGCTACTATAGATCCAGTTACTTCAATTCTAGACACCTTCTTCCCCATTAATCAGTTACTAATGCCTAACTGCCCTATTACATTTCCTGCCTCACCCAAACTTTGCAACATTTTTTTTTTTACAACCAAGATTGACAACATCTGGCACCACATTCTCTGCTCCACACTTGCCACCCCTACACTTATTCACTGCCGTCTTGTTTTTGCTTGTTCTTCGTTTTGTTTCTCTCATCTTGACCCTGCATGGCCTAGTGAAATGGTGTTGTGTATGAAACCCATCACCTGTCTGCTAGATTCCATTCCTTCTGTTTTATTTCAATCCTGCTTTTCAGCCCACTGCCCTACTGGCCTCAACATAATAAATTAGTCCTTGAGCACTGGAGTGGTACCAACTACCTTTAAAATGGATTCAGTTATGCTTGTTCCTAGAAAAAATGTACTATGGCACTGGACTACCTGAACGATTTTCATCCTTTATCTATCTTGTGTTTTCTTGCAAACATTTGTGCTGTTGCAATACAACTTTTAACATTCATTTTAGTGTAAATAACCCTTTCAACCAGTTTTCAGACAATTTCAGTACATATATATTGCCCTTGTTAAAGTTATTAACAATCTCCTAGACCTAGGTGCTGCTTTTGACACTGTTAATCATGATGTTTTAATCTTCCATCTTGAGACTGTTTGGATTTTCTGACACTGACACTTAAATGGTTCCGCTCTTATCTTACTGATGACTGAAACCTTGTTTCTCTTGGGGGTTTAGTTCTCTGGATGACAGGGTCTTCTCTTGCTTTGTCCCAAATCCATGGAATTCTATGTGCATTTTAAACACAAAACCTTCCTTTTCAGAAAGGCTTTTATTTATTTAATGTCTGTGTGTGCTCCGTTTTCTAATGAGTATGTATCTTCTGCTGCACTTTTAACCATGTGTCTTTCTAATGTGTGCTTATTTTGTAATTTTTTATCCTTATAACTTTGTTTACTTTGTTTTAATATTTTATTAGGCCTACTAAAAAGCTCTTTGAGATGCTACCTTTAAAGGCTTTATTGATGTTATTATGGTTAGGGTTCCAGAATCATAACTTTATAACTATTTATTGTGTTTATTATGAGTACATCAGTTGTCTGCAGTAAATAAAAAGTGTACAAAACTATCAGGTTGATTTATTTATTCAGTGTTTGCTATGAGGATTGCACTAGGAAAATGCTGGCCTAGAAAGGTTGTTTCAAAATGCAAGTGCTAGGCGCTAATGAGGTGTATGGCATCATCACACCCAATTCAAAAGGATATATTAATGAGCCCATGCATCAAAAACTGTGCTGACCACGCTCTCACTATCACTTGATGACCTGGTGCATATGTAAAATTTATCACAGCCTGTTTATGTGGTGAGGTTTTTGGGTAATTTCTATGACTAGTTTATTACAACATCTTCTTACTACAACAGCCATTCAGCTTTCAAGTCTGATCTGGTCAGATCTCAGGAGCTAAGCAAGGTTACATCTGGTCTGATCTGTAATGGGTCATTTCCAAGGAAAACCAACTTGCCTTTGTAAGCGCTGGACTAGTAGTTGGCACTCTTAACTCTGGAACAGAATTTCCAAAACTTCCAATATTCTAGCACTTGACTAGTGACATTGGGCAAAGAACTTTATTGCTACTGTACTTCATTTAAGATCACTATCTGTAAAACCTTTGGTGCTAATACCAACATCCTGGTTAAATTCCATTCTGGACTTGCACAATTTGACCTATATTAATTTATCCCTTAGTGTAATTGATGATGTTATCTGTCACTTTTACATCTGATGTCTAATGGGGTTGTGGTACATAATGGATACTGTACATCACACAGGTGACTGTAGTATTTCAACGGTAATTGAAGTGAGTCCAATTTGGTCCAAAGTGAGATCCTTTGAGATTTAAAATGCTATATACAGTGAATGCATTTTATTTTTTTCGTTCATATTACGTATGAAAGAATAACTCAAAAATCAAATACTTTTCTTCCAAGATAAAGCTTTAATTGATCAAAAATATTGTCTTATAAAACATAACACCATGTCATTCTTTGTGTGATGTCAGCATAATTTACTTTTTCAGTGTGATTTCTAGTTAATGGTCACAAAAATATGAAAAGAAAGGACAGGGTGCACTTCATGTTCTTGCTAATGTGCATAGTCAGTCTCTGACTTCCATCTTCATAAAATAACCAACCAGTTATTATTACCTTATGGATATACAGTACACATGTAATGACTGGCAGCTCGCATAATTCCAGAGTATCAAGTGAACAAGAAAGGAAAAAGACATGAATCTATATGTTAATACATTCTTGCAGCAGTCATGTTACCAATAAATCAAAAGTTCAAGGCACATTGAGATATTCAATTATGAACAGTACTTTACAGCCTTAAATTCTACATAATGCTTCATAATGTATTTGGCTAGCAAAGACCATGGGCCTGCTGGGACCAATTATTTTGCATAACCTTGAATAACACATTTTGTGAATAATATTCACTGCTAGGCAGGCTTTGGCTATAGAAGGCCAATCCAGACTGTGCCTTCTGTGCAGTGTTGAACCTGGATCTTAGCCCACATATTTTAACACAAAGAGAGTTGGGGGGAAGTAGCTGACATGTAGAAAAGGCTAATGAAAGTGTAATACATATGCCTATTTTACTTCATTTTTTAAAAACTCACCCATTCTTGGAGGTGGTTATACATTTATTCTGTAGTTTACCTATACATTTATTCAATAGGGATTCTATACTTGTAAATGATTTCGTTCATTGCTGTCTGTTTGCCTGAAAGGCGGGTACAATAATACCCCGGTATTTCTTCATTAATCACTGGAATTTGTATCAGAAACACTTTCAACCTACATTTTGGTTTCACATTTCCCCAATATCAAATCACCAGCTGCGGTTCAATCCAGCTCGTAACTGCACTCCCACACATACTGTATCTGTCAGAACCACAGGCATATGTTTTAAAGAGCTGATTCATCAGGTTGAAAACTCATGGCCTCTACTCTAAAGACATATACTGTACAGTATATATTATATATACACTATCCAGCCAGCAGAGGTCACCACTAGCAGTTCCCTTTCATGCTATCTGTTGGTTCTCTTCTTTTCACACTACAACGTCTGGAGAACACATATTAGAGGCTGGAATCCAACAAGAGGAAGCACACAGCTGTCACTGACAGCTTGCAGTCCTGCTAGCGCCTGGCCACTGACAGGGATAAATGTTGCCCAGCAATCTGAGGACAATCCACTCAATCTTCATGGAGCTTGGCCAGTGTGGTACCATAACTGGGAACTCCCAGCCATAATTGGGAATGGACATAATAAGGATCCACACCTGCAGCCTTTGGGTTTTAGCACTTTTTTTTTTACACAATATACAATACTGTAATCTTTAATTGGAGGAGCTCTTTAGAAGTCATATTAAAATCTGGGAAAAAAAAAACATAAATTCATAAAGGGTAATAAGTGGAGCAGTAGTTTGAAACTGAGTGTCTGCATACAAAAAAGAATTTGCTAAGCTAAAAAGTTTGAAAAAAGAATAATTCTATGAGTCAAACAAGCGATGAAAAGATAGGGTTATCAAAGAAGCTTAATTGGTTATCAAAGAAACAAGTAGTAGGCACAAGCTAATACCCTTTTGTATGGATTGCACCCGGTGGCCCTCTTCTAGGCATGGAAATAAATTAACTACTAACCTACAGCTCTGCAGTGAGATGAGTGTAAAATCCCGCTCCTGTGACTTTACATTAGCATCAGAGTGCATACTGAAACATAGATTTCAGTTACCTTGCCTTAGCACTCCCCATTAATGATACACAGAAAACCAGTCTCTTGGTGTAAGCCTTGTGACTATCCTAATCAGCAGTAAAAACTGTCTTCCTCTTGTTTTATTTTTAGGATACAGCTCAGTACGATGCAAATATAGCCAGGGGACACTCCCTATGACTTCTCCACATGCCAGGAAAGTTGTTTTTATGCTACTGTTGCCCACAGGCTAAGGCTTAAATACAAAACAGCTTCCCTTCAAGTAAAACAACACCATTTCAATGAGTGTTCAATACCCTCCTAACTGAAGAATTTGATCGTGTGTCCACTCACTCACTTGAAATGTCTCCCTTCACAAACCTTTAAGTGGTGAAGAACTGTAAGAAAGGTTACAAATGGGAGGAGATTATTCAGTCTGGTCACCTTATTTGATTTCTAAAAGACTGAAAGGACAAACATTTTAAATGATTTTATGCACATTTAAAGCACATTTTAAGCACATTTTAAGCACATTTTAAGCACATTTTTTAAGCACATGTGTTTTAAGCACATTTCACTTTGTCGATATGCAAATATGATTTTAAGTTACAAATTGTTCATGTATCAGACCATTTTTCTCTATGTTAGCAGCTGGCACAATGAAAGATGAGTATCCTTTCAGTTAGTTTCTTTAAAGACAGAACATGCTAAATGATTGTTACTAACATCCTAAGAAAAGAACAGATCTCAGCTGTAGAGACACGGATCATTCTGGTCCTTTCAGTAAGTGACACTGAGGCTCAAAGAAGAAAACCAGCCTTGAGTTAGATTTTTTTCTTGTGACAATGTTACGTCAATGCCAAATTGAAGACCATAGTTATGAAACTAACCAGAAAACTACAGCTTTGTATGGAATAGCAATACATAGACGTTTCAGATGGGTATCTTGTTTTGGAAACAGGGTTCACATCCACTTTAAGCATAATTACATATGTCACGCATGATTTTAAATAGCACAGAAATTCCAAGACTGTAAATGGAAATACAATTTGTAATATTTTGCCACTTTAAAGAAACAAAAGAGGGTTTTGTCACCACTTTTCACAGAATCAATCTAAGATAATGCACTTATACTTTGGATCCATCATTGTTTTGTAATTACAGGTTTTCTGTCAGTTAATTTTTCACAGAAATGTAATTAGAAATTGCAGATAAAATTGATTGGCCAAACACAATTTATTGTATTAGGAATTCATCTTTTTGCATACCCCAACCTGCTCTCCATGAGACACACAGACAGGGAGAGACGCTTGGGGGTCAGAGCACAGGGTCAGCCATTTACAGTATATGGTGCTCCTGGAGCAGTTGGGGTTAAGGGCCTTGCTCAGGGGCCCAACGGTGTAGGATTCCTCTGTCCGCCACGGGATACAAACCGGCAACCTTCCAGCCACAGATGCAGAGCCTTAGCCACAGAGCCACCACAGCACCCCATGTATGGCAATACATTAGTTGTAATAGGCATTCTCTTAAGATTTCAAGAATCACATTGTTTTGACTCATTATGAGAAAACACTGTATATCCAAATAATCTTGGTGTTACTTTTTTCTGTCTGCTCTCTTCTTTTAATTATGTATTAATTTTCTTACTTTGACAAATTGTTGTTGAACTGTAAAGCATTTTATAATTGGTGTTAAAACTTCATTCATCTTAAATGTTCTGGCTAAAAATAATATTTTTTCAAATATTTATTTCTTTATAAGTTACCTTTTATTAATATAGTATTATATAGCTCATGGTTATATCAACAAAGCATGATTACCTTTTTTAGCTTTTACTTTCTAAATATTTCAAGCAATGCAGTTTCTTGCCTTATGACAAATTATATGGAGCCAAGTTTGGTATTCTAAGAAGCGATTATTTATATAAATTATCTATCATCTCTACCAATTATGAATAACAATTAATTATAAAATTTTGCAGACAAGCTAATTTTAATTCTCATGGGATTTTTCAGTTAAAATTTAACAGCAACTATCTGTTTGCTGCTATAGGCAGAGACATAATAGTATAGTGAAAGTGAGCTTGGTTCCTCTTACGGTCTTGATAACAATTGCCACCTATCATTTTCAAGAAAGGGTAATGCAAAATTGCCCATGGTAATGGTCAATGTGATATACAGAGACATTATATAAATAATCCTTGATCATGGTCTCCAGTCTCATAAATAGCACAATTCTCCCTTGATAAAGTCTGAAAAGCTTCCCTGATAATAGTAATTCAATTGACTCTTCTTTCCATTAAGGCAGTAATTACATTTATCAAGGCAATCATAAAAACAAACTACCTAGTTTTCCTTCAAAACATATATCTTCCATGAAGCAATAACACAAAAGCACAAGGACCATACATGATGTAGTAGCTTCAGTCAGAGAACTGAAGAACCTTAAGAACTAGAGCAGACTTATTCAAGTTGTAATATGTCCTTTAAGCTATGAAGTAGTTCTGCTTCTTCTCAATGCTAATTCACCAGTTCATAATTGAGACCTGTGTGAGTGTAACAGCATTTATCTTGTCGTAAATCAGAATTTAATGAAGTATAATCAGAGGTCAAAAGAAAATGTCTTTCTGGAATATGAAAAGATGAAGAGAAAATGGTGACATTTTCTGCTGTCCTGCAGATGTAAATCGCTTCAGTTTATTGGACAGGAGACTGTGGATGCTCAGCCATGGAAAATGTGGTTACTAAGACCTGTGATTAAAACAGTAGAATTATTATAGTGTGTTCTTGCAAATTCAATTATGCAAAATAAATATCTTCCAATGCAGCAAATGCCATAAAACCATAAACAACACTGCTCTGCACACTGAGACTATATTTAATCTCCTCCCACTGGCTCCACACTGTTCTCCAAGTTTCACATGATACCGTTCAACACATGGTTGGCATGCAACCATGGAAAGACACAGTACATTTAGATAAACCAAATGCTTTGCTATTCCTGGTTGGAAAAATCAACGTTAGGTATGTATTCACAAACCAATTAAATTGTTCATTGTAATCTGCTAAGAAAGTTTTCAAATGTTTTATTAGCACTCTTGTCTTAAACTGGATTTATTGCACCAGTAGTCAGAGATTGTTTTATCCCAAAAAAGAAGATGAGGTGCTATACAGTAGCTAATCTAATAAATAATGGGCAAGACCAAGGGCATTTGTGTCAATCAAATGTGTAAAAAATGGTGAACTACAGTATATTATTACTTCTCAGCCATTGTCAATAGAGTTTTCAGACTCTACTGTATGTCTGCGTCGTGTCATAAGTGATGTACAGTATTGTTGATTTGATAATAAGTGCAAGGCATCACCAACTAAAAGGTATACAACCCACTTTCTAACGGATGATAGCACTTCTCCTTTTTGTTTCTCATCTTCTAAGTGTTTAATACATGTTTGAACTCCTCCTTTATATTGAAATCAGTCTGGTGTCTCATTAGTACTAGGATGGAAGGCCTTCATGAGAAAACAAGTTGCTCTTAAAAACCGGTGCCCAACTGTGTTGATGAGAGACACTGTACCATAGGAGGTGCTGATTTTCAGATGAAATGCTAGACCGATACCTTAATTAATTACTTGTGGTCATTAAAATTTCCATGACACAGCTTTCTCCTTGCAGTCTACCTGCCCTCCTCTTGTTGAACTGTCAGCAGTACAACATTTTTTCACCTCAATTCACTTCAATTAGCAAACGTCTATCATAAAATGTCCATATGGTGTTTAAAGTATTTAAAGGATACTACATTTCTGTCATGGGTGTATTGATTCTGGTTCATACTGTGTTTTTATTATTTAAATAACAGAGTGAAAGGTTGAAAGTTCCGTTCTGCATTATTTGACCTGAATAATTCAACAAAATACAACAAACCGCAAAGATGTAAAACAACTATAACAAACAGTGTTAATTCTGTGATTGCTTTTAAGTAATTGGTAAATTCAGAGCAATGAACTGAGGTATAAACCGCCTAACTAGCACACAATTAGCATTACAGAGCAAACATTACAATAATCTAGAAAAAGCAGCATTTTTCACATGTTTATTCTAATGTACAAGACCTGGTACTCTATACCCATAAAGCAATATTAATCTGCAGACAATATTAAGCATACTTTCATATACTGTATGTAAAAGCTTTAATATTACTTACAGAGAAAAAAAAGCAGGAATGAGGCTTTCAAACCATTTCTGCTTAGCTATCAGAAACACTTACCAACTGGAAGGATAGATTATCCCAACCCAATGGTTCAATTGGGTTCAAAAGGACAAGAGACTTTATTGCCTGTTTGTAAGCCCAGTTTTTAACCTCAAAGTGAGGCTTACAAGACAGGATCTATGTATGACCTCTGTTTGCTGTATAAACGGGCCAGTTGATACTCAAATTGTAGAAAAGCACATATACTGAAAAACCTAACTAAATACTCCAAATACAAATAAATTGTGACAAACAAATTCTGCTGAAAATGAGCTCCATTCATGAAATTCTAATTGATTCACAAACCTTTGGGTAGCTTCATAGAAACAGCTTTGGACAACTTAATATACAGTATTATAACAATTAAATTGATGCTGGGTAAAATTAGACAACTGCTTCTACCCAAGATATGTATTACATTCAAAGGAAGCAAACTTTACAGTTTTTAACCAGAAATCCACAGGACAGACATTTTATAATAATAGTTACTTAGACAAGACAAAAACTGCTAGGAAGATCCATCCATTTTAGAACAACTTTTCCAATATGGAGTGTCAGTGAGCTGAAGCCTAAACAAACAGACAATGAGTGCAAGGAAGTTTCACCCTAGACAGGACACTCTGGACACAGTCCAGAGACAATTTAAAGACACGGGTTCACCCGGAGAGCATGTTTTTGGACTGCAGGAGTAAAGCAAACTGTGGGCAAACAAACCTATGGCCATAGGCAGACCTACACACAGACTTGCCAAATAAATTTACTTTTCAAGGTACCATATATATTGTATTTGCATTTTGGTTATTTGGAAACATTGATGTGTTGGCATGTGTGTGTTATTGCTGCAAAGGGTGTCGACATTTAAAGAATTCAATTTTTTACAATTTTTTTAAATACAGTTTTTCCATTTCTAGCATAATTTTGTGTGTATTTAATTTTAACATATGTGAATCTATAGGTAAGATAGTTGAACTCGGAAAACAGCTGTCATTTAAAACGGTGGAGATGTGGAAAGGAAGCTGTTTTAAAGTGTTGTTTACCCTTTTCAGCATTGGTGTCACTACAGAAGTAGTGATCTCATATTATTCTCAAGCTCATTCTGCTTCACAGTTCCACATAAAATGCAGCTTCTATTTTAGTAGGTTGTCACCCTCTTGCTATTTGTTTGTATTACTGCCAAGGCGCCAGCCTATTTTAGATCTCGTATTTTACCATCCAAATGCTACTGCGAATGTACTGTCTGCTAAATGCAGTCCTGGAAGATTAGTGCTCCTCTGACTTTTTAAAGTTTTTACTACAGTACACTGTATCTACTGTGCCTGATTAATAATACTGACAACAATAGGTCACTCCTTTTCCAGTTGTTTTACATTTGAATAGATATATTTTTAAATGAAGCACCAGACCTGCTCCAGGCAACTCTGAGTCATTATGTAAATAATTGAAATGTAATGTATATTCTTCTGTGTTTGATTTGCTGGTATGAAAACTCCAGAGTCCTTACCTGTGAATGTTGTCTTCCAGCTTCTTCACCTGGAGCTCATCCTCCTCTGACTGCCTCCTGCGAGCATCCTCCTCCTCCTTGGTGGCAGCAGGGGCTCCCTGGAGAAGCCATCGCTCTCTCGTTGCTTTGGACTGAGGAAAACAGATATGAGCCGGCGTTTATGACAATATACTGTACAATAGTAGACCTGTCTCATGGAATTCCCTAAAGATATCAAATAGAATCACACAGGAAGTGATCACAAATACAAATCACAGAATCATGACAAATTTCCACCATTGTACAGTATGTGACACTGTGACAATTTTCAGTATTTACAGTATATGGGTGGGCATAGTGCTACTGTATGTAGCAGTAGGCTACAGAACACAAAATTCTATATACTGTATACAGGGATAAATGAAGAAGTGGTTTTATTGGGAGATTTGAACTTTCATTACACAAACTGGAAAAAAACAATAGGAATATCAATTGAAAAACTAAAATAGCAGTCATTGTAAACTGCTTCTTTTTTCTGTTTGTCAGAGGACTTAAAAGAGTTCTACAGTTGATCTGCTCCCTACTAGGGAGAATGACTTTATTGAACTTGCCCTTTCAAACCATCAAGACAGAGTGATGAACACAGAGATGAGAGAACCATTTTGAGCATGTGGTCATAATAAGGTGTTATTTAAGGTAAATTTAGACACTTTACAAATAGATACCGAAACAAAAGTTTAAACTTTCAGAAAAAAAAGACTATGAAAGAATGAGACGGAGCTTCAGAGAATGGAAGACATAGAAAGGCTGTCTATCCTATTCCACAGGCAGTGGTTGGATAACAAGAGGCTTAATCTTTGACAGCTATCAACAACATTTAATTTTCCCTAGAAGTCTGTTCTCAGAGAGCTTTGAAGAGGAGCTGAGCCTTTCTTTCTTTTCAGAGTTGTAAGACACCTGTACCACAGAAACTAGACTGAACTGCCTCTAAGAAAATTAACTTCATGAGGAACCTGAGAGAAGTTTACAAGCTGTTATGAATAACTGTTAGGAAAGGTGAAAAAAATCAAAATATGAGCATTCTGGGATAGTATTCTGACTTTTAATAATTGTTCTTCCTCTTAAAGTAGTTGTAAGGTAGCCAGACATGTGGTTGAAGCTTCTTCTTTGGCTGAATGGATGAGAATCTTGCATCAATAAGCTACTAACTACCAAACAGGCCTCTTGTTTGATTAAATTTCTACTTTACAGAAGGAAACTGCATTGCAACAACAAAATTTGGAAAACATGTAGGAATGACATCTGTGATCTTATTAAACTGAAGCAAAGAAAAATGTATACACTTACTAAACAACTCTAAACTGCCTCCTGTTCCTAATAATACTGTACTTTTATATCACATATAAATTATACTGTATCTACAGTTACATCCTGTAATGTTATGAACTTATTTCAGACAACAACAGGAAAAAGTCATATGCTACATGAATAAACATATAGACAGCTAACATGTTAGCATTTAGACGAGTTTTAAAACTCAATAATTTTAATGAATGTGGGACATTATTCACCTACTAATAGTAATTCCTAGCATTTACAGTATAGAGCAGACTTAGAATTACCTCCAGCAATACAGTGTCTCTTGTCCTCATATTTGTGTAATTGGACTGGAAATTCTGGTTCAGAGGGAAGAGCACCACCTATAGTACTGGTTTACCAACACTGTGTGCAGCAGCAAACTGGTCTGCCTTGTCCATCTCCCATTTCAGTACACACGAAACAGAATTATAAACTTAAAGAATGTTTGGTATGAAAAAGTTTATCTAGCACAGAAGATGTCAGCTTTTTATTTCTTCATGTTTTATTTTTAAGTTTAAAATATCACCTAAAATATTAAATCTCTATAAAAGCTTGCAATATTCAGCAATGACTATGGCTGTTGAAGAGAATCTTTTACCTTGTCTTTTATCTTTTGCTAATTATGAAAGACACGTTGTTTTGAAGATATCATTCTGCCTTTGAACTTTCTTTTTTTTACTTTATAAAGGTTTTTTAATTTCAGCGACTTTTATATACAGTATAATGGGATATTACTAAACTATTTATTGTTATTTATCAATTGAGCATCAGGTGTGCTAAAAGAATAAGACTGACATTAACTTTGTTTAATAACTTTGTAGTAGAAAATATGAAGAGTTTGGGATAGAAGACTTGCTAGAGACTGCAGTCAATGGCAATGGGATTAAGTGTCTTTCAAGGTGAATGTTGAAGTTAGAATGAATTTTATTAGTTTATTTTTCTACTGTTTTTTTACTTTTCTACGTGTTTTGCAGTACTTGACGAGGAAGCTGCAGACATTAGTGTTTTTTGTAAAATATTGTTGACATGAAAAAGGTGTGTAAGTACAAATTAGGTAGTTGAGTTGAATCCCTTAACTCATTTTAGACTCTTCAATTTAGTATCTTTACTTAAATGTTGTGCAAAAATGTTGTCCCGTTATCTTTGGCAACAAATCCCAGAACATCATATAAATATAAATAAAAATAATATGCAGACTTTGAGCAAGTAGATGTTTTACCCTAGTATTGTTTTATTACTCCACCCACCTAAGGAAGAAGTCTGGAAAAAAGGCCTGAACGCTAAACTCATAAAGAAGGTTACAGGATCACATAATCATAGCAACTGCACAATCTTTCCGATGAGAACGAGTTTAAATCTGTTGACGCCCACTGTTGAACAAACATTCCATATCCTGGCCATGTTCTGTTTCAAGCTTCCACCAGAATCTACCAGAAGTTATATAGCTACTTTACATGTATTAGTGCTTCAAAATCCTGAAATCTACTTGTCAAAGAAATAATAATAATACACAGTTTTCATCACATCTGCCTTTTAACTTTTTAAAGGCTCTTCCTAATTAACTGAATGACAGACAAGGGCAGAATGACAGACAAACAGTTATGAGTTTGTCGATTAGCAGAACAAATCAATGCCTCTCCACTAATCACTCATAACACCTCTCTGATTTATTTTTTCACAAAGGCTAATAAATAATACCAGGTCTTGGAATTAGACTGGTTAAATTTTGGAACAAAAGATGAATGATTTAAAGAAATGGCTAATATCTGTACATGCATTTCAATAAGATGTTTGTTTCTTTTTTTAGAGCTGTTTTCTGATGATTTTTGGCCTTAGTTGGTGTTAGTTGTGTAAATTAATATTATTAGGGAATTTTGTATATAAGGACATTTACTAATTGTGTTGGTTATTGTCTATAATGACTATTAAGTCTCTTTCTTTCCCTTAACAGAATTTTAGATTTGGGGGTTGTTGAAAACAGAGGCACAGAAGGGTTAAAAGTTTTTTAATCTTCTGTGTTGTTTTCTTTATCAAACAACCCATAATTTCTCATGCTTGGTCTCTCTTCAGTGGTCCCACAGGACAGTATTTTATCACACTGCTATGGTCACTGGGACTTAGTGCCATATCTTAAAAAAAACACGTTTTACTTGGAGGGCAGAGAAACAAAAATGTCTTTGAAGAAGCAAATTAACCAAAGAAAAGTGCTTTTTGTTATGTAATTGGCATAAGATTTTAGATCTTATATTTTACAATAAGAGAGGGAAAAGAGCCTGACCACAGGATAGTTGTTTGCAAATGAGCATAAACAAAAAGGTCTAGTAATGTTTATGCTGTTTTAAAGCATTTCTATTAAAATTAGTAATGCTATTTTTAATTATGAAATTAAGATTTTTGTGTGTTTTTTAGTTTACTTATAAATTACCATGTACTATAGATTTTTTTCCAGACATTTTTCTGCAGAGACCTATTTTACGTGGAGACTTTTTGTGGGGATCTTTACTTTTCCTTTTTTATGTTTAAATGCAGAAAAAACAGTCCAAAAACAGTTAAAACTAGCTTTTGTATCTGTTGAGGCATTAGATCAGAAAATTTTAAAATTCTGTTTTAAAGTTGTAATGTGGATGTTTTTTTCTGATTTTAGAGTTGTACTTACCTACAATGTTGTAAAAGGTTAACTTTCCTCAGAGACTATAACTAATTGTGTTCCACTGATATATTATATCCCTTGACATGAACTGAACACTAAGCACAGGACCAATACATTTGTTATTATATCACAAGATCTCTAAACTTACAGTATATTGTATTATATTACTATTCTTTTGCCCTTATCATTGCAGATGATATAAGCAGAGGTTCTGAGATTTTCTTCAAAGCAAACTGTATACAAACTATGCAGAGACCATGGATACATTCCAAAACTTCATTTGAGTAATTTTACTTTTTGTAGTTGCATAGAAAAGACCATTGCAATGTTGATTAGATCTATGATAACTTCAAAAATGAAAAGTCAAAAGGTTATACTGTATATACAAGCATGAAGCACATTTTATCACATGAATACTAGTTTTCTGGTACAGTAGCTGACAGCTAATCAGTGTTAAAATCAGCACTGTTTTTAAAAAGGTAAAACACTTTAGTTATCTTTTTAAAGACACCCATACAGAAGGAAAAGTAAAATAAAACATTTGATATGTGCTTCATTCTGGCATTTAAATTTCCCGAACAGCTCCGGCTGGGGCACTCTTACTGTACCTTGAGGTGCTGTAGTTGCAATATAAGGTCCTCCAGCTGCCTTCTTTTGCCATCTATTTCAGCTTGTCTTTTTCTTTTTTCCTTTAATAAAAAAATTGAAAATTACATCAAAATGAGGGTTACATGTAATGTTTTATACAGTAAATGTCGTGCTGATTTGGTATACTGGTGCCCAGAGACAATAAAAATAAAATATACAATACATGTGCATAGTATTGCTTGCTTTAAATCCCCTCACTTTTCTTTGCTATGCCATACACCGTAGAGCCATAATATAGTACTGGGTGTGGTTAGACACTGAAGATCATAAAAGAACAGCATATTGTACCAGATGTACTGTATACAGTACTATTATATTTAAAGTATAGAGCAAGGAAGTAGAGTGATAAAGAAAATAAAACCCCAAATGCCTTTAAAAGAAGTATAGCAAGTTATATTAATAAGAAATTTGAAGAAAGGGTTTTCAAAAAGTTCCTAAATGTACAGGTTTAAAAGTGGAATTTAAGGGACAGATGCTTTACCATAGCTAGTGGTTGTGCTCACTTCAGACTTCAACTGCTGTGAAGGGCAGTAGATTTGAAATAGTACAAATTGGGAAATAATAGGCTTTTTGTGCTACAGCTGAAAGTAAATTGGCTGATTTGGGAAAGTAGAGATTTTGTTAACCACATAGCACAATCAGGTATAACCACACTGTTTAAAAGAAATGGTCTATCAAACTATTATTAATCCACATCAAACCTGCAGAAATAGGGCATAAGGAAAAGAGCAACCATTTTAGGAACATAGAAAAAAATAAAATGTTCGCATAATAGAATAAACAAAAATAGCTGCCAAGCACAATCTATTTAAATACTAAATAGTAGTTACAGTAAATGTAAAGGAAGAAATCACAGGCAGCATTTGGCCACTCTTTTTCTCTGAAAGCAAATGAACAAAAAAAGCTTTCTCAGCAAAATGCATGTCTAGTTGACATTATTCCAGTTTGTCTGTGGGAAACAAGACAGAATCAGATAACTGTACTTAAAACTTTTAATACTGATTATAATCGCAAGCTCAGCTCAACACCCCAAAAAAGCTATTTACCATAAAAATCTTAAAGCGAGTGACTACATTTCCTATTATTAGACACATTTCACACAAGAGCTCACACATGAACACTTTTAATAATTAGGAACAGAAACGAAACTCATCCTGAAACTAGGTTCACACCTTCCCCCTCCTCTCAATGACAGACTTATTTTCATGTAATCATCTCTATTCTCATGCAGGATTTGACTCCACACCTTTCTCCACCCCTCTCCACTTTGCACTTCCTGAGTGGCCTCTCTGCCTCTCCCCTCTCCCTTCTCCTCCACTTTTTCAGCTTTTGTTCTCCTGTGCTATTTAATCTCTGCTGCCTGCCCTGTCTTCCTCACACCTGAAGAAGGCTCCACAGCTGAAACGTTATGTTTCTTTTCTTTTCAGCGTAGAATAAACCCGTTACCTGTTCCTTTGCAGCCTACGCATGCTGACGCAGCTACCAACTTGAACTACTTTTAATCATTAGACTTTATATTTGAAAGGTCAGATTTTTTATGTACATTTACTGTATATGAGGATCTCAAAGCCTGAACCTGAATTAGAGAATTTATCTCTATATTCTGAAATAAAAATATATACCATTGGACTATGCTTGTGTTATTAATCATAAATAGCAGAATGCAACATATGAAGGAAATACATAGAAAATCAATAAAAATGGAATACAAGACACTCTATTATGCTGAAATACAAAAGATGGGATTGTAGGTCCAGTTAAACAAGGCAGAAATTCATGTACATTTTTAAAGAAACCACATTTCACGTGACATGTCTTCAAAGCAAATCTAAAACATTACAGAATAATTAAGAACTTTGTAAAGTTACAAATATAAAGAGGAAAATTGTGTGATTATGTGTCACTGAACTACACTACAAATGTGAAACTTTTAGTAAATGTCTTTCTTGTGTGTTGCTGAATTGAAGTACTGAAGTAATGGCCTCATGCAGTAATGAAATAGCAGAATACTAAATGCTTGAAAAACACATTTTGTGGATGATACAGTATCTGAAGTAGCACCTGAAAGGAAAAAAAAAGATAATGGCTTTTATTGATAACAATACCAAGTGCTGGATATTTCAATGTTACTGTATGTTTAGCACCTTTGGACAAATACACAGTTTTAAATAAAATTATATGTTCTACTTTTATGCTTCATACAGTAGAAAGAAATTTTAGGAGTCCTTTAACTCACTTTGAAATTACTCAAAGTGCTAGGTATTTTTATTTGCATCCAAACGTCAGTGGGTTTGAAACACAGTACTGTATATACTGTAGGTTTACCTGAGTTTGGTTAATGTTCAAAGGGGAACAACTAATATTTCTGTAAATGAAGGATTAAAATGTATATTCTGTCTTCAGACGTATAAGATTCAAAAAGGAAAAAATTAGCTTCCTAAATCACTTGCTTCTCCCTTATTCTGTAACAGCTTTGGTTTTGCATTCTGAGATATTCACAAAACCTTAATACAAAACCTTATTAAAATTACAGTAACACATAGAGTAATGTAGTATTAAAAGTAATAAAGTATTACAAAGAAGAATGCGAGACTGGGAAATTGATTAAGTTAATTAATTTGATTGTGTCAATATTCTGTCTAGTGTGTTCACTTCCCTCAGAAGACACTAAATAATTACTTGAGTTACAAAAATATTACTTTATCTGTAAATCTGATATTTTCACACTTTATTTAGGTCTTTTATATAGTTATTTATTCTAGTATACTGTACATATTGAAGTGTAAAACAGTATACCACTATGTGCTAGAGCCTCTAAAATGCTGTACAATATACTGTATACTCTATATGATCTATTTATTCACTGTATGATCTTCTACTGTTTTATTCACATAAATTGAGTGTGTTCTATAAGTATCAACTGAGTTAAAACACATTGTTCCCACGACAGTGTTTTTGTTATTTAATTTGACGATGTCTCCTCAGCAGAGATGTGTACCAAACACATATTCATGATAAATTGAGTTTCATACCTCTATCTGCCCTATATAATGTGATTAGTGCTTTTAGTTTAAAAAGCCAGCTATATATAAAACATAAATATTACAAATGAATAACAAGCAATAAAACATATACATGTTTATCCCCAGTTCCTTTAGCTAGATTCAGATTTACAAGCAGACACTGGTATTCCCTAACAACACCTTTAATACTTGAAAGTTGTCCCTTTCTCTTCCATGAAAACAGCCTGTGTGCTTTGTGTGACATGTATTATAGCACTACATTTGGGAATTCAGGTTTATTAAAGTAATTCACTTTCTCAGAAAAAAATGACTGTGCTACATCAGAGGCACTCCGTTAATCCACCTGGAACTGTATGCATGGTATAGTAATCTTTGCAGCTGGGAAATGAACAGGATGGAAAAGCTTTTCATAGCAAAGCAAACAGGCATGGACTGAATCTGACAGAAAATGGGTTACTCTCACCACCTTTAAATGTTCACAGTTAAAGGCCTCATGCAATGTAAGGCTTATATATGAACAAATGTATTCATATTATTTATTAAACATATTAAGAACAATATCAACATCCTTTACAAAGACAATGCACTGACAATGCTTGTAGAGTAATACAGCCTTTGAGAGTCAAGAACTAGGAACACATTGTTAACATTTCTAACCACCATTTCTCTAGATTAATTGTATCAAAACTGTATACAGTACGTTCAATTCCAGACTTAATTTCAATGGTGAATTTCAAAGAAAATGTAAAGAGATTTGGATGCAAAATAAAACAAATATACTGACTCTTGTATTCTTATTTATCTTCTATTGTTTTTTGACATGGAACTCCCTTAAGTTTATGCCCTACTGTACATCATACCTTATTACCGCCTGTTCTTTACCAAATGTAAACAGTTTATCATTTTATGCCCTCCGACAGACCTCAATATTGCCTGTTCTTTACCAAATGCAAAAAAAAAGAAAATTGAACAGAATAAGCTGCTTCTTTAAACTTATTGGACTTTACAGAGGCATGATCAAGTACAGTAATCCATTTGAAGGCTGTGCTTCTTGACATAAAATCCAACTATTAATAAACAAACATGGACCTTAGACCCAGGTACAATCAATACCTTACGCATTGCAGTGCTTAGTAACAATTTTGGACTGAGAAAAAAAAGAGACCTTTACTAAAGAAAAGTCAATCATCAAACATTTTTAACTAGCAAATTCAAAATAATAAAAAACTGCCTATGTTTCTGGCCAAAGTAATATTAACTATAAAGAATCTTTGAAGCAATTTAATCGTTGTTATTTTATACAAGTAAAAGTTTGCTGCCAATGAACGGTTAACAAACCCTTTTTGTACAGGGATAGATTGGACTGTATTTAAAACCTATGCATTAAAAAGTAATGTGCTCAATATACATTTCCCCTACAAGAAGTATAGAATGTAAATGAAAACATTGTAAAACTTTATTTAGAATTTTTAACAGAAAGTGTAATAGTCATTTTTGTGTGCCCTGACTGGAAATCTCAATGCCCAAACTGTCTTCTTATTTTCATTCAGCACAATCTCCGAATTAAATAATTAATTATGAATTAATTGTAATGAATTATGCAATCCAATCCCCCAATTAACTGGACACATTGTCATACACCCACCAGTCATAGATTTTCTAAACATTCCCTCATGCTTTCTGTTAGATGACTTCCTGTGTTCACCAGTGGACATCTGATATGATGTACCCAGTCTAGGATTTACTGTTGGTAGGGTGAAATTTCTCATGGGTCCTAGACTCTGCATTTTGTTGTGTGTGTTGTGCCCAACTATTTTTATTTCACCTGGATGGGAGATCTCCTGGGAAAAACTAAGGTTGCTGCTGGGAGAGGTATTAGAGGGTCAGTAGGGGGCGCTCACACTTCGGACGGTGACACAATCCTGTAAAAAAAAAGGCGCCGTCCTTCGGATGAGGTTCTGACTCTGTGGTCATTAAAAATCCCAGGGATGTTACCATGGTGTCCTGGCCAAATTTAGATTGGTCTTTACCATTCTTGCCCTCCTGATAATCCCCATCTATGAACTGGCTTCATCAATCTGTTCAACTCCCCATTGATAGCTGGTGTGTACATGCATCCAGGTGGATGCTGCACATTGGTGGTGGTGGAAGGGAGTCCCCATTACCTTTAAACGCTTTGAGTGGAGTGTCCAGAAAACCACTATATAAGTGTAAGGAATTATTATTATTCCACAGAAAACGTAAATATAGAATGTGGATTTTTAAGTACAAGCATTAATAAATGCCAACTACAGTTATTACTACTTTCTGAACTATGATCACAAATTGGAAACAACAAAAAGATGCACAGCTACCTCTGATGCACCCATAGGCACTGAGCCACTGAGCCATCAACAAAGGTTACTGTGGTATGGCATGTTAGGAATCCATCTGCCAATTGTAACCCATCCTGTTTTGGCAGCACTCCGACAGTTTTGTATGGCCATTGGGGATTTGAGCCACAGCTGATGTGTAAGAAAGCCTTGATTAGACCTTCCATCTCCAGGCATCAGAACTCATCCTTTGCGTGGTTTTTACCAGATGAGCCTCTCCAGAGCACTTGTAATTTTTAAACTTTGTATTTATATGCAGGAAAAGAAACTGCTCATTTATGAAAGCACCAGAACAGTGCGATTCAGTGTTCTATCTACAGTTTAATGAGTTATCTAGCAGATGTCCTTATTGAACTGCATAGATACATTAAATATTAGTTCAACAGTAAATTCGACAGTAAGCAGTACAGGATTAGCTCTATTAGTCAACTTTTGCATTAATTTAATAAGGAAGCAGGTTTAAGAATTATATACTGTATAAATGATTAACATTAAACTTCCCCAAGGCTAAATTTTAACACATTTTAAGACTGTTTTTTGTCTTGCAACTTAATCTGGAATTAATTGTGATAATTAATCATCACATTAGTAGAGTAGTAAATGCAATCTAACATTTACAGTAATTGCAGTTTTTCTCTCATTTAAAATAACCCCAAGTACACATCCTTTTGAGATCATCTGTACTTATTCTCACTTATTTATTTTTATTGTAAAGGACATTTTTACATTCAATTTATAGGTGTAAACACAAGAGCTTCATATTACAGTATATGCCTCTTTGTAAGGTGTTGAAAGAAAACTTCCACCCAGGATCAACACATGCATAGAGCATTTCAGAAGCAAAATGTTTCCAAGTAGGTTCCAGATAGCAAAATGCTATCATTCTTTCATGTTTCCAACAAAGCTTCAAGTTCTACTACAAACCTACTCTCATTCTTATCTACAAGATACAGTAGTACTCAGACATATTGAAAGCAATACTTCCTTTATTAAAATTCAAATTTAGAAGAAGAATGCTTAGATCAAAACTCATAGAAAATGTAATTTCTCTTATAACTTCATCATACATTTTAAACAACAACTTTACTATACTGCTGTTACAGTACATTGCTTTCAAATGAGCTGAACCAGGACTTGCTAAAACAAATTACTTATTTATCAAACGTTTAATGTAAAACTTAAAGTTTCTTTTTAAGTCATTCTTTTTATACAGTGCCTTGCAAAAATATTCCTGACTTCATCTAGCGTGTCTCATTTTATGACATTACAAAACGATGCATAAACATTTTTAAACATAATACTCCCTTCAAAATCTGATTTCTAATGGCCAGGTACAGAACAGGAAAAAGAAAGGAAAAATGTTGAGAGCGTTAGTACTCAGATCTGTGGATATTGGGAGGCAATTATGACTGCAAGTCTTTTTGAAAAGTCACTACCAAATTTTAGTTGCAATTGTTGCCCATTCTTCTTAGAAAATGCGCTCAAGCTCTCTCACGTTACTTGGGGATCGCTTATGGACAGCCATTTTCAAATCTTTCCACAGATTCTCAATAGGTTTCAAGTTGGGACCTTGACTTGGCGACTTGTGGACATGCACTTTCTTATTCTTCTTCCACTCTAAATCAAATAAAAATCAAATCAAATCAAAGTTCATTTATCAAATGCACAACGATACCGCGTGCAGCAGTAGTTGCTGGCAATGAAATGTCTTTGTCTCTAGAATAGCTTTGGCCGTGTGTTTTGTCTCATCTGAGCACAGCACAAAAATGCCACACTGTGCAGTTTCACTTAAATGACATGTTGCAAAATCCACACAGGACTTCAGGTGTTTTTTTCAGTAAAGATTTCCTTCTTGCCACTCTGCCATACAGGCCAACCCTTATTCATGGTCATTTTCCCACCCATTTCAGCCACTGAACTATAGGTTTTTCAAAGTCGTGCCCCACCCTAACCAGTTTTCTTCTTGCCTGGAATCTCAGCCAGCAGAGACAATCTCGGTATTACTGTACAATATGCCTCCTACTTCTTAATGATCAGTTTCACCATACTCACAGTGATGTTCAGTGTCTGAGATTTTTATACTCTTCGCTTGTCTTTCTCTAACTTTATCCCGGAGTTATTTTGAATGATCCTTGGCTTTCATGGTTGAATGACTGCTTTTAAATTCCCTACCAAAAGAGGGACCTATGGAAAAATACAGTGCAGTTTTCTCTTTAAATGTCCTGAACAACACAATCGGGATTAAAATATTTTCTTTTTTATTTAGACAACATTTGATTTATACTGCTTTCACTTCAGCTTTTAAAACAAGAATGTTAATATGTCTTTTGTAGGTCAAATGTGTTTATACTTAAATATAAATATAAATATAAATATAAATATAAATATAAATATAAATATACAGTATTTTGCAGGACATTTCTTGAAATAATTAATTTACAATGTGAAACAAAAAAGTCTAGAGCTCAGCTCTAATAATTTAATGTTTTTAATAGGAACAATATGCTTTCCACTGTCAGCCAAACATGTAAGGTACTTTGGGAGATATAATTTACTAATGCTCCACAATCATTTAGTACCAACTCGTACAAACCTTATGAAAAACATAATAGTATAACTGGTGAGATTTATTTCAATTTATTCTTAAAAAAGCAGGTAACTGCTCATTGCATTCATTGCAAATTCTGGCTAAATTTGTTTTTGAAAGAAAGCAATCAATGGACCATGTGAAACTATTGTAAAACCATAAAAGCTTAAGGCAGGTACTGTAGTAAAGAATAGTGAATTACCCCGTATTAAGTTATTTTTTAGATCATTATAGCTTACACTTACTCCAGCCAAAAGGATGAGACATTGTTGCATGTCTGTAATTCAAATACAGAGTTGTCTGACACTCTATTTCCTCTAGTGCACACACCAGACTTTCTGTACAACTATATTGTGACTGAATGTCATGATTCAGATAACAATCGTCACTTTTTAATGTGATGTCATAATGATCATATTTCTCATTCAGAATTATTTATTCTTCTCAGGGAGCCACTGACAATAACTGGAATGAATGCAGGCAGGCCCCAAGAGGCAACAGCCTGAACAAATACTAATGTTTAGTAACATTTATATCAAGTATTACTGCTATGAAATGCAGCACAGACAAAGAAGCCCTGTTTCTCATGTTAAATCTACAACAGCTGTTTTACAGCTGCGTTAACCTTCTTGCCTTCTCTACACCCTTTACCAATTTGTGAAACAGAGGCTGCGTGCTTGAAACTTTCCTTTGACTAGTGCTGTTACAATAAAGGAATTTTGTATGGCCACAGGAGGTTTGCCTGGAAGGGAAATGGGGGGATACTGCCTTACAGGGAAAATTATAACAGTATAGTGACTTCCTGTAGCAATGTAGGTCAGACGAGAGGTATAAGATTGGGTTTTAAAGCTTGTCTCAGTGTTTAAAAATGTTTCAAAGTAATTCCAGCTTCTGTCGATTCTCTAGGGTAGTTCTACTAGATCTACTGACATTCAACAACGGAAAAGGCCAAAATGTTGGCCAAGTTTTTCAAAGAAACCAAGCTAAAAATAGAGTGAAGAAGCACTTCTTCTGGGAACACAGTGTGGGTGAAAAAAATAGTTTTTAACGTGCTTTCACAACTACAAGAAATATTCCCTCAAACTGCCATAAAATAAAAATGTGGAATAAAAATTGTCTGAATGGACATACACTAGATAATTGCGGATTTACAGGACTTCATCTCTTCATTGCATACACACTAGCTGCAGTATACCGTATGTAAAGCCTTCATTTATTCAGCTCACATGTACATCACCACCCAACCATCCGTTTTATCCAATTAAATACAATTGATCCAATACAGGGTTGCAGGTGAGCAGGAACTTACCCCAGCAAGCGACACGTGCGTACACCCTGGATGGGATTGATGCATTGCAGAGAGCAAACACAAATACCTACATTCACACCTGGGCCAATTTTTCCAGAAGCCAGTTAATCCTTCCAGTATGACTTTGTACTGTAGGAGGAAACTGGAGCACCTTTAGAAAACCCATGCAAACACAAGGAAAGCATACACACTCCACACAGATAGCATCTCCAGGTCCGGAACTGACCCTGGGGCCTCAGCACAGTGAGGCAACAATGCTTACCACTGTGCCACCATGCCACGTCTAAATCACCACCCTTCCCTCTTAATTATATTTTAACTATGTTTTAAGATAAAAATGTTTTAACTATGAGTGCTTTAATCCAGATAACCATCTGACCTTTGATGAGCTTCATTTTGAAGAAGGAATTGCATGTAACTCACTTATATACAGCTGCTGATTTTGCTGCTGATTGGCTGAGTTAATGTTAACCGTTAGTGTATACCATAAATGAATATTAATTTTCAGATACAATTCCATTGCATAGGCTGCAATGTGGGCAAGCCCCTGTTGGGAGAAATCCAACATATGATTTTAAATAATCTTTCCACCGACCACAAGTGTGGCTATTATGTTTTTCATAAGGTTTGTACGAGTTGGTATTAAATGATTGTGGAGCATTAGTAAATTATATCTCCCAAAGCAAGTGTTCTGTAAAAAATGTTAGAGCAAAAATGGTGAGAAATTTGCTCAAGAAAATGCATGCTATGTGCTTGAACCTGGTCTGTAAAACCCATTTTCCATGTGAAAAAAGTGGTGTTGATAAGATGAGTGGTTTTCAAGTGTGTAAAGGACTGACTTACATACACAGACATTTTGATATAAGATATGTGGTTGTACTTCAGATTCAAACTGCCTCCAAAGGCACTCTAAGTGCCTGATACACACGGCCCCCAAAAACGGCTATTCTAAAATGTCTTTCACTTGGGGAAGGGAGTTTGAGTACTCTTAGAGGAGAGATACCAATTTAGCAACCTCCTTTTTACACTCACCCCCTCTGAAGTCTGGAGCACAATCAGGAACTCCTAAGCATCAATTTGATAAATCCACACCCCAGCACCAATGTAACGTAAGTGGATGGACTTCAGATTTGAAATGCCATCAGTGGCATACCTCTTAGCATCTGATCCACATGCCACAAATGAGCCCTTAACCTGCTATGCCAAAACAGTTGTCTGGCATGGGGATCTCAGTCTGTCTTCCAAGAGTTGAGTAACTGTGATACTATTACAAATACAGAGGTCACGTAAAGGTATTATACCTTAGTTCTGATGGGTATTTACATACTAAGATGGGTATCTTAAAAAGATAGTTAATTACATCACTGTACAAAACTCTGAGACATTTTGGATTGTTCCACTTTTTAAGTGAATGTTTCCTGTTCTTTAAAAGTATTTTGAAATACTTTGAAGAAACACAAAGTAGCCTTTTTTTAAAGATAATATTTTATCCTGACAGATCTGTATTTTGCAGTAAAAAAGTATGGTGTTACCTTTGATGTGTAGAGAGAAGAAAACTATGTTAATTATGTGGAACACCTGAGAATTAATCAAATAGATTTGATTGAGAGATGTGATGGTTTAGGTACTACAGCACTTCATATTTGTTGTTCATATACAGTATACAGTTTTTTACATTACATAGCTGTTGCCAAGCTTTTGAAGATTCTGATCAATGTGATCAATTTTAAAGACCACTTAACCACAAGTCTTGTTTCTTCCCATGTGAAGTGTGCTTTATTAATACCCATCACATTCCCCATAGTAGTAGAAAATTGTAGTGAAGGCTTTGAGTAAATAACTGATGTTCATAACATAAAAGAATTGGACCTCCTGAACATGTGCAAAATCCCAAGACATTTGCATTCCAGTGTACAGTATCACAAGTTTTATTTGTGGATTTCTGTACAGAGTACAGATTCAGGAAATGAATCATTTAAAATATAGTATGGTGGTGCTCTTTGCCCACGTACCCAGATGCTTATTAAAACCACTGGAGAGCACATGCAGTAATGCAGTAGATGACTCTTTTATACTGTAAGTTACAATTTAGCTGGTGAAAGGTTTTATTACTTTCTTCATAGTGCATATTACTTCTCTTTGTGTTTATACTTCAATTTATTCAGTATAATCACTTAAATAATAGGAAATCAAATCTGTGTGATTATTTCAGATAATTGTTTAATTTGTTTATTATTTCTTTGTAACGAACCTTTAAGAAAAAAGTCTTAATTAACCCATGGTGTTTTAATCTTTGACAATTTGCGTGTCAGCATCCTTATAGAAAAATTAGATGGAACATTGTTGATAAAACTGGACAATTACCTGGAAGGTCACTTTAATATGCAATATACAAGGGCACATTTCTCCATGCAGGTAGTAGAAACAAACTACAAATACAACATGGAAAACGTTAGAAGAAGCTCACGAAAAAGACCTAATGTAAACGTTTTAAGTTGACAGATCTTTTACATCTTTTAGACAATATGGGGAATCAATATATAAAGCAAACATTTTTGGGCTTAAAGGAATATCCCACGCAGACAGGCTAACAGAAATGAGCTTTTTAAACTTGAATGTAGAAGATTATGGAGGACAAAATCTTCAAATTCATTAACACAGTCAACCCAAAGGGTTGTGGGAGTACAGAACAAACTACCCAGAAATGTTGTTGAAGCGGATAACCTACTGTAGCTTCCCTCAAGAAACAGCTGGATGAGATCCTTAGATTTATTACCTACTGTACTAACTAAATAGGCTGAATGGTTTCTTCTCATTTGTATCAGTTCTTCTCTTTCCATGTTCTTAATACAGATAAAACAAAATAAATTGCATTTCTAGAAGCTAATTCTACATTAAATTATATTCACAGATGCTTGGTAGGAGTTGACTAAAATGTGACATATTAAATACATAGCAAATGCCAAAAGAAAAAAGTAAACAACCATGCAAATCAATATGGAACCAGATTACCATTCGTTATGGTTCCTTTTAACTGAATGCCAACATGATGCATCCAGCTGTGTGGTGTTTTCACACTCAATAGAATAGCATAATGTCATCCATGTTGACTTTAATCACACACCATCTGTGTCTGGTTTCTTTGAGGCCGCTATAGAGTTTATTCCTTCATTTAGATTAGAATCATATTGTATATTGAAGGAACGCATTACTAACTTGTTTACATTGTTGCGGTAAGTGTGTAAAGTAATGTAAAATTTGCATTTTAGGATATTTGCATTAAATAACAGTACTGAATGTTATTTTGTGCCTTGTATCTGCTTTATAGAGTAATGATTTCCACATGTGATATTCATATGGGTAAGTGGAGTTCCAGCCATCTCAGAGCAGTGTCATTTAGTTCCCTTCATAATGTAAGTTTAGAATGATTCTTTTTTACCTTCTAACCAAAGATAAATTAAAAGAATTGTTAAAAAAAGTAAGATATAAATGTAAAGTAATGTAATATTCTCTGACATATAAATAATACACTTATACGGTACAGCATATTGTTTTTTTAGTATTCTAACAAAATAGTGATCTAGTGTTTAGGAACTACAAAATATTTACATCATTCTTTGTGAAGCAAAGCAGTATAGCAGTGTTCAGTTCTTGTATAACCATTACATAAAACAAATACATTTTTTGTTTTCAGAAACATGGATGATTTATATAATGACCAGCTAAAATATGCCTTAAAAATAAAATATGCTTCAGAAAGCATATCAAATTTTCTTAACACTCTCACTTACGAAGTATAGAATATAACCCCAAGGTTAATGACATAGAGTCCCCGAGAGTCAATTAACATAAAAAGAAAAGCATGTTTATGTTTTTTTCTGGGTTCTGCAGTTAAAAAATGTCTGAAGCTATACACTTATGGCTTTCATTTGATGATTTCACAATATAATATCATTAACATACTGTACTCTGACTTAGTTTTAGTAAATCAGACCACATGACCCCAAGCAATAAGGATAGAGAAAAGGAATTGCAATGGCATGCTTCAATTAGTTTGACTATGTCATTATCAGTTACTGAGCTCAAACGAATACATCCTAAAAATATATTTGAGGTACACTGAACTTGAAATTTCTCAAATCTTAACTGTTGTTATTAGAAGTGATCGTTTTAGGACAATCTTTCATAAAGGATTTCACAAAGGATTCCTGGAAATTAAAAGTAAACAAGTACATTACAATTACAATAGTGGAAAATATTTGTCTGTTGTGTAAGAGTTGGATAAGCTACCAAACATTTCATGTGCAGTAGGCTGGGCAAAGGTCTTTGAAAGACGGAGCAGACGTTTTTTATGAGTACTGAAGTCTGCAGCTGTTATTTGGAAACATACTGCTAATAAGGAAGAAAACATTAAAATAACTTCGGTTTTAACAGCAACTGAGTGCAGCCTGCCTGAGTTGACAAGCATTCCAAGGTGTGACAGAGATTTACAGTGGAGAAAACAATTTCCGGGTTTCTGTAAAGCAAGAGTTTTGAAAAGCCAAATGTTACATGGTAGAGTTTTGGGCTATTTATATGAAATTAGATTAAATTGCTACCTGAACACATTTTTAAATACTTTGACATTAATCTGAGAAAGCTTTGTTCACATTGTTCCATTAGTTATTGTCCCTAAAATATGCATCTTTCAAAGCAAAAATTAATATAGCATCTTTTGCAATGCACACCTTGCAGACGACAAGCCTCATTTGTACAGTTTCACATCAAACACATACTGTAATTTTAGTTTCCAAGCAAAATATATCCTAAGGGCTTTAGAATTAAAATCACAGTAATCTGTATTGCCAAAGTAAAAGTAAAAATACTTTTAGTGCAACTTCATGGTAAATATGTTCTATTTTTGAGTTGGAAAAATATAACATCCAAAATACTTTTTGTAGTATAAATAAAAATGTTACACAACACAGAGGAATGCCAAGATTAATGTGTACAGCATTATTTACCCTTTGACAAACAATGAGTGAAATATGAATGTCTGGGAGCTATTATCATCCACATATGGCAAACATTCTCTTGTTATCCTGAAAAAAAGACTATAAAACAAATAACAAAAAGCTTCACTGAATGTTTACAACATTTCCATTTTTCCTATTAAGACATTTCAGACTTGTAGAAGCTACTGACTTTCAACAAACAAGCTTTCAGAGGTGATGTGTTTTTCCTCTATACTGTAGTTCACCAATCGTTTTAAAAAAATGTGGAGACAGACATTCATTGCATTCTCAGCATGCTTTCTAAGAATGGAAGCCCTTTAAAGGAACCTTATAAAACCAGTGTATTGTAAACAACTACTTCAGCAGGTAACACTTCTTTCAGCTACAGTACATACAGTTTATAGTTAAGGTTTTTAAGGTTATATTGATTTAAATTAACATGTATTAATTGTACTGTGAATGTGTAAACTGTAGTGCATACATCTATATCCAAAAGTATTGCATCTCTCAGATTACGAAGTACAACATTTGTCAGGGGCTGTAATATTTTAATGAGGGTCCGACTTTCTGAATTTGCTGTTGCGTCATGGAACAATTTTCATTATGAATAAAAGGCGTGATATTTTTGATAAGTCCATTCCTTATTCTGCGTGTTGTTTGATAGCATTTCTTGTTTTTATTTTATTATATTTCCTCTCAACTCTGTTGTATTTTTAAACAGATGTAAGTTCTTTCATTTCTTTAAAACAGAACTCAAGGATGAAGTGATGAAGATATTACCCTTTTCACAAATAAGTTCTGGTTTGGCTTTTGTAATGTTATAGTACTGTATATGCTTTAACCTGTACAGTATCTTCAATGTAATGAAAACGGCAACAAATTTAAAACATAAGTCTTAAAAAGTGTAGAATAAAAGATCATATAACTAATATTTTAATACTAAGTTGTTTTAGGGACATTAAGTATGCATTTAATTTTAAAACCAAGATTCTCGTTCAAACTTGGCAGCTACCTATCTCTCTGCACTGAATCTTGTAATTGAAGCAGCTTGTTCTCTTAATTGATACTAGTTGACATTTCTCTATTCCAGGTCTCTGCGCATTAAGATAACTCTCAAAATCTTTGGGACATTGACTGCCCAAGGGCAAGAGCTACTTGATCTTAGCAGATCCTCACACTATTACTGCTTATTACTGAATGATATAACCATAATGTATACATTTTGTATATATTCTAGTATATAACAAAGTAGCAGAGTAACAGATATTGCTGTTCAAATGATAAAATAAGCCTGTTATAATTTACAATTACTAAACACTACTTTATATATTTTTCATCAGTATGATATGATATCATGATACAAAACATAAAGATAATGTACATAGTTTCCTTGTATTTTGTGCTTTTATGGTTTTTTAAATGAAATTTCTTAGTAGAAACAGTATGCACAGCAATATTCTTGACAGAAACAGATAATGATGCATAATACATCCAATAATGCCAAACGTTAGACAGAACAAGAGCTTTCAGAGAATATACACCCAGTACACAATCCTACATTCAAAATTCTCATTTTATCAATGATGACACATGCTAACAAAACATGATGTGTCTGTTCTTGCCTGGGCTACTGTGAAAGGTCAACAAGTCACTCCTTCATTGTCTTCTGGGGAATGCAGTTCTTACAACAGTCTCCACCTTGTCTGAACCTACCACTCTCTCACAGCTACATATTTAACTGCTTATGTAGGAAACTGATCTAAAATGATATATTGAAATTGAATGTCCAAGAAAAATAAAACTTTGATTACAAAAAAACCTGAGCACCACTTTGGGGAGAAGCAAGTGCTCATAATGAATAAGACTTTTATATGAGGTACTTAAGACCTATTTAAAAAATGACATTTAAAGAAGCGTAAACCATGCAATTATAAAACTCCAAACTGAGGCACAAACAATTCAATAAGCAGATCTGCTTTTTCCTCAACTTGTACAGGAACAGCAACTTGAAATGTTCCTTTCATTGGCTTTATAAAAGACTCTAGAAAAAGATTATTATTTTGCAGAATAATTTTATATGTGTAGTTATCTGCATTTAGCAATAAATAGCACATACATGCTTTGTAAAAGACATCCTAAAGCAAATGGTTCTAGAGTCAGAGAAAGTGATTAAAGTTCTTTTATTTTTAGCATGAAAATAATATACAGTAGTTCTGCAAACTGGGCAGCTACGGTTTAGGTAATATTCAAGTAGTGAGATTTTTATCCAGGAGGTCTGTTACTTATCAATAAAGTACACAGCATTAGTACCTGATATTATCATCTAGCGTTTGCCATTAAATCAGGCCTAAGCAACTCAGCAAAGAACTACTGTATTTATCACACCAAGGGTTACTAAAGCTGAGAATGGGAAAACAAACTGAACACAACAAACCTGCACAACCAAAAGAGAGACCAACTCCATCTAAACTACATTTCATGATTACTAGCATGAGTCAAAGCTGTTAACAGAAAAAAAAATCAGAACAACCAACTTAAAACTAATGTAAGACACTGCAGTAAGCTAGTGCAGAAGACTCAACAATGGAATATTTTTATTTATTCAGTTCAGACAAATCCTACTTTGAATAAAACTACCAGAAAGGATGCATTAGGCCACTTTACAGGAGAATTCACAACCTGTAATTACAACATCATAATTCTCTAAGAAAAAAACTCTAACAGCTGTACCCTAAAGGCCAGTCAAGGCCAGAAACATGTATGTAAACACATGTAGTGACATCACTTAATGCCTGTTTGAATATATTGTGTGGAACATTAAATCCAACACTCATAATATAGACTTGAACTCTTTATTCAGAATTTGGAGCACTTCTTTCTTACAAGTAAAGTACAAATACAGATACTGTATATCCATCCATCTTCTAACTAATTCATTAAATTCAGGTTTGCAGGGGATCTGGAACCTATCTTGATAAGCAATGGGCACTCTGGATGGGACACCAGTCCATCACAGGGCACACCAGACACAAACACAGACACAGATATACTCACACAAGGGCCAATTTTCCCAGAAGCCTATTTTTTCCCAGAAGCCTAATCTTTAGAATGTGGAAGAAAGCCAGAGTACCCAGAGGAAAGCCATGTGAACACAGAGAAAACATACAGTACAAACTACACGCGTTCCATGTCCAGAAATGAACCCCGGGCCTCAGAAATGCATAGCAGAAGTGCTAACTACTGCGCCACCATGACACACCTCTTACAACCAATAGTAAACAATTCCATAGCTATTTATGAGCATATGATTAGCTGTTAGATTTTTTAAAAACATCTTATTGTTTAGATATTGCTGAAATTTTTACATGTAAAATTATGTGGACTAGCCTGTTCAAATAATTTCTAGCATTATTAAATACTAACCCGCACTAAAAAGAAGTGATGTGAAAAACACTCAAGAAAGGTTTGATATTGTTTTGTATATTGCTTGGCTATTAGTATTCACAAACGTCTAATACAACAAGGATCTTTTGTAACCAACTTACACTTACAGTAGATGAACTTGTTATTTATCTTAAAGATGTGTAACATTTTTATTAAATATTTTAACATTATTGAAATTTTATCAAAATAGAAAGCACACAACAATTGGTATGAGAACAACACAATCTTGCAGAGGCTAAATTTATTATTACAGTGCCTTGGGCATCTCTGCTATGTTAACACTCCCTAAAGTGGTCACGTGATGTTTGCAGGTGTTAAAAAATCACTTCTGAACCATGAACCAATGTAACCTAAGCTGTCATGGCCCAGTATGTGAGAGGAACCATGTGGCATTATGGAATAAAAATTTTCTCTGCATTTCTATGATGAACTTCAATATTCTGTAAATATGTTTGAGTGGGGATATGCGTCAGTATACATTGGTTACAGATTCAATATATATATTTTTACTGCCTCTATAGGAATAAAGTATATTTTTATAGCTTGTACTGTAATAATTACTGTATATCAACTCTATTGTGCTTTAAGCAATCCATTGTACAGTAAGTTGCAAATAAAGAACATTGTATTCTCAAATTGTGTAATGCGAAATCTTTTGATATTTAAAAAAATAAAGATAACAGAATTTTAAAAACAATACTGTGCCAACTTTAAGGCCCCATATACGGCATTATTCATTGTAATGTGCACAACTGTAGTACATTTAAGAGGGAATGCCTTTTAAGAAGGCAATATTTATAAAATGACATTTAGATGCAAGGCCAGTTTTAAAAGGCATTTTGGATTGTAATGTGCCTTTTTGATGACTTGGCTTCTTTGGCATCTTCAAGCTATTATAAATGCACTCCCACGCTGGCCAGCTGATGACTATTCATGTGAAGGGGAAGGGGAGGGTAAGAGGTCTGGGGAGGAGATGGACAATAACCCGCATTCCTTTACAACATGCTTGCGTATTCTCACAACCGTTACGCGAGAAAGAAACCTGAGGACGTTGCCGTGCCTCTTCTGATTTCCCACTTTGTGGCCCAGCCCCCATGCATGAGGGTGGAAGTTACAGCCAAAGCAGTTGCTGCTAAAATTAACCGTCCTGTAAATGTCCCCCCCCCCCAATCAAGATAAATGGAACTGCGTGTGAAGGGAGGGAGGGGGGGCAGCCCTGGAATTGGAGTCATCTGTGTAAACACATGAGAATGCAGCCAGAGCAGCTCTTGGGCCCAGATTCCTGGTGTATCAAAACGGAGGCCTCTGCAATTATCGAGCCGCTCTCATAAGGCTCAGTCTGAGTAACAGCAGCCCGCTCATTCATTGGCTGAAGCAAAAACCCGCGGACAGAAGTTGGCCAGAGCTTACTCAGTAAGGCAATGTTAGTCTTCAGCTCTGTGGTTATGAGGCCTTGAAACAGAAGCCAACCTAACTAAAAGGCATAACCCCATGAAGGAAAAGTGGGATTAGAAAAGCATTTAAACACTACAGCAATGTGAGAAAATCACAAATAAACTTCATCTTTGCAGATCACCAAGACAGTCTTACTGGTTAGCATTTTACTATGGTTTGTTATTTCATTGCCTTCAGTTCCTCAGAGTTGGCAAAATCGGAGTTAAGATCAAAATTTTGGTTTCGCTTTCCTCGTTTGATGTGCAGTAATAATTTATATTAGGGGTGGGGGTTGATTCAGTTCAGAAAAACAGACTGGTAAAAAAGCCATAAAACAGCAATAAAATAAGGCAAGCTCAACATTTTCTATACAGTGCTGACTAGTGTCTGGATTAACAAATAGGGAGAAAAATATTATTGTTATGATTTTTTTTATCAGAAATTGATTTCTTATTTAATTATTTGAAATCTTTAATATCCATTGGACAGACTGACTGAAATTAAGTTTGCACTGACTACACATAAAAAATCTAAAAATATATGTGACTTAAAATATAATTTTATTGGCATGAACAACAATACCTATTCAATTATGCACCTTCACTATTTCTACCAATTGCAGATCTGCAGATGAGCTGTTGAAATTATGGTCTTGCATTTCTACATTCAAGTGAACAATGGTGCATTACTGATATTGTTGAAAGCCACGTGTAACCACATTTAAAACAGCTGAACTGAACTCCATATGATTCTCTACGTTTAAACACACACAGTGATTCAATGGATTGAATCCTCTCATACAGAATATCAGCAGAACCTTTATCTCCACTGACCCACTATTGTCTGTACAAAAGAAATTAAAAAAATGAATGAATAGCTAATTTCTTGTTTCTTTAGTATGTTAACAATCTTCCTGAAAAATCTTTATAGAACTATGCTTTCTGCTATTTTTTGTTGCTGTGTGTTCGGACACTGTAAATTATTTACATTTGAGGTCAAATGAGAAAAAAAACAATGGAACAAGGAATGATGTACAGTAGCTCACAATCCATGAATTGTACATTGTACCTATCCATGTATAAATAGAACATTCAAATTTGAAGCCTGTTTTTTAACTTTCCTTATCCCAGCTAATTATTAGATTATACAACATAATCTAAGTGGCCCAAACAATAGGTTAAATTTCTGAATCTCTGGTTAATTAATTTAAATTTCACTTCCTACAACAGTTAACCTAAAAATTAGACTGCCATGTGCCTTTGAAAGCATTTTTTCTGCTTGTGCCCTTTTACATCTTTACTCATTCACTAGGGGCTGTTTGTGATGTTTGTGGTTTCCAAGCAGGACAACTATTTATTGACTCATTGACTATATCTTCATGCCATATTTGGCATTTCCTCCCTAAAGAAGCTTCCAAAAAAAAAAGGAAAACTAAGTTTTCCCACTTCCTTAGCTCAAACAGCTGTAATAAAAACAAGATGCTTACTTAGACTAATTCGATAAGAAAAAAATCCATTAGTATTACCTTATTCTACCTGTACGTGTAATGGAAATAAGTTAAAAGCTTTCAAGCTACAGTATGTTTCTTCTCCTTATAAAATATAGGAAAGTGGCAAGCATGAGACAGAACAGAACTGGGCATCACAGAGAAATCTCCTTAAAAAGAGGCATTTTCATGTTAGGGGGGCACTTTTACTTTTTTTTTTACAGCACTGCTCACAGGGTTATTTTGAATTGTGCTAAAAAGCTTTGCCTTTGAACACACAATTTCAAATATCTGGCTGTGTATCACATGCAGTTTATAATTTGTCATATTCTGGTTTGCTAAAATTAAGTCATGGCCATGACTTGATGTTCCTTCATCTTACATATAATGATCATTTCCTTCTCTTATGTTTCCGCCCAACTAACAGTAGGGAAGAGAGTTTTTTTTTCTCTGCTAGTAGTAGCAACTTGCAGTAGTATTCTGTTTCCACAGTTAACCTTTAACATTATCTTCCTTAAATTTGAGCATTCAATAATCCCAGAAGCTAGCATTCACTGCTTAATTGATAACAGAACTCATAACTTCTTAGAATCCCAAAAGTTAAATGAAAGCAGAAGGAATCATGTAAACTTAAGACTAAATGTCTTTTTGACACATGAAAAGTCTCAACCCTGCGGAACATGTACAGTATTTTGGTAAAAATACTGAATGTCAAAAGGTTTTTTTGCCCATCCGGTAATCCACACTTAAGATATTTGGATATTTTATAGATCATCATGTTTTCTAATGTTTGCACAACTTTATTGTTTTAAATTGCAAAAGTTCTAAATAACATTTTGTCTTCTTTATACAGAATAATTAAAAGGTAGGTTAGCTCGGATAGATTTTAGACTTTGCAAATAGAAAACAGTTAAGAATAGCAAAGTTAAGAAAAACAACAAATTAACTGCCTTCCCTTTATTTTAATCAACAAGCACTATTTCACCAAAGCAATGTACAGCATGTTCTTTTATGCACTAAATGTGACACACAGACCCATGGTGCTCAAATGGAACAGTCATAAATTCCCATTGATTAGTCAGGAGAGAAATGGTTCATCTCGTGCTGAATCACTGGCTCTCAATCTCAGTCATCCAAAAGAACTATTCCAAGAAAAACGAACAGAGAAAAGAAAAAAAAACATTGACTTACTGCCAGGGCTTGGAGCCTTTCCTTATGCAGTTCAGCCTCTGCCATCCTAAAAAGAAGGACACACAGAAGAAAGGTAGTCACAAATGGAGAAACAGTAGCTGTCCTGGTGGAGTCAGCGAGTGAGAGTCAGTGAGTGAGCCAGTGAAAGAGCCTGAAGTCACTTCTCATCTGTGGAGTATCCAGTCAGTTTGAGGCACTGTGCTGAAGGAAGGATCATTTCATTCACTGGCTGGGTGCCTGCTTTCAGCCTGTAAAGCTGCCTGCATTCTCTCTGCTCCTGCTGTCATAAGCCATGTATGTGCACTGCAAAGCAGCTGAGTAGAGGGATAGCTAGCATGATTGTAATTTTTTTCTTTGACGTCTTAAGGCTCAATGCTCCTCCTCTGCAGCTGGGGTTGGAGGGCACAGGTCTAACATTTTCAGTGGCATTGGAAGGTAAAGAACCATTTTAGAGTTCTTAAACTGTAAAAAGGAGTAACTAAATTACATTTAGGAACAATAACAACATTTCAAACACCTTGTGATTCCTTGCTTATGTTATGTTATAGGTGGTGGGCAACACAATGTCTTCTATGGTCTTTACAGCAGAAACAAACCTCTGGTTAGAGTACTTTAAACAAAAAAAAACAGTAAAGGAGACACACAGAGTATCATAATGTGTACTGTATTTAATTAAGTTTTTTGACGAAGTTTCACATAAAATATTAATTTTTAAATTACAGGCATTAAGGCTTCAGTGAGAGAGAGTGTCTTTATTAAACCCAGGGGGCAAAATGTTTTACAGCAGTAGACAATATAAAGAAAACACAAACACTACACATAAACATGAACAAGAGAATCAGCTGTTGAGAAAGGTTATGGCCATAGACATAAATGAGAACTTGAATCTGTTTTTTTAATTGGGAAATCTGTATCTGCGCTCTGAGGGCGGAAATTCATTGAACAACTACCCAGTTTGTTCTTTCTGCTCAGATTCCAATTACCAAACCAGCAGATCATAGAAACATTTGAATAGAGAACTAGTTGGTAGATAGAAAGCAGAGAATGAATATAAATGGTGAAGTTGGGGTAATGTAATTAATTAATGGAGTTCTACAGGGACCTGTATTTGGACCATGTTTCTACTATTTTTTAATAGTTATCTAGAATCTGGCATAGTTTGGCTAGACACGTTTGCAAATGATAGAAAGATAGAAGGATTAAGACTGGGCAAACACCTTGTAGAGTGAAGAAAATATTTAGGTGTGTGGTTTTGCATGCATGCACCAAAATAAACATTTTTGGGGAGTCCTCATTGTACAGTAGGTCAGAAGAAAATTAGCTAATTGTTACTACAAATATGAGAAACACTGACCTTGAAGAGGCTGTTTGTGGAAAAAACACAATCTTTACATCTCCTAGACAATGTGGAAAAAGCAACAAAATGAAAACAAAACATAAGGATTTATAATTAAAAGCTTAGAATTTATATCACTTTATGTTAGAATTATTATTGTTAATTGATAATAAACTAGTAAGATCTCATCTGGAATATTGTGTACAAATGTGGTCACCCCATTACAATAAATATTGCTGCTCTGGAATTCATCCAAAACAGAGTGACTAGATACATTCTGGGGCTTAAATTAATATATTACACTGACAGGCTGAACTGAACCTTTTTAGTCTTGAACAAAGAAGACTATGAGGGAACCTTTTTTAACTATTCAAAAACCTCAAAGTTAAAGACAAACTCAACCCAGAATAAACAGTGAAACATGAACCAGAAGTCACAAGTGGAAACTAAGTGGAAGTGCATTCAAAACCAAGAACGAGAGGAACTTCTTTAAAGAGTTATTGGAGAGTTGAACAAGCTACCCAGCCATGCTGCTGAAGCTTATTCTCTGGTCTCCTTCAAGAAACAGCTATATGAGATCCTTGGACCCAGTTAGCCACAAAGTACCAAACACACTAGATGATATTATAGCACTTTCCGGTTTACGTGGGTATGCGCCCTCACTGCTGCCGCCTCAGGTCAGCCCCCCACCACTAGGGGTTTGAACCCTGTCCTCTGACATACAGTAACTCAACAGGGAACAAGCCAGCTGAGCTAAAGGGAGATCTCCCCTCAGCCCGGCGGCTGAGGTCCCTGCTATTCACAGGGAAGGGTGGTGACGTCACCGCGCTGGCAAGCCGGCTTGCACAACCTGCAATGTTGGCTGTATGTGTTACAATATGAAAGAGCTCCTCCCATTTGTAACATTTCTTGTGCTCTTACTAAAAAACGGACATGTATCGCTGAAGCTAGAATAATGCTTTTGTGTACAGTATGTCTACAGTACCTGCACACGCACTGGATTTAAATAAAATTGATTTCCATTTAAACAATTTGCAATAAATAATAGATTAAATCACTTGAATATTTCATAAACAATGCAAAACAATCCAACAGGTTAGATAAATCATTTCCATAAAACTAGTGTGGTTTTTAATTTCAACACACTCAAATAATTTGCCTCTTGTTTGGTGTTGGCATTTATCTGAATATTACAAGCCCCTACAGACTTAATCATAAACAATATTGAATACAGTTAATTATAATGGCAGATACTTGCCATAATAATGGCAGTTATGTCACAAATTGTAATTGAGTTGTAGTTTCAAAAGTTATAAAATGGAACACAGAAAATATGCTTTTACACATTGGTTTATTTTTTACACAATACATCTCATTATAATAAGATATGAAAGTATTTTTTCACTGTAGTACTAATACACTTTCATACAATATATATGATGGTAAATTGCAATAGACAGTACTGTTTTCTATTTTATGGTATTTTGATATGGGTCTTATGTTTGTATGGTCCTCAGATGTTGATTTTCCTTAAATTTACATCTTCTATTAAAACCACTCAAGAATAATAAATAACTTAACATTCACAGCTGCTGACGTTTGTGAAAAAAAAAAGTTAGGAAAACATCAACATTCCACAGCTTTCTGTCCAGGAATAGATTTTAGGGCATTCTGGAATGCTAATTTTGCTCCCAGAATGCTTAATTGAAATCAGGTTTCAGATGTTCTTCAAATGTGTTTCGCTCTGAAATATTTCACATAGCAAGTAATCAAAAAAGAGTACGTAGAATTCCAGGATGCAAACTGAAAAACCTGATAATGTATAAAAGTAGCTGAGATGTTTCACCTGTAATACTGTATATTGTTTAAACTATACATTTATACTATTTTGTTAACATTGTGTTTCTCCTGTCAAATGTGCAATAGGACATCTCCCATTATGCAAGAGACGTGCTCAGTTGCTTACGTAAACTCAAATGAAAATAAACCAGGGATTGTTCATAATAAATTTGAATGTGAGAACTACAACTCATTTAACATTAAACAAAGAGAACAGTAGTTGATTTTGTTTCTATGCAGAGTAAACAATTTGAAACAAAACTTTTATTCCCATATTTTTCCTCTCTGAACATACTACATGCTTCTGGACCTGCTGCTAAAGCTCTGGCTCCACAACCCAGACACCTTGTTAATTTTGATTCATTTTCACAGTCAAAGGACTCAAGGGAAACTGTACATGGGCCAATAGCTGATTTTCAGGCTCCCTAATGCACTCCTGCTGTCTCCTTCCCGCTGACTCTCTCCTGCCCGGCTCTCTCCTGTGCAGGGACATAAAAAGTCCTTATAAGGAAAAAGGCACGCTAGCCTGTCTGAAGTGTGCCTTCGTGCTGAAATGCTCTGAGGAATTCATAAAAACGTCCTGGAAAAATTATCACATTATGTTACGGCAATCTTGTGTATAGACAATATAAGCATTGTGTACTATTTTTTAAACCCACATGAAAAGTATTTTTCAAAAATAATTCCTTAGAGATGGTACCAATTATTTTACTAAATGTGAATGGGATATTTTTAGCTGCAATATTTTGGGTACAAAGGGGCACTATCTGATCATTCCATTTAAAGTATTTTTACTGTCTCTGGGATGTGTCAGCAAGGACTGTGATATGTTTAATATCACTCTCACACAGATTCTCAACACGTTCCGAGACTCTTCCAGCATTTACATACAGATATACAATGGAAATGTTATTGGATTGTAGTAGGCTTTTATATTATTTTGATCTTGAAATATTTTTTTTGTTTAGTAATTGCTGCCTTGAAGACATTTACTGTATCATCTCAAAAGCTTTTTCCCAGAGAGCTTTTGAATGCTTGGTATGCTCTTATGTTGTAATTATACAGATTATGCTGTAAAAATATTCTGTTTACCAAGTATTTTTTGTTTAACATTTAGAGAATAAGATAGGGAGTGGAAAAGAAAGAGATTGTCGTATAATGATTTAATACCTGGATATAGGAAAATACCTATCAGGAGTAAATTATGTAAGCCAAAATTAGCTTCTATGGAAGAGGCAGACTTTAACATTGGCAGGCTGCAACAGTCAACACTAGGCAAGAGGGCAATAACTGCTGTCTTTAAAAGCCATGCTTTAAAGCTGTAATAAGGAATATGGGGTGTCTGGGGAGTTCTACTCGCAACACTTACAGTACATTTACAATATGCCAGTTACTCTTAGAGAATCAGAAATTGCCTTTTTAAAAATCTTCAGCTTTCTGCTCTGAGTCATGTGCAATAGCTTCATTAAGATATGGTGGGTAATCAATAAAAGAAGGACTAATGTACAGTGTTTGTTATTCATCTTGTTTTATTATTATTTCTACCACTAGAGTATTGTACAAGCAGAAAAGAATATGAATGAGCTATATAAATTCAACCATTAAAGAAAAATTGTCCATGTTCAGGGTTGTTCATGGGAAAATGGAAAAACACATATTTAATAATATTATACCAGTATGAATAGAGACTGGCGTTAAATATTCTTTTAAATAATCCTTTTACATATTAAGGGACCCCCTTTCACAAGAAGTGAGGTTGAATTATTTAAGTATTATTACCATAGACCATTGCTTCCTGTTTCCAACACATGACTAATATCATGGTTTTAACACATTTCCATTTTAGTATTTGTTCTAAAAAAAAAAACTAATTGATCAAGTTAAAGGTAAGAAGATGATGAATCACTCTGAGAATCCTAAAACAAATGATGAAAAATAAATTATAGGCTGAAGAAGAACTGTCACACTGAATCTACTGAAAATCTATTTGTATCAGAATTCATAAGAAGCTCATTATGAGGCTTATTATATTTAAACGAGAGACTTGGAACGGATTTTCAGTCCCAGATGGGTGTGTGATTTTCTTCTCTACAGCATGCAAAATGAAAGACATCACATACCAATTTGTACAAACAAAATTGTCACACCAACTGTCACTTTTTATATACATGTAGATAATAAACCATATAATTGTATTCTTTTTCTTTGTTGCAGTCTTGTCCTTTTCAGCACTTTGCCTATGTAACATTGTACTTGCGTCACAGGGCAGAACTCCAAGACACATCAGGAGTAGCAGGAAAATGGTGCCAGGGTCGGACTAGGAGGACCCAGGACCGTGCATTGGTTTTATGTTCTTCTTCCAGGTGTAAAACCATGTTACATACAGGTCCAGTGAAAACCTGCAAGGGGTAGGAGCCTCAGATGAAGACATGTAGGTACTGATTAATGTCATTTGAATGAGTTCTTATGTTTTATGAATAAGGCTTTGTGTGAGCTTTGTAACAGTTTTCTCAATGCATAGTGCCAGATGACATTTGGTGTGCCTGATGTTTACAGCCAACAACAATACACTAGCCTGTGTGTGTTTTAGAGGAAACAAAACTGTTCTGGAGCATGTCCCAGTATGTCTGTCCAGGACTGGCACTAGTGACTGCATTCCAACTATCCACCCATTTTCTAACCACTTTATCTAGTACAGGGTTGTGAGGAAGCAGGAACCTATCCTGGTAAGCAACAGTCGCAAGGCGGGATATATTATTAAATTATATTAAACAATATCTACTAGAAGTATACTACTTGTTTTTCCAAAGAGAAGCTGGACAAACTGTATTTGTCAGTTGGTTTTTCAGTTGGTTTAAAATACAGCTGTTCCGAAGAATCATGAACTAACCCAGTATATTTCACTATGATATAAAATGTATAATGATTACAATTTGACTCATATACAGTACCACCTGTGCATTCACATGTCTGATTTATATTTCTGTATAAATGCTCAGGAAGAGGTGGTTTTGATTGCACACGTGTACAGTGTTTTGTTCAAAAAGCATTGGGGACAAAAAATAATTTCAGAGGTAGCTGGTCAAACCTGCTTTTAGAGGAAAAAACTTTTAAAGAATTATTGGCAAAGCAAAAACTAAGACTAGAGTCTGGAAGATGCCCAAATCAGAATAAGAGACAAGAATGTGTAGCGGATATAACAGTTTCAGCACTGCACAGAAATGAGCGCATGAGAACCTCAGACTACTGTACCTTTATGCCAAATAGCATGTCCAAGCCAAACAAGCAAATGTGTTGTTTCAGTATTGTCACGATCGTAATCTCTCCTCTTAAGGGCGCTTTCACATTTTAGTTGATTATGTGCACCTGCCTCTGATCCTGCCCTTCCTTGTTCAAGGCGGGCACCCTCGCTACTGCCGAAGCTACTCTGCATTGGAAGAGGCGACTTGAGGGCATAGGCTTCTTAATGCCGTCCTGACACAGTCATCCCATTTTCATTCCTTCTCCCTGCACCGGATCCCGTTGCGGTTTTTATCCTTGTCTAGTTTTTGTTTCGGATGGATCTCCCGGCTATGGACTTTTGGACTGCTTCCTGGTTTTCCTTTCTGGATAGTTTTGGACTTCAGGACTTGTTCGCCTGTGCCACGCCCCCCGAGCACCGGAAAAACTGCCGTCACGCCCCCCCGTCAGTTATCCCATCCTGATCCTGTCGTGTTTCCCTGTTCTCCCTTCTCCAGTCTCTTCATGATTTTACCATCTGCATAGGGTCCTGACCTACGCATCGTAACAAGTATAAAGTGAAATGTCCATTTTTTATATTTCTAAATGTATAAGTGAGTTAAAGCCTACCATAAAGTTGAGCAGCATTCTTAGACTTTATATAGTATAGTAATCTCAGTCATATAGTCATATATCAACTTTATGACTGAGATAACTATATGAATCTTGACTTTTGCTTGAGTTCCAAAAGCTTAACATTAACACATTTTCTACATTTTTGCTATGAAAGCAGTTTGTATGTAGTTGTCCAGATAACCTGATTGTTTTGAAAGATTGTTTTCAAATATTGCTATTAAATATTAAATATTGCTACTGTATCTCTCCATATTTAAAAATAAAAGAGTCAGTTTAGAAATTGTAACTAGGGGTTTTGATTTTTGGATAAGCTGTTTTCCAAACTTTCCAAATGGTTCTTTAAAAAACAGGAATATTTAGAATATATAATATAAAAAATATCAAGAACAATCCCAATTATTTATATCTAGATATATTTATTATATCCATCCATTTTCTAAACGCTTTATTAAAAAACAGTCGCAGGGTACCTGGAACCTATCCCAACAAGCTTCAGGTGCAAGGCAGGATACATCCTGGATGGGATGCCACCCCATCACAGAGCACGCACAGACCAGGGCCAATTTTCCCAGAAGTCAATCAACATACCAGTATGTCTTTGGACTGTGGGAGGAAACCCAATCACTTATGTGAACACAGGGAGAACATACAAGTAATAAAGTTGTAATACAGTAAAGTTACAGTAGTAATATAGTAGTAATAAACACCTAAAGCAAACAGTTGGGAAGAGAAGCAGAAACTGAAAGGGCTGTAGTACCGAAACATGAAAATAAAGAATACTAGAATAACATCTTACACGTTTCTAAAACTTAAGTTATTTTAATGACTTTTGCATTGGACATGACAGGAGATAATAATGCAATTATATTGTTCTTAAGAGTAGGGGTGTTAACCTGGTATCCTAGCTAAATTCAACTCTGGGCTTGTACACCTACAGTAGCCTCCCTAAAGATTCCCTTTAATTCAATTGGCAAATTCACTACTCTACCAGACTTGCTGTGAAGTGATGCTGCTGGTGTATTATGGCTCTTGTTCATCTACCAGGTGGATGTTGCAGTTCAGGGGCAGATGCAGTTGGTCCCCTCCAACATGTGAAATTGTCTGGGATCTTCTGGGATAAAATGCACAATATTAAACAACTGCACTAGTAAAAAGAGTGGCAACCTTAAATGTGAGGATGTGGTCTTTCTCTGATGATAAATTGTAAAACATTGTAAAACATAGTGTGAAAGATTTTGTGAAAGGAAATAGATTTTACAGATTAAGGTGCTGATTATTATTTAATATATTTTAATAACGTATCTATATTTTGTATATATAAATAATAAACCGGCCTGAGATTTCTAAAAATCACCAATAAATCCTGATTTCATCAGACTGCGTAAAAGCTGACAGCTGCTCGTTGCCCCCGTTCATTTGCCCCTCTTAAAAATAATTCCATCTTGGCTGTTGTTGCATTTCTTGATTTTCCATTTTAATTTCTAGCATGAATTGGAACTGAGAGTTAAGAACGTTAAGAAGCGGGCATCTGGAAACAATGAACCTGTAATGACGGCAGAAATTAGAAAAGGTATGGATCTCCGAGTGTCATGCCAGGAAAATATTTTCATTATTAAAGTTTCAAAATGTCTTCCAAATGAAAATAAGAAAATTGTGTAAAAAATTTCTGTAAAAAAACGCTAACACCAGTGCAAATGATGTCATGCAGTGAAGCATAAATGGCAACTGCATTAAGAAGAATTTAAAAATATTAATTATTAGTTAGGTATCACTTATTTAAGACCCCCTTGTGGCACAGTCCTAATTAGAGTACATCACTGTTGCTGACATGAAACCATTTTCCTTCCCTTTGCTTCATTAATATGTTTTATATTCCATTTTCACTCCCCTCTACCCCTTGTTCAACCTTACAGATCCCCCCTGGCTCATCCCTCGTTAGTGGGGTCATGGTCCAAGACCTCTCCTCTTATAGACGGGTTGTTGATCTACAAAGCCAGGCCAGTTACCCCATTAAAGCTCTCTATTCTAATGGCACCTTTTCTCTGTCTTTCATAGAGTTTGACTGAACTTCATAAATGAAGATATGGGCTTCTCCACTTCTTGAGAGATGACTTCTTCAGTTATACCGGTTTTCAGGTGTTTTTCAATAAGCAACTGTTCAAGGCTAAAATGAAAAAAGGGGGATAAAAACAGAGCCCAGTTAGGTAATTAAAATTCGAGGAATGAAAGCTAGATGCCCTTGCATCTATCAAGGACTGGAATTACTCATCCCTGCTCTTCAGGAAATTCCTTGTAAGCTAGCTTCAAGTCGGGTTTTATTTATATTTGTGCACTGGGGCTGGGCTTACTGGCTAGCTGAAGTCTTAAAAGCCATGGTCTTAATATTTTGCAAAGCAGAGATTTTAGTACTTTCCTTCTCAGTGGGGGATTTATTTTCCTATGTTGTCGTTTTGCCAGTATGAGGCCTCGCTTTTGCTAAAAAAATGGAAATTCCCCATTATTGTATTTGTATTTTCTTGGACAGTTATGCAAAAGGACTTTCTAAGAACCCCTGTTACTCAGACCAGAACACGCCAGTGAACTCTATCAATGAATGCAGTGTTCTTTTTGAGTTATAGGCAGTCAAGAGACCAACAATTTATAAGTCAACATTGTATGTCCTTGAAAATCTGGCAAAAATGAAGAAAAAAAATGGAACAACACAAATATTGTGGTTTTTGTTTTCTATTTTATCATAAAACCATGCTGAGATAAATAAACCGAACTGAAGTTCTGGTTTTAGTTTGATGTATTTATGGGGGAAACAAATACTATTTTATTGCACGAATTCTAAAATCCTTGAACTTACTGTGGCTGGAATGATACAGTGTATTAAAACTGTAAAATATGATGGAAGATTTAGATATGGAAATTGTACTGTTTGGCCTGGGCATAAATTGTCTTATTGGCTGACATCAGCTCAGAGAGGGGAAATGCCTGGCAGCTCACGTATATCCATTGGAAGGAATCTAAGTGCATCAAGGATAGAATGTAGGAGACAGTGACCCCGGTGTTGAGATGCTGCTTAAACAACTTACTTCTATTTCAACATCTATTTTTCATTTGAGTTAAGGTTTCTATTAATTTGTTAGCACCTTAGGATGTGTCAAGCTAATAAATTAACCTAGGATTACAGTATATCATACCTGTTGTCTGGTATTACAGCTTGCAAAGATCTAAATTAATAAATCTTTGCCCTGTGGCTGTTGGTGTTGTTGCTAATAAACAAAAGTACATTATTAAACATGTGTCTCTTTGATTAAGCTAGCTCTACTACAGTTTCCATAAATCTCATTTTGATAAGTAAAAAAGTGCCTCAGTAAATCATGATTTCTCTGTCAAGTCACCTTAATTCAGCCTGTTTTTGTAAACTGATGCACAAAAAAACTGATAAAAAACTTATGTAATTAATGAACATTAGAAGGAGCTATTGGGCTATTAATAGAATGAGAGTTAAAGTTTCTGTGCACATTTTCATAACTTTAGAAATGTTTGTTATTTTTCAATGCAAAAATAAAACACACGAGAATTGCAAGCAAACTATAGTACATATTCATCTTCCAATTTAGCTTGCCATGTATCTGAATAATAAATGTTCAAAGCTCTTGATTGGAAACTGCACATATCCTTCATTTAATTCCAAATTATAAGATACTGTATACTGTAAGTGTAACAAGCTAGAATACCAGCAAGAACAGTGAAAATCTTTGTGTGAGTACCAACAACAGCAATTTTTTTGAGTTTGCTTCCCTCAGAAAGACCTAATATAGGCCCATTTTACTGTTCTGTAATGTACTGTAATGTGTCCTGGCACATTAAAACCTGTTACTTACTAGGTGTTATCCTTAGCCAAAAGGCTTGCTTCGACCCAATAGAAATGTGATTTCTAGTACTGGAGCTGTAATATGCAATTGATTTATGTATAGATCATAACTTCATTAAGGGATTTCCATAAATTTGTATATAAATTATTGATCACATTTGGGTTTTTCAGAAGACAAATCTGGTTTGAAAACAACAGAACCCTTTCTTAACAACATATAGACATACTGGTTTTAGATGTACTGTATACTTTAATAAAATACTGTTCAAAAACGTTTTTTTCTTCAAAAGCCAACTCATCCATCCATTTTCTAACCTCCTTATCCAGTACAGTGCTGTGGTGGATATACTGTACAGTACCAAGGCAAGATACAACCTGGCAGGGAAGCGGCAGGGCACAAACAGATACCAACATACACAACCCTCACACCGGGACCGATTCATCCATAAGCCAATTAACCTACCAGTATGTCTTTGGATTGTGATAGGAAACTAAAACACCCAGAGGAAACCCAGGTAAACACAGGGAGAACATATTCAATTCCACGCAGATAACACCCCAGTAAGTGAACCCCACGACTTAGTGCTGTGAGGCAGCAATGTTAAACACAATTCCTCTGTAACAAGCCAAAAATGTATTCCCAAATAAAACGGCAATAACTTCAATAAACAAATCATTCATCTGTTTCCTAGAATCCCTTACAAAGTCTTGAGTTAGCGGCCACTGCAGGTCTCTATCAATGCAGTAAATAATTTGCATGAAGAAGCCTGTCATTCGCTGTCCACAAATTGCTTCCAAATCAATGTGTACTATTTTTATTTCACCATTTCCTTCATCTCTTTTGATACAGTAACACCACCACAACCATATTAAAATAGCTATCAATGCTATTTTATTTTCTGTAAAATAATATTTCCAATGCATTTGGTTAATTTGTTTATATAAACTGTTACAGTATTGTACTCCAAACTCCAAGACTTGTGGGATAATTTTTTCTGTAATTCTTGAGCAATTGACCAATGAGGTCCAGCCAAAAAGAAAAAAAAAAGTTTTAACACATGAAACAAAACAAAGATCGTGTTTCCCCTTAAACAATCCTAACAGTAGTGCAGCAGTGTAGTCTGGAGATCTGAAGAAAAACAGTTTTTCCCTCTCGTTTCTGTCAAATTAATGAGCCATACGTCATTACTTGAAATGACAGACAAAAGCAACATTGTTGCTCTTGCAGAATGAGCTCATCGTTAAACTAGCACTGCTCAGTAACAAATTCCAGATGTGAAACAGGCAAAGGGAGATGGAAATCCAAAAGCAAATAAATAAACTGGAAAAAGTCTTTTTACCTTTTAAAGTAAAACATTAAGACCATTATGTACTTGTGCTGCATACCTTTCTATTTTTTGACTGCTGGTGCGAATTCCTTTTTGTTTTCAGGATCATATTCATTTCTCAAAGCTCCTAACAATACAAACCCTCTGTTTATTTCAAGGAAACCTGTACTGACATTGTTCAAGACAACTCCTGTCATCTCCTTTGCTACAAAAGGCAAAAAACAGCCTAAAATGCAGTTTATGTTAGAAAGGTCCTTAACCTGAATTATAATTTGACAAAGATTTAGGTTATAGAAACAGATTATCTATAACTAGTAACGATATTCTGGTCACTTCTTAAAGTATGATTCTTAAAATACAGATATGATGACCAACAGACTAGGAAGAAACCCCTAAACATATGACTGACACTGTGATTTTAGATAAAAGAGATTAACCTTTGAAGTGCAAATCTTAACCATAGAAAACTAGGCAAAACCAGGAAACTCACATTTAATCTGGTCAAATTAGGATTATTGCAAAAAAAGAAAACAAGGACTATGTGGTCAGATTTTTTTTCAGATGTATTCAGAATAAACTACTGTATATTTCACCCATTTTTCTTTGTGTGAGCTCATTTTTTTTCTACTGTTTGTCAAAATTAATAAAAATGTTCATATATGAATTCATAAATCTGCTTCTGCGCAGGTTGGTATGTACAGTAAAATAAGGAAATGAAACAGCATGGCTTTTCTCATAACTGTAGTGTAAGTGTACAATGCTTTTTTTCTTGACCTTCTACTGTATGCAGTTGTCAGAAAAAACACTGTCATTATTTCACACCCTGCCCTTGTGTTAGAAAACATATATGTGTGTGAAATTGCTGACAGTTGATTTAAATTTACTAGCAATCTTTTATTTAATGTAGCAGTAGTATTACAACACTTAATACTGTTTCTATTGAAACAAAAATGGCTTCCCATGCAACAAGCTGTCTAGGAGTAAACCATAAATGGCAAAAACTATCATTATGCATATTGAGTTTGGGAGTAATCTTAATCTTAAACTACTTTTGTATGCACTGTATATACATTATATATACACCTCCTCTCAGAGCAGTTAGAAGTTGAATGTTAAAAGTGATTTTCAGAAATAAAAATAAGACCAGAATTTATAATATGTACTGGAGATGACTAATCTTTTCAGCACAATTTTTAGAAAATAGTTGTATAATAGTTCAGGCATAGTTCCAAAAATGTGTCTGCCTAGATGCTTTTGTGTATATTTTTACAACTGCAGCTCTTCAATTAAAAACTTCTTGATGTAGACAATTACAGACAGTTTTAGTTTAATGCCTATCAGAATATGCTAAATAAACAAGATAAGCTGTAAAGCAGTACCCTCTAACATATGAAGGTATGTGACATACAGTACTGTAAGACACGAGAGGTCAAGTATTACTTGATGTGACTTAAAGCTCTTTGTGTGAACCAATTTATTTTTCAAGACATTTAAGTAGCTTTTCTACACCAACAGATGATATTGATACGTTTAGAAAAACCCAAACTTCGTTACAAATTGTGTTTATTTTTCCTCTTCTGAATATAAAAGGAGGCCAAACGTGGAGCTGTTTGAACAGCATTTGTGCCAGCAATTTATCATGTGTGGTCTGGTTTTCATGCTTCTGAGTCTGTGATAGAGTGAAGTGACAAATGAAAGCCATGTGTGGAAGAATATATAAGAAAAGCAAGTAGAATTACAGCACTGTTTTACAAACTGTACAAGCAGTATGGGAATATCAAATCCAAAAAGCTAGCTAGACAGATTATTCTTTCAAGGAACTCTATTTCTGACAAAATCATGACAATATAACCACAATATTTCACAGCACGACCCTTAAACTGAAAACCTTTTTAGGCCCACCAATCATTTCATAGCACTCACTACCTCAGGTGGGCAGTCTTCTTATCCCCAGTTCCCACATCCACCCACAGCCATTTTCATTTTCATAGCTACCTGCTAAGGGTTAGGGCTAGAGAATTACTGAAACCAGACTTTTATAAATGTGTTTTTGGTTCAAGTAGAATTCGTGTTTTAATTTTTATTTTTTGCCCTTTTCTGGGTTTCTGGGTGAAACCAGATGTTTATAAGTAACGTGAATGTGTTTTTAGTCTAATTATTAATGTTTTAGTAGAAACCTTTGAGTTACTTTCACATTTTTATTTTTTGACTTCTTCTGAGTTGTGATAATAGGTATTAGAATATGCACTCCTATTCAGAACACTTTTTCAATATTTTCCAGTTGTGTCCATAAAGACATTGAAACTTCTTTTCATTCAAATCCGAGTCCTGAACCACCCGAATCCGGGACCTGGAGCGCCTGGTCCCGTCACCCCTTTTATCTCCCCGACCCTTCGCCGGATCCCGCTCTGGTTTTCAACTTTGTCATGTCTGTCTAAGATTGGATCACCTGGCTCTGGACTTTTGCCTGCACTGGATTTCCCTCCGGACTCCCCTTGGACTGTTTCCCTGGACCACGCCCCCTCGAGCACCTGCGCACCTTCGTCACGCCCCCCTGTTCGTCTACCAGCCCCGATCCTAGTCTTCTCTCCCTGTGTTAGTTTCACTCCCTTCCGGATTCTGCTGTCTGCATAGGGTCCTGAAAAACGCTTTCATAACAATAGTTTTTTCTGAACTTATTTGTAGCTCAAACATATTCATTAAATTAAAGCTAAAATGTTTATTTTAATTAAAAAGCATTGCAATCAAAATATGTACTAAAACTTGTTTCTGTTCCTGGAGTGTCCTGATTGATGTAAGCTGTAGGATGAATACAAACATGGTAGTATATGTATTTATAAAATGTATTTGTAGGAAATTCATAATTATTGAGACCATAATCACACAAGACCCTTTCTAAACTTGTCAATGTATCCTTTGCTGATTTTAACTGTATGCTTCTGTATATACAAACCAAACATATAATTGCACCAAAGGCTTTTTCAGCATTAGAGTTTTCTATCATCATTCTGAGTATAGGGGATTTTGAACCAATACAGACCAACAAAAATATTCCTCAGCTAAATCTTTAACCACATAATAAGTTGTGGATTGTGGCATTTGCTCATGTTATATTGTGTATATACAGTATATATATATATTATGAGCTGTGATTGGAACATCTGGAATAAAATTTAGACATACTATAGAAGTCTTTAAAATGACACCCATTGGCAAAAATCTTTCTGTTTTTTAAATAATGGTCAGATAGGGACACATCCAAGACAACACAGATGATAAAGTATTGATATGGGATTGGTATATTCCAGCAGATATCTCTAAAGTTAACTCCACCGATAACTCTACATGGGTACATGTGTGATTTGTTACATGAATGGATTGAGAAACAGGATACTGTCATAATTCAAGATTAATGTGCTTCAAATCAGATTAAACGTTTCTGGCAGCATGGCCTCACATGCACAAAAAGTAAAATCTGAGCCGAAGTGACATTATCAATGAATAAAAAAATATATTATTTGTCTCACTGTTTAGTTTTTGTGTTCCATATACAGTAAAACACCCCTGTATATGGAGAGTTCAAACATTTTTTATTTTAAAAAAAGATACAATTACAGATATTAGAGTTTAAACATGAAGGTAAATTGCCTTTCAGTATTTTCTGCTATGAAACATCCTACAAGCTGTCCTGAATGAGCTGAGACATTTTCCAGCTGTGACTCAAATGCCTAACTGTCAGGCTTATGTTCATTATTTCATGGCTTTCACTTCTTTTTTAATGTCTTTGTATCGCTTCACCAATCAATTTAGAACAGGTATTTTCTTCCTGTTTTGTACCTCTCTTTTAGAAATTCCAATAAATTGAAGAATGGTTGTGCAATGCAATGGAGATCTGTAAGGTAAAGCTACGTACTGTACTGTACACACACTTTAAATTGTGTGCTGTTTGACTCCTTGTCTTAGCCTTGTGGATTAGCAATGAAAACAAGTGAACCTTGTTATAAATGTTGTCGCTCTCTCATGAACTACGGTATTTCCTGTGTTCAAAGACTACAGGACCATTACATTGTTTTTACAATGAGGTCTCACCTCAGTGTTAAAGTGAAATGTTGCATAAACATTGCATGAGTAATGAAGACACCTTGAATTCTGCAAATTGGGTTGCTGAATTGCTGGGTTATGTCATATAGTACATTCCTAGCCTGAGAGAAAGTAGTTGTGTTTTAAAAGATTCATAACTTGTTCTTTGCATTATGTTTCCTTGTTTTAAAGTATAAAACTTAATGATATGTTATAAAAAATATGAAATTTGCGCTGTTAAGTATGTCTCTTGACCGAATGAGAATGTTTTGCTTTGGATTCAGCAAGTTTCCTTATAACTTGTGCCAAAAAGCTGCTACTGATGGGTTATTTCCCTAATGCAACTGAAAACATCTGTTTCTTTGAAAAAGGAGACTATAAATTAATAGTCCCGTGAACTGAACTGGAAATGTTTCTAGGAGACATGCCTTTTCTCAAGCCCACTGTCATACTGGAACATAAGGACGTAAGTTACCATATTACTGAACCTTTGCCTCCCACCAGCAGCAACATCATTGAAAGCATTTTAGAAAATGTATCATTTTTTGGATAAATTTCAGTACAGAAACATTCTGTAATCTCAAAAAAAATATTCCTAATAGAGGTAATGGTATTGCAGAATTAAACAGAAATACTATCTGAGTTATAGAGGTAATGGTATTGCAGAATTAAACAGAAATGCTATCTGAGTTGAAAATCTGTCACGTACTCTTTTAAATATTGAATAAGTTATGCTGTTGACCATTTGAAGCATATCAGCAAATATGGAGGAAAGTGAGTGTGGATGCGTGTGTTTGGAGGGAAGGGTTCAAAAGCTTTTTTACAGAAAACTCTATTGTTTATAACTTAATTCCTGTCTTTTGAAATATGAAATCAACAAATTTGATCTTTTTGAGCTACAGTACATCGTTTTTTCAATTATTTTGCTCACTAATCGTAATGGCATCATTAAGATTAGAGCATCACACCTTTGAGTAAAATACACTTTGGACTACCTCAACAAGTTAACATGTACTCATATGCTGTTAAATGTATACAGTCCTGTTGCAGAGAGATATCTGCTGTAGATATTTAGGATAATGCCAAGATGGAGATGCCTCATTTGGATATACTGTACTGATCACATAAATGGGTTATAACAATTGGCTCTGACAGTTGTTAGTCATGAGTTTAACCTGTCTATACTGTATGTATCTCTACTGTAGATGTGATAGTTGACCAATGCACACCAATGTGGTGGTGACCCTGACCTTAGCCTCCTAGGGGTTTCTCCTATTTTACTTGAGCAGTTATAGCATTTGGGTTGTGCCACGGTTAGTTTTTTTTCTTTTCTTTTGTGTCACAAAAGCAGTAACACATAAAAGACAAGTATTGCCTTTTCCATCTTCACTTCTGCACATTTGTTAACTATTGTACCCAATATGGTGTGCTTTAAATATGCAAAAGTGCAAATCCCATGTTACCATCTGGTACAGTAACATGACTGTTTGAGCATTAACTAAATGAAATTATTTTCACCAGTAATTTGGGGATATTACTGTTTATTTATTGGGAAATGCCGTGCCCAGTATATTTGATGGATTTTTCATGCCCCACAGAATATTTTCTGTGTGATTTCTGTTTTTTTATGATTGCCTTATGAGATATACTCCAATGTACTGAGTGAGGAAAGGTTTCAGGACCTGATTGAAGCCATGTCTAAAACTTAAGCACAGTAATATTATATGAAATAAATCTCTCAAAGTCAACATTATAATACTGCCATCATGTGCTCTAGCTTCATATATACTGTACAATGTACAGTATTACAAAGGTCAGAAGCACTGTTTTTTGCTTAATGTAATTTGTTGATTTGTATTTTCATTTAGTAACTTATTTATTCAATTATTTGAAAAAAGATGTGTTTTATGGGTGGGTCACCTTTCACCTTCTTCATTTTAAAATGAGAACAGTAGATATACTGGTGTACTGTATATTCAGTGTTGATTTTGTATTTCATTGATTCATGCAGTTTCTATATATGATGTACAGTAGATTGTCAAAAAAAAAAAATTCTCTGTATTTTCTCCTGTAAATCATGCCAGCTTTCAGATGGCTCTGCTGTCAATTGTAATTTGATGGCAACTGTTCAGAGACTAAAAGCGAGGTAAAGAGTTACTACATATATTTTAAAGTTTATTTCTCATAAAATGAAAATAAGCTTAAATTTAATGAATGCTTCATCCTAAAGTATGTACTGTATGTTGATTTAAAAACAACCTTGAAAAATTTACAAATATGTTAACATAATTCTCTAAGTATTCTTGAGACAGATAATCTTATTTCTGTTTGACTTGATATTCTGTACCAGTAATCCTTTATTTTCCAGTTATTTCAGTTCATAATATTTCTTAAACAGTATAGTACTATAATACTAACCCAGTAATGTTATATTAGTTCTTAGAAAGACCCAGCTGGCTTTTAAGATACTATGACATGTTATCCCATGACAAATGTCAGTCCTCTGGAGGGCATGAGAAATGCTACCCAGAGCTCTGTTACATGAACCATGCAATATCTTCTACTGTATAAATGTACTGTATGCCAAGCTAAGGCAATAAAGAAAGATGTGACAATGTCTTCATGAAAACAGCTTGTATGTATACAGCAGTGGTACAAAAGGGAAACCAGATGAGAAACAATAGTTATTATTATATGTATTTTTCAGACACACAGCAGCATGAGAAAGGGCATGTGTGTGCAGATGCGTTAAGAGATACTAGTTTTTTTCATAAAAAATGACTTTTTTTTCCTCTTAATGCAGATTATAAAGACAACACCCTAAAAAAACAATAGAGCATATTCCTCTCCTACTGTCAAAACAGCTTTGTGCATGTAAGTATGAGACTGTCTGATGCTGACCCTGCTGCATCATCACAGGCTGTTGAAAAAGGCGTTTAGGAAGACCTGACTCTTAACCGGCACTCAGTCTATAGTAATGGAATTCTTTTTATGAATAATAAAAAAGAGTCAGTGTATATGTAGGCAGAAGTCAATTATCAAAGGGCTAAAATATTTAGCAGTGATTCCGGTCTCTGTAGAAGCAATGACAACAGCAACAGCTCAATACACTGCATCTGCTAGCATCACCATGGTAACAATAATAGTAATACGGGCAATACATTAAAAAAATACATTGATACTTACTCTAATGCAGGGGGTTTCCTCCGTAGAGGTGTGCCCATGATGGAAGCTTTCACTTGCTATTCCCTTAAAGATCTGATGATGCCTTTTCCCCTCAGAAAGATCCTCCTTCCTTCAAATTCAGCACAACACAGAATGCTTGCCAGCAGTCTGCATCTCTCAGCAAAACCTGCAGGAGGGAGAGCACTTATTGGAGGGGTGGAAGGGTGGGTGGGTAGTAATTGGTTAATACCTTTCTCTACTGGTAAAGGCAATACTATTCTAACCTTGACTGTTAAATTCCCTGTGCTGTGACAAGGAAGAGGAAAAATGCCTCAGTGAAGTTGTTGATGCAGCAATTTTTTAAACTCAATGTGTGTTTAGATGGAATGAAGGAAGAGGGGATTTTTAGTTTCACTGCTGGATACGTCTGCCATTTTAAAATTCCAGATGACATTGAAGTACTGTACCATATGAAGCACGTGATTTTAGGGTTTTACATTTCTTTCGAGTTATCCGAGTGTTGTGCATATTGTCTACTTCTTAGGTGTACAGTATGTTGTGTATGGGACACTCAAACATGCTTTTCTAACTAACAAGATGAGCATATTAAGAAAGAATGTCTTTGTAATAATTTGGATTAAAAACATTAATAAATGCTGCAAAGATCCCAGTCATGTAAGATACAAGCCATTTTAAAAGTGGAATTTTGTTAAGCCAATTATTGATTAACAATTGATCTCTATTATACCTGTATAAGTACAATGTAATTATGCCTCATTTTACTGGTTGCACTGTACTGTGGGTGTGTCAATGTTTTATTAACTATATCAATGTATTAATATATATATATATTAAGCGCTTTGAGAAGCCACCTTTAAAGGCGCTATATAAAATAACGTTTTTATTATTATTATATGACTGTTTAATTTAATTTAGTATATCTTTCTCTGATAAACAAAAGACTCAATTTCCACATATAGAGGATTTTCAAATCTGCCTTCATTTTCAGTAAAGAGAATGAGTGTTTTCTGTGTTGGGAGTGCAGTGAAATTTGGAAATTAAAAATGGAAATAGAAATGCTTCAAGGAAGGAATTCAACTCTATAAATTCTAATAATTAAAAATTCCTAACAAAATCATCAAAAGAAAATTAAAGTCTGTCTTAATTGTAGTTGTGTATTTATTGTAAAGAGATTTTTATTGCTATCCTTTGATGCTTTTTGGATTGTTTTGAGAGCTTTTAACTTTAAACTAAAGCTGCCTTTTGCCATACCTATCTTTAATTCCACCACAGGATGTGTTTTGTTGAGAATGTTTTAAAAATGTTATATTTCTACAAATGATTTGAACCCTAACTGAAAATGAATATTTTTAAATTTGTTTTTAACTTCCCAGAATCAGTGTCACAATGTGTTAAAATTATGAAGTAGCCATGCTAATGTATTTTGTGAAGACAACCAACATTAATCATTTAATATTTGTGGGAAAGAAAGTTGTATATTAAAAGTATGCAATAATTTCAATAGTTGGAATGTTTGTAGGGGTTTCACTGCCAGCACTTTCCACTATTTTGATTTTAAATGTAAAAGAAAAAACAGAGGTGATGACATAATTCTGCAAATAATAAATATTTTGTTGCTTATTTTTTAAACAAATCTGTTATATTGTGCCTAAATCATGCATATATGGAGCTTTGATATCTTCTATATTATAAATAATCCACTGAACTGATGTTTTTTTTTAACCTAGAACATGTTTAAATTTATTGCAGAAAAACAATGTCATGTGTACACTGTGTTCTCAGTCTGCTTTGATACAAATAGCTGTTCATTCACTCAGGGATAACAAAAATATTAACATCATGAGGGTAACAATACTGTTACGACCCCAAGTGTCTAGGGGAAAAGGGGTGTAACATTTAGGATAATTCTTTTGGAAGCAGGGGGGTTTTGGTGAGGGACTAGGAAGCGTGATAACAAGAGTAAGGAACTAGAGTGGTGCCAAAGAAAAGAAAATAACAAACAAAATGGAGCTGGCTAGGACAGTGAGGGAAAGCTAATCTGACTACAAAAGAAAACCCGAAACACACGGTCTTCGGTGTCTTCAACACCCTAGCTAACCTGCACTGACTACCCAAAACCATACAAGACAAATGGCACTCACCCGTACTAACTAGTGTACTAATACAAAGTCAACTAAGTGTGTAAGTGTACCCAACAACCTAAACTAACCTTATATACAAAAGTTCACACAAAAACACAAGTGAACCAGGAAGACAAATAAGGGAAAACAAGAGTAATAAACAGGAGCAGGGTACAAAAGAACACAAAAGTTGAACATGTAACACTTGGGCAAGGTAATGACAAAACAAGGATGAACACACCAACAAACGGAAGTACAAAGAAACTAACAGAAACCAACAAAACAACAAAGCCGAAGCTATACGAAAATAAACACACACAAAGCAAAACAAACCAACAAACGAAGCCGACGCAATAACCAGAAGCGAAGCGAAAACCAAAACCGAACAGGACCGAAGTCAAACGAAAGGCCTTTTCTTTCTGAAAGCCTCCATGTTATATAGTGAATAAGATGTGTTCTGATTGGCTGAAGGCTGATTGATGATGACATCATATTGAAACAGTGGTGTGATGGTGGGCCAATGGGGAAGGGAGAACAATCAAGGGTCAGCAGTGTGGACATAACAGAAAAAACACACACAGAACACACACTGGGACGTAACAATACATTGACATTAACACTTGTTATGGTCAACTTCATAATTTAAATAAGTCTCATATAATGGCTTAATATATAAAATTAATATTCTAAAGGACAAGTAAATGTCGAGATAAGGTTTGAAATTTGTCATGTGAATTTCTCCTCATCCAACAACATACTGGCCAGGCTGATGGATAGAGAGTTTGATAATCCCACAAGTAGACAGAACTGAGCTGGGTTCATTCGCAGCTGTGTCAAATATTCTTCCAGTGGCTTGGCAAAAATAGTAGTCCTCTTGGTGTCAAGAAAAAGAGAAGATCTGCCTAGCTTGGAGCTGAAGATGACTCTTCAAAGGAAAGGTTTTTGATGGTCTTAAATGGCTTTCCAACAGATTATGCACAAAGTACAGATGAGACAAAGGTGTGGAGAAACTGTTGTCCCCATAGGATGTAGCTGCTACTGCTGAATATTCGACGATACTTGTTAACAAATCCAACCGTATAAATTTAGTTGATCAGGCAAAATTACAACTGGCAGGTGAGTCTCAAAATGTTTCCTGTGGCAGAGAATGTCTTGAGCAGAATCCTGTTTACATATGCACTCACTCTCAGCTTGGTGTCTTGAAGAAAAGAAAAAAGTTGAAACGCAGACACTGATGGTTGGCTACATACAGTACATGGCTAAATATTTTTTCAGATTGCCAGGAATGGATTGAAATTGCAAAGCTGAACATTAGATATGCAGTACATTTAAAGGTGCTTGGTAGTGATGTTATAAGGTGTAGTGTTCTTCCCCACCCTGCAGGTTCCTTATTGGTTGATCATCTATTAAATAATTGACTGGTGACCTGTAGCTTTGTCCCAATCCAGCTAGGATTTCTCTTGGGGCACTGATGCTGGGCCCTTCATCACTTGAGGCTTTTAAAGATTAAACCCAATTTATGAGGTCCTTGGTTGTTTTTAGACTCAGGACCTGCTGCTTATTAGGGAAATCCATCTGACATGCACTCCTATTAGCTTGAATCAGTAGATATAAGCAGCACCAGGGTTGATGTCCATTCAAGGCTACAGAAACATTTTTTAAATATTTCCCAACACGTAATTCCAAGTGTAATAAAAAAAAAACATGCTGCTGCAATACTATTATCAGAAGATATTTGGACCTTGTGATTACTGACAAATCTGTGATCACACAGACTATATGTCGAAAGTGTTAAGAGATGAAATTCAGATGTGGTATAGATAGAGTATGTTGCACAATCTCCAGTGAAACATATTATTTTTTCTAGAAACCAGCTATAGAAACAAATTGGCACAGAAAAAAAACTGACACAAGGTGCAAAGCTTGGAGAGACTTATCCAGAAACTGACAGCAGTAATTGGTACCAAAGGCAGGAATTGGTTAAGCCATAGGCAAACCAGGCGTGGGCCTAGAGCCTAAATATTTTGGAGGAGCCCAATCAGATCTGCTAATAAAATACACTGTATCTATTTAGATTTAACTCAACATTATTTCACACATCTTATTGAAACTAGATTAGATTTCCTGTGACATTAGAACCAAGCTGTAACTTATTTATGCATTCATTTTGACTTATGTACTGACAAGTCTCTTGCTGGTGAAGCGAGCCAAGATGGTTGCCAAGGACCTGGTTAATAAGTTGTTTCTAGCTACAAAGAAAGTGATACTTTGTATTGCCTAAGCTTTCTCACTTTGAGGCATTACTAAAATATATCACTTTAAGGAGCAGCAAAATACCAAAACAATTAAAATGAAGGAACGTGTGTACAGTAATTCGTTGATTGAATTTATTGAATAGCTTTCATTATTGAAAGACATTAAGCCATCTGTAACTGCCTAATGAGTAACCAGCAAAAAAACAATAGATTATGTACAATATAGTTATAACAATTTAATTATTCGAATTTTCTTTATATTTGTGTAGCTGCAAAACAATTAAAATAGTCTCTATGATTTTATATGTTAGATCCATTTGAATACAAAAATCACTCAGTACTGTATGTGTGTTTCTATATGTAATTTAACTAGTTTAGCAGCATCAACATCTCTTTGCATCTAGAGATACAGAAGTTCCTTATAGATGCTTTCTGCTACCATTATACTATCACGCTGATTACTGATGTGAGGTATAGCTTCACTCTAAAATATGTCTCTAGTACTGCCAGAATAATAATAAAAAATCCACTTTAAAGGAACAAACCTCCTTTACAGTTAACAGATCTTTTTCAAAAGTCACAAAAGTAACACTGCTGAAGTCTGTTAATGTAGAGTGAATAGTGAATAATCCTTATATGCCACAAAGAAGTCTTCCTATTGAGAATGTACAGTAACTATATTTTTTTCAATGATACTGTCAAGACTATTGATCTTATACATCACATCAAATACCCAATAATATTGATGGAAGCAAGCTGTCACAACATTTATGTTTATATTTTGTAGGGCTGATTTTGTGTTATACAATGATTTTAAACCGTAATTTCTAAATACAAATTTAGATTTATTCATATGCCCAATTAAATACAAGCAAAAAAATCATTTTCTATAATCATGAATGAGTTATGGGTTCGTTAATGTTTTTTTTAAAACAATACTAAAAATGGTATACTGTAATCATTATAGGATTGCACAAAGCAAAGTCTTATTTGTCATTAATAATTAACTGAATTCCAGAAAACATGAGGGTCATGCTTATTGGCATCATCAAATATCCTTTTAAACAGAATCCAACAAAACAAAGGTCAGATAGCTCTCCACATACTGCAGACACATGGTCATTGACCTCCATATGTGGTGGATACAGTAAGTATAAAAAAGAAACACACTAAAAATGTAATTCTACCTCATTCCTCTGCAGTATCTGTTATGATGAAATTTATGGCTACTGGTATAGGGTCATAACCTGTGAGAAAGAGGATCCAAGTGAATCTTGCTATCACATGCTGTGAGACTTCTTCAGGATATAAAGTGTAAAAAACTACCATTTGACGTCACCTGTATGACATCTTTGAAGATGACATTAATGACTGGGTTACAGTTGTTTCTTCTGAGGTAACTTGACTTTCACTAATTGTCTGAATGACAATTAAACCATTTAATAAGATCAGATGAAATGAAAATTGTTATCTCTAGACATGCCTATCAGCATTATGTTTGGCTTAAAATAACTAATACTGTACATAGATTAACTTAATTACAATAGTACACACACATACAGAAGTACAAAGAAAGTGACTATGTGTAAGATGGTAAGGGCAAGAAGTGACTGACCTCAAAAAAGGTCACATTATGAGGGTGTGCAGCAGCTCTTTGTTACCAATCTCCCCACCGAGAAGCTTTAACTCGGCCAAAAATGGACTTTTCAGCATGATAATGATCCACGTACAATGTACAGGTGTACTTCACACAAAATAAATTCTCCTGAAATGTCCCGACCTTTACACAATTAAACATTTGTGATTCAAACAGTAGAAGCTGGTTCAAAAATGGAAACCAAAAGATCTGAAGGACAATTCTGACAGGAAAAACTATCGGAAAAAATCACCCTCAGAAGAAAAAAAATCTTACAACACCCTATAGATGGCATTTTCTTAGTGTAATCCATGCCATAGGAGGATTTACACAATACTAATTAAAATGCAGTGAATAATTGTGGCTCTCATGTTTTCTGTACTTAAAGTATTTATGACAAATGTGCCTTTGCTATTATGATTACAGTATACAGTTATTAGAATTTTTTATCAGCAGCACACATTATCCAATTCACACATCCTTTGTATGAGGTCTGAATAAATCTTGAAAGCGCTGCATCTGTCTTCCATCTGTTACAAACTTCTCAGAGATGAAAGGTGGCACAAGAGGTCCTGTAAATTTCTCTCTTTTGCTGGCTGAGGTAGAAAGGGCAGCGGTCACCTGTTTCCACAGCTGTCAAAGCACAGCCATTAATGACTACTCATGGCAGCAATCCTGCCAGTCATATTTGCCAACTTCTTGGAATGTTTCTTGATTAGAAGTTTTGGGGGATGTGACATGTACAGTACAAGTGATTATTCACATAAGGAGAACCATTTTAACAAATGGTTATTAGGAGTGTGGTGAAAGCTGGTAAGAAGTGAAAACATAAGATGGTCTAGCCTCTTTTAATGTACTGTATGACCAAATGTTTAATCTTGCAATACAGTTTCAAAATCGTCTGCTTGCATGCATATGCAATTTCTAAAAAAGAATCTGAGTGAAGGCAGTCATGCTTATACACCCCAATTTTACTATGTGAGGCCGGTGTTTCAGGTGATTTGTTAACAGCCAATCTGCCATTAGAGGCATTCTGTGAGAATTGCTTGCATAATGTTCACCATATTTCCAGCTCTGGCAGGGTGTCATCTTAGTTTTTCACCTTTAAAGTGGTCTGTCCTCGATTTTCAGACTTGAAAAGCACTGAAGGAGTGTTCAACTTAATTAACTCCATTAATCACTCCATTCTCAAACTTCACTTTCACCCGAGTCTTCACTTTCACTCTCCACCAAGCTCACCCAGATCTTCAGCAACGATGGTGCTTCTGTAAAAAACACCTGCATCCCCAAAACAGCAGAAGCTAGTCTGCACTTTCTCAAACTCTGAGACCACCTGGTGTTAATGAAAGGTTAAGTAAGGGTTTTGAAAGATGCGTGGGGGATGCTGCTGATGAGTATTTAGATTGTAAAGCTTAGACCTCTATAATAAAATCACCAGCATTGTGACATTCAATGTGAGTCCTAATGTGTTCGAAGTGTTCAAATGCCTCGAGCCACCTCAGGTAAGGATGGGGGTTTCAAATTTCAATTTCTTCATGCTCAAATCATAAATTCTAATATCTAAAGTTGTAGTCAGTTTTCTACTACTAGTGGTAATCAGTGGTAATCAGTGGAGATCAGAATAAAAAATTTAAAATAGCACTATGACGATTTAATTTGATAACTACCAGTTTTGTTATGGTAATAATTTGGAAGGTGCATTACATACAGTGTGTAATGAATAAAAAGATCTATTATCCTTTTAGATTCACATTCGATGAAAGTTCAGTCTGGGAACATGAGTTGAATCCAGTTTTAAGCTACAGTATGCTTCTTGCTGAATTTGATGGCATGTAAGGTCATCACACTTTTGGACATTTGTAATGTTTTGCATCTATTATCAGACTGTCTGAAATGCATGCAATGTCTTTTACATCTTGCTTTCCAGTCTTTTTCCCTCCTGATCTTCAAATTTTAAAATGTCAAGTGTGAAGCTCTCTTTGCAATTCTACTTAGAACTGACTGAGAACAATCAACAGGCTCCTTCTATAAATGGCATGTACTATAACAGATGGCAACTATGGAATGTAAGCAGGCATTTTATGCATGCAATATCTACACTACCTATTGTGCCTGGTCTCATATTCTTATCAGTCTTATTCTAAATGGTTACACCTTATAACTGTCCCAGTTTTTCCTGAGAACACAAATCTAAAAATGACTGCCCTCCAAAGATTTTTGGACAGCAAAGTCAAAATTGTTATATTTCTTTAAAGTCAAACTATTCATAATTTTCATCATGAGCTTAATATGAATAATTCCAATATAATGCACAGTTTTCTCCTGTAATGCTGTGCAAACAATTAATCATATACTCATTCAGAGCATAAAAGTCAGTATTTTGGTTAATATTCTCTTTTATTTTCAATTACTGCATCACATTTGTGACCCATTGAGTTCACTAAACTGTTTGTGTAATCATGTGAGATGCCAAGTCTTTGCAGCTACAAGATCAAGTTCTTTCTTATTCTTGGAGTGTCCTGACTTCAATACTTTCTTCAGTATGTGAGATGAATGTAAATGCAGACTGAAATCTGGAGATTGACGTGGACATCTTAAGACTTTCCATTTTTTCTCTACTGATTAACTCTTTGGTTGCACTGGTGCAGCTCCATCCACTAAAGCTAGAAATATTTTCTTCCACATAAGCAAACAAAATGTTTCTGCAAATGTCAGAATTAATTTTGCGGTTGTCATTATTAGATACATTTTCAATAATGAAACATGAGTCAGCTCCAGAGGGACCTTCATGCTCAGAACATGACATTACCCTCCACCAGGTTTCACAGATGAGATGGTCTTCAGATGGTCTCAGCTGCAGTTCCATCACTATGATAAAAGTTTATCTGGGTCTCATCTGTCTGGTAAACTTTGTTCCAAAACTCTCAGGGCCCCATCTTTGTACTTCTGAGAAAATTCTGAAGCATGTTGGAGGTAATGTCATGATCACAAGTATACATTTCTCATTTGTAAATGAAAAATAAGATTGAATCTGTCCCAGTTCTAGGGGGTGCTGTATATTTTAAGATATGTTAAAGTATATTAAGCTTTCCTTCGAAAAGGGTTATGTGTAAATGTAAAGCATTATTTCTAAATGGCTAAATTAATCTATTAATATGTTTTTGTAATCATATCATTATGTTAAGCTCTATTTACTGGTCAAATTTTCAATTTGATGTCAATAAACTATCTTTATGGAAAACAATTGAAAACCTGCAGCAAGAAAATTTAAGAGTAACATTTCAGAAAACATTATTCAATTTGAATATTAAGTTCTTTGTTTTAAGTGTATTTTTGTAAACATGATTACTTTTTGACAGTCTTTTATATACTGCCTTCAACAATATGGCTCCTTATATCACTTGCATAAAATACATGATCGCAAAGGTATATACTGTACAGAATGTTGTTTCAGAGGTAGTTTCCTGTAAGCTTTTTTAAAACAAACTAACACCTCAGTAAATTGTGGAACAGAATACAGTACATGTCATTCTCAGGTCCTTAATCTCATTGAGCAATGGCAACTGACAGCCACGGTGCTATGCTAGACACTAGACTGTCATCTGCATCCATCACTTTCCCTGACAAAAATGTGGTTATATCAAAAAATAATATATGGTGTGCATCACAAAGACCCTAAAAAACTTTTTGAAAAGCCCTGAAAGTAAAGATTATCAGGAAAAACTATATGTAGTACTAATCCATCACATTAACCTATCAAATCGTTGTCAGCTGTTCCTTTCTACATGTCCATAAAGGTAAAAGGCTACTCTATGTAATACAAAATACAGGACGAACAATTGGCTTAGAAATGGGTTAAATTCCCATATGTTGTCAGAGACATGTGCATCTGAGTATTGAGAGAAAGAGGTTTATGAACTGCTTATAATATGGAATCTAGAAAATGTTTCCATATAGCTAATATATTTATCTTATATCTTGACTCAGATTGACTCAGACTTTTCTTAATGCAAAAGAGTTTAATTCACACAGACTTCACTTAGAAATTCTGAACATACACTTAATTAAAGGAGACTTTAAAGGAGACTGACAGGTTGATGGCCTACTGTTATTTGTGACTTTTCGGATTCTCTGAAATAGTTCATGCATGTTATTCTAAACAGTAGTTTTAAGTTGCATTCCGTACTATAACTATTAAGTACCTAAACTTACAGGTACTGTATGTACAGTAGTATCTATTATGTACCTACAAATCCAGTTTTCCCAAATCCATATATTTAATTCTATGCTAATTTACATGCTTCTGTAAATTAAAGGGACCATTTTCTTTACGTAAGGTGTGTAAAGAAAACATATAGTAGAATGATAAATAATAAAAAAATCTGTGTCCAATATGAAATCTGGTGTAACGAGCACAACTTAGGTTATATTATTAGTATATTAACCACTGTAGACCTACTTTTTGGTTTTAAATAGTGAAGTTACAATAAAGTTATGTAGACTGTACACCAATTAAATAATGTCACCTCAAGTCGTAAAAATGTAAATATACACCCTTAAAGTTCTGGTGGGAAAAATCTGAGAATTATCCAAATGAGATTTCAGTTTCTCAAACTCAGATTGGTTGTCTTTAATATGATAAATGCAACATGCATTTTGTGGAAGCTCAAACAATATTTACTAACAACTCTTTACTAATGAGATCTCTTAATCAATATAAACTAAATGACTACAACAGGTAGCAGTTCTATTCATGCAGTTAAGATTATAATCATATGGATGATTTAGTTAGGTTAAAATATTGTATAGTTATTACATTGGACAGGTTTACAGATAATGCAAAACGAAGGATTAACAAACGTTACAATTTTGTAAGTAGCAATCAATATTGAAAAAGATGGATATAAAATTCAAGACTGTGCATACTGTACACCTCACAGGTGACATATAAAGTAGGCAAAGAGGTTACTTATGGAATAGGTATTCATGTTTACACATTGTGACATCTTTTAGATAATGTCGGAAAACAATACAAAGGCAAACAAAATATTAGGAAATACACTATAGTTATATGGTATAGAATTCAAATCTATAGTTATTTTAAAATTGTGTAATGTGTTTACTGAGGCTTCATTAAGCATATTGTCTACAATATTGTAAAATGTGTACAATGGTCACCACATTTAAAAAAATTGATTGCTGCTCTGAGATCAGTTCAAGGAAGAGCAACCTCTCCAGGACTTTAAGGAATGTCTAACACATACAGGCTAAAAGAACTGAATATTCAAGTTCAAGTTTCAAGTTTATTGTCATTACACTCATATACATGGTATATGGTATAACGAAATGCTATTTAGCTAGCTCTCGGACATAAGTAGTACAAAGAGAAAAAAAACAACAACAACAATACAATTGTGTAGCAAAAGAAAGACAGAGACAACAGGCAGTGTGCAAAAAACAACAACAGACGATGTGCAAAAAAAACAACAACAGGCAATGTGAAAAAAAACCAACAACAGGCAATGTGCAAAACAACAAAAAGGTAACAGGTTATGTGCAAAAATATGCATCAACAGAATAAAATAAAGGGATAGAAATTATGGGGAGTGAGCTTTTGACATGTATGGTAGAGGTAGATTTTCAATGTGTGTTTGGGTTTTTGGTAAGAAAGAAAGAAAGGAAGAAGGCACTGTGAGGTTCAGATCATAGGTGAGAGGTGAGGTGAGAGTGAAAGTGAGAGAGGCTGGGAATTCAACAGTTTGATAGTGCGGGGGTAAAAACTGTCTCTGAGTCTGGTAGTCCGAGCCCGATGCTCCGGTACCGTTTTCCAGATGGTAGCAGATCATAAAGTCTGTAGCTGGGGTGTGTGGGGTCTTTGATTATGCTTAGAGCTTTCCTCAAGCACCGTCTGTCATAAATGTCCTGGATAGATGGGAGGGTAACCCCAGTGATGGACTGGGCAGTTTTCACCACCTGCTGTAGGGCTTTGCGGTCAGCAGCACTGCAGTTGCCATACCACACTGTGATGCAGCCCGTCAGTGTGCTTGTAGTGCATCTGTAAAAGTTAGTGAGGATCTGGGGACATATCTTAGCCTTCTTCAACCGTCTTAGGAAGTACAGGAGCTGTTGCGCTTTCTTGATCAGACAGGTGGTGTTGAGAGACCATGTGAGGTCCTCTGTGATATGGACACCAAGGAATTTAAAGTTACTAAGTTACTAAGAATTTAAAGGAATATTCTTAATCTTCAACAGATTGCAGTACAAGGGGATTTGAGTCAAGTACTCAAAACCTTCAATGATGAAGTCAATCTTATGGACTTTTTCATAATAAACAGAGAAACACAAACCAGATGACATAACTGAAAACTATGTGGAAGTGCTTTAAAACTGAGAACAGTAGGCACGTTTATGCAAAAGAGTATGTGGGAGTATGGTACAAACTACTCATCCTTGTTTTTCAAGCTAATATCCAGACTTTTTTCACAAAACGACTGGATGAGATCTTTATACAGTATCAATAAGCTGCAAATTGTCAAAAGGTTAGATGGGCCTTATGTTTTCCTCTCATTTGTACAATAACTGTTCTCATGTTCCGAAACTACAAATTATGTTATGTACAAGGTAATGAACAACAACTTAAACTACTCAAAATGCAGTGCCTTCATTAACGTAACAGATTTGCAAGAAAAAGTAATGTCCAAATCCAGAAGTAAAGCATTAAATGCAATATACAGCAGCAGATGCAATAATTAATTTTATAACATTTAAAAGAAATTAAATGAGGAAAAAGTTCTAAGAACATGAGTTGATATTCAAATTTTTTTATTTTCTAAAGCAACTGAGAAGAAGGTTTTGTAAATCATACAATATTGTATAAACATCATATCATATCAGTCTGCTATGAAACCATTTAGAACCCATTTATGGATTGTAGTTCAACAGTTCACTGAGGAATTTCAGGATTGCCCATTCCTTGAAGAATGTATGTTACTGATAAAAAAGAAACTTCAATACAGAACAAAGTCAATATCTTATCAGCTGAATTAGACAGTACTTACAAGTCTGGGATAAGCAGCTGTCCTTGTGTAGTGTAAGGCTATGCGACCCCTCACATTCTGATAGTTGCTGACATTTTCTTGCTGGGGATTTAAGGTTTTGCTTTGAACAAAACCACAGACGTGTCAGGTCAATTTCTTTTTGCTACAAGACCTGGGTTACAGTATATAGATTACTTTTTGGCACATGCCTCGATCGAGCATTTACAAACTGGTGACTTGTAGTCCCAAATAGAGGCGTAGGATATCGTCCATGATTCATAAATTATGACATAAAATAGCACGATTGTAGCTTTTCAGATTAATCCTTTCTATGGAGCCTTGTTTGTCAGGTTATGGCTTCAGTGTGCCCAGTGTGTAGGAAAAGGGAGATGGGAGGGGGCAAATGTGACAAGGACATTCACAGTAAACCTATGATATCACGGGGTGAAACAATGTTAGCTTTGTTGAGTTTCCAGCACAAAAGTCCAGTGCCTTTCTCGTTCAGGAATACTTGAACAACAAGGACTAGAGACCACATTTAAGTGAGCCCTTTCTCTGTAAGGATGATCTCTCATTCATAGACTGATGCCTAGTTTTCATCGTTAAATTGTCTCATCTGTAGTCATTCTAGAGTTCGCCACAGTGAAATACAGTCCCATATACTTTGAATTCCTAAAGAGCGTGTTTAGTTTTTTTAGGCCATGATGGCAATCCCAGTTTTATACATGCCATTAAAGGTCAGGGTAATCCATGTTCATTTTCTTGTCAAACATCAGTATGCTGTTTCATTTCTAAAGCATTAAGAAAACACCTTTGAAATGCTGACGCTATAAAAAACGATAACATGGAGAGAGAGTGAAATCCATTTGTAATATAAACATGAATAGTTTGTTGCAATCAGTATTGATTTTTTAATGAAACATTTACAGTTAAACATTTATTTGATTTAAATATATTTAACATTTAATTAACACTGAATCAGACATTATAGAGCATAAGTCATCAGTCCTTGGAGAGTGTTGTTTATTTTAATCAGCATCAGGAAATGGTAAGAGCTCAGTATGCGAAAAGAGAACAAATTCCTAATTCAGAAAGTAATTGATGGAATTATCTAGTTTCCATGAAGGGAAGATGGTTTAAACAGCTTGTGATTCAAAGAAATGACCAGTGAAGGCAAGTCGAATCACATCAAGCATGAAGCCTAAAAGTATATTTACTAGTGTAGAAATATAGGGCTGCTTCACTTCATTTTACTTCTCAACTAATTGTACAGTATATTTTAATAAATGTAACTTTTAAGAACTAAGTATATAGTATATACAGTACGTCTCTTAATATATTTACATTATTGTTAATAACAGGAAAATGCTCAGGTTTGTTACACCTACAATCTGCTTTCTGGAATTTGGTGCATGACTCCCACCCTGTGGATAAACTGTGGATAAACTCTGAAACAGCAAAACAGGAAGTATATTTCTCACTTGGGAATTTCAGTGGGAATTCCTCTACAAATTCATGACGGCTGTGGCATACCAATTAATTTGTTTAAAAAACAAAATGATTAAATTATTCATATTAAATGTTAAAAAAGAGAAAATGTTTATTTAATATTTGTGGTCATGTGGTTTTGGGTTTGGGTCAACCAAGGAGATCCAACTGTGGTCTTTGTGAGGTGCGTCTGTGTGTCAGCTCTTAATTAGCTTAATAGGAGCAATTTACAAACTTAACCCCACTCTTTAGGTGATGGTTCTTTAGAGACCTAGAAAACTAGCAGACTAGACACACTGACCACCCTGATCTATGTCATCAAAGTGATATTAAAAAGATGAAGGGTGTACTCTAGTATTTTTGTGATGAGATTTACTTATGGAATGAACATTTAGAAAACACAGATGTTTTAAATATTGTAGACAAAATCCTCCAGGTGGGAATACATTCTATCAAGCTTAAATAGATTTCTGGGCCTAGCATACACAAGAGTTTTGATGGCTACTAGCCAGTCCCAGCCCCAGAGAGAGCTGGTGTATTGATTCCTTGAAGCTCATCAAATATAGGGTTCACCATAGCATCCAGCGAGGATATAAACATCTCTAACCTTCACTCCAGTCAACCAAAGGACATCCTGACCATCAGCCCCTCATATATTGGACAATCTACAGTTTGAGCACAAACATATGTAGAATTTTTCAATTTTATAGTAATGCAAAATAAAATCAAGGAGAAAAAAAAATAAGCTTGCAACAGTTATCCAGTATCCCTGTATAAATATCTGTGTACACCACACAGATAATCTCTAAATATTTCTCACATTTTGTGATCATTACGTCTTATGCATTATTTGTCGTTGCTATGATACACAGTAATTCTTCATTATTTTGTTTGTTGTTTATCTATCAATCCCACCATTTTGTGTTAGGTTACAGATCAGAATTCACCTCTGTTTCAAATGGAGGGTTTATAATCATAGTTCGTGGTCATATTGAGTTCACGTTGTAAGTGTAACTTAAAAATAAACCTGTCCTTCCACTGATTGATTTTAAACAGGCCGAATTGAAACGGTTAGTAGTGAGTTCCTCATAAAGTTACAGTTTTGAATATTGTAATGTCTTTTCTCCCACTTTTATAAATATTTTTCTCCTGTGATGCATTTTATTAAATAGACTTAAGTTTGTTTGGCAGAGCTTATGTATTTTGTGGGATTTTCTCATGTCTTCTGTATATGTTGTTAAACTCAAAAGCAACGTGTTTGCCCAGATGCAGCCAGCAACGAAAATGAAATTTAAGTCCAAACGTCCATCCATAGCATATTTTTAAATGAGGCAAAAATACAGGTGTCATATACACTATGTCTGTATTTGAAGGGGAGAAACAGGGGTTAGTTAAGTAGAGAAAAGAGCACCCGGACTGCATGGGGGAACCCAGGTGGCCGACTGGGTTAGCTGACTTGGCAGCCTCTGGGGCATAAAAACGCAAACACCCCTGACTCGCGGAGAGTCGCTTGAGTGGCGCTGCCTCATGACTGGGGATGAACCCTTCAAGGGGGAAGAGAAAGAACCCCTGACTGGAGGAATCGCTTTGAGGGGCACTGCCCAAGAGAAAGCTGCTCGAGAAAGACGCGAAAGAAAACGAGAATTATTAAGATGGAGTTCCAGAGAATAATGTGGCCGGGGCTCCCCTCTGGCTTGTGCTTGAGAACCTCCCCAGAAAGGGTGAAGTTGGCACAGCCATCCTGAGGTCGGGGAAATGAACTTCACTTACCCCCCAAAGATGGACCCCGGACCAACACTTTCCCTCCCAGCACCCGTGAGGACAAACAAAGTGTGTGCCAATGCATAATTAAAATAAACAAGACAAAAGAAGAGGAGAAGAAGGTGAAGAGGCTATGTGTGAGCCTGACCGTACAGTGGAGAGGAAAAAAATCTGAAGAAAGACTAGACAGATTATTTTGCTTTTGTTTCAATTGCTTTCTTACATCTTTAAAATGGTTTAATGTACTGTCACAACACAGGAAACAATTGTCAGGGCTCTTAATATTGATCACAGATATACTGTATAAAGGTTTGTTATAGAAATGTTTTCATTTTTTAGTATTGCACAGATTTTAATCTGGGTTTCTTTGTGAAGACCAGGACAAGATTATGACTTTATTAAAGAAGTATTATATCAGTTTAGTATCACTACAACATTTTCTACACGGACAATGTTCATGAAACAATTCCACCATGCATTTTCCTGATTTTAATAAAACTGAATATCATATATTTCTTAATTGCTCTATGTAAAAAAATATTTTAGACATGGGCTTAGCATGCCAGGTTCAATATCTGACTACATATTCTTCCGATTCTACCATTCAACTCTAAATTTACATTCTGAATTTCATTGAGTGTCATATGTATGTTTGATTTATGATTGAGGGGGGAAATGGCATCATTCATTACTGTGACATAGAAAGTTGTCTTCTTCCAGGCTACCTGACACTATCTCTCAGGAAGTTGGCATTTGCAGTCTGACTGTGTCTGTAATAGCTTTACCAGATCATCAGACCCTGACAAATCAATTTTTACAGAAAAAACCGCACTGAATCTCTTTGGCAATTTTGTTCCTACTGAGACAACGCTAGGTGTTCCACAAAATTTACATTTTTTCAGATCAGTTGTTTATTCGCATTGGGAAGTATTAAGAATTTCTGGCTGTGCGTATACCAACTGGGGATGCTGCAGTCAGCGTACCATTCATCATATAAGATAATAGACTGTTGTGGTTGGTTTTTGTTTGGAATGTCCTGTAATATCTCATTGAAATAATGCAGGCCCTTCAAGAATGGATTTATTGCTTTTCTTTAAATAGATTTTAATAGGAATAAACATTAAATGTACAAGGTTATGCTTTTTCAGTGTAAAAATATTTTATTTGCACCATCCACTTGGAGAATTTTTTTGAACTTCTGAATTGTTGCACAATGTAATTACATATTGTAGCACTCTCAGGTTCATGTGGGTATGCACCCTCACCGCTGCCACCTCAGGTCAGCCCCCCACCACTGGGGACTCAAACCCAGGCCTCCGGTGTCACTCAACAGGGACCCTGTTAGTTATATTCTATTTTTCTTACAGTCTCATAGGTGGAAGCCACCTCACACAAAATGCCCAAGGTACACCACAGTCACCATTACTTAAACCTTATGAAGATAAGTTCTTATCCCCATTACAGTAAAATGTTGGTATTTCAGGTGTCACACCTGAAGAAGGCTCCACGGCTGAAACATTGTGTTCTCTTTCTTCTTTTTTTCAGCATGGAATAAACCTATTACTTGTTCCTTTGCATCAATATACAGTGCCTTATAAAAGTATTCAGACCATTTAATATATAGTCAAAGTCCTTTTGTCCTTCATTGTATATAGTGTGTTTACTGAAGTACTGTAACTAATATCTCCATGTTGTTTCTGTGACATTCACATCCACAGAAGTACACTAGGTAATGATTGCGATAATAATAAACCATCCTCTACACCAAGTTGTAATATTCCTTATTAAAAGACATAGAATTTGGAGCACTTGAGTGACAGTGACATAAAACTTTGTTTTTGTAGCAGTCATCTTAGAACAGAACCACTAGCGGGAAAGTACCAAAACCTAATAATGCCTTAAACAGTGTCAACATTGCCACTAGAAGGCACCCTTGTGCTAACAAGTAATTTACATAATAGATATAAATCTGTAAATTTACTTTCAACATTTATATTTTTGCCTTTTTATTTAGGAATGTAATTAAGTGTTTATCATTTGATATAAACAAAAAATCCAAAGTGAAGAATTTCAAACAAAAGAAAATAGTGATTACAGGTTTATATAAGTTTTAATGATTCACATAATTATAGCATGCTCAGTAGAGTTACGCAGGAAAGCCTTGCTAACATACTCTCCAGACACCTGATTTTTGAAAGAGATTTAGGAAATAGTTATACATAAATTTATGTGTTTTATGAAGCAAAGATGTGACTAACATTTCTATTCCTTTTTAGATTTAAATACACATACTGTATATAATTATGTGAGTGGTAAAAATCTTACTGTTGCTACTTTTTTATGCATACAGTGGGTTGTTACTTTTACTTGTAGACATTTATTTTTACATTTCCTGAACAGATTTGATTACTTTTATTCACCAACATTGTTACAAAAGAAAATAATTTGTTTCAACTTCTCTGAACAGAGCAAGAAACCCCGTACTCTAAGCTACAAAAAGAAATTCTGCACCAACACAAAACATCTTCTGCATTTGGCTGTGAAGGTATGACGTCTGTCATGTCAATGTGGTGTATTAATTTTTGTCATCATCTGAAGGATGTGCTGCCAATCACTATAGCATGTAGATGTACTGTAGGTACTAAACCTGTCTCTCTGAGCTCTAGATTAACCATAAATCTATTGATCCATATTCATGTGTGAAATGAAATTGATCTAATGATAATATACAAATGGTTGATGTTGATTATAAACAATGTGGATATAGTCCTTTAGTTCAACACAGAAATTTCCATTCCTTTGGTACCTTTCATGGTACTGGTATTGGGGAATATACATATTATCCACCAACATGCTCTGCTTATCAACAGAACACAGTGTGGCACCAATCTTTTTTAATTTCTGAAGGTTAGGTTAGTTAACATCAGACTGGGACAGGAATCTTTATTTCTTCAAACAGACTTCAGACACTATTCAAAACACTCCACTATCAAATCCCTCAAGGACCAATGTTGTGTGTCAGTCACATACCAAAACACCATCTGTCTCCATAAGAACATAGCACAACATCCATAAATCAACACAGGAAAGCCCTGTGCACAGGACTAATGTTTCCGAAGTTAGGATCCGCTTTTGGTTCTTCTTAAAGAGGAGGAGGGGCCACACATCATTCCCAATACATCCTGCCTCAAAGACTGCACAAAATGTAACTTCTGCAGAAATATTAAAAGCAGACAGAAGTGGAAGTGGCATTATATCAGGGAGCTACTGGACTTAAGACTTATTGAAATGTATCCTAAAATCCAAGTTAGATACTTAAAATATGCACGTGACCTGGTCAAACATCTGGTAACAGGTCTTACAGATTCAGAGCACAAGCATTTTGACCCTCTCTTTGGGGACAGTAATATAACTCGTATTTCTGTTCATGAAACTCTTCTCTCTTAACTTGTATTTCTGTTCATGGAACCCAGATCTATATTTTTGAGCAAATTAGTGTTTTTTGTAAATGGGAAAGATTTATTTTTTTACCTACCAGACAGCCCTTGAAACTCTGGGATTAAATAAATTATTTTCAAAATTGTGTTTTAATAAGAATAATTAATCCTTACAGTTATATAGCACTTTTCTGGATACTCCACTCAATGCACTTTACAGGTAATGGGGACTCCCCTTCACCACCACCAATAGGCAACATCCACCTGGATGATGCGACGGCAGCCGTAGTGCACCAGTACACTCACCACACATCAGCTATCAGTGGGGTGGATAGTGGTGACACAGATTTTGAAAACACCTGAACTTTAAATAAGTATGAGAAGTTATTTTTGTAACGATATTAAAATCTGTTTCATCAGAACCAATCTTGACAAATGCCACCCCCAAAACAAACATCTGTGCATGGTTCAGTAAATGCACATTTGCACTTCACTTTACTATTATGAAAAGTGATTAATTTGAACAAACATGGCAAAATAAAGATGCATCTTTTACTCTGCTATTTTTGACAGGTGTAACTCAGTCCTACAAAGGAGAGGGGTGTACCACAAGTACCACAAAAAAAAAGATGTAAAGTGGGATCATTTGTATTGACTTTGTGACAGAGCAGGGTCTAACATAACACTCACCTCCACATCATGAAAGTAGAACACTCTAGAACAGATGTGTGGTGCCTTGACTAGCGATACCCTCATTGAAGAAGGTGGTGTGGCAGTCATTCTGTTAACTAAATACTTTTTTTGAGAAGGTACTTCAGTGGATTTAACATTAATGATAGAATTATCCCACGCCCAGTGTGCCTTGGCTGTTTCCTCATATTCACAGCTATGTGCAAAATGCAATTTTATCTCAGTTTAATTGTATTTAATTTTATAATATTCTATTATTGTTTTTTTACTTTAAAGTGAACGTTTGGGTAGACATTTTCAGTGCCTCATAGAATTTTGAACAGTTCCATCTAATCATTATTCTACATTGCCACTTCAAAAACATTTCTCTCTATTACATTTTAGATATGCAACTCTGATATACAGAACACAAATCTTTGCAAAATCACTTAGATTGTAATGCCAATAGTACTCACTTTGTAATGTAAATTACATCAGAAGTCTTGCATTAAATGTAAAGTAGTTGTAATATACAGTAAATGTCTTTGGTACCCCTCTCACAAATACTGTTTTCTGCAAATGTATGAAGTATTTGGTACAGAATACCTTGAAATTTCAGCTTATGATATTAAAATATCATTCTGTGGTATTTCAGCCAACTAGCCTCATCTCCTTTTTTGGAAATATCCTTCAAATGATTTACAGTAATATAGTAATTTCCTTGTACTCATGTACAAACTCAATGTTTGACAGTTTCCCTCGACATACAGTACATTGTGCATTTCTAATCTTTTAAACTTCACAATCTTCTTGTGTTAATTTTATCATGATAATGTCTCATACAATGATACAACAATACTTCAGTGAGTATTAGAAATGCATAATTGAATGCTAAAACTGACACTATTATAAATGAATGGAGATGTAAAGAAAAACTGTTAACAAAAAACAATTTTAAATGTACCAATCTTATTAAATACAAAAAGTTACTAATAAGGTTATCATCCCTTAATATCCCTGTTCAAAGAACAAATTGTGAAGTAACATTTCTGTGTTTTTAGTTTGGAATACAGAAATGTCTCTGACAAGGTGATTGAATGATTTCTTTGCCTGAATTACGTACACATGACACTAATATCCTGTTAAGTGCTTCAGGGCATCTCTGAAAAGATTACATACCTCTGTGCTCAATGCTTGGAATCACAATTTGTAAAAAGCTGAAACTTTATGTAAAATGTTAGGGCCTTTTCCCATAATTTAACAAGATGCACTTTGTAAATCCAACTGATCCGTTTGGGTAATTAGAAGCTTATTGATCCAAAGATCTCATTCTGCTATTTTTTTAATGAAGCCAAAGCATCAGCTTCGACAAAATGCCTGGGTAGCTTGTTTCACACTCCCATGAACTTTTGTGTAAAAAAAGTGCCTTCGGTTTTAAGTACACTTCAAAGTAATTTCCAATTGTTTTCTGTAACAATATTGGTTATATAGTATAGTAATTGTATAATTGTAACCATTTGTCCTACTGTTTTTATTGTAATTATGAAAATAGAAAATGGCTAACACACGTAGGATTCAATAATGAATTGCTTCAGAATCCATGTAATGCGATGAAAACTGAAATAGCAACATTCTGAAAATATGAAAAAGATCTTTAACTGAATTCCTGTACTATACAAAATATTGTGCTCATTTAACCTTTACTGGCTTTTAAACTGAATTCTTGTTGGGTTATGTCTCCCATAACCTATTTCTATCATTTCTGACCAGAAACAATTGCATGGTGAAAATATATACTTTTAGGAAAGAAAGTAGAAATATACTCAACAAACAATCTTGTAAACTGATGGCCTACCTACAGAATATAAAAAAGAAACCTCCGGGCTTGAAAAATTCCAGATTCAGGTTATGCCCCAGTGCATTAATTGCTTTGTTAGAGGAAAACAGCTGCGATCTATGTGAACATGAAAATAAGGCCAAGCCCCTGGAGACAGTAGTGTCAGTAGAAGTGGTTGCCATGGTGACACAGATTTTGAAAACACTGAAGGAATTGCCATTAAATCAAAGATTACATAATGCTTGATGGTGAACAATCCCTATACCCAGAGAAAATTAAGAAGGTGCACACAAGGTACAGTAAACTGTCTACAACATACATGCGTTGCATGAAAATGATAGACCAAGGCCATGCAAAGGATAGATTTTTTTAAAGAACACAAAATGAAATTGTTTGACTTTAACATTTTTTGCACAACTTGCAGAGGGAGCTGGAGTCTATCCCAGCATCTAGCGAGTGTAAAGAAGGATACAACCTAGACAGGACACCAGTCCATCCCAGGGCAGACAAACATTTATCACTGTCAGGGAATTGACCTAAAAAATACAACTGATGAGCTTATTCCAGACTCCTGCAAAGTTGTACAGTATGTAGAGAAAATGCACTTCAAAGTAAATTGTGTAATATTGTAGGACAGTGGCAGGTTCTGAGAAATGGAGGATTCTATTCTCAAGTACATTCCATAGTAATGCCTGGGAATGAAAAAAGACAGGCCTATCAAATATAGAAGTGACCTATCATGGGATGTTTGAACATTAGTAGTTCAAGCAGATAGCTGCTTCAGCAAAGGAACAAGTGAAGGTGTATTCCATGATGAAAAGGGAAGAAAAGAAACAACGTTTTGGCTATAGAGCCTTCTTCGGGTGTGGAATGAAGAAGAATGCTCCACATCCAAAACACTGTGTTTCTTTTCTTCTCTTTATAGCACAGAATAAACCTCTGTTTGAACATTATACATTTTAAAGTTAAGAGACTTCGGTTCTGATAAGCAGTTTAGCTATCCAACTGTTTATAGAGAAGGTATTCAGGGTACAGAAGAGTTCAGACAGAGCTTGAGAAGAACTATTTGTGACTGTTTTTGTAAATTCCACTGTACAATAAATAAAGAGCACCATTTAATACCTTTGTGTGTGGTTGTGACCCACCTAAAAGAGATCTGCTATTGCACCATGACCCTATCAGTGTCACTATACAGTATATATTGACAGGCAATATAACACAACACATGCTCTTGGTTCCTATTGATTTGTTGGATTATTAATGCCTTTCAGTATAGCATATACTGTATAAATTATTCATTACGAACATGTGGTTAAACATTAAAGGAAATAAGAACATAAGGGGTTATTAACAAGAGGAGGTCATTCAGCCTATTGTATGCAGTCTGGGTCCAAGTATCTCAGTTTCCAAGGACTGGTCATATAGTTTTTCTTACTAGGAAGCAAGACTATTCGTTCCAACAGTATGGTTTAAAAGCTCATTCCAGACTCTCTCAATTCCTTTTTTTAAATAGAGCTTCCTCCTTCTCAGTCTTCAGTGCACACCCCCTCACTTGTATTCTCTGGTTTGTGCTTCACCATTGATCTGTTTTATATAAAGATTTTTTTTGTTCTTAATTTCAAATGCTTATTTAAAAGTAAAATGAGATAAGAGGAGATTGGATGACAAAAGTTTAAATGCATTCAGCTTGAAGCACCAGACTGATTTATCCCACGACCGAGTTAACCTATTTAAAATTTTTAGATTACTGTCATAAAGGTATACATTATAGTACTGTTTCTATAGGATTTCCCAGCACAAGTGCCCTATTTCAGGCCCACTAGGTGTATGTTTTGCATTTTAGTTTAAAAGCATGGAAGCCAATGCTTTCTTTTGCAGGCTGCCCTTTCTCTAAGATAGTTATTATAGTTGTGTGTTTTATTAATGGTTCTTGGATGAAAAGGTTCAGAAGCTTAGTATTCCATTATGTGATGCTAAGTAATATATTTTACTACTATATTTTTCATTTTGATCATATAATATTTTATGTAATTGACATTAAATGCAGAATATGATTATATTTTTCCCAGTTGATACCGACATGTTTTTTGTTGTATATGTCCAAATCCCAGGGTGTAGGTGAAAGGGCAACTCGTAAGAACCTGAAAATGTAAGAAAGGTTACAAAAGAACAAAGCCCTGACAAGCCCATTTAGTAGTTAGTAGCTAACTGATGTAAAGAATTCAGGGTATCATCTTCAAAAACCTTGCTTGTTTCATACTACAACCCTTTGTGTAAAGATGTTTTGAGTCCTGTTCTCAGTTTGTAATGAAACTCCGTTTTTAATGAAACTCCGTTTTTAATTAAATGTAAACTAAGCTGTTTACTTTGATTTACAAAGTGTCACGGTTATAGTCCCCCCTCCTTAAGGGTGCTCCAACCCTTTCACTTGAGACTTTATTCTTTGCACCTGATTCCTATTCCCAGCCCACCTTAAAAGCCAGGCGCTGACGCTCATCCGGGCTCTGCATCTGGTTTCCGTGCCATGCGAGTCCGGGACCTGGAAGCGCCTGGTCCCGTTAAGGTTTTAATCTCTGTTCCCGTTCCCGTTTCTGTTCCCTGTCCGCCGGTTCCGACCCGGTTTCTGGTTTTAATTCCTAGTTTTGATGGACCTCCTGGTTTTGGACCTACCCTTGTGTTTTGGATACCCTCTAAGGATTATTCTTTTGGATTGTTTGCCTCGGCCACACCTCCCCCGTGCACCAGCGCACTTTGGACACGCCCCCCTGTTTTCAGCCCCGTATTCCTGCATGACGTTTTCCCAGTGTTTCCCCACTTCTTCGGATTGTGTCGTCCGCATTGGGTCCGGAAAGAACTGATCGTTACACAAAGTACTGTATATGCTTCAAGTTGAATTCACAGGGCCCTCATCTGAACACAATTCTTGAAGCATCAACCTGATGTGGACTTCCCATACCTTGCACCATATTCTACTGATATTTCCCTTTCACAAAAACGTTTTTTTCTGTTCCCAGATTAAAAAAAAGAAAAAATACAGGATAACCGTAAACTGTAATGTTGTTACAAGACATAAACCATGAGGTCATACCACTGACCTCCTAAACTGCACAACCTACTTGACCACAGTTCTCTTGTGACTGTTCTCACATGCACCTTTGGTCTCGCAAGCTTTATTTATCTCTTAACGTTCTACTCTCTCATTCACACCTCGACAGCTCAAATACCGTTTTTGCTTTCTACTTTTCAGCATAAAATTTACTTGGTGCCTTCATGTTCCATGAAAATTGTTATTAATAATTTATTTGCAAAGCAGACAGCTTTGACCAGGATGAATTAAAATGGTTGGCAAGTGGAAGGTAGAGAACAATTCAGAAACAGTGATTCAAATGTGTCTGTTTTACAAAGCTCTCTAGTGGTTAATTACTGTAAATCTTCAGTCAGTTTGGAAACTAGAAGTCCTTTTTCAATACCAAGAGTCAATTGTATGCTCGTTTGTATGTGTAACGTTGCCATAGCCAAAATGTAAATGTAGTGGCTCTCTGAAGGCACCAGTTCTGTAGGGTTTGGGCATTTACTGGAACAATTATTAATTGTAGCAGTAAATCACAAAATTAATTCTTTTGATGGCTTTAGAATCCAACCATGCGACATAACTCAAACAACGCGCACACACAGGTACTAATACACGAGGATACATTTATTAATACATAAAATATCCATATAAACCTAACAGATCTTATCGAGAGGGTTATCAGAATACAAAAGGTATATATTCAGTCAGTTACAAAGAGTTACATATATCAAGAGGACATACGTTCAGTATATCATTCATTAAGACCGGTTCATAATTGAACTTGGTTACAACTTCTACATTAGATACTCAAAACAAGTACATAACTCTTAGGAATGAAATTGATATCAACTGGTTGGGATAACAATTGAATTCTCGAGCTGTAATGCATTGAAGTTGAATACTCATCCAATCTCTGGGGATTCAGATCTCCTGCGGGCACAAAGAAACAGTTGCAGGCTGTTGCTGTCCAATCCGCGCTCTCTGGCTCGGTGCCAGGCTGTGCTGTGCGGCTTGCAACGGTGCGCTGCAGATGCTGCTGACCGGCTAGTTAGTGTTGGCTTAAACTAGCAAAGTTTGCGCACAGGAGAAAAGATGACTGTGGGTCCCAGCAAGTCAGGAAGAGGACCGGTTCGTTCCTGATGAAGAGCTAGTTCTGAATAGTGATTCAGCTGTCCACAGTTCCGACCTGTTCACGAGGCTTGCTGCTGGTGCTCACCTCGGTGGATCCTCTGGTTACTCTCTGGCAACCTCCACTCTAGACTCTTAGAACAAAGGAAAATTCTGGCACTCGGACACACTGGCCATTCCGTGGTTGTCCGTGCTGAGTCTCAGGATGGTCAGGAGGCGCGCTGCGAGAATGTCCTGCCCTTGGGAGCCTTCTGCTCCTGGGCCGTCCTGCCCTGGAATTCTCCTTTGAATTCCCTTTAGAAAAGTCCACAGAATCCTCCTCTGAATCTCTTCTGAATCTCTCAGGCTCTCTGTGTTGCCTGTTTTTACCTGGAGGAACTTCAGCTCGTTGATTGGCTGAAAGTTCCATGGGCATCAGAGTCCCACGTGGGTTACTCGGTCCTACCAGTCCCTGATTGGTTGATCAAGGTGAGATATGAGTCACTTACTCCTGACACTTAGGAATGCAGTCCAGATGTCCATCTGGCACTCCCTAGACAGATAGGCGCCAATGTGACCATTGATCATGATAGCCAGGCTTAGCTAAGTGCATCCCCCTTTGGGAGCTGTCCTAGGAAACCTTATCAAAGGAACCTTAAATCAGCCTGCATGAATAGTTTCTCTGTGGCTGCACCACAGAGATGAACAGAGAAATGGGGCCTCATTTGGGAAAGCCCAGAAACACTTAATTCTGCCTTATTAATAAGCCTCGCCGCTACATATGTTTAGAAAAAAATGAACAAGACATCACAGTGTGCATATCCAAAGGTGAGATAATAGTATGTTTGCAGTGAGGATTTATTGATGTACAGTATAGACATGAAATTAGATGAAAAAATGAATGATATTCCTCAGGGCTGCTAATGCAAATGTAGAGCTTACATGTAATTCAGAGCAATAATTGCAAAGCAAGCTGGTTTTTCACTACTTTTCAACAAAAATGTTTGAATTGTCTAGGTGTTACTTCAACCCTTACCCACTGATATGCCTATTGAAACATTTAGTCCCCAGAAGTGATTGAACACAGATTATAATGTCAAATTATTTTTAAACAATAAATTAAAAAAAAAAAATTCTAGTGTTATAGTATAGAATATAGTATTTTCTGTTTATATATTTATGTGGATGTCCTTGGAGGTGTTTTGAGTGCAAAATGTAGGCAAGCAGTCTGTCTGTAACTTTCTAAAATGACAAAGACAATACTGTCAACACCTTCACATATACAGGTACAGTAGGTGATTTCAAGATTTAAGATTGTCATCTGGTATACCAAAAAAAGATATGCCTCATCTAGTTACTGTACCAGCACTTGTGTTGTAGTCACTGCCTCTGGGTCCTGTCAGTATGAGACTCTTAAAAAGTCCAGTTTCAGCTGTGACTCCCAGAACCCCTATTTTTACGTTTTAGTAAACAAAGAGTGTTGTTTTGAGACTGTTAATATTCCCATTTGATACCTAAAGCAAGCTTTGATCACATTCATATTAACTTTAGAAAAATTAATGTAGTTAAAACTGTTTTTCTTTCTGCTGTGATGTGAGTCGCAAATATTGCTAGCCATTTATACATTTGTCAGTCAACATGAATTTGTACATCAGATTACCAAGAGGTCTGCATAATGAAATACATAACTGAAATGCATACAGTTACTGAACCAGTACAAATTAACCTATTGGAAAATCGTATCCCACTCTACCCTCTCTTCAAATTCATTTTATTCTGTCCTCTGAGACTCCTCTGAAAAGTGTCTTGGGTGAAGTCTGGGACGGTAGACTCTGAAAAAGAATCATGCTATCTAATCCATTTTAAACTGGCACATAGTACTGCATACATTATATGCTGATGGCTCTAAATATGGATTCCAGAAACACCACTCCAGACTCCCATGACAGAAGTACTCAGGATCCACCTCAAAGCTATTTACAGATATTTTGCATGTCATGGGTGCTTCTGGGTGTAAGTGGCTAATTTGATTTTGGATTGACAGGTGTAAATGTGCTGTTGAGGCCTCAACTAATCCAGTTGTTCAGTTTTGACTTGTTTACTGGCCTTACTGCAGCCAAATAATTTTATTTATTTATTTTTTTTGCATGGCCATACCTGTTGAATTTTCTGCATTGTCATGCTATGCCATGGCTTAAGTAAAAAAGAAAACATTAAATAACTATTATATATATCCAGAGTAATGTCCTGTATTTTAGCATATTTGCATGGAGTGCTTAGTTTTGTTTTATATGTTGTATAAAAGTATGTAGTTTTAATACTTGCACAATATTCTTTCCAGTGAATATATTTAAACTGTAGTACATTTAAAGAGAAATAAAATCTATTATTTATTCTATAATTTCTCTGAATCACCTGTGACAACAATCAAGTGCAATTGTGCTAAATGTCAGTATATTTAGTAATAAAAATACATGGTTTCCATGGCTACCACAAAAGTGTCTTGGGGCAATGTGTGCTAGAAGTATTTGGTGGTTTAGTATCTCACTTTTCCATTGTTCAAACTTTTTTGCCTGCAGAGTGACTGATTTTTTTTTGTTTTTTTTTACCAATCTGTCCATTTTCTAGCCATTTCATCCAGTACAAGGTCACAGGGAGACCTAGTGCTGCAAGCAACATGCGCAGGGTGGGATATCAGTGTACTGTACTGTATATAGGACACCGGTCGGTCAGGGGGCACACATTCATACTATGATCAATTTTTCCCATAAGCCAATTAACCAATTATCAGTATGTCTTTGGACAATGGGATAAAACTCATGCGGACATGGGAAGAACATACAAACTCAGATACAGTAGCTACACAGTTAGCTGAGTGGCCTCTATCTGGGTGCAATAATAGTGATTCACATGATTTCATGATGCATACAAAATCTCTGTACGTTCCATCAGTCAGCAAGTAAAATACAAGAGAAGATTTCACTATGAAAGCTAAGGAACTTTCTATTCATCCCAAGGTTAATATGTTATACATGTAAATACAGACCAGAAGAAGAGTATAAACATAATTAAAGACCCTTAGTATCACTTTGGTTAAGGTGAAGCTGAGCATAAGAAGTGGAAGGCAACCAAACACTGCCTAGATCAGGCTGTCCCTCTAAACAGAGAAACTGGACAAGGAGGAGTCTAGTTAATTAGGGATGTCAATATGAGGCATATGTCCAGGCAGCTTTGAAAATCCTGATTAATTTTTGGAGAATCTGTGGAAACAATCTTTGGAAAGACTTGAAAACTGTTGTCAAGCAATTCCCAAGCAACTTGTGATACCTTGAGCATACGTGCCAAGAGGAATGGTCTGGGAGTGCTGTGGGACAAGCTAGCATTACCAACGGCAGCTGGCCACTCGCCTTCTTAGCTGTCAGTCAGTGCTACCTGCTAATGTTGTCAGGGATTATGGTTTGGAAAAAGGCGTAAGCCTAATAGTGGAAGATGACAAAGTGGAGTTTTTTTTAAAGCAGACTGTCCTCAGATGAAGCAGAATTGTTTTAATAATAATATTGTATTCCAACAATCTAAATGATTTTGCTGCATCACTATCAATCAGTGCTAAAAAATATTCAGCAAAGTTCAATGAAAATCTTAATTCCACATTCTTGTTCAGTTTGATATTTGTGGTATATTTACTGTATATGATAGGTACTGTAGCATTTTTCTGTGACATTCCTGTGGCCAAAATCAATGTTAACAATGCCAGATTATTGCCATTTTGCTTTTACTTAAAAATGTCACTGATGTCTGTAGGCTTGCTGTATTTTATCATTTTAAAGCTTTATTTACATTTCATTTTAAATAACACATACTAATATTCAAGTACATTGATTAGTCAATTTATTTCGTAAAGTGCATACCAACAAAGAATATCATTCATTTAAAAAATCTGTCTTCCTGATTAACTAATTTGAATGCAAAAAATATGCCGTGCATGCAAACATTTTGCAGATCTGGATGAATTCCTGGCATCTGTTTCCCTTTGAACATATGACATTTTCCTCATTCTTCAGTGTAAACATCCTTCAGGGTCACTCGTATTAGTGCAGTCAGGGGTTTCTTTAGATTTACATTGCAATTAGATTTAGTTTTTACTACATTATTACCAATCCAGCACATTTGAACATTTTCCTCAAGAAATGATTCTGTTGCTGTGATTTGGACTACTGATGTGCTTAAAATTAAAGTATTTAAAATAACAATCTCCTATGACCATGTGTGATAGTAGGTGTAACATCTCTTATCTCTAGGACCTTCCTTTTGGCTTCCATTTTTGCTTAAAGGATCTTGTTACCTGCTTTAAAAAAAGTGGACTCATTAGCTTGTAGGGTGGCGTGAAATAAAATCTAAAAAATGTCAAAATGGGTCGATTGCTCTCCTTTTTAAGCCTTTTTTAAACCATTTTACCATCATTTAGTTGCTGTATGTTACTGTATATGTTTTCTAGATGCATAATATTATGAATGTCCTTCATTATAAACTGATATCTGTGATGCCTTAAATGGTATTGTACAGTTCTTTTGTGAACTAATGTATCAGTTTCTGGATGATTTAAATCACAAAATATATATTTTATTAATTTTAATCAGTGAAAACAATAGTTGAACAACAGTCCTAATACTGCCATTACTGTTAATAATCCTGGTCTATCCAGTCTGACAGTTTTTAAAGTCTTGAATATCAATTCCATTGTAGATGGAAATCCACTGCAGTTCACTCATAACATTCTGAACACAGGCTATTACCAGATAGACCACTTGGAGACTTCATTGCATTGTGTATTTTGCTTGTTACAATTACATAAGATATGCCCCAGTTCTACCAGGTTGATACACAGACGTGGCACTCAGTAACACATCACGTCTACAAGAAAGGCTTACCAACAATTTATAAACAGAGACATGCGAGTGTCAAATGACCTGGGGAGTCATCATTTGGATGACTAACTGTCAAACAAAGCAGGATGAGATGTGACCTTCTCATTTCCCTGATTCTAATATGGAGAGAGGAACACGGTTAAGTTATAATAAATATATATATATTATTGTATTCATCCTAAAAATGATCAACAGAATACCAATTAACAAGAGGCTTTTTTCCATCTTAAATTAGCTTGTACAGAAAATATATGGAAAGCAATTATTACTTCTAAACTTACATTTTGCATAGCATCTTTTGCTAAAATGTTTCTTTGTTTTAAAATGAAGGACAGAAAACATTTTTGCTTCATGCCAAAAAGGTGTAATAGAATTACAATAATATGTGATTCTGATAAATTTAACTATTATTTTATGCTTACATGTGTTTTTTTGGTTACATATACAACAATGTTAAATTGAATAATAACAATATGTATTACATTTGTCACATCTAAGTTTGTTTTGTTTCGTTAGAAGTCCCAATATAATAATTGTTCTCCCACATATACAGTACTGTGAATTCTGAAGAGGTTCATAATAACACTTCTAGCTTGCAACATTGCTGTAATGTCTAAACAAAAATAAACAAACAGCTTACCTGACTGTGACTTTGAATCATACAAACAGGAATACTGCTTTCAGCTGTGCATACTGATAAGGCCACTGGTGTTATTGAGTCATTTGAAAATGTTATTTTTCTTCAAAAGCTACTGCTTTTTTATCAATTAACTATACTATATATATTTAAAATGGCATATATTAAATAGAAAATTAATGCTAGCCAGCATTTCTCTGGGTGGAAGGATAAAACACCCTAAAAAATCCAGGCAACACAAGGAGAACATGATCATTCTACACAAGCACCTAAAACAGCAATCAAAGCCAGACCTCTGAAGCTATAAGGAAGCAGTGCTAGCCACCAGCCCACCAAACCGCACATGTACAGTAAGTGAGTTAAACATTTAATTTCTCATTGAATATTTAACATACTGACACGTTGTCACACCTTAAGGACTTTTTTTAACCATGCTTTCATCATATGATGTGTTATTGATAAGAAGTCTGGGAGGGCATATACTGCTAATATAAGCTTTGACCCCCATACTAATGTACTGTAGGTTTTTCAATTATATTGTATAATATAATTGTATTTATTATAATATAATTATTACTATATGTTACAGGTACTGTATATACAGTACCATAAACTTATCACTATAGTTGTATACTGTACAACATTCAGATAACCAGCTGAATTTTAACAAATCTGTTATTGCCTTAATCAAGTTAACCTTCTTGTTTAGGAAAAAGAGCAAGAGGGCACAACTAGCAGTTATAACAAAAGTATATTTCCAATTAAACATAGATTTTTTTTACATAAAAGTGTAGTCAGTGCCTGGAACAAACTGTAAGAAATGTTGCTGAAGTCAGTAGTATAAGAACCTTAAAAAAATTACCAAACAACCACAGTTGGTTGCAAGGTTTCCTTTAATTTGTGGTTTTGTCAGTACTGTATGTTTAATTCAGATTTCACATCATGTATTTGTCACGATCGTAAGCCCCTCCTCTTAAAGACACTCCAGCTCTTCCTCGTTTGTCTTGATTTTTTGCCCCATCTACAAAAGCCAGACACTCCCACCATTCTGGGCTCAGCTTTGGAAGATGTATGCCCAGAAGCCCGCTTACCAGCAGGGCCAGGAGTGGCCCCACGGCATAGGCTTCGCAACGGCGTCCTGACCATCTGGGTTTGGGGCTTGGAGCACCTGGCCCCTGTTACCCCTTTTTATTTCCCCAACCTTTCACCTGATCCGGATCCCGCTCCGGCTTTTAACTTTAGTCTCGTCAGTCATGGATGGATTACCTGGCTCTGGACCTTTCGCTCACCCTGGCTTCCCCTATGGACTCCCTTTGGACTTGTTTGCCTTGGCCACGCCCCCCGAGCACCAGCGCACCGTCGACACGCTGCCCTGTTAGTCTACCAGCCCCATTCCTAGTCTTCTCTCCCCATGTTTGTTTCACTCCCTTCCAGATTCTGCTGTCTGCATAGGGTCCTGAAAAACGCTTCATGACAATATTGGCTTAAAATCATAGTTTTAAGATAAACAATCCATTAATCTGTGCGGCTAAATGAAACAGATAAAAATATCTTGACAAAGCATGTATTACATTTTTCTTACTCTAGGTAAATGGATGTACATGAAAATTTAATAAAGAAAAAAGTGCCCAACTCTGAAGAAAAGCAATTGTTAAGCTTTTCAATTAATCTGTGCCAAACGAGGAAGTACAAAAAAGGGAGAGCTTTTACATTTCAAAGTATGATTTTAAAAGGCATTTCAGGAAATAAAATAGATTTTTCTTGGTATTTTTGAAAAACAGATCTTAATATTGACTTGATAACTAATTATGTAGAATATGACAAGCTAAAGAACACAGAGCCTGACTCTTCAATTTTCTTTTTTTGTGGAGTGTGAATAATTTTTTGAAAGGCATTTCAGAAAAAAAAGATTTTAAAGAAACATCTTTATATCCACATGATATATAATTATGCAGTATATGACAAGCTACATTAAGCCAGGCTGACAAATGTTTAGCTTTTTGTAGTGCATGCTTTTTTGTCATGCTTAAACTAAATGATTTTGTTGACATATACAGTACAGTACATATACATTTTTAAAGAGAACTAAATGTTATCCCCATTATCAATAAATTCACAATCTCTTAAAAATGTCCAATAAAAAAATCAAATAAATTCAAAGATGAAGACTACACCCCAGTCCATCACAGTGCTCACACACACGTTCCCATGGCAATTTAGTCTTGGAGAGAACACATGCAGACCAATTTAGTACTTTAATTTAGGCTTTAGTACCATTTATGTCAAATGTATGAAAAATTCAAAAGAAAAATGTTCTTTTTTAATCATGAGAAGATATTTCTAAATAAGTTTTAGAAATGTCTCCATCCTCCTTTTTTATGAACAGGGTACCCGATCTTAAAAATAAGAGGACCAGGGAAGGAGACCTTAAATTGAAAATTATTTTTTAATAGGCACTGCGCTAAATCTGATAATGCAACACACGTGTCAAATTACAATGCCAAAATTAAAATAATAGCCGTACAGAATAATGCCAGTGGGCATTTTAATAAAACATACCATCATATACTCATGCACAATTCATTCTCACTCTCACACATAATTAAAATTTACTTTTTTGACCTTTTGACTCAGACATTAAAAGTAACACTGTCTTTTACCAATACACATTTCAGTCCATCCTATTTATGGTAACATGTTCAGCCATAATATTTAAGTTTATTTCTTTGGATTAGCACAGAAACAAATGGATGAGATCCTGGGATTATTAAGCATCTAACTCCCCAATGTGCACGATGGGCCATTTGATCCCCTCTCATTTGTAACCTTTTTTGTGTTTTGGATAGGATTATTGGATCAAGACTGAAATCTTGCCATATGATTGTGCAGTTTAACATGCAAACCTTTAAGCATCATATTGAACATGTAAAAAAAACATTTAAAGGCATTCATATAGAAGGAATCCCTTAAAGAACATGCTGGGCATTTACTCAGGTAAAAGGTTCATTTACTATACAATGCAATCATTAGCATCCACCCAGCGTCTTACAAAAGGTGACTTTACCCCCTTTAAATGATGTCTGGAATTATCTAATGGCTGATGGCCTGGTCATGTGGAGTAGTGAAGTTCACTAGTCTTTAGGGAGAGATTCAATATATGCTCTCAACCCATGAACAGCTGTGATTGATTCCCAGAAAACCAGAGCAGTGCTGCACCTGTCACATTGGTGCTGACCTGGATTTCATAGACTGATGTATTTCGGTCACTGAGGATGCTATAGAGGAAAAAGCAAAGTTTAGAAGGGGAGAATGTAATAAGATTCAGTGACCCTGAGGTTACAAAAATGACATTCCTCCCTTGAAACCAAGGCAATGTACTGTACAATTCTCAGCTGAATTCTGCAGAGTTAGTCTAGTGGCGTGCTGTAGCAGATTGCCTCTGGAGTGATGCTGTGTATTCTCAGAACCCAAAAGCATTATCACATTGTAGCAGAACTGGACTGTCGCATATATAATATTCTGTATTTTTCTGTTTAAAACCAAGTGGTTTTCCAGTCTTATATCTTCTGTATACACAGTATACCCAATACTAAGAGCCTAACTACCATGTCACCTTTAATATACAGTATGTATAAACATTTTATGTTGATTAGCTTGCTTTTTTGATAAATAAACAGATACGTTTAATAATTTGTTACTATAGTCAAGACTATGTTCCATGGCATTTTCTGCTAGACCTATTTTTAAAATAATTTTAATGGTGTTCTAGTTACATAAAGTCAAAAGCACAACATATTCCCCAACCATTTGGAAATACTGTAGGTGCCAGTCACTCATTGCCAGAGCTCAAACCCTCAACCACCACTCTCCCAAAAAACATCCCTTAGTATCATTGCTAAAAACGTTGATTGCAATATTTTCCTATCAACTGCAAACAAATAAAGAAAATAGAACCAATTCAAATGAATATTAGTTTGGAAATAACCTTTTCGTCTATCTTTCATATACATACGTGCATGCTGATGTGTAGAATGATAAACAGCTATTAAGCTATTTCTGGCATGCATGGTAAGGAGCTACCAGAATAACCTCAATAAAAGCTTGGAAAGGCAACAATAAAATATGCAATGAGGCACAGAATGAAGTACTGACAAGGCACAGCTATTAGTTTTAGATCACTCACTGAGGGTGAAAAGTTCAAGCTAGGCTTGCTGCCATTTTCTTACTATCAATACTCCTCCAGACCCCAGCTGACAATGAGAAATACTGCCTGGACAACACTGAATATGTATGATCTCTGCACACCGCATTTGTGATACTGATTGCAGACAAAATCATTTTTTTTCTTAAGCACAGTCTTTAAGGACAGTTCAGAAATTGTTTTTTCTTTTACCAAACGTTCCTCAAACAGTCAATAAGCTCAGTAATGACAGATATTCAACAATGTTGTATTGTTTACACAAGCTTTACACATACTATACAGAAATGAGCTTTTAGTGCAGTGTGTGTACATGTACTGTATGTGCGTAAGAATGGGAAGGGAGGGCTGTAGATTGTACAAGTTAATAAAAAGCAAAACAGTTAAAAAGAATATATGGTTCAAATGAACATATATAGTGTTTGTTTTTAGGAATTTTAATTTAATAATTTAATACCAGTGCAAAATAACATAGTTTAAACAAAAGACATAACTTGCCCTTAAGCACAGAAACATCCCATGAGATCTTATGGTGTAATGTCTGGAAAGCACTGGGGAAAAAAATGAAGAATTATTTTAAGGAAATCAGTAAGTAAATGAAACAATAGAAATAACATATTGCATATGTACAGTAATCCTTCAAGCAATGTATATTGTATCTGAAATCTGGATGATATACAGTGCCTTGCGAAAGTATTCGGCCCCCTTGAACTTTTCAACCTTTTGCCACATTTCAGGCTTCAAACATAAAGATATAAATTTTTTATTTTATGTGAAGAATCACCAACAAGTGGGACACAATTGTGAAGTGGAACGAAATCTATTGGATTTTTGAAACTTTTTTAACTAATAAAAAAATGAAAAGTGGGGCGTGCAAAATTATTCGGCCCCCTTGCGTTAATACTTTGTAGAGCCACCTTTTGCTGCGATTACAGCTGCAAGTCGCTTGGGGTATGTCTCTATCAGTTTTGCACATCGAGAGACTGAAATTCTTGCCCATTCTTCCTTGCAAAACAGCTCGAGCTCAGTGAGGTTGGATGGAGAGCGTTTGTGAACAGCAGTTTTCAGCTCTTTCCACAGATTCTCGATTGGATTCAGGTCTGGACTTTGACTTGGCCATTCAAACACCTGGATACGTTTATTTGTGAACCATTCCTTTGTAGATTTTGCTGTATGTTTGGGATCATTGTCTTGTTGGAAGATAAATCTCCGTCCCAGTTTCAGGTCTTTTGCAGACTCCAACAGGTTTTCATCCAGAATGGTCCTGTATTTGGCTGCATCCATCTTCCCCTCAATTTTAACCATCTTCCCTGTCCCTGCTGAAGAAAAGCAGGCCCAAACCATGATGCTGCCACCACCATGTTTGACAGTGGGGATGGTGTGTTGAGGGTGATGCGCTGTGTTGCTTTTACGCCAAACATATCGTTTTGCATTGTGGCCAAAAAGTTCGATTTTGGTTTCATCTGACCAGAGCACCTTCTTCCACATGTTTGGGGTGTCTCCCAGGTGGCTTGTGGCAAACTTTAGACGAGACTTTTTATGGATATCTTTGAGAAATGGCTTTCTTCTTGCCACTCTTCCATAAAGGCCAGATTTGTGCAGTGTAAGACTGATTGTTGTCCTATGGACAGACTCTCCCACCTCAGCTGTAGTTCTCTGCAGTTCATCCAGAGTGATCATGGGCCTCTTGGCTGCATCTCTGATCAGTCTTCTCCTTGTCTGAGCTGAAAGTTTAGAGGGACGGCCAGGTCTTGGTAGATTTGCAGTGGTCTGATACTCCTTCCATTTCAAGATGATCGCTTGCACAGTGCTCCTTGGGATGTTTGAAGCTTGGGAAATCTTTTTGTATCCAAATCTGGCTTTAAACTTCTCCACAACAGTATTACGGACCTGCCTGGTGTGTTCCTTGGTCTTCATGATGCTCTCTGCGCTTTCAACAGAACCTTGAGACTATCACAGAGCAGGTGCATTTATACAGAGACTTGATTACACACAGGTGGATTCTATTTATCACCATCAGTCATTTAGGACAACATTGGATCATTCAGAGATCCTCGCTGAACTTCTGGAGTGAGTTTGCTGCACTGAAAGTAAAGGGGCCGAATAATTTTGCACGCCCCACTTTTCATTTTTTTATTAGTTAAAAAAGTTTCAAAAATCCAATAGATTTCGTTCCACTTCACAATTGTGTCCCACTTGTTGGTGATTCTTCACATAAAATAAAAAAATTATATCTTTATGTTTGAAGCCTGAAATGTGGCAAAAGGTTAAAAAGTTCAAGGGGGCCGAATACTTTCGCAAGGCACTGTATATAGCATAGAATCTTTCATCTTTAGTTCGGCCAAGGACCACAATCTTTCAGATACACTTAAAATACTGTATTATACTTGCTTTTCTCATAAATTTTACATGCTTCTTCTGTCCTCTTTTGGTACAAATGCTTAAGCTAAGATGAAAGAAGAGGACCTTCTAAAGGTACATACTGTATTACTTCACTTCTGAAGGTAATTACCAACTTAAGGGCGCTGATGGAGGATGATCATAGTTGATCAAGCTTGTGATGCATACTTCCGAGAGACATACTGCCACTTGATTTGCAAAATCCTCCACAACTAACATCAAATAATAAGACTCCAGTCCTCATAAATATCTCCTCTATGTTGTCCATGTTTTATCCTAATAACGTAGACATAAGTAAACAAAATCAACAGTTCAGTTTCAGTTTTATCATTGCAATTCTCAAATGCCCATCTGATAGCCAAAGCTTTCAGATCTCATGTGACGCTGGATATGTTTGTTAAAATCAGCCTTCTGTGAATGAAAACTCCCAAGGTAAGAGAAGTGTTCTACATTCTCCAGGCTCTCTTTGTGACTAGATAGTGTCCTGTTTTCTCCATCATCCTCTCAATTTGTTGAGAACTATTTGGATGTATTTCTGTCAAGGTACATACTACAGCATAATCAGTGTTCTGGAATATAATTCCAGAAATTGGAGGATTTGTGGACTGGAGGCATTGAAGATGAAATATTTTGCCATCGATATGGCACATCAAAATTGATTACAAACTCCAGCAAGGAGTTTGTAATAAAATGGAGCATAGCACTCAGAAATATTGAATACAGTGTGGGGGCAATGACATGCCCTTGTTTTATTCCTGACTTCAAAGGCCTTTTTTGCACACAGACAGAGGCCACTGAACTAGTTGTGTGGCACATTAAGGTAATGTTGGGCACCTAATCTAATTTAGGTTTGCCATACAAAATATTTGAATACTTGTGCAATCATGTCTTTTCCATTTTTCTTTCTTTTGAAATATGGATTTACTTCTTTCTTTGTGTTTGAATATGTGGAGTATGTATATAATTGCTAGGTCAAATAATAATAAATGAATAATCATTAATTGCTTGATGAAAGTGTCATGACTGCATGCTTTAAAGCAACAAAATGTGAAAACAGTGTAAGGGTCTAAATACATTTACAAGGCATTGTACATTCACAAATGTCCTGGATGTTTGAAATGATTACTATTGGAAATAAATCAGTTTCATTACAAAACCTGAAAATATCTTCTTGGTTACTTGTGTAATTGTATTATACCCAATATAGCAAAATGGTTTGCAAACGTGCAAATGTGAAAGTGATCCTAGTAATGCTTGTGAGTTTCTGCACCTACTGTATAACCGTTGGGACAAAAACCTTGGAAAAATCTGCACTAATCAAACATGAACTAAAATGTGTCAAATTTCACAAGCTAGACCCTAAAAAGAGCATAAGGATGTTGTCAGCAGAAACAAAATTGTCCAAGGTCATGAGATGCTATGGTCAACAATCTGCAGTAGATATATATCCACGTGGGTTTAACTGATGAAACAGCAAGGGCATTCACCCTTGCTCAAGATTGGTATGTTGATTTGAGTCAACTCCAGGATCAACATAATCTTGCATATATACTTTAATTTCACTATGGCCAAAAAACAAGAATGGTACCAGAGTCTACCATACACATACAGTAGATAGATAGATGATAGATACTTTATTGAACCCGTGAGGGAAATTGCAGTGCAACAGCAGCTTTACACAGACAACACAGCCACGTGTAACGAATGATACAATAATAATAATATACAATACATACAATCCAATCAGTACAGTGAGGGGTGCACTAAAAGAGTTACTCACAGTCCAGACACACAAAGAACAAACTAGAACAGAACAGTACTCAGAAAAATCTTATCACACATATGAATATATATATAGATGCAAATATAGATATAGATATAAATATAAATGTATTGCATGGGTCCCTGGCATATATCGCACAAAAAAAAGTTGTAAACGGGAAAAGAAAGAGAACAGATGTAGCAGTAGATGTGTAGATGCGTTCAGTCCAGAAACAGGTCACTGTCAATGTTGCCTCTGCCCAGACGCAAGGTGGATGCGTTGTACAGTCTTATGGCAGAAGGCAAGAATGACCTCCTGTAGCGCTCCCTGTCGCACCGTGGTTGAATCAGTCTATTGCTGAACGTGCTCTTCATTTCTACAAGCCTGTCATAGAGGGGATGGGAGATGTTGTCCATGATGGCCTCTAGTTTGGACACCATTCTCCTCTCAGCCACTACCTCCAAGGGGTTGAGGTCAGACCCAATGACAGAGCTTGCTCTCCTGATGAGCTTGTTCACACATGATGGTTTGGTGCTGAATATCCAGCACAGAACAATGTGTCATGCTTAGGCATGACCACATTCCAACAGAAACTGGCAAACTGCTTTTTTTGGTGACAAGCTACGGTTTAATCTGTTCTGGCCTGGTGGTAGTCAAAGAATTTACCGCAAATGCAGAGAAAATACCAAAAATGTTGTGTTGCGGAGATTGACTGGTTCACTTGTTATGGGAATGCAATACTGTATGGATCAAGATCACAGTGTTTAATTGATGGTTCTTGAATGAGCAATGTTATTGCTCAACATGTTGCACCTTAATTAGCACATTTTCATTTGTACATAATAACAAATGGCTGCATATTGCACCAATTTTTCAGACCTTCCTGTCATGGCACAACATGCATACAGTATCATTGAACTTGACCAGGTATGCTAACACTTTTTGCTGAATGGAATATTATTTCCTTAAGAAAAATAAAAGCTCTTGGATACCACACGGAGTATGTGCATTGATGCGCATAAAATGACGGACACACAAGATATTGAACTTCTTCTTTGCAAAAATATGTTATATCCTTTAATTTGGAAATAAGTTCAAACATTATTGCCTGATAATTACCCCACCATTATGAGCACTCAATTAGTTTTTATAAGATATATGTTTTGTCCTTGTAAAAAAGTACTGCACTACAAAGTAAAATCCTTAAAGTACTGCAGTTGTGTGTGGTTGTCAGAAAAAAAATCAGTAGATTATTAAATGTTTATTAACCCAACAATTTCATGAAATACAATGTTTACATTGTTGAGACAGGATGTTGTTACCACATTGCACACTAACACACTAAAAACTCTCTACGATGACTTTACAGTGATGACATGGATTTCCAAAATCAAGCACTCAAAATGCACTCTTTTTTCATCAACAGAGGATACCCCCTTGCAAAGGAGCTCACTGTATCACCTGCAAGTACATATCTAACACCACACTCATTCAAGGCCCCTCAGGACAATTCCGGATTACTCAGATGACATCTTGTCCCTCCAGCAACCTTATTTACTGTACCTCTTGCAGGAAATACCAAGCCATCTACATTGGGTTGTGACAGAGCAGTCTGTCACTGTGGCAAATGGAACATGGTAGGAGAGGGGTGGCAGAAGTTAACAGAGCTTATGTTTTTCTAAAATACAAGAGTGCGTCAGCTATCACCAATCTACCCTGTTTGTTTCTCAGCCTGCGAGTGCACACCCAGGTTGTGGAAAGGAGGGGAAACTAAAGGTAGAGAACACTATGTTTAGAGAAATGGCACTAAAGAAACAAAGCATAGTGTAGAATGCCACTACCTTACCTCTTAACAGCACTGCATGAGAGGAGAAGCCAGTGCCTATTTGTTTGGAGGGGTCCTCAGAAAGGTCAAAAGGTTGCAAACAGATAGGAGACTGGTTATATGCCTGAAACTTATCTAGTGGAACATACCATTGCTGGAATGCTGAGAGGGGAGGTTATCAGAGCCTAATGTTGTTGCTAAAAATGGCAACCAGGTATAGAAGATCTAATGAATGTCTGTCCTGTGTATTGTAGCGTATTGCAGGTTCTTTTTCAGAACTAAAGAACAGTGGAGACGCGATTAACCAAGCACTGGCTTTATTTTACAACCACACCAAAACCAAACACAGGATCTACACACACATGAGGAGACTGACGAACACGTACACACATTTAGGGTGGTAATTACCTAACAACACACTCTACTTTTACAGGACTACACAGGGCACTAGAATTACTAGGACATTATTTACACAGGCAGGGTCAGCCGCTGGTCATCGTGCTGACCCTCAGACTCTTCCCGGCTACCACTCCCAGCATGCCCAGCGGTACTACGAGCGCCTAGGGGCGCTTCCTCCTCACCACCAGGCGAGGGCGTTACACTGCCCCCACCTGAAGCGTCTGGCGTCTCGCCGACGTCGAACACCCCCCTCAGGCTGTACTCGTATTCGGCCAACTGCTGCGGAACCCTGCGTGAGCGGCCGCTGCGCCGCGGTGACGGCTGGCGATCCACGGACGCCCCACTATCGGCCGGCTCCGGCCCCGGCTGCTCCTCTGGAGCCTCCCCACACGGCTCCTCCTCCCGGGCCCGGTAGGGGGCCAGGCGGTCTCGGTGCAGGACCACCACTCTCCCCCGTGTTCGCAACCGGACACGGTAGCAGACCTCGCCCACCACCCCGAGTACCTCAGCGGGCCCCTCCCACGACGGCGCCAGCTTAGGACTGAGGCCTTTGCGGCGCCGCGGGTTGTACACCCAAACCGAGTCCCCGGGCTGGAAGGCAGGCCCCCTGCAGCGCAGGTCGTAGTACCGCTTCTGCCGGACCCCCGCCTGTGTCAGGTGGGTCCGTGCAAAGCTGTGCACCCGCTGCATCCGCTGCCGCAGGTCCCACTCGTAGTCCGGTCCAGCCGGCGGTGCCGACCCGTCTCCGGGCGGCGGGCCGAAGACCAGGTCCACCGGTGTTCGCATTTCCCGGCCCAGCATGAGCGAGGCCGGGGTGCACCCGGTGGATTCCTGGACCGCGGTCCTGTACGCCCAGAGCGCAAGGGGGAGGTGGCGGTCCCAGTCCCGTTGGTGCCGGGACACCAGGGTGGCCAGCTGGGTGGCGAGCGTCCGATTAAACCGCTCTACCAACCCGTCGCTCTGGGGATGCAGCGGGGTGGTCCGCGTCTTAGTAATCCCCAGGCGCTGGCACACCCTGGCGAAGACCTGGGACTCGAAGTTACGCCCCTGGTCACTGTGTAACTCCTCCGGCACCCCCAGCCTGGCAAACATCCCCTCCAGCAGTGCATCGGCCACCGTGGGGGCACTCTGGTCCGGGAGGGCGTAGGCCTCCGGCCACTTCGTAAAGTAATCCATAGCCACCAAGACGTAGCGGTTCCCGGCCTCGGTGCGCGGAAACGGGCCCAAAACGTCCACTCCCACCCGCTCCATAGGAGCCCCCACCTGGTGTTGTTGGAGGGGGGCCCGAGAGCGCTCGGGGGGACCCTTCTGCGCCACGCACACCGCACACGTTCGGCAGTACCGATCCACGTCCCGGTGGCAAAGACCCCAATAAAAATGGCCTCGGAGACGCTGCAGGGTTTTTTTACCGCCGAAGTGCCCCACACCCGGTTGGCCGTGCACCGCTCGGAGCACCGCCCCGCGGAGCGACCGAGGCACCACTAGCTGCCACCGTACCTCGCCACTGGAGGGTACCCGCCACCCCCGGCGCAGCACCCCGTCCTTTACCTCCAAGGCCTCCCACAGGGCGCAGAGGGCCTTGACGGACTTCGGGTGCGGGGCGAGCTCCTCTCGTGTAGGCCGCACTCCTGCTGCCCTCCAGCGGAGCACCGGGCCCACGTCAGGATCAGCTGCCTGACGCTGCGCCAGGTCTGGCAGGCCCACCCCCAGCGGCCCCTCCCGGGCCGTGGCCGCGGCGCTCACCCCCGCCACGGTGCGGACAGCCTCCTCACGCTGCTCCCGCCGGGCGCAGTGATGGCAGTCCGCGGCCTCGCAGGGGCGTCGCGAGAGAGCGTCGGCATTGAGATGGCGAGACCCCGCACGGTGCACGACAGTGAAGTCGTACTCCTGCAGGATCTCTATCCATCGCGCCATCTGTCCCTCTGGCTCCTTAAAGTGGAGCAGCCAGGTGAGGGACGCATGGTCGGTCCTCAACCGGAACCGGGTCCCGAACAGGTACGGCCTGAAATGGTGGACCGCCGCCATCACCGCCAGCAGCTCGCGACGGGTCACGCAGTAGTTCCGCTCAGGCCTAGTCAGAGCCCGACTGTAGTAAGCCACTACGCGCTCCCCATCCGGCCCCTCCTGCGCCAACACCGCCCCCACCCCCGAGTCACTCGCGTCGGTGTCGAGAATATACGGCAACCGCGGGTCGGGGTAGGCCAGCACGGGGGCCCCCACCAGAGCTTCGCGCAACCGGCCAAAGGCAGTCTCACAGCCCGAGTCCCAGTCAAAACGGCGGCCCTTGTCGGTGAGGCGGTGCAGCGGGGCGGCGATGCTGGCAAAGTCCCGGACGAACCTCCGATAGTACGAGGCCAACCCCAGAAAGCTGCGGAGCTCCGCGACGGTGCGTGGAGTCGGCCAGCCCCTCACTGCAGCGACCTTACCTGGGTCCGTAGCCACCCCTCGCGGTCCAACAACATGTCCCAGGAAGGTCACCTCCCGCCGCAGGAGCTCGCACTTGCGGGGGTTGAGCCTCAGGCCAGCACGGCGGATGCAGGCCAGCACCGCCTGGAGGTTCGTCAAGGCCTGGTCGAAACTCCGTGCATGAACCAGCAGATCGTCCAGATATAACACGCACTGGTTCCGCGGGACCGATGCCAGCACCCTCTCCATCAGCCTCTCGAACGTCGCCGGGGCATTGCACAGGCCAAAAGGCATGACAGTAAACTGCCAGAGGCCCTGGCCGATGGAAAAGGCCGTCTTCGGGCGAGCATCGGGAGCAAGCGGTACCTGCCAGTAGCCGCAGCGGAGGTCCAGGGAGCTGAACCAGGTCGACCCGGTGATGTAGTCCAGGGCGTCATCTATCCTCGGCAGGGGGTAGGAATCTTTCCGGGTGACCTCGTTCAGCTTGCGGTAGTTGACGCAGAACCTCCACGAGCCGTCTTTTTTTTTAACCAGTACGGCTGGCGCCGACCACGGGCTCGCGGAGGGCTCAATCACCCCCGCTGCGGCCATCTCCCGGATCTTTTCCTCGGCGGCGGTCCGCTTGGCGTGGACCATGCGTCCTGGTGGGATGCGGATGGGCCGAGCGTCGCCGGTGTTGATCTCGTGTTGGACCAGGGCAGTGCGGGTGCAGTCCTCATCCCTCGCCGCAAAGAGGTCTTCGTTCTGGGCGAGTAGCTCCCGGAGCCGCTGCCGCTGGTCCTGATCAAGGCCCTCGCAGCTCCGCTGGAAGAGGTCCTCAACGGCACGCTTCGCTTCCACGCAACGCTCGGCCCCCGCCGCCGCCTTGTCTGGCCCCCCGGCCGACTCAGGGGCAGGATCCGGCACGCTCGCTCCCCGGCTCGCAGGCCTGGTCTGCCCCGGCGACTGACGCCGCCGCCGCCGCCTCTTGTTCCCCCGGCTCTGGCAAGCCCGCGTCCCTCGGCCTTCGCCGGACCTGCCCTCCACCAGGTGCAGTCGCTCCCCCTGCCACACCAACTCCTGCCGGTCCAAGTCCAACCTGGCCCCCACTCGCTGCAGTAGGTCCAGCCCCAGAATGCAGTCCTCCTGGATGGGTGCAAGGTAGCAGGGGTGGCGCACCGTCGCTGCACCCAGACGGAAGGCAAGCACCCGTTTCCCCCGGACTGCAGCGAGCTGTCCCGTCACGGTCCTCAGCCGCAGGCTGGAGGCCTCCCATCCTGGGGGGTTGGTGCCCTCGGTGTCGGGGAGAACGCCCGGCCGAAGTAGGGTCACTGATGAACCGGTGTCGAGTAGGGCCAGGCAGGGTTGGTCCTCAATCCGGCAGTGGAGGTACAGGCCCCGGCTACAGCCGACTCGCCCCACGGTGGCGTGAGGGGCGCCGGTTTTTACAGCGCTCTCCGGAGCGGGGGTTGAGGTGTTCACGGGCGGCCTTCCCCGCGCTGAGCCGCCCCGTTCCCGTTTCCCGACGCCGATCGAGCGAGGTTCGGGTGCCCGGCAGAACCGGGCTCGGTGTCCTCTTTTCCCGCAGCGGTCGCAAATCAGCGTGCGGGGCTGTTCCGCGGCGGTCGCTGCACGGGCTGGCTCCTCTTCCCCCTCGCTGGATTCCTCCGTCGCCGCCTCGGTCAGCCGGCAGGGCGCACTGCATCTGCTGGCGCTGCCAGTCACCCCGAACACTACCTCAGCCCGTGTAGCAAGGGCCAAGGCCTGCTCCAGCGATGTTGGCGCGGCCAGCTGCACGTAGCGCCGCAGCTCCTCGGGTGAGAGGGCCTTGAGAAAGGCCTGGAGAGCCATCTCCAGCTGCGCCTCCCGGGGGAAAGTTGGGTATCCTCTGCGGGCGAGGAACATGACATCCGCGGCGACCGGGCCCAGTCGCTCTCCTGGTCGGCGCCGCCGCAGGGCCAGCCTCTCCCGCATCAAGTCCGGCGCCTCCTCTACACCGAAGCGCAGCTGGAGGGCTGCTGCCAGCGCCGTGTAGTCGCCTCTGTCCTCCTCCGGGACATCCAGGAGCACCTGGCAGGCCGCTCCTTCCAGCGCCGCCGCCAGGTGGCCGGCCATCTCTGCCCGGCTCCAGCCATTCGTCCGGGCCGCGAGCTGGAACTGCACCTCATAGGTCTCCCAAGGCGCCTCACCATCGTAGCGACCTGGTCGCACCCGCGCCGATGGGTGTGGGAATCGCTGATCGGCTCCGGCAGGGAGGGCATCCTCTCTCCGGGGCGGCCGCCCCAATTCTACTGGCGGGACCACTACTGGGTAGCCCTGGTAAGGGCTGTGGCCACCTGTCGCACCCAGGAGTTGCTCAGGCTCCCTATGTGCGCCGCCGATGGGTTCTGCGTCTTCCAGCGTCAGCCGGCGCTTTATGGAATCGGGTAGTGTCTGCCACGAGTTGTTCATTCTGCCCGCTTCTGACACCAATGTAGCGTATTGCAGGTTCTTTTTCAGAACTAAAGAACAGTGGAGACGCGATTAACCAAGCACTGGCTTTATTTTACAACCACACCAAAACCAAACACAGGATCTACACACACATGAGGAGACTGACGAACACGTACACACATTTAGGGTGGTAATTACCTAACAACACACTCTACTTTTACAGGACTACACAGGGCACTAGAATTACTAGGACATTATTTACACAGGCAGGGTCAGCCGCTGGTCATCGTGCTGACCCTCAGACTCTTCCCGGCTACCACTCCCAGCATGCCCAGCGGTACTACGAGCGCCTAGGGGCGCTTCCTCCTCACCACCAGGCGAGGGCGTTACAGTATTATTAAGGGTTTCATGTATTTGTATGTATAAGTAGTCTGGACTACTGTGCTATGTGTTGTTTGTCTTGTGAATTTTATGTTTTACACCTATTGAATCCATAATGGTACAACCCAAATCCTATTTTAAGGGTGTTGTGAGCACTGGGGTTTGTTGGGAGTCAAGAGTTGGTTGTGGTAGGTTAGGAGTTTAGAAATAAAAGCAAGGTGTGAGTGGATATTATAAAAAGATTGTTCATTCTTTTTATACTTGATGAAGAGACCTAGTGAGTGTTTGTGTGGCCAGCTGTGTTAACTTCAGTAAAACTGGCCTTCTGGTTTGTTTGTGTGCTGACTTGCCAACACATTTTTTTTTTCCCTCTGTGAACAAAACGTCCTACGACCAACACTACCCACACAGGAGGTGTTAGTGTGACATTGGGAAACAAGAAGGAGTTTCGGAGACCACTTCAGAGAACACGTTAGGGCTGTGAAGATGAAAGATTTCTCCAAGCCCATAGTTTCTCATTTCATTTCTGACGGCCATGATCACATTGATCTCTCTGTCTGCGTTCTCAAAAAAGGGTTTCTTAACTCCTACAGCAGAAAGACATCAGAAATTAAAATTATTCTGAAACTTGGTTCAGACCTCCCCCCTTCTCTCAACGACAGACTTGTTTTCTTCTTATTCTCTCTATTCAGTTGTAGGTTTCGTTTCACACCTCTCCTCACCTCTTTAGACCTCGTACCACCTGAGTGGCTGCTCTGCCTCTCCCCTGCTCCCGCCTTCTCTCTCCTGGCTTTTGTTCTCCTATGCTATATAATCTTTGCTGTCTGCCCTGTCTTTTTCACACTCGAAGAAGGCTCCACAGCCGAAACATTGTTTCATTTCTTCTCTTTTCAGCATGGAATAAACCTCTTACTTGTTCCTATGTATTTTATACTGTATATTTATACTGTATCACTTATAAAATATGTTAAATTTTCAATAAATATAATTGAAACCACTGTTTTAGTATTGTTTAACACAACACAAGTACCACCTTGAGATCTGGTGAAAGCGGGCTAGTGAAAAAGGGCTGAAAGCGGTATACTGGACAGGACTTACTGTATGTGCTTTCTGCTGACGTGAGTTTTGACACACATTCAAGATGGCTGCATTTTTATATTATCCACTTCCTTTTCATCATCTAGGTTTCCCTTTATTAGATCTGATATACAGCACTGCTCTTCGTTCTTTGCTGCTCTATTGCTTTTGTAATACCAAAAAACAGTTCTCTAATTTAAATAATCTCCAGAGTAATATTATTTTCTCCTTTGCTGAGATCCTGTAAGTTATTATCATGCAGCAAATGCCCTGAAATAATTATATTAATTCACAGAAAGGAAGGTTGTTTTACTTTACCACATTTAATTACTGTCCAGCAGAGGCCTGCAATGGTGTGCTCTGACCTGAAGTGTCTTGTTTTAATGGATATTATCATGTTACTTTTTCATAATACGTGTTTTGCATTATTAAACTGTGTGACTCATGAAGACCCTTAAGCTTTTCAGAATGATACAGGATTAAATTAATCTCTGTGTAAGTGGTCTGAATACGAAATGTAATGATTTGCAAGTGACTACTGTTAAAACTCCAAATTATTTTGGGAATGTGCCTAACAGTTCACATTAAAACTTCTCATTATTGAAGACTTGAACACTAGGCTTCCGTTGTGAAGTCTAAAATAAGAAAATATAGTTAACTCTTTAAATGTTTTGAAATGAAAAGCCTCTAAAATGTTGAAAATTGTGTTTACATTAATGTTGATATTTAGATAGAAACATGTTCTGAGAACCAGTGAGCACTGAGGTTAGTAAACATTTAAATTAATGATTCATGTTTGGTTACTGTTTATATTGCCCAAAAATATCAATATAGATTTATAATGAACACATTCTAAAAAAAAACATACTTTAGATTAGGGCCTCTAAATACTTTATTTTGTTTCTCCTGATGTCTATGAACATATCTTGTAATTTGCACTGTACTGTATCGGTGATTTGCCAAAGTCATTTTTTTTAATTCAGCAAATAAGTGGCAAAAGAACTGAATACTGATTATATTATTTGACAAGTCAGGTCCTTCTTTAGTATAGTATTTCAACCAATCGTTTACTTTCTGATTTCTATTGTAAAACTAAAAAAGCCTTAGTCTGTGTATTGTAGAACTGCGATGGGTGGGCACCTCCAATGAATATCATATTTCTGCTGCCAACAGATGGCACTCTTCACCCTGGACGAGAATTTCAAAAATCAGTGCCCTAATATGAAGTGCCACCTTTATTATGAGATGTTAAACCCTCATCCTGACTACTTGTTCATTAAAGATCCCAGGCTATTTTTTAAAAGAGTAGGACTGTTAACCTTGGTGTAATGGCTGAATTCAACCCTCTCCTGCAATCTGCCGTTTTTAATGTCTCCACTCACTTCAGTTGATGAGGTGAATTCTCCCCTCCTATGAGGGCCACCTTAATGACCTCACCAGGAATGGTTTTGTCACTGATTTACTCTTTAATATTTTATATAATTAACTTGAGCAAATGATTGCTACTGCCTTTGATTATCAGAATCTTATTCCATGTTTACTACCTCATAGCATTATTTAGTAGTAGTTGGAAGGCCAAAAGGGAATAGGATGCAATCAAGCATAAAGGAACTGCATTAGAAGGTTTTAGGGTTTCCCTAGATAGATACTTTATTGTCCACTACTGTGGATATTTGTCTTCGGCTTCTACCATAAAAGTACAAAATACACAGGCAAAACATATAAGTCACATAAAATCACATGAAGTACATGAAATCACAACAACGGTATGTGATACCTAAATAAATGAATGAATAAATAGGTAGTGGGGGACTATATTTACATACTGTACATTCATTGACCCATTTTATTTCAGAGGGTACAAAAGACTTCTTATAAATGTCTTGATTTGAATTTGGTACCCTATACTGTCTTCCTGATGGGAGCATTATGAATTGAGAATGGTGTGGGTGCGTGGAGTCAGCTGTAATATTCCTTGCCATTCTGAGAACTAATATGACATAAAATCACTGGACTGGGGCTGCTGTTTCCCAATTATTTTTCCATCCAGTTTTTGGAGGAGGAAAGTCAATAAATTATATTGAAAATATTACTACATGGATAATCTGTATTAAAAACATTCAGACAACAATACAAGATCTGAACAAAAAAGAGTAATTTTGCTGGACTGAATGAATTTCATCTCTATGCACACAGCATTTCTTAGTACATACTCTAAAAAGCACTTTAAAAACCACAGCCATGAAATTAAAGAAACGTGTAAAGCAGTTATTAAAATCGAAAGAGAAGACATTCATTATTTGTGCTAAAACAGTTGGTGAAATAGCTCCCTTGTTCTCTGCATCATGAGTCTTATGTTTCCTGAGTCCTTGTGGGGATGGGATATGCAGTAAAAGTTTGAATTTTGTCTCACTCAATAAATTTGACCTACAACGATCAATTGAAGGGCTAATCAAAAATGAAGAAAAGAGCAGTGCTACCTGTAGATGCGTAGGAATCAATAATAAAAAGAAAATTAATTTTTTGTACATTTTGGTAACTATTTGAACACAAAAGTAACTAACATGCCAGGGGAGATTATGTTTCTCAATTACCAAAGAACAATTAGGGAATCCTTCATAGTTTCTAAATAAAATAGTAAAACATTGCAAGGTTGCCTATTTTAATATTTCCACAATCCAGCATGTCCTGTAAATTAGAAAACTACAAACAATTAATAAAAATGCAATAATTACGTCAATACAAATAGAAAATATTGGTATTTACTCACCCTTAGTCCTTGGTGGTGTCCACGTCTTCCTTAAATTTTTTGTTACTTCCCTCTGTTATTATGTCATTTTTAACATGAAAAATATTTCTGAGCCAGATTATAAGATCACTATTGAACTCAAAAAGAGCAGTAGGCCTAAAAGAGAGATCTGTAGTACTACATTCATTACCTACTGTAGCCGTTTCTTTCTTTTTACTCTGAAGTTTCTGTGGATGAACAGTTCTGAATTCATCACCTTTGATTTCCATGGCTTTCAGATATAAAATCAGCATTAATGTAAAACATGAATAAAAACTTTTAGGGAATCTAAACATAATAATATGTAGGGTCTACTTAAAACTGTTATACAGTATGTTCTGATAAATCTAAAAGGTCAGATAACTTAATCTTTCCAAATCCCTGGTCACTATCTCTACTGCCTAGTTACTACTACAATATATTTCTGTAATTTTGCATGAAATACAAATGACTGACTTTGTTTCCTTTCCTGATCTTTTTTCTTCACTTTTCTAATGGAATGAAATAACATTTAAATTTTTCATAACAGTGGGAACTACACTTGTCTTGAGTGCCTGTTAAAAACGCATGGTTAATGGTACTGTACATGCCAACCGTACTGTCTATGGTTTAGAATATTTTAAAAGCTTTGCATAACTGGTTGGTGAGATGCTTAGTAATGAGCTTTTCTGTCATTAAAAACTTTGTTATCAAGGGGTAGGAATAAGAAAAATTATGTAGAATCACATAATTTGTAAAATGATTTAAATTTATAAACAATCTTATGGCCTGCAAGCTGTTCATCCAGTAAACTTACACAGTAGTTGTCTGGAAAGCAGGATAAGTGATTTGAGTCTGGGTTTTGTTATAAGCTGACAGTGAGCATTGTTTCCCCAAGAGGCAGCATACATTGAGGGCTACTGGAGCTGAAGTTGGTAAGACTTTTCCTGCCAAGCCATACAGCAGCTAGCCCTGAGGATTGTACTATGGAGCTTTAATTGCATCAAATCACACGATTGTAATAAGAGGGCACAGAGGTGTATAGTATGTGCAGGATTGTAGGAAGAATCAACCCAAGTGAATGAGTATAAAATTAAAAAAATGCAATGTAATTAAAAGAAGCTACAATTCATACTTATGAAACTTTGTTGAGGATTTTTTTCTGTTATAAAATATGAATTACAGTGCTTTCCATCATGGAAAAAAGGAAAAAGTGGCCTTTTTCCTCTGAAATCGCAATTTGTTTTCTTTGTTTCATACACTATTGAAGCCTGTGAGAAAACTACCAAAAAGACAAAGCAACACTCCAGAAAAGATAAATGTTTTTGCAATTTGTTCCACATTCTTTATAGGGGGTCATATAATTGTTACCAAATACCAAAAAAGAACACCTTCAGGTATTACAACGAAATCCAGTATCTACAGTATGTTTATATACCAATAAAAAAATGAATGCACATCTTCAGATAAAGCTTAAATAAACAAACAGAAAAATATGCTTTGAGAGTCAATCCTCACACATTTCCATTTAGAAATATATTGGAATGCTGAGATGATTGTCAAGAGGATTGTTATCAACAGTCATAGTACTGTATGCATTTAATTAAAAAAATGTCAGTCTAGGCATTCACGCACTGTTGCTTCCCAAAATGTTACAAAATTCTTTCTGACAGCTAAACCACTATAATATTCATAAGACCTCCTGACAGCATTGAAAACACACAACATAGCCGTCTGTCTTCCAGAATAATTGCTACACATCTCCTTTTTAAGAATTTCCCTTGGTCTCGGAAATGAAACTGCTTCATATTTTTTTTAACCTCATGTTAAGTGCTAATGTTACACTGGTAACATCTTTTTAATGCATTACGTGAAGCAAAGGTCGAATCGTTTGTAAAAATTTGTGAAGGTCATATGGGGTGATCTGCAAATGTATAGTTCATTATTATTAATCAGTTAAAATCATACCAAACCTTTTTTAATTACCTACCTGTGACCTTACTCATTACTGGATTACTGGAATTTTAGCAATGTGATATACAGCTAACATTAGGCTTTGAAGAGAATTATTAGTATAATGGGGGGGAAAAAAGATAAGAGATTTACCCCCACCCCTATAAAGTTATTAATTTTCATTTTAGGAAAGAAAAGAAGTTAGGTGTCAAACAGACACCTTTAAAATACAGGAACTGAAGTGTTAGTATCTGATTTTATCAGGAAATACATTTATTTGTCATCTGATTGGTAGTGAAAACCAATACCAAGATGGCAAATAAAGTGATCAAAAGACATCATCTTGGCATAAAACCCTGTGGAGCATCAAGTGAAACACGTCAGGTTTAAAACAGATGAGTTTTACCATTTGGCTTCTGGCCCTATCAGAGCCTAAATAATGAAGGGGATCCACAGTGATCCCTAGATAACTTTCAATAATATTCTGTAGGATGCCATGATTAAGAAAATACGCACCCGTATCCAGACGGAGAAGGATATTAAGTGACCCAGAAAATGTCAGCAACTTGTCAACTACTGTACCTTAACAAGATCTGTTGCTCTGCTGTGTATCTGCCTTAACCCTGTCTAAACTGAAAAGAGTCAAAGAGGTGAATGAATGGAAGAAGAGATTGTAATTGCACTGACACTGCCTATTCCAGCTGGAGAATATCACCTGGTGTATTAAAAACAGCACTATTGTTAGAGAACCCCATGTCCAATATTTGTAGATTTGGAAACATCAACACCACAAAAACTCATTAAATTATATTTGCGCGTAATGTTTTTTTTTGTGTGCATCATTGAAATCAGTAGCAAAATTACAAGAAAAGTGTAGTAAAAGGGAAAAAAACGTCTGATTTACTGTGATCTCACACCTTATCCTCAGAGATGTACTGTAGTATAGCTTAGGAGAGTCCCCAGAAAGGCCTGGAAACATTTGAATGGTCTGTAAATTCCAGACTCGGTTTCGACCTGATCAGTGATGATGCGTTGTACATTGCTTTACACTACTTGCTGTATTTGTATAAAGACGCTATTGTGAAAAAGAAAAGAAAAAGCCGCGCCTTCCTGGTAAGATTACGAAAAAAACAAACTACAGCAGTCGTATAGTACTACTGTATAAGAAGCCGCAATAGTAGCAGCAGCAATGAGTAAAACCTCATGAGAGGCACTCGTATCATAGATGATAATTTGTGTACTGGCACCGTAATGTATGTAAAACTAGTGCCTAGCAGAAATTTTACTAATACACTTCTTGACAAAGTACTCTTCTACAGTATGTATATGCACTACTACTCTATGTACTGTATGTGGTAGCTTTTCGCTGACTAATCGGTACGCTACTTTCTGTTTTCGGTTTAAACCTCCAAGGCCAGGGTGCAGTGAAAAAGTGAACGTAATAGAAATGGAAAGTAGTGATTTTTTTCTTTTCTTAATAGCTGTTTGTTTTCCTTTTATAATATTTTTGTGTTACGCTTATGGTTATTGTTCTCATAAATTATACAAAGCGGGAACTGTTGTATTTGACTATCAGAAGGACGTCCCTACTTTCTTGTACTTGGTGTGCAGGTTTGTTTTGCAAGCTCTACGGAAGACACGGGGACAACTTTATGACAATGATTTGCTTGCAAGAAATATAAACCAACTTACTTTCACTTTCTACAACTGCAGGTACGGTATCTTATTGGCTAATTCCTACCTAGCTCGGACTAAGAAGCACCTTTAAAACACTGTTCTAAATTATGTCCATATTTTTTTTCATCGGATAATTGAGATTTAAAACGTGTGTAGACGAAATAGTTGTTAACATTTCTGTTCATGTTTAAGACGCATTGGGCGTTATTCATTAAAAAAATACTTTATGCCCATAGAGCCCGTTAAAACGCTGGCACAGCTTACTCTAATAAATTCATAAAACAAAACTGTCAAGTTAAATAATGTTTTCATTAGTCTTTGCATCTTAATATCATTATGGAGAACTTACCTGCAAGCCTCAAGCAATCAAGAAAAGTCAGTATGTAAATAAAAAAAGCACTGACAGAAACTTATTATCCTCGCCAGCATTTTAAGCAGGTTAAAATAAACTGGAGAACCCATGGGGAGAAATGTACGTTCCATATATACTGTACAGTAGTAGGAGGTACAGTACTGTATTTTAGTCTACAATTGAACAAAGTACCCAAGAGCTGTGAGGCATCAGCATTCACTATCAAACCACTGTACTTCCCACAACACATATTGTAAACAATTATGATACAATTATGCCAGAATCTGTACATTAATCACGAATAAAGCAATATGAAACATTTCCAGCAAGGCTCAAGTGTTACTGCGAGCTGTTGTTGAGTAGGTGGTATGTCCCAAGCCAGGACCCATATTTAACACTTTTCATGAATCATTTCAATGCCACAATAGAATGGTCTGTTTTAGACAGTATTGCCTTCCATCACAATCAAGCATCTATCATACTGTAAACCCAATTTACAATCTAGGAAAATTACAATGGAACTGTAGCAGCCTCTAATGCCATGGTAGAAAATGGTAGAATTTATTAATAGATTTATTTATTAGTTTTAAGCCTTTGTACCACAGCATAGTTCAATAATGACAACAAACAACTGGACTAATATCATGTGGCTACAGTGGCCTGCAGAAATCTAGTTATATCAACACACTTAAATAAACAGAAATAAAAAGTCAGGTTTGTTAACTTAATGCATGATATTGTAATCATTTTGTTAGTTATTTGTTCATAGTTAACCCTTTTTGTCTGAGATAAATAATTTTAATACACATTAAGATCATAAGGTAGTGTGTTTAAAACAAAACTGAATAAGGGCACTCATTGACAACAAGCATTGTTTCACTTTTCTCATTTAGCAATCCTGGAAGCACCAATATACTGTTAACAACAGTGGCCAAGTCTCTCAACTTTTGCAGGCCAGGAAAAGACAGTGTTTACACAGACATGCTAAATTAATGGAAACTGGCAGTCAAGGGTCCCTACTGAAGCCTTCATGGTAGAATCTGTGTTCAGTTCAAGGACCCTTAAAAAAGTATATACTGTAGCAGCATCATTAGTCATTTTGGCTGCCTGCTTGTTGTACTCTATGACTTAATGTTTAAATTGCGAATGTTATGATAAGACACGAACAAGTAATCAGCACTGATGCTAATACCAGCATTTATTCTGCATCAATTAAGGAAACCAATTAATAGAAACATTGAAGTTGTTGAGAAGCCTAATGTTTTTCAACCAGCGTACAAGTCAGTTTCAAATGCAGTTAATCGCTGTCATTTGAGTGAACAATATTTCTTTCCATTGAAGGAAATAGAGCCTCTTAAAACTGTTGATTGTAGTTTAAGGTAATAAAAACAGTAGACAAAGAATATTATATGGAAAGTAGAAGCTGTATTTTGAGTTCTCTTTTACTGCCAATATGAAATAAAATGTGATTGCTACTGCTACACATTAGAGCTTCATAGCAATAAATGTTTAACATAAAAAACTGTTTCTTATAAATATAACAATTTTACAAGATTATCAGGAGGATGACAATGTTTTAGTAACTGACATTTATTGAACAGGCACAGATAAATTGATTATGCTGATTAGCATTTGTCATCAACAGGACTGGTCAACAGATGGAGTACTGTGAATGTCACTGACTTGCACATCTTGTGGCCACCATTGGAAGCTGTCTCAGATGTACATTTATACAGATTTTTACACTTATTTGCAGAATCTGTATTGTGGCATAGTGTTCCATTCTTCTCTTAGAACTTCAACAGGAATGTGCCTGGTCCATTAGCCCTAGATGCCATTCTTCATTCCAGTTCATTCACATTATTTCAGTGGTGCCCTACTCTGCCGAACAGGGTATGCCAGGCAAAGCTGTCACATTCTCATCTTGCAAAAGCAGTTGCTACTCAACCATTACAAGGACACGAGTTGTCCAGTCAGAATGTGGTCATCTTGCTGGAGGAAAGTGTAGTCTCAGGACTGTCATGCTGAGCTCTTTAGCCACCAGACGCACTCCCCCACAGAACTTTACACTTGGATCTCCTTATCAATTTGTTTGTACGCAACAATCTTTACACATGTCTGAGTCACACTCGCTGCTGTCCCTTGATTTATTCAGTACTTGACTCCACTGTTGGTGAATCCACCCAAGATGGATATCCAGACTCTGTTGTACTCATGAAATCAAGCTGTTATTCAATTGAGAAACAGGACACATTACTAACTTTTTTGTGTGTTTCATTCTCAATTTTCACTACGCTTGGCATTTAACAGGAGAAATCAAGTAAAAACCTGTGCCCAGTCAACACTAAAGAAATGACTGAGTGCTTATATACTGTAACGGTCAAAGTCACTTGAGTTTATCAGTGACAGTCATCAATAATAAGTTAATCACAATTAGTTGATATCCAGAATCTATATACTTTACTATTTTACATACTGTATATGCATGCACAGAGTGATACATTTCTATTCATGCCCAGTATTGTAGTATAAATATGAATATAAGTAGTTGAATGCTTTAAATGAGTGTCAGCTGAGATCTTTTTCATCATTCTGTGTGCTGAAGCATGTATGTGATTTTGGCAAGGCCATCTATTATCCATGCACTTCCAGATCACCATAATGTAACATTTTGACAATGTATGACAGTAATTTGGAGTTTTTGCTGTAACTGAAAGGTACAATTACAGGCTCTTCATCACTATAGGGTCGTGTTAAAAAGGTCAGGTTATGAAATAACAGCACATTATAATGGTTTTACAATGTACACATTTGATCCCCAAATTTTCAAATACAGACCACATTTCCCAAGCAGTAAAAATAAAAAGCATTAAAATATGTAACTACTGTTCCACTATAGGTTGCCCTATTTGCACATGTGTGAATCAGATTAATTTTAGTTAAATAAAAAGGTAAAGAAAATATATGAGTTATTGTAGTTTATAGTACTGTATATACTGTAACATTAGTGTTGTGAGGGGAGCCTTTTACAATATGCATACTATAGGTTACAGTACTATGATATCCATAGTGTCTATCAAAGTGTACCATTACCTGCTTAAATGACAGTATACAAAAGAAAATAATTGTTAATATTAATTTACAGGCTGGAGCCCAACAACCTGAGATGGTACTGTAGTGCTTTTGGGTATGGGTGGGACTATCCTGACTCCAGTTTCAGAGACATCCCATTGTGTTACCCAGAAGTGCTCTTCTTCCGCTTGTTGGCAATGATTGTGTGCTCTGAAGAGTTCAGGTTAAGCCCCCTCGGTAAGGTTTTTGTATTATATGAAATGCATAGAACAAAGCCCTTGCTTTTCTTTGATTTCAGTAGCATAGCAAACAAAACTGCCAGCCAATTTTTGTGTGTAAATCAAACCATTGTGTAATTTGTCGGTTCAAAATCTTTTATTAACCTATTTTTTATTGGTTGGTTGGTGTGGAGTACAGTATTTACACAGTTAAGAAGTACTTTAAGAATACAATATATTTTATGGTTCTAAGGAAATATAGTTGACAGAGGTTAAACTGTGAACTGTAGCTGATAAAGCATACAAGGAAACAGGTTCTGATTGTGCTAAACTGTCATGCTTGACAGTGGAGGAACTGATCAGACAGATGAGAATATATAATGTGCTTGTCCTGTTTTAATCCGAAATCGCTGTTCATATTCGACTGGCACTGCAGGTTTCTCTTTCTTCAATTCAACTTTATTTGTCATTATACTTACACAGGTGTATAGTATAATGAAAAGTGTTTCTCATTAGTCTCTCAGGTGCAGTATATACAGAACAGCAGACAAGACAATAGACAGTAAATACAATAACAATGTAAACAATGAGTATGGTACTAGTATGACAGTACCCATATCTGTTAAAAACTGCAGAAGTACACACCAGAGCAAACTGCAAAATAATACAGCGTTATCAAATAGTACAACTCAATCAAGTACAGTCTTAAGTTCAAGTTTGGCTTACATTCAGTTGTCGGAGGTACAGTATGGTGTATGTAGCGGTGTAGGAGTACAATCGTTGTTTGGTACAGGAAGAAGTGAAGAGAGATCATAGTTTGGTGGGTGGGAGTCGGGGGCTCGGGGGGGCTTACCAGCTTTACGGCTATAGGGAAGAAGCTATTTCGGAGTCTTGTTGTGTGCGACTGGATCACCCAGAACCTTCTACCAGATGGTAGGTGGACGAACAAGTTGTGCGTGGGGTCAGTCAGAATTTTGCTGTCTTTTTTCAGACACCTGGTGTTGTACATTTCCTGGATGGATGGTAAGGCAGTTCTTCAGATCAGATTGTGTTCAGATCCCTTATACATGCAGTAAAGGGAATTCATTTAGGCCAGAGAAGAGGAAACGCTTCTTTTCTCAAAGAGTAGTAGGTGTCTGGAAATTGTGTCCCTGCCTGTTGGTTGGTACCAAACTACCAAATGAGCAAGATGGGCCAAATGGCTTATCAATTTATAATGGCCCCTCTAATTTGTAGATCTTTCTTGTCTACTAGTGAGATAAATTGTGGAAATATGTTGTGCAATGCTTGCAGTGATTAAAAACAGAACTGCACATGGTCTAACTAAATACTGTACCATGCTTTTTGAGCATTTCATATTACAATAAAATATGTTTTTTGGTAACTTAATATTCAGTTGTTAACATTTTATTACAATTATTTGTATTTTAATGAGTAATTTATATACTTTTTTGTACATTTAATAAACCAGCTTGTTGTAGTGTGATACTGTAGATTGTTTTCTACATTTATGTGTAGAGTAAATCCTCAGTTTAACAGTCTTCAGAAATCTGAATAGAAAGCATAAAAGTAAATCAGTCATAAAATAAATTTGATGTAAAATATTGTTAAGTTCATGTACTGACATCTTTTGTACAAAATACTTTTAAATAGGTCTAAAAGACATGAATAATGGACATCGTTTGCGTTTTCATATACTTTAGGGAATTTTGTACAATATATTTATGACACAAGAAATAATTGGTATATTTATGATAAAAAGGCACAGGAACAATTTTACTGACTGTGTTGATTGCAATTGGTAGGAAATCAGTAAAAAAGCTCAGCATGTACATAAAAATATGCTGTGTATTTCTCATATGATAAAATGAACATTAAGCAATATTGGACACCCCTTCCCAGCTTTTTAGACTGTTAAACTGAAAATTTGCTATGCAGTTTATTAGCTGAATGCTGGCATGTCATTGCTCATGTGGTCTGATGTTCATGTTATTTTTTCTTAAAGTATATACTGAAGCATTTTCCACAACACATTTTTATGAATAAGCTTGAGAAATAATTTGTTCAATAACTGCCACAAAGCATGCATGTTCATGTATTCTGGCATGCCTAGAGTTTCAGAATGTTATAAAGACTCTAGGATAACATAGAAGAAGTATTAAAAGTGTCCAGTGTTAGAAATGTTATTAAAGAACAAAAGAAAAGTATTACTTGTAAAATGTCACTGTTTATATTTATTTTTAAAACCTAACACATCATTTGATTGCGTACTGGATATACTACCCTATCGTTTTATCCTTTGTTACCTGCATCGTTTCTGTACAGTCTTTTTAACTTGTCTTGTTTCACAGGGCTCACCAATGTACGTAAAATTATGAGAACATTGCAGCCAATAGACGAACTGAAGAAAGGTCCCTTTTCCCTCCAGGCATCTGTGAGAGAGTACAGAACTGTAGAAGTGGGAATAGAAGTGGATATTGCTCTTGACGTGACGGATAGAGCCAGCAAGCCCGTGTGGGCAGGGCTTGTGACATTGCTCTCAAGAGACACAAAGAAACTAAACAAATGGCAACCGGCCTGTGGAAGTCATGGTAAAAAGGACAAATTTAGCCACCTCTCTGTAGCAAGTTAAGAACAACAGAGTACAATGCATTACCAAGTTCAGTGTATAGACTCCACAGCACAAAATGTTAGCTTAGCATTTTTCTAATTATTTCAAATAAGATTTTTGTGGTTTTATGTTTATCATGTTTTAATTGAACTTATTTATTACTCACTACCACAGTTTCAGTGTTTTCTAAATGAGCTAAAATTAAAATACTACAGAAGTGAATTACAGCATAGGTGCAAATTGGCTTCCATAGTATGTTTTCCATACTGGTAAGTTGATAAAGCATGATACGAAAAGGACTTCTGAAAGCTCATTACAAATGTGATGGATGAGCAAATAGTTAAAAAACAGAATCCCAAGTGTAAAGCAGTGAAGAAAGACTGTTTATTCACCTCTTTCACCCTTGTTGAATCTTATCAGGATTATTTTTTCAGTACTTAATAATCATCTACAGGTAAGTAGGCTCAGGTCAGATAATCTTTAAGAGCACTTTGACAAGAGCAATTGAGCAAGAAATAATAATACAGTAAAACTGCCAGATTAGCCTTCAGTCAGTAAAAGTGGATGGACTATTCAGTGTGAGTAGGCATTTGCTACCTCAGTTCCTTCTGCTCTTTAAATGGTTGCTTAAATGAGTAGTTAAAATTCTTTAAAGAAACAATAGAGGCCACTGTACAGTAGTTGTTCATTTGTTTCCTCACAAATAACAAGCTATATTATTCAACTAAAGTAGAGTCAGATATATGAAAAGTTTTTTTCACAAGATAATTCTATCATTTTTATTGTTTTCGTTGAAATAAAAAAAAATGCACAAGTGTGCAAAAATGAACAACACATAATGGAAACAAATTCATAATGGTATTTAATTTGCTAAAATATACTGATCCTCTTTGGTATTTACATTATTGTATACAGTTCCATTGTAAAACATTATAATAATGATGCCTATTTTTTTCCATTAAGAGCACAATTACTGTACTTATTTTAAATCTTTTTTTCTTTCATTGTAGAGCCAAAGGAAGTGAAAACAATTGAATTAAATGCCCCTTGGTACACAGGACTGAAATGTGCCTATGCTTCCTGGAATTATAATCCACATCATCTCTTTTCTTCTATTGCTAAACTCCTTGGCTACAAACATCCTACAGTTCATAGCTTGTGGATGATATCCAGATGCTTGGCTGAAATAGAGAAACATGAAGGTAACATCTCATTGCTATTTTGGTTGAAGTAAGCTAAAAAATGTGAGCTTTTGAATACTGTATTGGTAGCCAAACAATTAACCTAGAAAAGGTTGGTTTTTCTTGCAGTTTCAAACAACACACATTTCACATTTCTGAAAATCCTCCAGAATTGGTGGTGGACAATTTGCTACAGTATGCATGGCAGGAAAAAATAAGAGAATCACTGTAAAGAAATAAAAAACTGGATCACAGATTCATACAATTATCCTCTTATCCACATCAAAGGATATTATAACACTGGATATGCTTTTACCTGACACATACTGTACATGTTCAGCTGTTAAAACACTCTGTAGGCTATAGTCAGACATCTTTCAGAGTTTGCAGTAAGGAAGACAAGATCACCATGAAAATCTTAGCAATGCAATCAGGCATTAGCTCTTAAAGATGTTAATGAAAAGTGTACTGCAAGTGTGTTACCATGACTAAACGAGATACCCAGTCATAATACAATTATTTATAATTACACAATAATTTTGAAAAGCTTTTACCTTTTCAGAGATGCATATAATCTGAATTACACATAATTATTGCATTACACACAATATAATACAATCGATTTCAGTCGCTCTACGATTCACAAAACGGAATAATGCATTTATACAGTAAAAATAACTTACAATAACTTATAATCAGCAGTAATCAGATTCTTTAAAGTTTTTTAGTAGAAAAACTATTGGACTTTATTTTAAGGAAATGTGGTTTTCACCTGTTGCTGATAATAGTAAGAATTCATTTGGAATTACAAAATGTGTGCCAAAGTTCCTTAATTGGCTTGCCACGTGTTAAGTATCTTAAATCGTGTAATTCCGTGATTTCATCTGAAGAAATTTAAGCAGAAAAATATTGCTGAAGCTGGATTTATAGTATTAAATATCGTTTTTGTATTGTAGGTTAAATCTTTCAAAATAAACTCTGTTAAAAGACATCAATATGTAAAAGACAACATCACTTTGATAGCGTTAATGTTGCATTGTAAATAGCCTTCTTAACATTTGGAACAAATTCTGACATTTAAAAATGAATTACTTATGAGCATGTCTTCAAAGATTTTGTCTGGCATCTAATGCCACTTAACTGCAGTGTTTTATTACTGTTTATTCCATATCCTCTTAGACTCTGCCCTTTGATTCCTCGTAATGATGATTTATTGTTGTGGTTTTATTGCTTCAACAGTGATTTAATTAATTTAATTTGTAGGGGTTGTTGCTGTCAATGCCCCTGTCTCTGTGGAAGTGGATTTTAAGCAGCCATTGCTCATGCCTGGGAAAGCTGTCATCAAGTTCTGGGAAACTTCTCCAAAGGGCTGTACTTCATCTCGCAAACTCTACCACTTCAGAATGGAAGAAAGTGAACTGCAAATACCTCTTCTAGAAGGAGATGTTACTGGTGTAGAAAGTAGCTCTTAAAACAGGGATCACAACACTACTGTATATCACAATTAAAACAACAAGGCGGTCTGGACAAGTTCTTTGGTCTCAGCTTTTGGACGAGTTCTTTGGTCCCCTTGGAAATAAAAAGCTTGCATTTTCCAGGGAGAATTACGGTATTTTCCCACACATTCCTTGGTAGCTAAATGTCTCTCCGCCAGAGCCATGAATTCATTCAGACTTTGAGGGTTACCTTGTCCTATTCTGTGTTTTAGGGAGAAGACTTTACAAGTATGTGTCGAGAAGTAGGATTTCTACTATTTTGACAGCAGTATTAGTCTTGGACTGTAGTCGTTTTCTATCCATGTGTAAACTGTCAAACATCTGGGAGTGAGATGGAATCCCAGGTATAAATTTCCAAGCACAAAATCGATTGTGCTTTTTAGTTTCTGTGGTTAAGAAAGAGGCTACTTTTTCTTATGGCCAATCTTGTCTCTCATTCGTACTGTATGTTCAAAAGCTCGTAAATAGGTCTCTAAATCATCCATTGACATCATTATGTCTAGAACATGTATTTCCCAATTCAGGGCATTTGTACAGATTTGGTTGTGTCCATGACATGGAAACAACAGTAGCATGAAAACCCTTACAGGTTGTACTGTCTTTTATAGAGAGAGAAATCAGTACTTTTTGGTGCTGCAAATTTCTCTACCTTCCCCTTACAGAATGCTCCAGATATCTCTGCTGGTTGCTTGATTTGATTTCTTGTAGTTTTTCCTGACATTTAACTTCTTTCATCTGTAAAAGTTTTTGGTTTGATTATTTAGCTTTTCAGTATATCTATGGGATATACCCAATTATGTCATTAATTCTTTAACTCTATTACAAATACAAATTTTAAAATGTTAAAAATATTAGAGTTGAATATTAAATAAAGTTAAAATGTCATGGACCTTGATAAATACAAGTTTACCTAGATGGCATTGCTTGTGTAATTTTGTGTATCTAGCAACCTATTTTGGTTGATTTTACAGTATGTGAACATTTGATTAAATCCAACTAGTACTTTCCAGTTATTTTTTACTTCCATTTAGGAACCTATACATGTTAATAGACCCTGAATGTCACTGCTAATTGGAACATGTGTGGGAAAAACAAGGGTTTGCATACTCAATAATCAAACATTTTCAATAATTGATAGTGTTTCACAAAAGATATTGGAAGTAAAGTGAATGACAGTCATGCATTTTTGCATTTTAAACAGAGGTAATGTTTAGGTAATGGATTGCAATAATCTAATCCGTGTAAATATTTTTGTTTCAAGCTTCTTGTACAAAATCTAGGGAAGTAACCCCATCTTTGAACTATATTGCTGTTGTATACTAATACTAAGCAAGGATTTGTAGCTACAGTACAAGATGCTCCTGCATAGACTTCAGTAACACTAATATTAGATTAAGTTCTGCAATATGGGTAAGAATCAGATCCTAAAACAACGCAAGGATTAGCAAATTCTATGCTGAATACATGGGGAGAAAAGCTTTGCATGTACTGCATTACAGTATATTGCTATATCATGCTTTTGTTAGCTAAAATGTTCATATATCTAGAAAAATTCTAATAAAGGCAAAAAATGACTTAACATATACTTCAATCGACCTTTCTTTGACATTTTGACTTAGACCTTTTACCCATACTTGTGCGTATCCAAGTCTAGACAATGCTTGGGAAATGGCTGATGTACAGTACAGTATTAAACAAGCATTGCACTCAAGTGCTCTGTGATGAAGGGCTTTTGTAGTCTTTGGTGTCAGAAAAACTTCTAATGGGGGGCTTGATATTTACTGTATCCATGGCAATGAATAGTAAGATTTTTGTATTGATGTCATTTTAACCAGATTAAACCAGCAGTATTTGATGACTGTAGGAGCAGTGCAGAACTATCACTATGATGTAATTTTAGGGTCAAATTTGCTTTGTATTCTGTCAATGTAAAAATGTTGCCATGAAACAGGATGTGCACAAAAGCATTTCAGCTAGCTCTAGAGTAGCAGCACCCTCTTTTTGCAGATGAAGCTGAATTAGAAGAAGAACAAACCAGACTATTAAACCACGGAAATCTAAGAATCTGGTCCTCTTTGAGTATGCTTCTGGCACTCAATGTACTCTGCGCTCTGCTTTAAACATACTGTACAATATGCTCATTTCCTGTTTATTGAATCACAGAAAACAGATAAAACATTTGCTCTATTTTTTAACTGGTACTTGCGGTAAAGCAAAAGTTGACAGTTGACAATAGATGCAAGTTTGTGATGGACAAGGGTTTATTGTTTAGGATTAGTTAGGATGGTAAAAAGCTTTTGGTGCCTCAAGCTGAATGAGAGAAAGTGTTGTGCTTGGGACATTCTGTTTCTTTATATTTCTCTATAAATCTCATCTATTCAGGGCATTTAGGAAAAGTGAAAACATATCATGTATACTGTAGCTGCTGGAATTTGTGGACAGGAATGTACAAAGACATAGTCAAATGTTGTAAATCATGCATCGCCAACACGTACACGTCCCTTAGTAAGGGTTAATATAAAGTACTATACCACCCCCCCTGTTGATATTATGTTTGCACATTTATGCAATGGACAGTGTAAAAATAAGAACATTACAAAACTAGTATCTAATTTGACCTCCATGACTATGAACAATATCCTGGCAGTATTGCATAAACCAGATCATTTGCTGTGGAGTGTTCTGCCACTCTTCCTGGGAAGCTGCATCTAGAAGGTTCTGCCAGTAACAGTTCACTCGTGTTGATAGCATTGCTGAATTGGTCTCCAAATGTTGCATTGGACTGCGGTCAGGAGAGAAAGCTGTCCATAGCATTTTTCCGCACAGCTTTGTACTATTCAATTGCATGATGTTTTCAAAGATGTTTGTCAATGGACTAATAATATGTCCAGCAGGGTCTCCTTTAATTTAGAGAATTTGTAAACAGCAGCAGATGAAAAAGAATGTGTAAAGGTTTCCCTGCTTAACATTTTACTTTAGTACAAATCTGGTGTGTAAAAACAAAGATGTTTTCCATCTTTGCCTAAAATCCTTCAAGTTATTTTTACATTTTTATTCATTGAAATTCAGCCATTTCAGGTTTTGAAAGCATCCAGCAGAGCTGGAGATAAAGAAGATCAAAAAGTGCTTTCATACATGGACAGCTTCCTTATAAAATGTATAAAGACTTTCCTTTGCACGATTACCTGTATGTTGAAAGGATGTCTCTGTGCAAAATCTTTTACGGCACCAGTTTACGTACATCACAAAGCTGTCTCATGTCAGTTTACTTAATACAGTTAGCCTTTGAACATTAAAAAATGTAATGCTTTTTCTGAATGTGAAATTTCATAGCATTACTACATGATGCGCTTATCCGACTGCTTAAAAGCACTTTCATAGTAAGCCCATTATAGGACTGAAAGTTAGTCAAATCATGTACAGTAATGCTCTACAAAAGCATTTTCTTTACCTTTTTTCATAGTGTTTGTTTTGAAAATAATTTGTAATGTACTGTATAAAATTGTACAATTAATTTATTTTTCTTTCAGAAAGGTGTTTTTTTCAAAAAGTAAAATAATAAAGTTACACTATGGCTAAAGCATTTATAATTATCTTTAGATGGTATTAATGCTGTTTAATAGTTTTTAAACACTATTTACAGATAGGCTGGTGGATGCACAGCAATACTGTTGATTATTTTTTCTGTTTCTAGGTTCTTGTAGCCCCGAACTGATATGAGAGACCTGTGTCTGGTTTTTAATTTATACTACTACTTTAATAATCATTTAAGTAGCTGTAAGTGAAGAGGGATCATACATTTTCTTGAGAGATCAAATCAAGGTTTTGCATATTATATATCTAGTTTCTCTCAAAACAATGTTTATAATAATTTTTAAAGAAAATACCTACTGTATACAGTAGATCTTTAGTATACATTTATGTGCAATTCTGAGGCTACCAATATTGTCCAGTCTTTTTATACATTATTTAAACATTATTTTCGAACCTCTTCTATAACTAAGAAGAACGTAACTGTTATGAGAAGACAAAATGATTAATCTTTAAATACTTAAACTGATCTATCAAAAAACACACACTACCTAATTAAATGCATGTGGCACCCGGATCTTGATACTGTATGTCATCCTTTAGAAAATGTTAAATGTTAAATGAATTCATAACTTTTGTGATTATGGGATTCTCTATTGTTGACCGGTGCATTAAGAGTTACATTTTTTATATAATATATAAAAAAATTATCAATATTTGATATTTGATATTTTTATATAATATATCAAAAGAAACTGAATCATTTCAATAATTGGATGTTACCTGGGACAATTTTTGCAAAGAATAGGGACCATAAGCTTGTCTGGAATTAAGGCACCATGTTTATTGTTTCGCTTTAAAAAAAGCTTTTTGCAGAAATATTTAGAAATGCATTCATGTTAACAAAAGGTTTATTCAACTTTAATAGATTTTGTGCATTTATTTTTAATGAATAGGTCTTTAAATGTAATGCTTTAATGCATATTCCAAACTCTTCTCAAAATGAGCTGTAGTTATACATTGAGACATATCAATAGATACTTTTGAAATGTGTACAGGCTATAAATACCCTGTCAAAAACAATAATCATTTCTCTCTCAATATGTCAGTCTAAATACACATATTAATATACATATAACATTAATATAATAATGCTAGAAAATATGTCATCCTTTGATTTTGATGGCATATTTGCTGCTTCTGTGTAACAACCTGCATCTGTAGTATAAGGAATCCAGTGGGTAATATTTCAGGACAAAACTATCTCTTACAGATGGCTGAACCTAGTTGATATTTATCTTCGTTTTGCATGTTTCCATGTTCATTTCCCCAGGGGCTATGCTGCAGCTACATCAGTGATTTTTATATCATACTCGAAATACACAATTATGGAGCATAAAATCTTAATTATAAATACATACTTTTCTCTGAAGTATAAATAGTGAATAAATAGTATGAAGAATGTTTCAGTCTTTCAAAATGTTCAGTTCAGTGTTTTGAATTAATTTTTGTCAGCTGCCTCTGAATAAAACACACACATCTCAATGTACTGTATGACGTGTTAATATTTCACTACTAGTAATGCTATTGACATTCTAAATAGATACAAATTACAAAGAGCTTTTATGATTTTTCTCTGCAAATATGGAGACCATATCACATTTTTTATGTTTATGACAAGCAAAAAAAAGATTTTTCACAATTCATACAAAGCTGTCTCTAACTGTACACTTAGCTTCAGCTATATAAAAATAAGCTTAATTTTCTGCTTCACACTGTACAGTATATAAATATACAGTCTATTAATCACAATCCAGCTAATCAGTTTATTCATTCAGGAAGACCCTTTATTGATTCCCAAAACATTCATGCATTAATACCAGTTTAGAATGCATCAGTATTTAAAAATAACACACACAATGTGTATTTACAATTAGAAATAAGATGACTCATAAATGTAGTCTAATTAGCACAAGGTCACAATCTTGATTAGTATCTCTCTATATATATATTATTCCATATTAATATATTTTTGATCCACAAAGCTTAATGTAGTTCTTCTCCTTTTATATAGAAGTAGGTCTTTTTATACTTTCAGATTATGAAGGAGAAATAAGGGAAACAACTTTCCTTAATTTGTTTTACAGCCTCTAAAACCGCTCTTGTGAGACTTGATGTCATACCATTATGCCATAAGATTTATATTTGGAGCCCCCTACACACACTCATCATTGTGACCTTTATTCTTTGATTGATTTGCTCTCTCTGCTTACTAGATGAATGCTTCACTGGTTTAAATTAATCTACAGATCTTTAATTGGGAAAACACCTCCTTAAATTTATTGTCCTTTGTGCCATTTCATAGTTGAAGATATAGTACCTTTACCAAACCGAACCTCCCAAGAGCAGCTGCCAACCTGGAGAAAGCCATTTCAATTGCCTACTGCAGTGTAAGAGGGGCTTTAATGTTTCAGCTTGGACTAAGAAGGAGCATCTAGTTAGGGCCCACTCTTATTTCCTCCCATGGACTTTTCTTCTGAGGAGAAACTCATGTTTGTCATGTTGTTCATTATGGGGGAAGGTGGTGACAATGGTACTCCTTTCAAAAGCAAGATTAAAGATTTCACCTCTGTTATGCTTTCTCTTTACCTTTGTTTAATACTGTATCTTCTATGTATTCTTAATTTGTTCAAGATACTGTATGTCTTGTGCCCTAAGTCATTGGTTTCTTTTGGGAGGTTCAGTTCACTTAAACTACCACCTGTAGGATGGTTGCAATAATTTAATATATTTTTAAATAAAAATCTTTAAATTAATTTAAGAAAAGAACTAGTTTGTAGAGAAGGGCAATCAATCAAATGATAAGGGTCACAATAATGAGTGTGAGGATAGGTGCCAGTGATTAATCAGTTTAAAAAGGACATTCCATAAACCATAAACCATAAACCATAAAGCCATATACTGTAGACTTTATCTTGCTGGTTATCATTACGGGTTTTAAAAGTTAAAGCCTTATCCAACCAGACTCCTAAATACATATAAACTATTAATCTAGTGACGGTACAGGTTGTGAAAGAAATCAGTCAGATTTTACACACTGTACAGCTTATGATTTAGAAAGAAATTCTGGAATCATGGTAATGGAATCAAGATGGGGCCACTAGTATACAAGTTTTCCATAAGAATTATCTGATTAAAGATTATGCCATGAGTGTAATTTTTGTTGGGATCCTTTACATTGAAACTGTTCAAGTCTGCTATAACATGTTTTATGATTAGAACAAAAATCACACTGAATATCAGAGGTAATAGCCTTCCCTAAAGGTTCATTTAGTTACCATTCATCTTTTCCTTTCCTCTAGTTTTCCCGTTGTTTCGTACCTTAAATGCTAACCCCTATGTTTTAGAACTTGAAAATGAACTATAGTCTTACAGATGATCAAATTCAAATTTACTTTAACTTATCAACTTCATTTCATTAGAAACAATTTTGCATTTCAAAATAAAACAAAATGTTCATTGGTATTAACTAAATTAATTTGAACTTCAGTTAAACTATTAATAAAACTGCAGAGTCATAAATGCATTTTATTTGCATCTGCTCATGTCTTGGCAGGTTGCATTAGGCGTATAGTTTATGTCCTGTATCCATTTGTGTAAAAACAATTGGCTTCAATTTGAAAGTCAAACTGCAAATGCTAATTACAAGCATATTGCATACATCAAAATATAAAATTGCTTGAAGGAACTTTAATGGGAAAGGTTTTTTTTCTTATTTGAAAAGGTCAAGAATAAATAAGAGTTTGAGAAAATCTTTCTTAAAGTCTCTGAAGCTATTCATTTTGTAACTGCTGTTTGAAAAACAAAACATTGTGTAATTTCAGTGAATTAATCCATTCATCCATTTTATAATCTCTTTATCCAATGCAGGGTCACAGGAGACCTGGAGCCTATTCCAAACAACAGGTACAAGGCAGGATAGATCCTGGACAGGACACCAGTCCGTCATAGGGCACACACAGACACAAGCATGCATCCACTTACACCCAGAACCGACCGGTTCTGCCTTTGGACTGTGCAGGAAACCAGAGCATCAGGAGAAAACCCACACGAACACAAGAAGAACATAAATAATAATAACATTGAATGTAGGGCCCAGCACTGTGAAGCAACAATGCAAACCACCTCACCACCATGCCAGTGAATTAATATATTGTGTAAATCACAGTTTGGAACTGAATTTTATTATAGTGTAAGTATTCAGAAACTGAAAATAAACTGAGAGTCTTGAGGATGGCTTACAGTACTTCTTCTTTGGGGATAAAAAACAAATCTAGTGAAATGTAATATTAGTAGTCATTTTAACCAAGATGACACACAGAAAAGATGTACTATCTATTATGAATTTTAATGAGCCCATTTCCATAATTATGTACCCTTTTCAGAAACCTGAAAAGTTTGTCTTATTACGTAAATACAGTACAGTATACTAAAGGTAGCTAAACCATTTTGATGAGTCATGATAAAGGTGAAATAGCTGTCCCTATCTGCTAACTTTAACTCTCTTCAGATAGTTGCCATTGATGTGAAGTGGGAATGAAATATTTAAAACAAACAACATAAGCCTTAAAAGTTTTCCTTGCAGGAATTTGATCCTAATATCTGTCTGGTTACAGGATATATACATGCACACAAAAATATGTTTTAAATATTTTTCCAACGCACACACTTCCCTATAGCAACATTCTATGTTCAACCAATTCAGGAACCTAAGGCAAAAGATCATCTGTTTTCTATTCACACATCATCAGTTTAATTCATGAAGCCAAATTTACCATGGTTTTCAATTGACTTAGCATGAGCATCTCGATATCACAGTCATTTGTCCCAGTAATGTATAACTTTTTACATGGCAAAATGCATGAAATGCAGTGAACATTTTTAAAGGAAACTAATTGTTGAGTGAAAGTCATACTGTATGTGCACATTTCAGGTTTGTTTCTATAGCAATACAAAGTAATATAGAAAAATAAGTCTTCTGTTTATTATTCTCAACCTGATTCTTATATATTTCCTCAAAGATTGTTTACATCCTGATGCTTACATTGCACATGGGGATTGACTACTCTACTTCAAAGTCCATTTAAAGTTTTCGAAACTGCAGGCTGTCAACCCTGAAAATGAACATTGCCAAAATTATTTCCTGAAGCGCCACATTATTTTTTAAACAAGTGCAACATTATTTTTTAAAGATGATTCATTAATATTTATGTCTCATTTTCCTTTTTACATTTTAAAACATTTGTTAGCACAGTGTGGGTTTTTAAAATCAGGGGCTCTCGACCACTGCCCTGAATCCCCAAGGTGTTTGTTCCACTTGAGCTCTTTACTTAATTGAACTTAAGTAGCTATAACCACATTAACAACCTGCTTGATTGGAGCTCTTGAGTTACTTGTGAGATGAAAGAGTTAAGAGGCAGCCTACATCTTTTGGAACTTAAAACAAAAAGTATGTCCTATTATTAGGTCAATTAAGGGGTAAATTATGTAACTGAGACCTCATGTGGAATGAAAGCCGGTCAGCATATGGGTCCCCAATAACAGGGCTGAGAACAGCTGCTCTTAACTATTGAACATTAATTTATAAAACATATTTTAAAATAAGGAGCTTTTTAAAAGTTATACAGTATATTTATACATATATTATTATACAGTATACTGAATAGTTACTCTATACATGTATACAGTATATAACTGAGGTCTTTTCAAAGCTCATTATTGAACTGGAAAACCACCTCTTATGGTTAGACTTTACTGTCCTAGAGGCACATAGGAATGTCATTTATAATTTATTGAACCTACAACTCACTGAGCAGCCTTTACTCAGTGGTATTACCAACATGTGTAGTGATGCATATGCATGTTTAGGCAGGAATGAAAGTGAAGGGAGAAAGGGAAAGAGAAGGGTAGTGTACTGTAAATACTGTAAACATGTGAGAATGATGTAAAATACAAGACAGCCACACTATTTTCACATGGAAGCCCACAATTCATGAGCTTGTGAGATAAGGTGATTGAATTAATTAATTTAGATTGACTTCTTAAGCTGTATTATAAGGTTCTATTATATAAGGATATATTCTATTGATACAAGCCAGCCCATAAATCGAATATGCAACACAATTTGGGTAGTACAATAACTTTTTTTAACAGACTTGGCTGGTTAGATTTTAAATTCGTGACATTGTGTAAACAGTTTTACTCAAAAAAAGTGTTAGCTTCTGCAAACATAATGTATTGGCAGCAATAATTTTCTTGCATTGTGGTCTGCTCATTTTCTTCAATTTCAGTTCATTCAAAGATGAGAACGCTTTTTTGGTGATTTTTTTTATATTTGAGCAACATGCTCTGAGAGCAACATCACTCTTAAAGGTGCTTGTGCACTTATAGAAAGATATGAGATATACAACAGATGATAACATTCTAGCTGAAGACAGGTGTTAATCAAAATCTGTTTAGGTAATTACACAAGGTTATTATTTGCCAAAAGACAAAGGTGACTGACTGGTCCCCCTTTCTCTCCTTTTTCCCCATGAGCAGCTAAATTTAGTTTGTGGCCACCATGACTTTAGATGTCTTACTCCTAATGGAAAGAATAGTGGATGGTATCTAAGATAAAACCAAGAATTTTCTTCTGTGAGTGATCTGGGCTCAGTCCCTCACAGAAAATTAATTAGACGAGCACTGTACTAACAAGTCAAGTCAGGACCTCTCTGTTTTGACACTGCTTCATGTACATTTCTTCACCTCCTCATTTAGAGGCAGTTCTAAGGTGGTATTTCTGTCATGCTCTTTAGTGATTTGACATTTATTCTCATAAGCCTCTTACTGAGTACTTTGTTGAATATTTCTGTATGATGTTGTTGTCAAAAGAGAGTTTAAATTAATACTGTAATTGTACCACTTTTCTAGTTTACCTACAGTATAGTAAAGAAACTTACTGATCTATTCTTAGAAATGTGCAACTGAAGCTCTATTCTAGATTAATAGACAGGTATTGTATACAATTATTTTTGCCTCGGTTTTATGTTTGTAATGAAAAATATTTCCAAACAATACAAAAGGTAGCAGCAAGGGATGTTTTCAAAAAGCACAACATACTGCATGTATAGAAAGATGGGTCAAATTGCCTTCTGTATCCTTTATTTCTTATTTAAAGTATGACATTGTGATCTACAGAAAATGTATATATTAAATAAAAAATGTTTGCATAAAATGTCTTTACTTTCTTTAAACAGGGATTTGTATGTATATTTTGTTAATTCTCTTTTGTAATTTGTTTCAATATTTAAGAATTTACATTGTGCAATGGTACATTGGTAAACTAAATCTGTACAATTCCTCTAAAATGTTCCTGTCCAATCATCCTTTCATACAGTGACAGCAGGTGATCGTCTTTCAACACAGAACAATATTTAAGGAGTGGCAAGTTTTTTTTTTTTTCGCGCAGGTCTTGAGCAAGCCTTTTGTGATCTTTGTGGAGATCTTAGGAATTCCCCACCCAGTCTATCTCACTCCTACCAATATGCCAAAATGTGATTATACTTGGCCATTTCTGCAGCACTGCTGACGACTTGGAACGCCAGTAATTCTGATCACAATCGAATCGAAACCTTTTTTTCCACAGGTTAATGGAACTGTATATAAACATGCAACTCATACTTATACAAACTGAATAAAAAACGTTTTTTTTTTTAAATGAAATCCAGTTAAAAAGAACAATCCATAATACAGGACTCCGTGGCCTATATAAATCTTTATGTGAGTGTTTTTCATTTAGGGTTGATAACATCTCAACATCTCCAAGTCTGTGTTTTATCATTACATTTCCAGGAATAATCTACATAATTTCAAGTGTGTTTTTTGATTATGTAATGTTTAATGCTGTTACTCCTTCCACCTTTTACAGATATCTGAAATAACTAAAATAAAACCTGCCTTAGATCCTTGGAATCCCACTTCCCTGCTGTGTTTGAATTGTACAATTCTGTGTACCATCGTCATGGATATTATACTGTTAATTATTCATTAAGGTCTAGATTCGTTCCCACTGTTTTTTAACTTTTTTTTCTAGTTCTGTTTTAAGAAAAAAAGTTAATGTAGACTCTAGCCTTCTCATTTTAGAATGGGATGCTGCTCACTTATCTGCCAATATGTATGAGCCAGTTCACGCTAGGTTCCAATCGATATACTGTATAGTACAGAAGCAGTTCTTGTTAGGGTTCCTAATGATCTACTGATGACTGCTGAGTGCTTATTTTTAACCATTCTTGTCCTACTAGATCATTCTGATGCCTTTAATACTGTTTATCATACTGCCTTGCTGAATAGATAGATTACAGAGGGTTATTTGTATTACTGGAACTGGTTTTCTGTGGCATAAATCTAAACTGATGGAAAAAAAATGTTCAAATCCTATGTCACATTTAGTATTATGCAAGGCTCTGTTCTTGTTGTTTGAATGTGTTATTTTATTGGAAAGTGCCTTGAGATGACACACCATGAGAGACATCATCATTATATTATAATCACACCTGAAGAAGGCACCTCACACCTGAAGAAGGCTCCACGGCCGAAACGTTGTGTTTTATTTCTTCTTTTTTTTCAGCATGGAATAAACCTATTACTTGTTATATTAGAACTGTTCTTAACGTTGTTGTGGTTGCCTGTGGTTTACCATACCTCTCCACACAGTGTGTTAACACGACTTCAGTCTGCTTTACTATTACCAGAAAAAAGCGAATTTTTCATACTTGAGCTATATGACTTAGTTTACAGTACGTATCAGGAGTTCTGTGATTAAACATTAAGGTACTGCATCAACTCCTGTAAACCAGTAAATCAGAAAATATACCCTTGTGTGCAATAGTGCAACCTTCGATTAAATAAAAATCCATCAGGTAACTTTGACCACATAGTTTTGTAATGCTTTAAGCTTAAATGTAAGTAAAAAGACATTAATTCAATGCATCAGTCAATGGTGTCCACATTAGCATAAATTGCAAAGGAATAAAAGGAAACAAAGGATCATTTCACTTTGCTCTTTTATTTATGTATCCCTACACCTCACCAAAACTGTTGTTGCTGATTGTAAAATCAATTTAGACAATAATGATTCAAAATAACTACTGTAAAACAGGGTTATGAGAGTGAGGAAAAACAATGTTTCAATTCCCATTCCAATGGCAATAACTATTAAAACAGCTGCCTCGGTCATAATTTAGTTGAAATAGTTGAAATTCTAGATAAAGTTACGCTATTTTGATTTTTGCTCTTCCCAGTAACTATGCACCTACTGTACCTCTGCTACCTCATGAGCAACTGCCTTCTAAAGTTATTGAGAAGCTGAAAATATCATCAAAGGAAGAAAATGGAAATTCCCATGATACAGAATTCATATAGAAAAGTATTCAGGGCTTCAGGGTTTGCTGAATAAGGCTTTTGATAAGCTATTTTGTATTTTTTTCATATGGAACATTTGAGAAGCTATCTAAAAAAACATTATTCACATTACAAATTAAACAAAATCTATCAATCCATAGATGAGATTGCCTTTAGATAATATTTAATGACTATGTTCGTGTTGCTGAGTAACTGTTAAAAATGCTGTCTTTATATAAAAGAATTAAAAATATTTAAGAGAAAAATAATTTGATCATGTAATTATAGACATTTTTGTGCTAAATATGAGTAAATATGTTAATCAAATAAAACATATATTTATAAAAACCGAATAAAATAAAAAATATACACTCTGGCCCTCCCATCTGCATGGAACAGGCTAAAGAGTGACTCATCCATGAAGAGGACCTGATGCCACTGATGACGAGTCCATCGCAGCCTCTGTCTGGCCCAAGCCAGTCAGGTGTGATGTCTAGGAGGTGTGAGCAGAGGACCTCCGACAGGTTGCCTTGCTCTAAGGCCAGCAGCATGGAGCCTCACTGTCCTGTCACTGATGCGGGCACTGGGTCTACCGGCAGTTTCAGCAGCAGTACGGGTGGCAGATCTGAAACGATCTCTCAGATGGACCAGTCTGATGTGTTGGACCGGATCTTGGATGGTCATACTGTATATCCTGCCAGTCTGCTGAAACCTTCTCTGCAGTCGGGACACAGTGTCTGGCAAACCTGGTACATGACATGCCTGCCTAAAGCATGCCAATGGCCCTCTCCCTTGCTTCTAGTGTCATTTGAGGCATTATGCACAGAAAATTGACTAAATGTGGCTTTTTTCTTGCAGTGACCGAAGCTTTGACTTAAGGCCTTTTTAAAGGTGACCTGATGAGACATTGTTCCACCTGGACCTCATTGGGTAAAAGTGTACCTAATAAACTTTCGTGTGATTGGCAAGTTGCAATGCCTCACTGCACAAGCTGTGCTGCTGGTCAGAGGGCTTTAAACAAATGGACAGCTTTTTGTGAAAGTACAGAACATAAGCTATAACTATAGAATTCTCATTCCAGAAAATGTTGCGTTTTTATTTCCATCAGTACAGTATATAAGATTCACAAGTAATATTGAATCTTATATGAAAGAAAGACACAACGTTTCGGCCGTGGAGTTCGACCTTCTGGTGTAAAGAATAAGAATTATCCACAGCCGAAACGTTGTGTCTTCTTTCTTCTCTTTTCAGCATGGAATAAACCTATTACTTGTTCCTTTGCAGCCTATGCATGCTGACGCAGACATCCACCTGAACATATTGAATCTGATGCAAACTGAGTTTTTGTTTTAAAATAGCTCCCCCAGTCATATGTTGCAATATTTTAAAATAAAGGTAATATTTTTGGCTTTTTCCAGTGTTTCTGTAATTGCTGCTGATATGTAGAGCTGGCTAGCATCATCAAGCAAGCTATTACTGATTTTTAGGTACTGCTAAGAATTTTGAATGTTCACTATAAGATTTGAAATAAAGCTAATTATTTTGGCTTCATTATTTAAACTGCAGTTATGCAGTTTCTAAGATTGCTGAACTGGACATCTCTATAATCTAGTAATTTTAAACTGTTACATATGTACCAATGCTATGTTACATACTCTTCAGAGTGGTTATAGGGGCTATTAAACTGATTGTTTCTAATCTTTTTAGGGCCAACTTTGAACACTGGCTTGGTGAACTTTTTGTCCTTTCTTCTTGGCAGGTTTGCTTAAGGTTTTCCATGTGTTTTGGGAATCCCTTATGAACAGCAGTCTTTGCACAGATTCTTAATCAGGTTCAAGTCAGGACTTGGACTAGGCCACTCAAGGATATTCCCTTTCCTATTCTTAAGCCACTCCAATGTAGCTATTACATTGTGTTTTGTGTCATTATTCTGTTGAAAGGTGAATGTCTGTCCTAGTTTTAGTTTAGATTTGCCAGTATTTTGTTTAATCTATGTTAACATCAGTCTTGACAAGTTTGCCTGTCCCTGCTGATGACAATCATAACTATGACATAATGCTGGCACCCCCATGCTTGATAGTAGTGTTGTCTCAGTGATGCACTACATTGGGGTTGCATCAGATGCAATGCTTTGCATTTAGACCAAAATGTTCCAATGTCTTTAATATCAGTTAGTTGTTTGCTGGGTTTGGAGGGACAGTTTGATCTACAGTAGGTAGTGTCTCTCTACCTTCCAATTCTCACCTATTCCATGTTCAAAGAGATATTAAGGATATTTTAAATGTTTTTATACCATTCTACTGATTTTTATTTTTATACAACTTTATTACAAAAAAAGGCCACTCAATTAATTGTGTTATTATTAAGGTAATTCAGTGCATTTAAACTACTTTAGGTTTGCCACAGCAGTGTTTGAATATTTATGCAATAACAACTTTTTCAAATTTTCTGTCAGATTGTCTTTTGACTTCCTTTTTGTTTTTTGCTTTTACTGTGATGTACTGTACTGTATATACTGCATACAACATATGACTGCAAGTGTTAAAGCAACAATGTGAAAATGGTCTATTTGTCTGAATAATATCCTGGGAAAAACTAAGGTTGCTGCTGGAAGAGGTGTTAGTGGGGCCAGCAGGGGGCGCTCACCCTGTGGTCCATGTGGGTCCTAATGCCCCAGTATAGTGATGGGGACACTATACTGTAAACAGGCGCCGTCCTTCGGATGAGACGTAAAACCGAGGTCCTGACTCTCTGTGGTCATTAAAAATCCCAGGGCTCTTCTCGAAAAGAGTAGGGGTGTACCCCGGTGTCCTGGCCAAATTTCCAATTGGCCCTTACTAATCATGGCCTCCTAATAATCCCCCTCTATGAATTGGCTACATTACTCTGCTCTCCTCCCCACTGATAGCTGATGTGTGGTGAGCGTTCTGGCGCACTATGGCTGCCGTCGCATCATCCAGGTGGATGCTGCACATTGGTGGCGGTGGAGGGGAGTCCCCATTACCTGTAAAGCGCTTTGAGTGGAGTGTCCAGAAAAGCGCTATATAAGTGTAAGCAATTATTATTATTATTATTATTATAATATTGCAAGGCATTGTATAATGTACGTCAACGTTTATTTTATTAGAATTAAGGTTTATTGACTTGTTTATTGGAAACAGTGCTGAACCCATTCAAATAAAGTAAACATAGCAGAAAAAACTCCCTAACAATGAATGAAAATAATAAACATTAAGGGAATTATTAAAATGATTGTATACATTATACTTGATATTAAGAATAAGTAAGATGAATCATTTACAGTATGTCGTTGTTTTCTATTTTAGTCATTTTCCTTTAAAATTCAACAACACTTATTACATCTTAATATGGAATGAGTAATAGGTTTATTCCATGCTGAAATAAAGAACAAATAATACACAACGTTTTGGCCATGGAGCCTTCCTGAAGAAGACTCCATGGCCAAAACGTTGTGTTTTCTTCCTTCTTTTTTTCAGCATGGAATAAACCTATTACTTGTTCCTTTGCAGCCTATGCATGCTGACGCAGCTACGCACCTGAATTACATCTTAATATGTTTGATATGGTTGTCTAGCATCAGAATTCCTCAGGCAATACATTTTTACTTGCTGTACTTGGCAAGGTGGTTGTTAAATCTGCTTTCAAATTAATGTTGTGTGGGAAGCAGTTAAATCACTGTGTTTTAGAAGATGAAAAAGATTGCCAAAGGAGAACAATGGAAATTACTGTACCTTGGTACAGGACTATAAATTAAGTCTGTGCAGTGCTTCACGGTCCACTGAGTACAGTAAAACTATTTTGTCTTTTTTTAAATTAAAGTACTTTAAAGTACTAAAGTACTTTAAAAACATCATATGAACAGTTTTATATTATCATTTACATTACTGTACATACAAAATATGACCACTGTACTCTGTTACCTTCCAGTGATACTTAGGATTGTTTTACTCTTTATTTTGGTGCTAGTGACTTAACAATTAACAAAAAATTAACAAAAGAAGAGTTGAATGGTGTAAAAGGAGACCTTTATATATAGAGCACACACTAGGCCTAAATACATGGAGGATTTTCACATTTATATCTATATTAAAATATTTTCATAACTATAAAAAATAGAGTGAATTAAGTAAAGGTTACTTTTTTAAATAAAGTAATATTTTCAATAAGAATTTTAAAAGAAAAATATTTTTTTAGTTTATTTTAGCTTTACAAGGAGCCCAAAAGCAGAAAAAGATTTAGCAACATTGCAGATTCCCTTATCAGGTGGAATATCTATTCAAACATTATTACCAAGCTATTTAATCCTTCAGGACTCAAGCAAAACTAAATGGTTTTTGAAGTGAAACTTTCTTCAAAAGACTGGACTGTGTACTGATCCATATCTTTCAGACAAGATAGAAATTAAACACTGATTACAGAAGAACCAATTTTGCACACTTAATTGAGAAACTTTAACTCTTCATGGCTTTAATTTTTTGTTTTTTAAAAAAGAAGAGTTTATTTATTGTAAGAATGCTACCTTTGATAGAAAAACCACTTTTTTATTTTTTGTAGAACAATACTCTGTGCATGTTGAATGTTGAACATTCAGGTATTATTAGCTATTAAATTATCAAATTATTAAATACTTGTTTTAAACAAGTTTTGGTGTATTGTTTTATTAGATATATAAAGTAAATATCAATTCAATTTATATTCAATTTATACATTTCTCAATGATGATGAATGAAATAGAATAATAATTAAGGAATAATGATTACACTTCAAACATTGACTCAAGTTCAATGAAAAAATATTCATGTGAGGCAATATTAAAAAATAAACACTTGTTTAATCATTCACTCAAAGGAAAACTTTGCATATTTGCACCTTGAAAATAGCCAAGATTCATTTTGTTTAGTTGCACACAAATCACTTCTGGCTCTTTGGGAGACAAACATACATTTCTCCAGTCAAATTGTCTTTTGATGTTAATTTGATGATCCACCACACTAGAAGCCAAGATTCAGAGTTTAAAGACATTTTCTACTGGTGGGGCTTTCAGTCCTGCCTGGCGTTAAATAATTAAAGGATATGTATTATTACAGTAATCTGTGAATATGTTTTTTGAAATGTAATTTTTCTTCATATTTAGTCATTATCCTTTACATAACATAACTGCATATCCATAAATAATTAAAAGCATAATCCAAGTTACAAATGCGAGGAAGCCATTCAGCCTGAGCTACTCGATTGCTATTTTTTTTAATGCAATCTTGCCTAGCTGTTTGGTTAAGGGTTGAAAGCAGAGTGTCAACTTTAATAACCTGGATAGACAATTTGCTGCAGATCCCCAGACCTCTGTGTAAATGCATCTGTTATTAATTGTCATGTCTTTGTTTCATTGTCAAAGTCAAAGTGATACTATTTGTCCATTTTATGAAAGCCTGAATAGTTTTGCATTCTTTAATACAATCTTGTTTATTCACGAACACAGAGATTTATATATTGTGATTTACATATGTCTGCCAAGTCCTGGATAGTATTTAGGTATTTTGCTATTTCTGCAAAATTACTTGTTTATTAACTACAGTATGTCTGAATTAAATAATTGATACAAAATAGAAAGACTAAAACAGACAAGCTAACACTAAGCTAAAACAGATACCTGTGCCACTACACTTAATCAAATCAAAAGATTCTTAGCTCATCTTACCTTATTTCTATCTTCTGCTCACTGAATACTTTCTCACGCATTTTACCATAAATTCCTTGGGTATATTTTAGGAATTTACATCGTAAATGATTTCTTATCCAAATTTAGGAAGTCTTAATTTTAAGTGTGTGAAACACAAAACTTCAGGGCAAAGTCATAAAAATTTCAGTCTTTGATTTTTTCATTTTTCTATATGCTGTATACTGTATATTATTTAAAAATGTCAAACCTACATACCTAAATACCGCACTAGCCTACCAGTTATGTAAAAAATAATCTGTCCCCATATTCCTGTTGATGCCTATTATCATCTACTGTACTGTTTATGCATTTTAAAAATGGATAATTTGTATCTAGTTCTAAAGTTTTGCATGAAATTTGATTAACATGCACTGCACCTGGTTACTTAAATTAGTTTAAATTAAATTACATTAGAAAAGTTATGAGACAATAGAATAAACACATTTTCGCCCATCACCCATCTGAAAAGCATCTTTGTCCACACTATGGATATTTTTTCGATAGTAATCAACATTAGCTCAGTTTCACAAAAAAGTAATGAAAAAACATTTCTTTCCAATTTTAATGCTCAAAACACATTTTAACAACACATTCAACTTTCAGATTTGGAATACAGGTATTGTAGGATATGGTTGCTACCCGTACACATCTTGATAATGATGAATAAAATAACCCAATGGTATCACATATAAGTTAAAATGTTAAAGAATACAGGCAGAATGAAACTAGTATCCAATATACAACAAATGTATAATGAGGCCTATCAGTAATATATGGCAATTCCAGGTAACTGATCTTTGGTGAAGCAAACCCACATACATTGGAGGTTCAGGCTGTTCAGGTGCTGTTGGAACATTACAGGGTTCTACTTAGGCAGGTTCTGACACAAATGAAAGGCCTAGCAAAAGGTCCCATTTGCTCTAGGGTGAAACAGGGACTACTCATTAGGTACTGGATCAGCATTCTCAACTTGAGTGAAGAAGGTGCAATGTTACACCTGTTTTCTCCCATCCTCATCTTCTTGATTAAGGACATGAACCAGGATTGATATTTGGCTGGTATGCTATTACCTAGGACATGGGTTTCCACCTGTTGGTCAACTTGCCCTGGCTTTTCGTTCCCCTTCATCTCAAAAGCATACATACATCAGGGGATAGCAGTGGCAGTATTAAAGAGTCTTTGACAGTCTGGTTATACACTGGGTGGCTTCCTGCATCTGGTTCCCTGCTTTTAGATAAGGTTGGGCCACCTTTCAATGGTGTTGCATCACCCAAGCCAACAATTTCAGCAGGGTTCTCACCTCTACAGTAGTATTGCACACACCGAGTGTTTTTGATTGCGTTAGGGACAAGACATTGTTCTGTCACCCCTTATCTTGCTCCCAGGGCCTCTGCTCACTTGAGTATGATTGTGATGACTTTCTCTTCCACTCCAGTGATCCTGAACTTCTGCTGCTTGCATTTATGGGAAGCAGACCAAGATCTTGACCTTTTACTTCTGTATCAGTGTACAGTTTCTGTTTTTTTTTCTTTTTGAGTGTTTACTGTCCCAATGTCACTGGCCTTAAAGCTAAAGAATGCTAAAATCCTTTTGCATATCCATGCAATTTCATTTAGTTATGGGATGTTGCATAGACTCCCTAAAGTGTTTAGAAAGCCATTTCTGGTCCTAAATAAACACAGGTCATCAATCATTCATTCTTAGCACTTCTCTCTTTGCATTATTCCACCACCCTCATCCACATCCTTGCAGCAGTACTTTGACTTGGACCACTTTGGGTTTTCAAGCTGTTGTGGTACAATGCAGGGAGTGTCTGGCGTGGGGGTTGAGCCCCGGATTAAGGAAGACACATTGCTGTGGAAACCACACCTGACGTGATTAAGTGAATGAACGGCAGGTGTAGAAGTGGTTTAAAGGAGGAAAGTTTCAGCAGGACCTCGGCCTTGTTGTGGCCGCAGTGGTGAGAGAACAATTTCGGAGGCTCTGCTGTGAGAGAGCCGGGCTGAAACATGACAGTAGCGGGTGTGAGACGCTACTATTCGGGACGATCTTAGAAGGGCGTACCGCCATGTACAGTATGAGTGAGCAAAGACTTGATTAGCTGCTGTAGTAACCCCATGAGGGGGTAAAGAAGAACGACAGTCCCGGAGGGGATTGTGAGAGGAATAGCTTGCGAGGAAAAGAGTGAAAACGTCAGTCTGTGAGGAAACTGACAGAAGAAACTGAACTTTATGAGATCATTGAAAGATTAAAGGGACAACATCCTAAGGCGTGAGAGTAGGGCTGTCGTGTCCGATGTATGAGTGAGTTATGATTTGATTAGTGAGTTAGTGTGTGTGGACCAGAGTGGGTTGTGTGGTAGAGGGACCCTCACACTGGCAATTCATTGGTATTCGGGAAGCGAGTGGGGTCTAGCTGCACCCTCTGGGAGATCGTACAGTGGTTGCTGGGCACAATGTGAGGTGTGCTGGTTGCTGTGAGTTCATAACCTAAGGGCATGAGAGTGAGGCACCAGAAAGGTTGTGAGGGTGTGTTAGAGAGGGACAGTGTGTTGGGTCTCGGCATGGTGTGTAGTGCGGAAGAGACTCTGTGATGTAGGTAGTGTGTATTTGTGTAACCCAAACTGGTGGCATCAGAAGAGGACATCAGGGCTGGAGGTGGACCTGGGAGTCTGAGGCACTGGTTGAGTGTGAAACAGTGACCTAATGGAGTAGGAGCAGGAGGGTCTGTGTTGGGTTCTGGGAGCAGGAGGTTCCTAGCAGTGAGGAGAACAGGGTGAATAGGGTGAACTTGAGACACTGAAGGTAAAGGGCCCAGAAGTAATGGAATGTGGAGTCATGTATCCTGTTACCCCGATGAGGGGGTCAGTGTGATCACCACTCTGGGAGGAGAGCACGTGTAAGAAAGGAGGGGAACCTAAAAGAACTTATAAAGGGTGTGACAGGGGAGATTGAGAGCCTGTCCATGCCCGATGAGGTGTCTGCTATCCCCATGGCACCACACTGTACACACAAACAGTTTATCCTTTGACAAACTTGATACAAGCCTATAACATACTGTAATCCCTTTGCTTGACTATGCAAGCTGTAGGATCTGTTTTCCTTAAATATAGCTTGCTCACAAAATGTGTGTTGTGTGACCATTTTGTTGCTATTGGAAATCTCAAGACAAATCCGTCACTCGTGCAGCATCACACTGGCTGCTGGTAGCTTGTCCAACAATAAAATTATCTGAAGAGTTATGCAATGCATCAATGGAAGATCAATAGAATACAACTTGCATTTCTAAACAGAGGAATGACAGCTTCGATTTCCTTTTGGCTAAAAAAAAGAAATGTCAGCTACCATTCCTGTGATTTTGGAAAACCTCCTTTATGCTTCAAACACATCAGTTTTGAAACCTCCTTGTTGCCATGACTACCTCTTCAGTCCAAGTTATTTATAGCAGCTTATAGTATTCCTACAAGCAAAAATCTTCTCAGGGAAAAAAATCTTCTAAAGGAATGGACATTGTAAGAAACAAAGCATCCAATAAAAAGAAAAAACAGAAATGCCACAGGAGGGTTGTATTTTTTTCACACTACTACATGTAGTGCTTCACTGTTTGTTGCAATTCTAACATACAGTAAAGTGCATACACCTGTGCAAAATAATTTCCTAATGTATTGAAGCAAATTGCCAAGAGATTAATATTTTTTTTTACATAGATGACTTTTTGTGTTGTTTCCTTTTCTCTTATTGTACAATATTGACTTGTGTTTCTTTCAAAAATATAAGACTAATATTGTGCTGTAATACCGCTTTAAAATAAAACGGGTGAAAATTTAATACTTATTTACTCAAGTCCCGGGATATAAGCTTTGGCTATTTTTTTTTTCATTTCAATAATCCAATTGAAGAAAAATGGTTTGGAGAGCCTAAGAGATCTTGTTTTCATTGGTTCCTTGAGTCATGCTTATGTCATGATATATCAATGACATTGATCCTTACAGTTGGTCCATTGTTGATATCAGCTCCTAGAAAATCTTTAATTGAATTCTGTTATTCATAAATTTAATTTCAACATTATTTCAGCAGACATTTGCAGACCATTAACCTTCAGACTGCCATTCTTTTGTTGCATGCAATTAATCTCTTACAATTCAGATTTGTCAAGTATTCCCTGCATTGGAAATAGATTTGAATTTTGATTCGGAACCACAAGCCTTTTCCTAGCTCTCCTCTCTCGTTTCTAAACATCCTCCGGGGCCTCATTTGCAAAGTACTTCTTTAACCAAAGAGGGTGACACATTGATTTAGTGACTGGGCCCCTGAAATATACGTCCATACTACTACCCAGCATCACCATGGCAACTCTGGAATACTCATTTGTAGAGGAACCTGGAAAATCCTAGCAGGAGACACATAATACCCAAATCAATATTAGCAAGATTAAACGCAGAATTATTAAGACAAGGATGTGAGTTTATGAGAATCATTTTGTAATTGCTATGTGAGCAGGCTGCACAGATTGCACTCCCCCACAGAAAATTAAAACAAAACTGCGCAACTGTTGTCCTATTGTTTTTAAAAGTAGTTTGGCAAGTACAGTACCAAGTGGTGTAAATCAATATTAAACTACAGATCAACAGACCTTAAAAACACATCCCAAAAAAAGCTGAAATCTATTTGCAAAAAGATAAGGACAGCATACAGTACATTGTCCCTTAGATCTTTTCCATCTGCTCACATGGGCATTTCATTTAATATCTGTAAATTATCTTTGTGAGTCATTTGCTGTGAACGATTGCTTACACGCAACTTCGAATGTATATGTTCTAACAGTAGTACAGTTCCTAAACCAGTGAATTATCATTACATCTCAACCAACACCCCTTTAAACAATTCTGCCATGCCTGTATTTTGTGGAAAAAAGTAAGAAGGATAATAAAATAAAACCAATGACTCTTTTAGGGTGTAAAATGCTGAGATGTTTCAAAAGCTTTATGCAGTAATTGGATGGTGTGATAGAATCACACGGTGATTCACAGAAGAATGGTGAACACTGACAGCACTCTTGTGGTCACAGAATAATTTGATTTTCTCTTAATTTTGAATCCATATTGAAGTTACTACAGTAAAACCAATGTGTGATTTTCTGCTGTGTTGTACTGTATACATATAGGAAAAATTTGACTTAACTTAAATAATAATAATATATATCCATAAGGTAACGTGCATTCATAAAACCCCAGAAGACTATTTCCCTTGACACTCATAAATTGCATACTTGAGTATGCTTGAGTGCAACCATGGTTTAAGGGTAATGGCAATGTGGAACAAGCTACCCAGCCATGCTGTTGAAGAAATAGCTGGATCAGATCCCTGGATCAAGTGACTAATAAATATGAAACTACGAAATGAGCTAGATGCTCTTCCTTCCTTTGTTTCCTTTGCCATAGTAATTTTTTTTTCTCAACTAACTTTTCTGGTTAAATGAATAATTATTGTCATTAAGCTTTTTTCATGGGATTCAAAGTAAGCAGATTTTGATTCATGCTTATGAGATTGGCCAATGATGCATTTGTTCTGCAACTGTCAGGAAAACCATGCTTATCTTTTGACCACCGGACACTTACAGTACATTTTTTACTTATGTGCTGTAAACCTTTGGATTAGGATGAAGACAAACACAGTGTGAATTCTGCCAGATAGGTTACTAGGGTACAAACAGTTATTAATGTGCAGCATTGCAAGTAATTGAATTGCAACATAAAGAATACAAGGATTGATCCTTTAAATTAGTGGTTTTGTCACCCTGTAACAAATAAGATCTTAAGTGGCATACTGTAAAACTGATCAAATACAATTGTTATGTATTTTTTTAGTTTATACCCATTTTACCTGTAATCAGTAAATGGAAAAAAATGAACTTGCAAAAAAGCCCATTTTACCTACAGTACCTGCCGATCAAGCGTTCATGTTTTATATTCAATTTAATAATAAACAATGATTTAATAATAATTCTTTGTTTAAAACAGTCACGTGAGAACCAATTATTTACAGTGACAACATGGGATTTCACCATATATGCAACAGGAATTTCTTAAGTGAAATGTGAGACCTGTAATTATTGCTTTACAGAAAATCACAGATAAGAAAGTACTCCCTGCATACAGCAGTTTTGTTCAAAACAAAAAGTTAAATGCAAAAAAGCAAGACCTAGTCTGCGGGAGTGCAATGCTGCAAACAACTGTAGCGCTTACGGCCGACAGGCATCGTGTAAGAGCCGGCGTACCAGAGCAGGTGATGTCACCGCCCTTCCCTGTGATAGCAGGACTACAGCTAGTGGGCTGTAGAGAGATCTCTCTTTGGCTCACCGGGCTGGGTCGCTGCTGAGAGATGTGGGAGTCCTGGGTTCGAGCCCCTGACAGTGGGGGGCTGATCTAATGTGGCAAGGGCGCCCGCCTGAGCCCCCGTTGCGTTACATTGGTGTCAGAAGTGGGGTGGGAAAGCCCTTCGCCGGGGACGGTGATTTAAGTGGGGGAGAGTGTAACGCTTACGGCCGACAGGCACTGTGTAAGAGCTGGCGTACCAGAGCAGGTGATGTCACTGCCCTTCCCTGTGATAGCAGGACTACAGCTACTGGGCTGTAGAGAGATCTCTCTTTGGCTCACCGGGCTGGGTCGCTGCAGAGAGACGCGGGAGTCCTGGGTTCGAGCCTCAGTCGGGATGGGGCCGACCTAATGCGGCAAGGGCGCCCGCCTGAGCCCCCGTTGCATTACATTGGTGTCAGAAGTGGGGTGGGATAGCCCTTTGCCAGGGATGGCGATTTAAGCGGGGGAGAATGTAATGCTTACGGCCGACAGGCACTGTGTAAGAGCCGGCGTACCAGAGCAGGTGATGTCACCGCCCTTCCCTGTGATAGCAGGACTACAGCTACTGGGCTGTAGAGAGATCTCTCTTTGGCTCACCGGGCTGGGTCGCTGGTGAGAGACGTGGGAGTCCCGGGTTCGAGCCCCCGACGGTGGGGGGCCAACCTAATGCGGCAAGGGCGCCTGCCTGAGCCCCCGTTGCATTACACAACCTACTAAAATGACAAATCTTGTACATAGAGTGTGTAGCAATTAAAACAATTTCCAAATTGATTTTTGAAGAAGGGACAAATGGCATGTAAAAGAGCAGTGTGCCAGCAACAGGATCTTTGAAGCCAGCAGCTTCCTCATCAATATCTGACGGGTAAAGCAATTGTTCTATTCTCTCTTTCCCCATCTGCTCAGAATGAATGCCATCACACTGTACATACCCATTGCTAATAAATGAAAATTGGAAGCATTGTGAGAACAATGAAATCAATGCTTCTTTTTTGTACAGATTTTTCACTTTTGAAAACTAAAATCATATTTAACCCATATTTGACTTCAAATGTATTGACGAAATTTACTTGGATAAGAATATATTGATTTCACTTTTATTGTTTTAAATATGTGTGGCACAATAGAACAGTGGTGAAGTGTGTTGAAGCCCTAAATTAAATTCCTGAGGTGCTACTGTACCTGCATAGAGTTTGTATGTTCTACTCTTATTTTGTGGGTTTCCTCTGGGTGCTCCGGTTTCCTCTCACAGCCCAAAGACATACAGGTAGGTTAATTGTATTCTGTAAAATTGGCCCTGGTGTGTGTGCTCTACGATGAAGTGGAGTTGCCTCCAGGATACACAGTATCCTGCCTTGTGTCCGTTGCTTTCTGGGTTAGGTCCCAGCTTGCACCGTGACCCTGTATTGGATACATCGATTTAGCAAATGGATGGATGTTAAATACATTCTTAATTGTATACTTAAATTAAAATGTTTTGATGTATTGTGTATTTTATTGCTATACAGTATGCAGACATACAGTGGTAAAGAGAACCTAACAAGTTTTCACCTGAGAAAATAAATATGTTGCTTCAAAAATGTAACCCAGAATCTGATCCAATTTAATTGTTCTTTTTATATTCACCATGCAACAGAAACTATTAGATAACTGGAAAACCAATTTTGATAATACTTAAAGCATTTCTGTGGATGTCAAATCTCAAGTGAATTCACTACAGTAAAAAAAATCGGTGCAAATCACTTGTCATGAACATTTTTAAAAAGACAGAAAAGGAAATAGTCTAACACTACAATATATAGTAAGTAGAATATTTGTATTACTGTTTAAAAAAGAAAGACAGGGCATATCTATGAAATCCTTTGATTTACTTAGCAATATGAATCATTCCTAGTGCTGGCAGCTTTAACTGTTTTTCTAAAAATGTCTTATTTCCATTTTTTACCTGGAGAGCTGAAAATTCCACAGTTTGTTAATATTTAAGGATGGCACAGAAACTATTTGTAGTTAGACTGTCAAGGGAACTCACTCTTGCCCAATTACAGGAGACATAAACATTTTCTTATACAATTGTTATCAATGAATAGTATAAACTGAGGTATAATAGCATAATAGCACTGACCAGAATATTTATAAAGCTATAAATGTTGTTTTTAAACAGAAGTTCAAGAGGAGGTCAATTATTTAATCTTGCACTTACTTCATTTTATTGTATTTCTAACATTCTAACAATGTAGTGTGATGCCTCTAGGGTTGTGATCCTGAAGGATCACTACTTTCCAAGGGGGGTGGTTGATTTTGTTAATGTTTTTGACCATATCAAGATGGCCAAGATATCAAGATAGGTTTTTGTTTCCTTGTACTAATTTTTAAGTTTTACTAATAACATAAATAAATCTCCCATTGAAAAATATTTTCCCCTCAAGGAGGTTTGTCTTAAAACTTGCCTACATATGGTCCTGTATGATGACCGAACCCTCAGAGGCATCATAAGAGATACTCGCTGGGCTTGCTGTGCATAACTATGCTTGTATATTTTCCCATACTTAACATTTTGGTCTTGTTAGTGATAGAAGTCACTCTCACTCAGCATTTCAAACACATTACCTTTGTAACCTTGATTTCCTCAAAGCCAGGACCAGAGTCATTTTCTTGCCTCTTCTCAAACACGAAGAAGCCCTGAAACCCCAAATCCTCCAAGGAAATCAACCGGCTCTCTGCATCTACCATTCTGCCTGCTCTTTTGTTACAGTTCTGCTGAATTAACTTTCCAGAATATCTGCTGTCATTCCCTTACCCCATCCTTCTGTAGTCCGGCCTACTGTGGCTTGTCTTTCATCTTTCACCAGTCCTCCTTTTTGCTTTTCCAGTAAAAGCCCTCCCAGTGTCTGATGCTTAATCCATCCTGAGGATGCGAATGCACTGGGTCAGTCAGCTTTGGGTCTGGATCTGCTCTGGACCTGCTTGTTCTTGCCTTACCTGGTGTCTGTGCTCTGGTGGTAGCCCAGGAAGCTAAAAACTATGGGTTTCTTAACCATTTACGAGCTATTAGTTGGCATCCAACTGGTGTGATGTTGATATCCCAACTCTTCCCCTCCTCAAGCTTCTACCCACAAAAATATCGGAAATATATCTTAGTTGTGGTGGTTCCATTTAGAATCTGTATTCATACAGCCAGTTCTAGCAAACTTCTGAAAGTGACTGACTACCTATAACTCACTATCTGTTAGTGATAGTAATTAATTTCCTTGCACATAGAATATCTTAAGAAATCCATTACTTATAGAGGTTAGAGTGGGGAGTTACATCTGCTTGCCAGCTGCAGAGGATGAAGTAGAGGTTAATTGCACCCTGGAAAGTAAAAAAAAGGAAAGAAATCAACATTTCAGCTACTGTATGTGAGGAGCCTTCTTCTTTTGTGCCTTCTTCATACCTGCAGAAGACTCTGCAGCTCAAACATGTTTTTTTTACCATTACACATGAAATTAAACTTCACTTATTTCCATATACTGTATTTACTATAATATTTTGAAGCATTGCAAAATTGATATTGCAATGATGTAATCTTTAAAAGAATACAGATAAAACTACAGAAGGAATATGAACCATAACACAGTTCAAAATTATGGGATGCAAAGACGTGCTTCCTTGAGAAAGATATGGAAATACATTGGGGATATATGTTTTTGAGCATAACATATACAAATCAACAAATAGAATAAAGTAATCAACATAACTTATGTAAAATAAACTAAAATCCATTCACTTCACTTACATGTAATGTTTGTTTTTCTTTTTCACCTTAATTTATTGCACTGAAGATTGTACTTTATTCACTGCCAGCTTATCTTTTTAAAAGACAGTGACTTCCTTTATCCTTATTAAACCCTCTGTAGACCACACCAATATTATTCACTTTCAGCCCATTGCTGATCCTCAAACATACAGTAATATGGAATTACTTATTTTCCCGTAACCTGAATACATTTCAGTTAGGTTTTAGGTACAACTAAAGCACAAAGAGTCCTATTCTCACTTCTGTCACTTAGTGACAGTCTTACAACAACAAGCAAGTGAAAGAAGCAGTAGTAAAGAAAGGTAAAACAATACATCTCTCATGTTACAGGGTCTCATTAATCCTGAAATAAGCACATCATTGCATTAATACCTTTCAGGTTGCTTTGTAACGGGATGGACATACAGTAACCTACAACACCCTTTATTTCAAACTTTCAAGAAAGACATGTAGAAGACCTTTTTGTAACATTCAACATTCTTTATAGAATATGACTTGTAATTTATAAACTGCATAAATCAGTTTTTTTTATATTTGCTTGAATTAACATTGTGTCTTATCAACTACATTTTGAAAACAATATTAAACTCTAGCAGATATAGGAAACCTTAATTGTTAGTGCTTGCATTCACGCATGATGACGCTTTTAATTTGTGTCAAGTATTATGAAAATTTAAAAACATATCCTTTGAGAGCAAATCTTTGCAAGGATTGCTACAGTCAGTTTTCAATGTGAACATTATTCCACAGCTTTACATATTCAATTTTTCATGAGATAAGGGAAAAGAAAATCACACAGGACTGGAGTGTTGTATTGAAACAAGTTCTTTGTCTATAATTTAAGATGCGGCACTGCTACAACTTCCAATTCACTATACACATTTTATAAAATTGTTAATGTGTGCATGAAGGAATAAATAAGTTATATGTTTTAATGTCCTTTCACTTAACAACCATTACTTTTTTTGAAGTTCTATTAATGGGTTAGGGAAGCAGCTAATGGAACTTCAGAAAATAAGTGGTATATAATTTACAATAAAATAAATATTTCCTCTTTTTGTTAAAACAATTTTTCTGTGTTTTAATCTATTGGCTCTTATGGACTGTAATACACATTCCTAACCATACTGTATGTATTTTTGCAGAGAGAACAGAAGACAGAAATGAGGATACAGGTTAGCTTCAATAAAACATTTACAGAGAATAACACAATCTCTAAAGTTCCCAAAACTTAAGGTCTTAAAATTGTCAGTACAGTTCATGGGGAAACCAGTTATTTTAATTCGTTTAAAAAGATCTTTGGCAGGCTTTTTACACATCTATTTTGAGAAAGAACAGTTTTTCAGACTCTCATGGTTAGATTCAAGTTAAAAGAACACATCTTTAGGCATCTTCATTTCATGTACAATTTACAGTCTATCAAACACAAAACACAAACAAAACAGCAGTTTTTCTAAGAAGCTGGAAATAAATTCCTCATCTGTAATTTGTACTCATCTAGCTCTGAAAATGGACATTCTACTAATTAGATAAGAATATTTAAAACTGCAGTTATATTTTTATCAATGTTGTTTCCGTTCTTATCACAATCTTCAAACATTCTTCTTTAAATATTTACATTTCTTATGTTTTCTTGATACATTCTTTTTCATTATCACTGCAGTACAGCAAACTCTTTACAGTTCCCCTGTAAAGTAATGGTGATTTAAAAGGACATCCCACTAACTTAATTTGTGTTGTTTGGTTGATGTTTGATTATTGTTTATGAAGAAGTATATACAGTATAGTTGACTTTGGACTACATTGTCATTTGTCAGACATTCGCCCAGTCTTTGCTTCTACTCATATTTTTCCCTCTTCTTTTTGCAGCTTCTACTGTTTATGAAGTTCAAGTAGGTGGCTGTGTCAGCATGCATCGGCTGCAAAGGAACAAGTAAAGGTTTATTTCATGCTGAAAATGATATAAAATAGACACAGTCTCTCCCTCACACCTGAAGAAGGTTCCACAGCCAAAATGTTGTGTCTTCTTTTCAGCATGGAATAAACCTTTACTTGTTCCTCATCTACTTTTTACTAATTCACCTATTTGGGTATCGGCAAACATGACTAGTTTCCTAATTATACCAGAATCTAAATCATTGACATAAATTACGGAAGAGCAGTGGTCCTCGTACAGATGACTAATTACAGTATATCAATCTAAACACCTTTTATCTGTACACTGATTTCTGTTAAACAATTCTCAATCCAAACACATGCACATTTCTTTGAATGTCTACTGACAGTAATTTGAAAATTAATCTTGTATGAGGTGCTTCATCGAAAGCCTTGTGGAAATCTACAGTAATTTCACAATATTTTATGCTCTGTTTGAGTCCATTTCGGTTGCCACTTACTCAAAGTAATCTAACAAGTTACTTAAAGTAAGATCTTTTCTAATTCCATTTTGACTATCTCCTATTTTTATTTATTTTCTAATTACTATTGATGCTCTTCTAGCTTAGTTCTAATATTTGTCTTTATATCCTTATATGTAAAAAAGACAGACTTACTGTATTAAAATATAATTACTTGTTTCAGTTTTGTCACTCTTTTATAGATAGGCACTACATTAGAACTTTGCCAGGCAATGGGTGTTACCCCTGTCTTAAGAGAAAACATTACTGGACTTTGCATAACCAGAATAATGAGCATCGAAAGAAACATATCGCTTAATTTATTCATGTACAGTCTGCTTTTTATAAACAATAAAACATACTCACTTTCAATAACTGCTTATCCAATTCATGGTTGCTGCGGCCTGGAGCCTATCCCGGGAAGCACTAGGCACATAGCCAGGTACTCTGTGAATGGGACAGCAGTCTGTTGCAGGGCACACATGGACACAATCACCGATCAAGTCCTGGAGCCTCACTTGATGGGGTTCTTGCATGTTTATCCTGATGTACAGTAATAGCATTCCAAAAGACAGCACAGATCCTCATGCTCCTCATGTTACAGTGGAGTTTTCTTAAGATGTGAATCTGACAATTATGCCCTAGATGTCCACAGACTTGAGCCCCTTTGAACATTTATGGGATGAACTGGTTTGACATTGCATGTAGAGCACAGTGACCAAAGAACAAGCAGATGCTTGTCCAGGCTCTACAGGTCTACTGAGAATTTTTGAATTTGTTGCAATTATGCAGCTTGTGATAAGCTTTTTTTGATGCTCACTAATATTTGGAGTGGTAGCATTTAAGTTTAGTAGTTGTACTAAAGATAAACAATAATAAACACAAACTGGTCATTTTGATGTGAACTAATAGATAATCTGTTAAAAATCTTATTACCCACACAGTATTTCATTTTCAAAAACAGAATATACCTGTACCTGTAATCAGTGATAAAGGGATTGGAAGCTGTTTTGAATAACTTACAGAAGAGGTTCAATGTTCTTGAAAATAATGCTATCCGACTAATTAAATCAATTACAACTAAATTGTATGTGTACAACTTTCTAATGCATAATGTACTTTTTTAATGAGAATGTATAGTTAAAAAAGCATTTCCTTCATGACATAATACAGTACAGTGCAGAAAATAAAGCTTATCCTGTACAGAGAGACCATTATATGAGATTTCAGTAATTCTATTAGGATATTTCCTCTTAAAGAAGTGTTTATATGACACTGGATGTCTGTGAGAAAATAATTGTTTTCTATATGTCTTTGACATAGTGTAGTTCAAGCACAAGCCTAGCAATTAGCCAGCTGCATCAGAATTAAATAGAACCTCAGTAAACTGATAAAAACTCCCTCAGCATAATCACAGATGATTGTACATAGGAAGACAGTGGACATTTTGTGAAAGAGTGAGAATGTCATTCTCATTAGTACACTCATTTTTACAGCATACAGTGATGTGCACCATAATAAACGTATTGTCTTAGTTTCAATGTAATAAGACAGCTTTGCAAATGAACAATGTGTAACCCAGAGTATGAGAACCCTAAATGTCCATCTATTAGAAG